>NC_084849.1:12480906-13145906 GCF_033115175.1 Lepus europaeus
GCCTGTGTCTCACACGGGAGTCCCCCTTTCTGGCTCCTGTCTCCAGCTCCCTGTCATTGGGCTCCTGCCGCCCATGTAGAAGACCTAGATTGGGTTCCCCGGTCCCTGCTTCAGCCCCAGCCCAGCCCAGGCCTGTTTTGGGCATTTAGGGTGTAAGCCACTGGTCTCTCAGATAATAAGAACAAAAATTATTACACACAGTGTTCAAGGAAGGCACATCAGCCTGGGCTCTGTGGTTGTAAACGGTAGAAAAGGATGCTGGGAATTTGCTGGGAAGATGTGCATGACCCCCCGAATGGAAAACTGGCCAAGGCGAAGGAGGGACAGGAAGCAAAGGAATTCTAGGAATCTAGATAGTAAGGTGGGCTCTCCTAAATGCCTCACGTATAGGAGACATCCAGGCCAACCATTTGCTACTCCTGGTTCACTTGGGTCAAGGACGCACTCCTTGGGATGGTGGGCGAGGAAGGGCAGGGGACCGTGACCAACACTTGCTGCAAGACCACATTGAACAAGGGAGGGAGTAGAACAGTTCCAGGGCCAACAATGGAGCAGCCGGGACTTGAACCGGTGCCCATACGGGATGCCAGCAGCACAGGCGGTGGTTTTACTCACTGTACCACATGGGTGGTAGGGACTCAAGTATTTGGCACATCACCTGCTGTCTCCCAGGGTGCACATTAGCAGGAAGCTAGAATCGGAAGTACTCCGACGTGGGATGCAGCCATCCTGACTGGTGTTTTAACCTCTGCACCAAATGCCCGCCCGGAGGTTGTGTCTACAAGACAGCCTGTCTTGCTAAGGCAAGCCTGAGCAGACCCCTCTGCCTTAGCACTCAGGATGCTCAGAATGGACCACCTACTCTGAGTTTTGCCCAGAGCTGTCTGCAGGCGACCATAGCACGCGTGCTGGTCTGGACAGTGCTGTCCAGCAACCCCAAGCTGATCCTTGGGGAGATGGCGTGGTTTGGACCTCTGGCTTTTTTTTTTTTTTTTTTTTTTTTTTTTCCCCGCAGGGATGTCTCGGCGAGCCTAGCAGAGAGCCGAGGACGGGTGGGAAGCGGAGAGCTGGGAACACGGCGCTGGCTGCCAACAAAGAGATGAAGATGCTGATGGTGGCTCTTCCAGATTCACAAGCTGAGATTCCTGGCAGGCAAGTTTTGTTGGACTGGGACGACGATGTTTGAAAAAATTAGGGGCAGGCGTTTGGCATAGCTGCTACAACGCCACTTGGAACACCCATACCCCACAGAGGGTGACTAGGTTCAACACCCGGCTCTGGCTCCTGACTCCAAGTTTACCCTGGGAGGCAGCTGATGATGACTGTGGGCATTTAGGGGAGTGAACCAGTGCCTGGGAGATCTTTCTGTCTCTCTGCCTCTCATTAAGTGTAGGTGCTCTGGGGGGCAGCAATGTTTTTCTGCTTACTCTCATCCTTACCACACCCCCATTGTACATCCAACGGCTTCTTCCACTGGGAGACACTCTAGTGACCGTACACTTGAAACCTTCTGACCAGAGTCCTGGCCTATTAGCCTCTCTAGACAAGTGTTCGCCTCTATGTGTCCTTGTCACGGATCACATGTGCTCCATACATGCAGTGACTGCTCTTGTGTTGTAGCAGGTGGAAGCCACCACTGGCGATGCCGGTACCCATATGGGGGCCAATTCGTGTCCCAGCTGCTCCACTCCCAGTCCAGCTCCCGGCTGATGGCCTGAGAAAAGCAGTGGGGGCTGGCCGCTGCACCCACATGGGGTACCTAGAGGAAGCTCCTGGCTCCTGACTCCTGCCTGGCCCAGCCCCAGCCTGTGGCCATCCAGGGCGTGACCCAGCAGATGGAAGATTTCTCTCTCTCTCTCTCTTTAACTCTTTCAAGTAAATAAATGAATCCCTTAAAAGAAGAGTTAGACAAACCTGTATCAGAAGTAAAGGCATTCACTTCCACCTGTTGCTGGATACGAAAGAAGCAAATGTGGAGTGTTCCCTTGAGAAGGGGAAGGTTTCCCAGTGGGATCCATTCCGCCTCTGGCACCATCTGACTTCACGCCGGAGGAAAAGCCAAACGCGAGTCTCCAAGCCAGAAGAGGGGGAAAGGAAAGTCCCTTGGGGGCTGCCAGTGCTGGGGCCGCAGCGTCCAGGGGCAGTGCGCCAAGACCAGGGGCCTTGCAAGAGCCCCTCCCGCCCCCTCTGCCCCCAATCCTTCCTGAACTTTCCACTCTTTTGTCGACTCTAATTACTGGAACCCGCAGGATGAATTCCTTCTCGACCCACTTTCGGGATCTTTGTGTGGCCGTGGAGCAAGGAGCCCTCCGTGGGCTTCTCTGTTGCTTTAACACAGCGAGACTTGCGGCGTGCTTCCCGGCACACGTGCGTTTGAACCGAGTGAGCGTGCGTCTCTGACCTGGAGGAAGCGGTTCAAAGACGGCTCCTTCTCAGCCGATTCCAACACGGCCTCTACGATGACTCAACGGAGAGCAATGGAACTTGTGAAAAACAAAACAGAACAAAGCAAAAAAAAAAAAAAAAAAAAAAAACCCAAAACCCTCCTTTGAGAATAATCAGATGGACAAATGACAACAACCTATCATTTTAGAGCAGCCAACTGAGTATAGACCAGGTGCTGGCAAGGTTGTAAGGAGCCTACGCCCGTGTGTTCACAGGTGCTGGGTAGCAGCTTTATAATACAGCGATCTATGTCAGGGGTCATGAAAGACGGTCCTGCCCACGGATCCAGGATCTCATTCCTGGGAAAACATCCAAAGGAAATGGCTGAAAAGACGGAAAAAGCTGTGTATGTAGAGACTTTCCCCGCACTGAGAGACAGGGGTGGCAACACAACACAAGGGCTGGCACACTCGTGGGCCACATTCAGCCAGAAGCCTGTTTTCTGATTTTTTCTTCTCACCAGCAACCCAAAAATGTTTTTTTTTTAAACCTATTTAAAAATGGCTGAAATAAACAAACAAACAAAAAGAGCACATGATGTTTGCTGAGCCCCGGAAAAAGAGAAAACTGGATAAAGAGTCTAAAAAACACGGGGGACTGCCTTTGTACAAACCCTCAAGCTTCGCAGACTATGAAACTGAACGTCCACTGTGACCTCAGCCATGTGAAAATATGCCCTGAGCCACAGACAGGAAGAGAAGGTACAAACAAAACATGTGGTAGGGAGTGATTCAAAGTGATTTATTTTTCTTTAGAAATGTCTTATCAGAAAAAGAAAGCTCAGATGCTCGCGGGTGGGGTTTTATTGTGTGGATGTGATGGGGTACTGTGTAGGCATCAGCGCTGGAGCTGTGCGGGCAGGGGTTTGGCCCGGTGGCTAAGTCACCACTGGGATGCCCACATGACGAATTTGAGCCCCAGCTCCTCTGCTTGCAAGCCAGCTTCCTGCCTGTGCACACCCCGGGAGGCAGCAGGTGATGGCTTAGCTCTCTGGGTTTTCTGCTATACACATGTGGGAGACCTAGACTGGTTCCCGTCTCCTGGCTTCCCCCTGGCTGTTGTGAGCCTTTGAGAAGTGAACTAGTGGATGGAAGAGCTCTTGTCTTTCTGTCTTTCATATAAGATGAAAATAAAGGAATAATCTTTCAATGATGCTGTGGCTCTGTATGTATTGAGATGGAAACACACCTGTGCCATTCTGGCTGGTCACCTCGTCTCTGTAAATTCAACGTTGATGTGCCTATGTGAACCTGCAGGGAGAACATTCTGGAAAGACAGGTGCCCAATACAACGACAGTAACTATCTCTGGGTGATGGGATTTGGGGTGAAGTTTATTTTATTTTATTTTTACTTTATGTTTTTCACTGTGACTATTTTTTATTTTTAGAATCATAAAACAAAGTACTTTCTTGAAAATGTTGGTAAAGTTGTGAAAATGTTTTTAACAATACAGGAGAAAACAACGTCCTATGCAAGGTGCTAGGAGTTTGCTCTCCCTCACAGCTACTGGCCCGCTTTGTCACTCTGGCTCCACCTTAAATGCCACTTTTACCCCCAGACTCAGACACCAAGCCCTGGACTTGATTTGGGTGCCAAATTCAAGATGGTGCCCAGAAGCTCAGTAATCAAGATAAATCCTTTAATGCTATATATTTTTTGTAAAGATATATTTATTTGAAAGGCAGAGTTGCACAGAGAGAGAAGGAGAGGCAGACAGAGAGGTCTTCCATCTGCTGGTTCACTCCCCAATTGGCTGCAATGGCCAAAGCTGTGCCAGTCTGAAGCCAGGAGCCAGGGGCTTCTTCCCATTCCCCCACATGGGTACTGGGGCCCAAGGACTTGGGCCATCTTCTACTGCTTTCCCAGACCATAGCAGAGAGCTGGATCAGAAGAGGAACAGCAGGGACTAGAACCAGCGCCCATATGGGATGCTGGCACTGCAGGTGGCGGCCTTACCCGCTATGCCACAGTACCAGCCCCAAATGCCATGTATTTTTTTTAAAAAATCAAAATGGATGACAAAAATCCACGATGGACAGAATATTAAAATTTAAGGGGCCAGGGCTGTAGTGTAGCGGGCAAAAAGCCACCGCCTGCAGTGCCAGCATCCATATGGGCACCGGTTTGAGTCGTGGTTGCTCTACTTCTGATCTAGCTCTCTGCTATGGTCTGGGAAAGCAGTAGAAGATGGCCCAAGTCCTTGGGCCCCTGCACCCACTTGGGAGACCCAGAAGAAGCTCCTGGCTCCTGACTTAGGATTGGCACAGCTCTGGCCCTTGCAGCCATTTGGGGAGTGAACCAGCAGATGGAAGACCTCTCTCTCTCTGCCTCTGCCTCTCCGTAACTCTGCCTTTCAAATAAATAAAGTAAAATCTTTAAAAAAAAAAGAATATTGAAATTTAAAATCAAGGTATAATCTTGTGTCACTGATTTTTCTTTTCCCTTCAGTCTTCCGCACAGCTTGGCACGGCTCTGTTACTGAGTTTCTCACCATTTCAAAGGCTAGTATTTTGTTCATCCTGGATTTGCTTGGGCATTAACTTTTATTTTGAAAATAATATACTAAAGTACTGCTTATCTTGATATTGAGTTTTTTGGGGCATCCCTTCAATACACCAGAAATCTTTGGACATTTTTAACAATTTTATTAGCGTCTATAAATTGTATCAATAAAGCTATTTAAAAATTATTTGTAGGTGCCAAAATTTGCATTTTATGTAATATTCATGTGTCACAAACATTCTCAACAATTTATTTTCATTTATTTGAAAGTCAGAGAAACATCTTTCATGCTGGTTCACAAGCCCACAAGGCGCCAGGGCCAGGCCAGGCTGAAGCCAGGAGACCAGAAGTCAGGAGGAGTCTCCCATGTGGGTGGCAGGGACCCAACCACTTGAGCCATCACCTGCTTCCTCCCGGGTGTGCGTTAGCAGGAGGCTGGGTTGGGAGCGGAGGGGCGTGGACTTGAAGCAGGCTGTTGTGGGATGCAGACATCTGGAGCAGTAGGTAACAGCTACATTGCAACATCTACCTCTTCTTTTTGAGTTTTCCCCCCTCAACGTTTATAAGTGTGGAAACCATCGTTAGCTTGTGGGCTGCACAGAAACACCCAGCATGGCGCACACACAAAACAGGCAGCAAATTGGGCTAAGGATGTAGAAACCTAAGGATGGTTTCTACACTTGTAAATGGTTGGGAGATGAAATAAAAAGAAGAGTATTTTATAATACATCAATATTATATAAAGTTCAAATTACAATTGACCTCTAAGTTGAGCATGGGACATTCTCGACTCAATTTGATGAACAATGGATTGAAATTAAAAAATAGATGACCGGCCTTTTTGAGACTGGTTCTGAAAAAGAATTTTTTTGTAACTCAAAGGTTGAATATGTATTTTCTTTCTTTCTTCCTCCCTCCCTTCCTTAACTTCTTTCTTTCCTTTCTTTTTTCTTAAAGATTTTATTTATTTATTTATTTATGAGGTAGAGTTACAGACAGAGAGAGGGAAAGACAGAAAAATCTTCATCCACTGGTTCACTCCCCAAATGGCCGCAATGGCTGGTGCTGGACTGATCCAAAGCCAGGAGCTTCTTCCAGGTCTCCCACGTGGGTGCAGGAGCCCAAGCACTTGAGCCATCTTCCACTGCTTTCCCAGGCCACAGCAGAGAGCTGGATCAGAAGCGGAACAGCCAGGACATGAACCAGCACCCATAAGGGATGTGGGCACTGCAGGCAGAGGCTTAGCCTACTACGCCACAGCGCAGCCCCTCTTTCCTTTCTCCTCTTCTCTCCCCTCCCCTCCCCTCCCCTCCCCTCCCCTCCCCTCCCCTCCCCTCCCCTCTTCTCTTCTCTTCTCTTCTCTTCTAATCTCTTCTCTTCTTTCCATTTCTTTCTTCCTTTCCTTGAGAGACAGGGACAGGCAGAGAGAACTCCCATCTGGTGGTTCACTCCCCAAATGCCACGACATCATGTCTTCCAGCAGAAGACAGGCTAATCCCTCTGGCTTGGGCTGCTTAAGGAGCTATGGGCTCAGCACCTCGCACAGAGGCCCTCCTTGGGTGTCCATATTTCCAGGGATGCCAGGGCTGGGCCAGGTTTCAGGCGGCAGAGGGGGCATCGCACCAGCTCAGATCCCACCCACCTTCTGGTTCTCTCCTTGGTCTCTTCCTGCCATGACCGTCCCCTCTCCTTGCTCCCTTTCTCAGCAGAGGTTTTAATGAGTGTCCAAGTGGCCACCACCTAGCAGCTTATCTGCTCCATTACTGCATGACAGGGCTGTAAAAGTGCAGATAACCCCAGCTCCCTGCCGGAGGGCCGCTGCCTTATCAGACGCCAGCTGCAATAATTAACCATGCGGGCAAATAAAACCCGATATTGGACAGCGGCTGCCTCCTCTGTGACCCAAAGCCCCTGCTTCAACAGCTGCCCGTTGGCCTGGCTGTTTCCTGATTGCTCTGCCTCCATGTTCCCTTCTGTTTTCCTGAAATGTCCTGTTCCGCCTCCTGTTCCCTTGGGTAGCACCCCCCCCCCCACACACACACACCAAAATGTCTAGATTCCCAGCTTTCATTCACCCTCACCCTTGAAAACTCTCCTCTTCCTTCCCCTCCCCTTCCTCTCCAGCCCGAGGCTTTCACACTCCCCAAGTCTTCTACTTCAATCTGTCAACATCACTGCATCATCGGTTTGTTGAGGATGAGACGAGATCCCAACTTCATGCCTGACCCACGGTGGGTGCTCGCTGGGAAGCTGCCAGCAGCGTGCCAGGTGACGTGTTAAATAGCAGTGCCATTCCTAAAAAAGGAATGATAAAAAAACAGTGCATAGATTTCAATATTTTTAAAAATATGTATTTATTTATTTGAAAGGCAGAGCAACAGAGAGAGATGAAGAGACACAGAGAGACAGAAAGAGAGAGAGAGAGAGAGAGAGAGAGAGAGAGAGAGAGAGAGAGATCTTCCACTCAATGGTTCACTCCCTCCAAATGGCCACAAGATGCCAAGAGCCAGGAACTCCATCCCGATCTGCCACGTGGTTGGAGGCAACCCAAGTACTTGGAGCATCACCCACTGCCGCCCAGGCACGTTAGCAGGAAGCTGGATCGGAAGCAGAGCAGCTGGGACTTGACCCATCTCCCTGATAGGGGACCCAGGGTCTCAAGTGGCAGCTTTACCTACTGCACCACAACCTCAGCCTCTGGATTTCAAACCAGCTGCACCAAAAGAAGCTGGGGCTTTGTTCCCCTGTGGACATTCTGAGCCCGCCCCTCCCCCTCCACCCTGTTTGCAGACATGCCCACACCCTGAGAACAGACTCTCTCTGGTCAAGCTTCATGATGCAACATGCAGGGAACATCTTGCCATGCCAGTGTGGTTGGCAAGCCATCCATGTACCCCGCCACCCATCAGGGAGGGCTTCTCCCCTGTGCCAAGCGATTTGGGCTCTTCTGTAGGCCTCGGAGACAGTGAGGCTTGAAAACCATAAAAAAAAAAAAAACCCTAGACTTTCCAAAGCCTTGTCGCTGAATATCTACTCGGCTCCAAGCCCCGTTCTAGCTGTGGGGAGAACACAGGGAATGAGAGTGACACAGCTCCTGTCCTCGGGAAGTGTCACAAAGCTCCAGAGGAAGTCGGGTGCACCATGCAGAGAGCTTGCATCAACCAGTCCGGGGCGGGGGGTGGGGGGGGGGTGGGAGGTACAGTCCCTGAAACCTCCTGACGTAGCAGTGCTGGGTGTCTGACGGGAGTGGCCCAGACGTGCAGCAGGGATGGGGCGACTCCAGCATGGCCCAAGTGAGCCGAGGGCCCTTGCTAGGGCGGCCCCAGCAGCTTGCTCCTAAGCAGAACTCCAAAGGCTCCCTGGCTCCTAACTTTCCCCACAGCGTCTTTGTAAGGGAGGTTTTGAGGCTGTGGAATGAGGGTTCCTTGACGTTTCCTGGGTTGTCTTTTCTGCATTCGAATGATAGGGGTCATCAAGACGACTTCACAGGGGGGTTATCGGGATAAAATGACACTTTGAAAATAGCTAGAGCCCAGTGAGAGCTCACAGTGCCACACGTGAGTGTCCTGGCCAACCTGCTCCCTCCTGTCTGCTCCCCACCTGCAGATAAAGGTGGGGGGGGTCTCGTGGTTATCGAAAAAAAGGGAAGGGAGGCGAGAGTTTGGTGCAGCGGTTAAGCCGCTGCTGGGGGCACCCACATTCCCCCCTGGAGTGCCTGGATCAAGCCCTGACTTCACCTCCCATGCATCTTCCTGTAATCTGCCCCCTGGGAGGCAGCTGATGGCTCAGATACTTGGGTCCCTGCCACCCACGTGGGAGACCCACATTGGATTCTGGGTTCCTGGCTCAGTCCTGGCTGTTGCAAGCATTTAGAGAATGAACGAGTGGATGGGAGATCTCTCTGTTTCAAATAAATTTTCAAAACTTTTAAAGAATATTTTGTGATGCATTAAAGTTACATATAATTCAAATGTCGGTACCCATAATTAATTCTTAAGTAGTTTTATTGAGATAGATCTATAGGCTCTCATCTGTTTAAAATATCTAAGTCAAATAAAATACAAACAGAGTTTTTCAATAAGTCTTTGCATCAGCCATAGCCCCTGGTGATCTGTTATTGAAATTTCTTGGACAAGAAGCTTGTGCTCACCTCCAGCACATGTAACAGTTGGGCAAGAGCCTGTTAATCCCTCACCTGATGGCCATTCTGCGCAAACCGAATGCCTTTCTCTCCTACTTCCTTAACAGGTTCTGGCATCTTGTTCCTCTGATTATTCCCCGTGAGCAATTATTTTTACAGCCACAAGCTTGAAACTCCAAGGAACTGTGTCCCTCCTCCCCCTCCCAGGCCCTGCCTGCATAAACACTCACAGAGCCAGTGACTGGAGATTCCACCCTGTCGCTATCTGTGCTAATCCATAATAATTTCTATTTGACTTGGGCATGCATTATGTAATTCGAATTCTGCAAATTTACCTTCCTAATTATGTTCTTCTTTGACTAACACAGAAATTAATTTGCACCGATAGAGTGGTGCCAGGGAGAGGTTTGTAGGTGTTGGGATCATTAGGTAGATAATCCACGCATTGGCAGTCAAGAGTTGTCTATGTATGGCGGCTGAGAAGGTCAACTAGACTGACACTTGGAGCACGGGTAGTGTGTGTGCCTTGTGTCCTTATTCTGCTTTAGCCAATCTGGGAAAACTATGTTTCTTAAGAACCCCACCTCCCAGTCCTGACTTTTAGACCCATCCTGTCACTGTTCTGAGAGCTACAAGGTAGCCCCTGGCTTCAAAGACCTATCGATGAGTTCGATGAGTTCGATTCACAGCTGCACACACTCCAGGACCTCAGCGCCAGGGACTGTGTTCTTAGCTTAGCATCTCAAAGACGCTGCATTTGCCCCTTCTTATCTGATGCTTGAGTGACTAAATGATTGGAGGGCTAGCCAGAGGGGTGGGGGAACTCAGCATACAAGAGGGTGCTGCTCTCCAGTCTCAGTTCTCCAGGGATGGCTGCTCTTTCTTGGCTGCTGGACCATCCACCACCTGGATCTCCACTGACTGCCCCTTCTGTTTGGGGTTCACTTGAACCTTCACTCATAGGCTTCTCTCCCTCCTGGAGAGGATCCAAGCCTCCCAGTTCAGTTGGGGATTCTTGGCCCTATGAGCCCAGGGCCTGGAGTGGCTGCTTCCTGGTCTTGTTCCAATGTTTGAATGTTGATGGGGCCTGGCCTGGCCACGTGCCTTCAAGCTGGCCGGTCTCACCCCACACACACAGCCAGCATTCAATACAAGTGAACCACAGACACTGCCGATTCATTCAAAGCCTTTGTCCCGAACCATTGGCCTTGACCTTGCTAGCTTGGCTTTTGTTTCTAGTATCTGGTAAGCATCTTGGCTCCAACCCCTGCATTAAGCCCCAGAGTGATTTATGGTCACACACCACTGGCTCTGATCTCATGGTTCCTCATGGACAATGGGTCAGACCTGCCTTCCTAATCCTGAGTCCCTGAGCACTGTCTTCCCTCCTCGCTGATGGCTCACCCCAAAGCCTTTGAGTACCTCATCGTCCCTAGACTACTTGGGGCTAACACTTGGCCAAACCCAGGCCCCCACATCCACAGCACCTTGCAGTTTTCAGTCTCCAGGGTTCCTCTGACCTCGGGAACTAGGCCAGCACGCTTCTCCCTGTGGATCAGCTTGGATCCCTCCCACCTGGCTTCTCTGGTCTCTCTTGGCAGCTGTCACTCACCAAACACTGATCAAAACCTAACTTGCGTCAGGTGCTGTGCCAGGCACCGGGGGCCTTAATGACGGGCTGGACACCCACAGTCATGACACGGGAACCCGTCAGAGAGACACCTGTCAACAGACAAGTGCAAGGCAACGTGCTAGAGCCAGAGCACACGTAGGCGAGTTCTGTGAGGGTTCACGGCACCTCCCATGAGGGAGAAGTCAGAACCAGAATAAGGGGAGTGGAAAGCAAGCCAGGGACCAAACGGGATCCAAATGAAGGCACTGGGGAACTGCTGTCCCAAGTCCTGTACCCTGAAAACCAAACTCACTTCCGGCTCAGGGAGGAGGAAGCAGGGGTGGGGTGCCGATGGCCCCTAGGCTGCCGATGGTCCCCAGGCTGCCGCTGTCTTGTCTTCAACAACCACAGGTCCACGTGAGCCAGACTGATAACCCAGCAGTGGCCGCCCCACCCCCAACCGGGCCTGGGGGGAGGGGAGCTCTATCAGAGCGCACCACCCGAACCTGAGCCCTGAGTGTGGGCTTCTGCCCCAAAGCTGAGCTGGGGAACAGCTGACAACCTGACCACTGCTGATTCGGGCCCAAGATAAGGAGCAGAGAACACTCAGAGAACTCTCCCAGTCCAAGATCAAATTGGGAAGGAGGCCGCAGTCTCTCTCTAAGATAAGGGGAGAACTGGAGACCCAGGCAGGACCGGGGCCTGGAGGAAGGCAGTGTCACGGGAAAGAACAAACGTAGCCCAGTAAATGGGGGTGGGACCCCCACGCCAGAGCTGCTCTTGGCTGGCACTCGGTGGGGGGGGGGGTGCCAAGAGGGGCTCACTGACTCGAACTGCTTCAGCTGAGGGAGTCGGTAAGCGTGAAGGGCTGTCACAATTGCCTTTCTTCGGAAAGAATGATTGAATTACTGGGAGAAGCAAAGCCAGCGGCATCAGGAGGGGGGTCGCTTCACCAAGAGCCCAGGTTTCTTTGCTGTAGAGCGGAAATGGTTTCAGCAAATAACTCCTAAAGTCCTCAAGAAAGGGCTCTGCCCCCTTCTCCCCGCCTGGGTGGCCCCCGCCCCCCATGCTCTGCCTTCTGGGGTCATGGTCACCCCTCAGAAAACAGGCGGACGGGGCACAAGGAGGGAACTGGCTTGCGAGAGAGGAAGGTCCATGCGGCAGGTGTCCGACGACACGGCGTGGAACCCCTGCATCCCATATCAGAGTGCCTGAGCTCAAGTCCCAGCTCTGCTCCTGATTCGAACTTTGCCGGGAGGCAACAGGTGATGGTTTAAGTACTTGGGTCTTTCCCACCCGCGAGGGAGACCTGGATTGAGTTTCCAGTTCCCAGTTTCTGCCTGGCCCTATCCCGGCCGTTGCAGGCATTTGAAGAGTGAACCAGTGGATGGAAGACCTTCCATCTTTGCTGGCCCACTTCCCAAACGCTTGCAAAAGCCAGGGCTGGGCCAGGACAAAGCCAGGAGCCTGGGACTCAATCCAGGTCTCAGCCGTGGGTGGCAGGGTCTCAGGGTCTTGAGCCATCACCTGCTGCCTCCTAGCACACACGGTAGCTGCATCAGAAGTGGAGGAGCCAGGACTCAAAGCAGGAACTTTGACCTGGGACGTGAGCATCCCGCGTGCAGACTTGGCTGCGTGAATGTCCACCCTGGAGACAGATACCTAAAATTAAAAGTGACCTGGGAGATCAAGACAGAGCTTCTCCACAGTAGACCTTTGTGGGAAGAAATATTTGGGACTATTATAATTGATTTATTTCTGCCCAGAACTGTTTAATCAAACCTTGGGGGTGAGAACCAGATCTCCTGTAGTTAGATAGACATGCCTTATTTATGGCTAGTGTTTGGGTAAAGGGAAGTTTGTTTGAGGCGATTTACATCAAATTCGAATGAAATAAGACCTGAATAAGTGAAATTTAACTTTTTTTAAAAGAGCTATTTAAAAGGCAGAGTTAGAGAGAGGCAGAGGCAGAGAGAGAGAGAGAGAGTCTTCCATCCGCTGGTTCACTCTGCAAATGACCACAACGGCTGGAGCTGGGCCGATCTGGAGCCAGGGGCCAGGGGCCAGGAGCCAGGAGCCAGGAGCCAGGAGCCAGGAGCTTCTTCCAGGTCTCCCCCACGGGTGCAAGGGCCCAAGGTGTTGGGCCATCTTCTATGCTTTCCCAGGCCATTAGCAGGGAGCTGGATTGGAAGTGGAGCAGCCGGGATTCGAACCAGCGCTCATATGGGATGCCAGCACTGCAGGTGGCAGCTCTACCAGCTACGCTACAGCACTGGCCCTGAAATTCAACCATTTTTAAATGTCACGAACTCCCTACATTTTTCTTGATGCTAACAGCTGCCTTGATGCTTTTACTTCAAATTCCTTCTAATTTCCAAGCCCTCCTGCTAGTCAGCATGAAAATACATTAGTTACGATATTCTTGGACTATCTGTGCTCTGGGAAAAGCAGTAAGGCTCCTCAATGGTTTCCTCTTGTTAATTTGAGGATCTTAAATTATGCATATTGTTTTGCACATATTTGCATGTTCAATTCACATGCCTGAGCTATCAGTCTACAAGATAAAATCAAGTATGGTAATTCAAGTAACCTGCATCTGATTTCTCTTCTCCCAAATTCCAGGAGTTTGGGTTAAAGAATAGATAATAAAATCGCTTGGGCAGTGCAGGGGGAGTGTTGGAGCCAACTCCTCATGCCTTGTGGATTGGCAACACCTTCCCTCTCTGTGCCCTGATGGATTTCAACACCTCTACGAGGCCCCTTTCCCAGGAGGAACCTACTTAAATCTAGCTGGGGAGGAAGGCCAGAAGTGGAATTTGTCCTCTGCCTGGTGTGGATAACCTTGAACATAAAGGAACCACCACAATACAGATGGCCCTGAAATTTGAACCAATGCAACTGTAATATGCAGAGTAGGAAGTCAGAACCATCAGCTCACTGGCTGACGGCTGGTCTGACGTCACAATATCCTTGGGCAAGTTTCTGAAGAAGCTGAAAAGCATGTGTGTGTGTGTGTGTGTGTATGCAAGCATGCACGCCTGGCTTCCCCCCCTCCCCGCCTTTATTTTAAATCAGCTGGTGCTGGTTTTCTACATTTCCTA
The DNA here is from genome assembly GCF_033115175.1 of Lepus europaeus. NCBI lineage: Eukaryota > Metazoa > Chordata > Mammalia > Lagomorpha > Leporidae > Lepus > Lepus europaeus. The sequence continues at coordinate 12,494,709 of NC_084849.1, forward strand.
TGTTAGGAGGATAAAAAGTATTCGTGCAGATACAGCAGGAACTGACAAACCCATGGCTCTCAAGAGCATTTTGTTCTGTCTGGTATCTCTGTTCCTGTCCTCAGGGTTAACCAGAGTTTTAAAGAAAAATGACACCGAGGAAAGCTGTGAATTCCAAATGAGCTACGGGGAGCAGCCCAAACCTCTTCAGCTTCCCGGGTTTCCTGGAAACCCAAAGTCTGCATCTCACCTAAAGAAATGCAGGCACGGGGGGCTGGGGGCCTCCCTGATGTTGCCCTGCCTCCCTTTGGCAAAGAGCGGATCCGGTTGGCTGATGTGTGAGCTGACAACCGCCCCCTCCATGTGCAGCTCCGGGTTCCTGTGGCACGGAAGTGCTGAAGTCCACTACAGCCGGGACAGAAAGCCCAGATAGAGGTGCCAAAATGGGTAACTTCAAGCTTAACACGCCCTGAAAGCTTGTCTTTGCAAACAATTGCTCTTGAAATGTCTGGCAGCTCCTAGGACATCGCCTGTTTGGTCTCCTCCAGTCACTGGGAATTTTTTCAACATTTCTCACCACAGGGAGAAATCTTCCTGGAATCTACAACTTAGTTAAAACCACTCCATGGGGGTTGGGTGGGAGTGGGGGTGGGGGATGCACGCCTCATTGTTTGATTTGCCTGGATCCATTGTACTTAAAAAGATTTATTTATTACAAAGATTGATTGATTGATTTGAAAGTCAGTTACACAGAGAGAGGAGAGGCAGAGAGAGAGCCAGCGAGCGAGTGAGAGTGAGCGAGAGGTCTTCCATTTACTGGTTCACTTCCCAGTTGGCCAAAATGGCCAAAGCTGCGCCCATCTGAAACCAGGAGCCAGGAGCCTCCTCCGGGTCTCACACGCAGGTGCAGGGGCCCAAGGAATTGGGCCACCTTCTACTGCTTTCCCAGGCCACAGCAGAGAGCTAGATCAGAAGTGGAGGCCGGCGCCGCGGCTCACTAGGCTAATCCTCTGCCTTGCGGTGCTGGCACACCGGGTTCTAGTCCCGGTTGGGGCACCGATCCTGTCCCGGTTGCCCCTCTTCCAGGCCAGCTCTCTGCTGTGGCCAGGGAGTGCAGTGGAGGATGGCCCAAGTGCTTGGGCCCTGCACCCCATGGGAGACCAGGAGAAGCACCTGGCTCCTGCCATCGGATCAGTGCGGTGCGCCGGCCGCAGCACGCCTACCGCGGCGGCCATTGGAGGGTGAACCAACGGCAAAAGGAAGACCTTTCTCTCTGTCTCTCTCTCACTGTCCACTCTGCCTGTCAAAAAAAAAAAAAAAAAAAAAAAAGAAGTGGAGCAGCCGAGTCTTGAACCGGTGCCCATATGGGATGCTGGCACTTCAGGCCAGGGTATTAACCTGCTGTGTCACAGCCCCGGGGCCCTGGTATAAAAATATTTGAAATATGTGCATAAGAGGAGTCCTCCAAAAATTTTTGTAGGATGTGCTCTGTGAAAAAATTATGCATGTGAAGTAGGCAGGCATATAGGTTAAAATCAATTAGGTTTGTGGGCTGGAAGACCACGCCTTCGCCACGCCCCTGTGTGACCTCACGCCCTGATACCTTCACCATGCCCCTGTGTGACCTCATGCCCCTACCTGGCCACACCTGGTGCCCACCAGCCAATCAGGTTAATTAACCACTCCCCTTTGGAAGTGGGTTAAAAGCCGGGACACGGTGTGTCCAGGCCTTCTCTTCTTCCCTGGCCTCTTGCCAGGAGGGGGCTTGCTGTAGCCCTGTGTCTCCAGGGCGCGTGGCCTTCGGGCCACGCTGTAGGCTTCCTGGCCTAGATGCTCCTCCACGTAGCTGGTTCCTGGTGCTCAGTATGAACCCAGATTTACCTCTCTCTCTTAAATAAAGCTCTCACTCTCCTATGCATCTTTCGCACTAAATGAAAGCTTAAAATGTACCATGCTGCCTCATTTATCTGTGCCGGTATTTAGAATTCTTCTCTAAATATTAGGCAAGAACCTTCTCGGGCTTATTAATATTGGGGATTTAGTAATCAGCATATGGTGATATCGTATGGCACCCCAAATTCCAGTAACATATGTGGCACCCCAGATGGCGCTTCTGGGGAGCTTCAAGGGGCCACCTTTTCATATAAATTTTAAGGGGTCATCTCCAATATCACATGGATTCCAAAAGGCTTTGCTCCAACACAAACTTCTCTTTTTGTTTTCCCAGGGACTTCAGGAAGAACTCTTCTGCGTGCTCTCTCTTCCCGCCGGGGTTGCTGAGGCGCTCAGAGGCAGCCCTGACGCCGGCGGTGCACAGCCTTGGCTGCTCCACGAGGAAGCCAACACGGAGAGAGGGCAAGCAAAAGACAGACAGGCATCCTGGGTGCTGCTGTGCCACCTGCTTCCAGCTGTACTAAAACCAGGGCCCCTGCCCCTTGCGCTGACCACACATCTCCCTCTCGATGGAAGCCAGGCTGAGCTGCGCTTCTGCAGGTTGGCGAGAGAGTCCTCACTCACACACGCGACCTCAGGCCCAACCTCACCCTCAAGGGTGGGTTTCAGGCCACCCTGGGCCCCTCCCTGTGTGCTGTTGTACTGGTTCCATCTCTAGCAGTTGGGGTGGAGGAGACGGAGTAGTGCGATGGCGACCGGTAGCGATAGGTCGCTCTGGAGCAGGACAGTGGGGAGCTCCAATGGAGGAGAAGGGGCTCAGACCCAAAGAAACAATGTATGCTTTTGCAGCCTCAGTTCTCTCATGGGCAACATGGGGAAAATGGCAACCCGTCTCTCTTGGGGTTGTGTGGAGGGTGATTTACACGCTGTCTGGTGCATAATAAATGCTCAAGATATATTGACCATTAGCTAGTCCTAGACAGCCCACCACAGCAGAGATGGAGTCTTCTCCAGGCCTCGGGTGCTAGGAGGAAGAGGAAGGTGGGAGAGCCCTCGGGGAGGGAAGGGGGTCGTGGCACACAGTGAGCACCTGCCCAGCCAGCAGCGTGCACCTGCCACCCATCACTCCAGGAAAGGGCTTCTAGCCAGCCAGCGCAGGCGGCTTCTATTCTAGGCCAGAGCTTGGCTGTGTGCAGTGTCTGTGAGCTCACCCACCTGTTCTGAAACCCCAGCTGGGCTCCAGGCTCTGTCTATCCCACCTCCCACCCCCAGTTTCCTTCCTGGAGCAACCGCTGCTCAGATGCCTTCACTGCCCCCGGGCATGGGGAGGCAAAGAAAGGAATTTGCACTGGGCGGCGGCGGGGGGGGGGGGGGGGGTTCACACTTAAGAGAGCGCTGGGTGTGAGATTTGCATATGCTTCATTCTCAGCCTCACAAACCCTGGGAGTTGTGTTAAACACTCCCATTCTTCAGAGCAGTAAACTGAGAGCAGTGCCAGCTGAAGGCAGGGGAGTCGAGATCCAAATCCTGGAGTATTTCTTCAAAGCTCATATTTCCGACTGGAACGTGTTGGCTACCAGAATAGGGACCGTATCGTTAAGTGATGTTCCATTTAAAACCACAGTGTGTGATCACATTCTTGAGTATTTACCCCAGAAATGGAAGCCTATGTTCACATGAAAACCTTTACAGTAACTTTATTCCTAATTATCTCCAACTGAAAGTATTTCCAACTAAATATCCCTCCATTGGAAGATGGACTAGATAAAAAGGCGGTATATCCATCCTGTGGAATATTATACAGCCGTAAAAGGGAAGGAGTTATTGAGGAGTGCCACAACATGGATGTACTGCAAGGGCTTTATTCTGAGTGGGTGGGTGGGAAGCCAGTCTCAGATCGTATTATCTGGGTCAGCGCTGTGGTTCAGCCGGTAAAAGCCACAGCCTGTGGTACCAACATCCCATATGGGCACCAGTTTGAGTCACGGCTGCTTCACTTCCAATCCAGCTCCCTGCCTATGTGCCTGGGAAAGCAGTAGAAGATGGCCCAAGTGTTTGGGCCCCTGCACCCACATAGGAGAACCAGAAGAAGCTCCTGGTTCTTGGCTTCAGCCTGGCCTAGTCTTGGCTGTTGCAACCATTTGGGGTAGTGAACCAGTGGATAGAAGACCTCTCTCCCTCCCTCTCTCTCTGTCTTTCCTTCTCTCTCTCTGTAACTCTGCCTTTCAAATAAATACATAAACCTTTTTTTAAAAATCATATTATTGTATGATTCTAATTCTATAATATTTTCAAAACAACATGATGGAGAACAGATCAGTGGATGCCAGGGACAGGAGGAAGAGGAATTGTAATGACAAAGGGCAGCGACAGGCAGCCTTTGGTAGTGGGACAGTTCTGTACCTTGTCTCTGTGCTGTTTTCACAAATCTACACATGGGATAAAACTGCATAGCATTGGCCGCCCGAGGGAGTGCAGGTGAAACCGGTGACATCTGAGCAAGTTCTCAGACAGCTGTACCTGCTGCTGCTCTCACACTGAAGTTATGCAAGACGTTTTCATTGTGAGAACCCACGAAGGGCACAGAGGATCTGTCTGTCCATTTCAAAACTTCCTGTGAATGTATAATTATTCCAAAAACTTCTCCAAGTAGAAAAAAAAGCCAATACATTGCCCAATACATAGTGAGTGCCTGATACACGGTAGCTCATCTCCTACCAGGATCCCAGCTCTCAAGCAGCCATGGTGCCTGGAGCAGGGAGACAGGCCCGGAACTGACACCCAGACGGAAGGCGGGAGGCAGAGCTGTGTGTCGGGAAAGGCTGAGAGCGACATGTGTGATGAAGAAGTTTCTAGCAGCCACATTTGAAAGGGTAGAAGAAACACATGGAATGGATTCTAGTAACGCACTTTTTTGGGCCCGTGCTTGGCGGAGTGGTTGACAGTGGTTGGCATGTCGGCATTCCAGAGTGCCTGGTTCAAGCACCGGCTTCGCTTCCTGCTAGTGCACACTCCGGGAGGAGCCGGGGAAGGCAGGGCGGTGGCTCAGGGACTTGGGTTTCCAGCACCGACTGGGACACCTGGATTGACTTCCTGGTTCCTAGGCATTTGGGGAGTGAACCAGCGGATGGAAGGTCTCTCTCACTGTGTCCCTTAAATAAAATAAATATAAATTTTGAGAAAGATCCATTTTGTTGCCAAAAAAAAATTTGAAATCCATGTTTGTTGGTTTTTTCTTATGATAAACATTTTCCACAAGCTTTTTGGAAAATCCCTCGTGCTCACTTCCCGAGCAAAATCAACGTCCAGAAAGGCCCCAGCTGCACCCCTGGCTCCTTGGCTGTGCTTGGGGTGGGGCGCGTTCCTCCCCTTGGCTGCTGACGCCTCTGCGCTGCGGTGCCAGGTTGGACCCTGCGGAGTAGAGCACCCTTGATCCTGAGCGAGCCCAGCCCAGCTCACCGCATGACCTCAGTCAGGGGTGAGGGACTGGGCCGCCCGGGCTGCTCTCACTGCCCAGCTGCAGCGGACGGGAGAAGCTGGGCACCCGGGGGTGCAGGATTCAGGTGCCGAGGGCAGGTGTGGGGAGGGCGCACTTTTCCAGAAGGCCGAGCCTGGAGTGGCCCCTGGCGACTTTGTGAAGGGAAGGGAGACAGAAATGAGCACCCGTTCAGTTCCTTCTATGAGCCAAGCTCTCTGCCGCACCATCTGACCTAACCTTCAGAACACAGGTCAAGAAGGCCATTCCCGAGAGGGCGGGGACTTGCCCATGGGTCACACAGTTGGGAGGCAGCAGAGCCAGAACTGAAACCCAGACCCGACCACCCACGGTGAGTTAGGCAGCTTTCCCCACTTTACCGAAAACACCCTCGAGAAGCTCCGGACGAAGGAAGGAGGTTTGTTTTGGCTCATGGTTTGGAGATTCACAGCTCACGATTGGTAGCCCCACTGTTCTGCCGTCTGCTGTGGGCAGTGGGTGGTGGAACAGGTGCAGAGAAGGGGTCACATGGTGGGCCAGGAAGCAGAAGGACAGGGACACACCATCATCTACCTCGGTAGTGGTCTCCCCTTCTGAAGCCACCACCATCCAGTCAGCCTAAGCCAATCGATCACTTGGCAGGCCCCGCCCCCAGGCACCACAAATGCATTAAGTTCCAGCCTTACTCGGGGCTTTGAGGATCAAGCCTGTCACACAAGGAGGCCTCTGGGGGACAGCTGGATGTTACCCAGACTTGAACCCAGTGTCCCGGCAGGTCCTTGAAAAATGCCCACTGTTTACACAGGCAGGGAGCTTCTCTGGCCGGTGCGCGGCTCTTCAGCCTGGAATCTTCTCTCCACTCTCCTGTTGCTCTCAGGTTGGCTCCTCCCTGTCCTTCAGGCCTTGGATTCAACATCACCCTTGCAAGAGGCTGTCCCTGACCCAGCCCCTCCCCAGCCCATCCCTTTGCTGAGTAGGCCACACCCACCAGCATCATTCCCTGTGATCCAGGTGTGGGCTGCGTCACCAGTCATCGTCGCTTATCAACTCTGTGTTTGCTTCGTGATCCGGACTAGGGGCTGGCTTTTAAGGACCTCTCATTTGTGCAGAAGGGAGACACTGAACCCAGAGGCAAATGACAAGCCAGGGTGGTGCTGTGGCCTGCAGAGTAACCACAGCAAGGCAAGGGGATAGAACGGGACCGAGAGAGAAAGGGAGATGTAGATGAGATGGTCAGGGGAGGCCTTTCTGGGGAGGGGATCATTAAAAGAATGTTTATTTTTTCCGATCTACTTGAAAGGCAGAGAGAGAGAGAGAGAGAGAGAGATCCTCCATCTACTGGTTCACTCTCCAAATGCTTGCAATGGCCAGGGCTGGGCCAGACCCAGAATTCCATCTGGGTCTCCCATGTGGGTGACAGGGGCCCAAACACTTGAGCCATCACCTGCTGTTTCACAGGAGGCATTAGCAAGAAGCTAGGTTGGAAGTGGAGGTGCTAAAACTCAAACTGGCACTCACATATAGGGTGTGGGCACCGTAAGTGGTAGCCTAACCTGCTGTGCCACAGTGCCCAACCCAGAGGGGATATTTTTGTTGAGATCTGAAAGTTGAGACAGAGAGGGTCTTGTGAAAATTCTGGTGCAAAGGGGCTCCAGGCTTCGGCAACAGCACGTGCAAAGGCCCAGGACGCAAACGAACATTCATGAGGAAGGGGCTGGAGCTTGGTGGGCCAGGGAGGTGGCAGATGAGAGAAGGCCAGGGGCCAGCCCACACGATGCCGTGGGGGCTGAGATATGGCTTGATTCATGACTTGTAGGTCGTCTCCCAGCTGGTCCTTGCATTCCGTGAGAGTAGGGACCTTGTCCGTGTTTGCTGCTGTCCCCCTCGGGGTTGGCACAAGGCAGGTGCTCAGGGAATACGAGTTGGATTGATGAATGTGTCACGACCCTGCCTCCTCCCCTCTTGGTACCTCCCCTGTGTGTTTCTGTCTTCCCCCAGCATCCCATTCATCCTGGCTTTGACATGCTCTTCTGCCGTGTGGCTATCAACTCCCTAAGGCTCCCAGGACCCCTGTTAGGGAGAGCTCCCTGGGACCAGTGCCTTACAGAGGCTGCCCAAGGCTTCACACCCACCATGGCAGGGTACCAGGCCCGCGGGCGGCTGAGGACACTTGCACGTGAGGGTGCTTAGAAGTCCTGGTGCCCCCGGATCAGAGCAAGAAGGCCGCCCCGAACGGCAGCTGTTGGGAACCTCGGTCACATCAGTAATTCCACAGCCTTCCCTGCACCTGAGGGAGTGCAGGGATAATTAGCTTTGCTGGAAAGGCCTGTGGAATAGTCGCCCACGCACCTGCTAAACCCAAGGTGCAAACCTGCCTCCTAGCCCAGGCCTGGGCACACACGTGGTCATGGCACTGAGGGACATTTGCCACAAGTGGATGCTTCTGGGTCAGTGCGGGGACAGGAACAAGGAGGAATGGCTGGGCAAAGGCTCTGCCTGTGACCCCATCGAGGCCAGGGTCAGGTTCTTTGCTGTGTGGGTACTCACAGTACAGGGCTTATCAGAAACACGACCTTGACAGCCCCCAGACCTCACTTCCCCTCCGAGATGAGGATCCCAAGAGCAGCGTCAAAGAACTGTGCAAGGGACAGCAGGCCACATCTGGACCAAGGTTTATATGTTATGGTGTTTGGCCCGGTGGCTAAGATGCAGATGCCCCACATCGGGGGAGTGCCTGGGTTCAGTTCCCAGGTCCCTGCTAATGCAGAGCTGGGAGGTGGCAGTGTTTGCTCCATCTGTCTGTCTCTTCGCTTCTCTATAAAATCTTGAACAAATATACAAAGAATCCAGCCTCCATTGCATCCGCTTGTAGAGCAATGCTGTCAAGGTATGCATCTTGGTGATTTCAAGAACCCACTTGTCTTTGTGGGCTCCTACAAGCATTGCTACAGCCACAGGCAGCGTGCACCTGCTGTGCCCAGTGGAAGGGCCAGCCCTGGGTACCACGGGCAGACACTTAGGAACTAATCCTTTAATCTTCACAGGCCACAAGACGTCATAAAAGACAAAAGAAGGCTCAGAGAGGTTGACCAACTTGTTCTAGGTCACACAGCCAGGGTGGTAGATAATGGGACCCAGAGTCTGCCTCTCCCACCATGACTCAGCAAGTGAGAGAATCTGCAGAGCTGTTGGCCCCAGTGACTCTGTCTCTCGAAGAAAGAAATTGTGATCTCCTCCAGGACTGATTCTACAAGGCCCCCGAAGTGCAAGCAGTCAGCAGGGGACCCCACAGTCCTGGCTTCTGGCTTGCCTGTTGGTGTGGGGTAGCGGCTGCCCAACACCCTCAGGCTGGGCGCTGAAGACAGTCTGGGCATTTGGCTGCCACCTCCCAGCATCAAGATGTCCTCAGACGGAGCCACTGCCCCGTCCTCCGAGGCACACGCTCCAACAGAGCAGGCTGCTGCTGGCGTCGTTCCCCCGTGTTCTTGAAAAGGACAAAGAAAAAAGCGAGATAGAGAACTCTGGATGCGGACCAAAGCTGCTCTGGGTTTTAGCTCTGTGTCTCCTGCACAACGTAGTTCCACGGCATAGCAGACAACGCTACAATTTTCCCCAATTGTGCCGGGGAACAAAGATCCTCCTGGGGAAGGGAGATCCCCCCGAGTCTGCAGTTCCCAGCCCTGTGGCCAGAACCCCCTGGCAGGGCTGCCCATGCAGCCGGAAGTAATTTTGGTTCCTGGCATTCCACGGAAACACCTGTAGAGAGCCGGGCCCTTCCCCCAGCCAGTGGCAGTGCCCTTGAAGCCAACCCGGGACATGGGGCGCCTCGGATAGCTTCAAGCTGCCAGCAGAAGTCTTCTTCGCCAGATCCTGGTTTCCTGAAGCCCAGGAGGGTGGAGAAGCTGGAAGGTTCCTGTCTCCTCTGAGGTCCTTGTGATGTGATGGCTGTGCCCCAGGCCAGAGGAAAGAGGGAAAGTGCTATTGACATCAGGGTAAGGATGGAGATTGGGGAGGAGTGGGCTGGGCTGGCACAGCAGTGGCCAGCCAGGGTATGGGCCCCCAGGTCCCCCTCCTTAGTCCTGGCCAGGCCCAGGGTAGACAGTGCCATAATGCCACAATGCCACTCCAGTGGAGCCACCTGTCTCCAGGTCTCTGCAGGCAAAGTGCTGCCCCTCTTCCCACCAGGAGGGGTTCCCTGCCCAAAGCCGGCAGGCAAGGGGCTCCGAACGGCCTGAGTTGGCTGCCGTCGTGGGGACACTGGCCCCAGCACAGCTTTGGGACTTAGCAGTCAGGTGACTCTGAGTCAGTTTCCCTGTCTATAGAATGGGCTGATCACCCTGCTGGCAGTGTGAAGACGAGACCTGAACACAGTGCCTTTAGCCCAGTAACCAGGCAGATTTTTTTTTTTTTATAGAATGATTTCTTTTTTTTATTTATTTTTATTTTTATTTTTGACAGGCAGAGTGGATAGTGAGAGAGAGACAGAGAGAAAGGTCTTCCTTTTGCCGTTGGTTCACCCTCCAATGGCCGCCGCGGTAGCGCGCTGCGGCCGGCGCACCGCGCTGATCCGATGGCAGGAGCCAGGTGCTTATCCTGGTCTCCCATGGGGTGCAGGGCCCAAGCACTTGGGCCATCCTCCACTGCACTCCCTGGCCACAGCAGAGAGCTGGCCTGGAAGAGGGGCAACCGGGATAGAATCCGGTGCCCCAACCGGGGCTAGAACCCGTTGTGCCGGCGACGCAAGGCGGAGGATTAGCCTAGTGAGCCGCGGCACCGGCAGATTTTAAGTGCTCAGAAATAAGAGCTTTTGCCGGCGCCGCGGCTCACTGGGCTAATCCTCCACCTGCGGCGCCGGCACCCCGGGTTCTAGTCCCAGCTGGGGCACCGAATTCTGTTCCGATTGCTCCTCTTCCAGTCCAGCTCTCTGCTGTGGCCCGGGAAGGCAGTGGAGGATGGCCCAAGTGCTTGGGCCCTGCACCCACATGGGAGACCAGGAGGAAGCACCTGGCTCCTGGCTTTGGATTGATGCAGTGCCAGCCGTAGTGGCCATTTGGGGGGTGAACCAGCGGGAGGAAGACCTTTCTCTCTGTCTCTCTCACTGTCTAATTCTGCCTGTCCAAAAAAAAAAAAAAAAGAAAAGAAAAGAAAAAGAAATGAGAGCTTTCGTGATTATTTGTATCTTGAAGAGAAGGCAGTGACGTGGTGCTAGCTCCTAATTCACAGCTCAGAGGCTATGTGTGTGCACTCACATGCTCGTGAATACGAATGTGTGTGTGCGCATGTGTGCCCCTGGGTGTGAGTTATATGTGGTGTGCATGCGCCACGGGGCATGGATCATGAATGTACGTGTTGTGTGCTTACACCCACGGGTTTGTGTGTGCATGTGTGTGCACGCATGTCTCTGAGTACGAATGTGTCTGCACGTGTGTGTGCGTGCACTTGAACCCAAGGTCAGTGGAAGAGCCTTCTCCCCACTGGTGGAAACCTGAGAAGGGCAACTACTTCATTATTTAGATTTCAAAGCTACTCATTAGGCGAGACTCGAGCACTTAGGAAGCAAAACTGACCCACGAGTGTAAAATGTGATTACGGGTAATGAGGACGATTACGGGAGGAGGGTGTGAGCGGGGAGAGCGAGCTGGAGAGGTTAATGTCCGCGAGCCGCCGGGAATTAGCCCAGTGCCCTTCTGCAGACACCTCTTGGCCAACGCTGGCCGGTCTGTTTGGTCTGTTTACTTACCTCCCGGGGAGCTCTTAGCACATCAAAGAGGTATTTAGAACACAACTCCCAACAATTAGCTTCGGAAGAAGAGTAAATATGCCTCGCTATCAGAGAGAGACTCTGCCGGTTACATAAAACAGACCCTAAGAGCGGCCAGAAAGGGGAACCCGGAAGCTGATCCCGGACGGACAGCTGTCATTCAAGGGACTTGGGTGCCGGGTAAACAATCCCCGCCTTTCTGCTCGTCCTCCTCACAGGGGACTCTTGTTCCTGCTCACATCCAACAGGGAAAGGAGGGCGCAGGAGTGGGTTGAGGCCACCTCACTGGCTTGGCCTCTGTTGAACTTAAAAATGTCACAGCCGTAGGAGGCAGTGGAACGCTGTCGCCAGGAGCCACAAAGCAGGCTCTTGTAGGCGCTGAGCATCCCGGCTTGCCCAGGACTGGGGGGTTCCGTGGGATGTAGGGTGAGCGCGGCTGGGACTGGAACAGTCCAGAATAATCAGAGGCGCCGTCAACCCCAGATGAGAGTAATAGTGAGTGGAAAAAAAAAAAGTTGGCTTTCGGCTTGCCTTTAGGAAATTCTACCTCCCCCATATGGCAAAACAGACTGTGAACCCATTAGCAGTAGGAATGCGGTGTCACGTGGGCTGATCAGGAGCCTCACAGACCGAGGGAAAAGTCCAGAGAGGATCCGAAAGCTGATCTTGCCCAGGTAGCTTTGAACTTCGGCGAGGGAAACTTGCAGAGGCCTGGGACGCTGCAGATTCTAGAATGTCTGCCCACCCCTCCGGGTGAACCCGAGGACCCTGCAGCAACCAGGGCGAGAGCGCGAACCATCTACGGGAAATGCACACAACTCTGCCGTCTTTGCTGTTTGCACTGCTTGGGAGATTTCGTGTATAAATATCTAGGCGTGTGCGTTTGTGTGTACATTTCTTGACATAGTGACTAAGCCCCAGTTTGCCAACCTTCAGGGCATAATGCAAGAACTATTTTTCATCCTAATCTGCTGTAATGACATGTTTTATTGTACTATTTCAGCTGTTTCCATTGCTTTCGCTGTTTCATGTTTTATGTATTTTAACGCACGCTTTAATTTTAGTATGCTGTGCCCTAAGGTGACTTTGGAAGATCAGCGAGGATCCCAGAGATGGTGATGGAAAGCGCTCCTGACACACAGCACGGCACAGAGCTCTTGTTGGAGGGCAGGCTGCAGAGGTGGGTGGCTTAGGCCCTGGGGTTCGTAACCCCAAGGTGGAGAGTGACCCAGGCTTGGCCCAGGACTGCAGCCCACGTTAAATGTTCCCTGGATTCATGTGTTGGAAGCCGAGCCCCCAGGTTCACACGTAGGGAGGTAGTCTGGGTTGGATGACAGCACAAGTGTGGGTCACCAGGATGGCATTTGCCATTTCCAAAGGAGGAGAAGAGAGACCCGAGCTCACATGTCCCTTACCCTCGTCAGGCGATGCCCTCACCGTGCAGCCACGAAGCGCGAAGACCCTCCCAGGGAGCCAGGGCTGCAGTGTTGGGCTTCGCGGCCCTGACAACCCAGTATGTGGGACTCAATTACAGCAACAGAATGAGGACTAAGGGGGCAGGCGTTTGGAAAAGCAGTGAGTTTGCCACTAGCGATCCTGTTTCCCCTGCTGAAGTGCCCGGTCCCGGTTCTGGCTGCTTCACGTCCAATCCTGCTTCCTGCTGACGTGCACCTTGGGAGGCAGCAGGTGGTGGCTCAAGTGCTGGGGCCGCTGCCGCTCACGTGGGAGGCCCAGATGGAGTCTGACCTCTAGTCTTTGGCCTGGTCCAGCTCAGGCTGATGCAGGCACTCAGGGAGTGAACCAGCAGATGGAAGACCTGTCTCTCTGCCTTTTAAAACAAAATGAAAGTGAACAAATAAAAAAAGTTTAAAAAAAAATGGCAGCCTGGTTTTAGCCCTGAAAGTCTGATCTCCTGGGACCACTGGGTTCCAGCTAAGCCAAGACGGTTGATCACCCTCCCAAGATGGAGAGGCTAATTCTTAGAAGGTGGGGCATGTGTCTGAGTGCCATCGTAAGACACTGGGAGGTGGAATCCCCTGTTCTTAATGTCCTTGGAATCTGAGGAAGTTGTTTAAATCCTCACTAAGCCTCAATTGCTCCATCTGGAAAATGGGCTGGTGAAGTGCACAGCAACGCAAGTTCTATGCCTGGCACGTATGCAGTGGTTAAAGATGGTGGCTGTGTCACGACTGACAGGGGTCGTGAGCAGACCATCCCCCTTCCCGGAGGGCCCCTCTCCTGTCTTCATCTAACGAGAGGGTGGGATTGGATGCATTTGGAGACCACGTGCTGAGGCAGAGTGGGGGGCTCACCCAGTTTCCCCAGACTCAGGCACCAAGGAGTCGCGATGGCCCACAGAGAGCCTTAGGCAGTGAGCGCAGGGAACAGAAAGAACCATAGCAAGGATCAGCAACCGCACCGTGAAAACCCAGACCCAAATCCAGAGCTTTTTGCCTGCCGACAAGACGCTGCCGGGGGCATAGAAGAGTCCACACCTGATCTCACGGGACGGGTCACGGTCAAAATGCAGGTGCCCTGAAAATGCAGAAGAAACTGCCTGCCATCCACCTGCGTCAGGTGCACAGGAGCACGAAGCAGTTCAAGTTCAGACTTGGCTCCCGTGCTAGTCAACCTCTCAGCACGTTCAAAGAACCCACAGGAGCTTCTTGGGAGGAAAAGGTTTCTTTTGGCTCATGGTTTGGAGGTTACGGTTCAGGACTGGGCAGGCCCTTTAGGCTGGAGACCGGCAATGGAGAGACTGGCCCGGCTGAACTCGGCTTACATAACCAATGTGTTTGCCAGCGCCACCTGCTAATGGCAGCCCCCGGTGACCTAAAGACCTCCCACCAGATCCACCTCCTAGCCACCCCCTCGAGGTCAAGCCTCCACCATAAATCACCAACCATTAACTGTTAACATAACACTCTGGCGTCCAAAGTCTTCCTGGGTCCTGGGGAGCCAAGTCCTGTTCGATCCACAACAGGTCCCCCCTCCAAGATATCTCATGCGTATATGCCAATATTCCCAATTCTGAAAAAATCCAAAATCCAAGACACTTTTGATTGCAAGCATTTCAGGTGAAGGGTGGTCTCGCTGTCAGAGTGACAGTCACCTCTACTTCCCGAGTGCTCGGTATGTGACGGGCAAGTCCTGGGTGAAGCGTCGCCCTGCACTGTCCCATTTAACCCCCTGCAGGGCACTGTGGGGTATGTGAGACCTCAGCATGCATTGTACAGATATTGCCAAGACACAGGAAGATGTTTGCCAAAGACCATACAACAAGCAAGTGGCCACGTGGGCATTGGACATCAGTGATCCTAGTGTCCTTGTATCTCTAAGACATTTTTTAAATTTAAAGGCAGAGTGATACAGAGAGGGGGAGACACACAAACATGCAGAGAGAGAGAGAGAGAGAGAGAGAGAGAGAGCACTTTCAACAGCTAGTTCACTCTCCAAATGGCCACAACAGCCTGGGCTTTGCCAGGCCAGAGCCATGAGCCAGGAACTCCATCCTGATCTCCCACAAGCATAGCAGAGGCCCGAGTACTTGGGCCATCCTCCACTGCCTTCCCGGGCACATTAGCAGGAGGCTGGGTTGGAAGTAGAGCAGCAGGGACAGGAACTGGCACGTCCCACACAGCGGCTTAGCCTGTGGTACCACTAAGCCCTGCCAGTGTCCATTCTTCTTATCACAACATCCTGCAGCCTTGTGGCCTGGAGGGAGCGGCACTGCGCTTGGGACGAAAGGTGAGGAGGGCAGGAATCAAGAGAAGGACGCTGGACAGCGCTGAGGGGCCTGTGGTCGCAGGGCCTCGCCCACCCTCTCCGGCCAGGGCAGCCAACGGGGTGGGGTCCAATCTTCCACACCTGCCTGTCTCCTTCTCCTTTCCTTCCAGGCTCGTGGCACACGCAGGCACCTCCTGCCTCTGTGTCTGGGGCAGGGATGGTCTGTTTTCTCCTCTATCTGGTAACCTCCTATTCACCCTGCAAAGCCCAGCTTCTTAGATCCCCATTAACGGTCTCGTCTTCAACAGCTATGGCTTGGATGTGGCTTGCCCCTCCAAGATTCACGCTGAAATTTGATCCCCAGTGCAGCAGCGTTGGGAGGCAGGGTCTTGAAGGGGTGATTGGGCCCCTAAGAGAGAGAGGCATGCCTTTCTTGGCGAGAGCACCTTGTTGTAAAGTGAGGCCGCCCCAGGTGCCTGGGTGCCCTCCTACGTCTCCACCGTGTTGTATCGGCACAAGGGCCCTCGGCAGACGTGGTCTTAGCCTCTAGCCTCCAGAATTGCCAGCCAAAGCGACCGTATACATCTGGATACATGCCCCGGTCCCCAGCATTCTGTCACAGCTGCCAAAAACGGGCTAAGACACCGACCTCACTGTGGCACTTTTCTCATGTCTGGCACAAAATCTTGGGCAGACTGTCGGCGGGGAAGGTCTCCAGGTGCTCCTTGTCCCCCTGGATGGCACTCAGTGGACGCGGTTCTTCCGTATTTTTAGTACACCTGCATTTTGACCATGACCCATCCCGTGAGATCAGGTGTGGACTGTTCCCCCGGCAGCATCCTGGGGCGCACACCATGTCTGCTCCTCACCAGGACGCCAGGAGGACTGCATCACGACTCCTATTCTCTGGTTCAGGGGTACGCAAACCACAGCTCCCGGGCTGGCTGGCTGTTTCTATCAGTTGAGCCTTGTTCCCTTGAGTCTGACTGTGGCTACAGCGGTGGAATTGAATGACCACCCACAGGACGGTCAGCACCAGGCGCTTTGCGTGCAAAACGTGCCAGCCCCTGGATGCAGACTGAGGTTTGGAGAGGCTGAGCTCAGGCTCCCCCTGCCCTCCGAATTCCACAAGCCAGGGTTCAAAGCTGGAGCCCCAGGCTTCAAGGCGGGTGCTCTTTCTCTGCCCCAAAGGCCAGCCTTGCTGCCTGGCGTGGGGGCCCAGGGCAGCAGCTGGCTACACACGGCTTCTGGGGGGCTCCAGCGTGGGCTCTTTAAGGGACCCTGGGGCCAGAGAAGAGGGAGTGAGCAGAGGAGGCTGACTTTTAGGGGTGACAATGCCTTGGTCAAGGAGCTCACTGCACCTATGCGTTTCCCAAGCACTTGCAGATAATCCAGTGCCCAGTGACTATCCTTGCCCGGTTCCAGCTGCCGAGGGGCCCTCCCAGGCAGGGCCTGTACAGGGCAGGGCTTTCTCTGGGTCTTGGGCCAGCCTCTCCTTGCAGGAGGCAAAAATCCTTCCCACATCCCACAGCCAAGTTCCACCAGGGCCCCTCCCCCACCCCCACGGGCACCCACCTTCCCTGGCCCCAGCATCTCCGGGGTAGAGGCTGCTTCCTGCCACCCTGCCCTGGGAGCCTGGCTGCAAAGTGAGATACAGTGACAGATCCTGGCCCCTTCTCTCCTCCCTTTTTCTCTTTAATGAAGCTGTTGTGTGGTTCCACACCCCCCTCTGCATTCCTCCCATCTTAGCCGGCCCCTTTCCCTTCCCGTAGGAAATGTCTTGGATTCTCTCACTGGGGTGTAATGGTTAAATTGCTACCAGCTGATTAAACAGCAGCAGTCAGAGCCCTGGCTGTGGAACCTGGGAAGGCAGGGGCCGGTGCCCTGACCGCTTAGCCCCTGCTGACCCCTCGCCTGGCTTCCTTCGAGTCCTCTGGGAAGGAGAAGGGAGGAGGAGACCATGCCCCCACCAGCCTGGCCCAACCTCCAGGGCTGGGACTCCCACCCCTGCCCCTTCCCTCCCAGATGGAAAACCACACACACGCTCACACTCGCTCCCGGGGTCACACACAGACACACCCACGGACTCATACATGTTCTCACACTCACCCACATAGACTCTCTCTCATGTTCATGCACAGTAAGCATGCACGACCACACGATCGGGCACACGCATGGGGATATGGTCGCCTGCGTTCCCATGGTTATACGCCCTCCTGCCTCTCTCTGCAGAATGAAGACCCCACCCCCTCCTCCTGGGAAATCCTCCTACACCTGCCCCCTACTCGGGGAAAGTTGGAGCAGGGAGAGATCAGGGAAGGGTCAGGGAAGAGAGAAAATGCAGAGTCGGGGGAGGGTTGGCCTCGGGTTTGACCCAGCTCTGACAGCTGCTGGGCCACAGAGTCTGGCTGCCTTTCTCTCCGCCTCTCTGAACTTTATTTGCAGGTGGGGAACAGCAGCCTCGTAAGGTGGCCATGAGACAGAAGGGAGCTGATGGATGTCCAAGTGCCCTGTCCCACCAGGCACGAAGCCTGTGCTGTTGTGAGTGACTTGTGCTGTGGACCAGGGCCCAAGGCCACCAGCATAACCACAGGCCCCTCCTGGACTCCTGGGCCCTCAGTCATTCGTCTGCAAGCCAGCTGCAACACCTGGCTATGCCAGGGGGCAGCCAGAGCTGAACCCCTGCCTGGCTTCCACGGACGGTGGCTTCACCTTGTGATGAGCGTGGCTGTCGGTTCAGGCTCGGGCTGAGAATACCAGGGCAGCCTGCCTCCTTGGGAAAGTTCATTTCCATGGAAGTCTACTTCCAATCAGCAGAGAATCTGGCCTTGACCCCGCCTCCCACCCTCACACTCAGGAACCACATGGAAGAGCCTACGGATGGGCTACAAGCATGGGAGTAGGGGGGGTTGCACCTGTCCAAGTTCATGGCCCTGGGACGTGACCTTTCTCTCCACTGGCAGGAAAAAGTCTCCGGTGGGGCAGGGGAGAGCTGAGGGGAGGGCTGCCCAGCGCTGTGGGTGTGTGCCTTCTTTGGAAATGTGGTCTCTACAGATGTGATCGAGGTAACAGTGGGTTAGAGTGAGCCCTAAACCCTCTGAATGTCCCAACAGAAGATGGGAGAAAACACCCATACAGAGAAGGCCATGTGACCTGGGAGACAGGGCTGCAGCCTGCAGCCCAAGCCAGAGAATCGCAGGAGCTGCCAGAAGCTGGAAAAGCCAGCAGGGAGCCTCCTCCTGCACCTCCGGGGGGCCCATGGCCCTGCTGACACCCTGATTCTTGGATCCCCTCACCAGAAGCTGGAGAGAATCAGCTTCTGCTGTTGGTCGTGATGCGTCAGGGCGACCACTAGAGGCTAGCGCACCTTGCACAGCAAGCGAGAATGAGCCCATTTTACAGGATGGGGAAACTGAAACGCAGAGAGGGGAAAATCCTTTGTCTGAATTCACACAGCTGCTTAGAAGCGAAGGCAGGGCTCCCACCCAGGGCTCCGAGCTCTGGCTGCAGCACCTGACCCTCCGCCCCGGGGTTCATGGAGAAGGGACATTTCCACAGGGAGGGTTGTGAGAGATCAGGGGGGACGGGATCACCAACAGTGGAGGGAGCTGTGATGAGGGTTCTGGACAGGCCCATGGGACCACTGGCACACTGGACAAAGGACAAGAACAACCACCAGGAAGGTGGGACACAGCGGCTCTGGCCACTGTTGATCAGAACTTCCTTCTATCTGACCACTAAATCTTCCCTGAGGACAGCAGGGCTGAGTATTTATCTAGGGCTAGGACAGGTACCAAGGGAACACGATTTAAGGAGGAACTTGTTCTCAAGATTATGCAAGTGCCAACAGTGGGCTTGTGTGAATCCAAGATCGAGTGCCTCCTTAAAGATTGCACCTGGTTTGTCTTCCCCTATTCCTGGCCTTGCCCCAGGGCTAATTTATCAGAGATAGAAGAACATCCTGGGACTACTGGCACCTCGAAGACTTCCGAGTCTGAACCCTGGCTTTGAATTCTGACTTCTCTCGCTTGGTAGCTGGGCAACCACATGTAGGCCAGTTGTCTTATTTGAGCTCAGTTTTTCCATTCATCAGACAGGGGTAATAGAATCAAACTTACGTCCTAGGTTGTTGTGAGGGTTAATGAGAGTCTGCCCATACAGTGGCCTCGGTAATGGTAGCTATTATTATCTTTCTTTTTGCAACTCAGAAAAGAGGAAGTAGGGGTGAGCTTGAGCCTGGTGGTTAAGATGCTGCAAACCCTATCCGATTCAATTCCCAACTCCTGCTCCTGACTCCAACTTCCTGCTAAAGTGCACCCTGGGAGGTGGCAGTAACTGGGTCCTTGCCACTCACAGGGAGGTTCTGGGTTGAGTTCCAGGCTTCTGGCTTCAGCTTGACCCAGCCCTGGTTCTTGAGAGCACCTGGAGAATGAACAGTGCGCTCTCTCTCTCTCTCTCTCTCTCTCTCTCTCTCTCTCAAATAAGTGAATAAGTCCACAAATACACAGATCAATCAAAGAAAGAAAGAGGAAGTGAGAAGGCAGCAAAGTGAGCTGTGGCCTCCTCTGGGAGCAGACCAAAGGCGGGCAAGCTGGTGGGCCAGCTGGCTGGATCTTCAGGGCTCACCATGACCGGTAATTTCCTGTTTAAGAAACCCCCGGGCTCACCCTGGAAGGGCCAGGCAGGGAGGTGAGGCTGCGGCGCCCAAGCAATGCTATGAGGAAGTGTGCTGCCAGCCCTCCTCGGCAGTCCAGTTCCTCTCTCCTCCACCCAGATCATCTCCCAGGTGGAGGAGCACTGTGCGGAGAGTCAGCTCCGACGGCACGACCCTGGTCACCTCCTGATGTCCTGTTGGTCTCCGTCTCAGCCACAGAGGATGGGGAGCTGGGCCTCGGCAGTGAGGACAGGCTGAGCGGAGTGTGTGAGTCTGGTCCTTCTACAAGGAACAGCCGTGGGCTGGTCCCCAAGCCCGTGCCGTGGTTCCTGCTCCCAGCACCTGGTCCCCAGCCTGTGGTTCCTGCCCCCACCACTGTGAGTCCATAATCCGCTGGCAGGTGCACAGGGCAGACAGTTTGGGCCACTAGTTTCCTGTTTCTATTTTTAAGCCCCTTGATTTGTACTCCCAACCCTCATTCCAACCCCAGAGCTGGGGGTGGAGTTGGGTGGGAGGGGGGCTCACATGCAAGGTCTCCATTTCTGTCTTTTATTTTTATTTCTAATTTCTATTTATTTGAAAAGTAGAGAGATGACAGAGAACCATCTGCTGGTTCACTCCCAAATGTCTGCCATGGGCTGGGCTGAGCCAGGCCACAACTTGCAGCCTGGAACTCCACCTGCATGCATGGTGGGGACTGATGTTCTGGAGCCAGGACTCTCCTGTGCTGTCTCCCAGGGTGCGCTTTAGCAGGAAGCTGGTAGAGGAAGTGGAGCCAGGCCTCGTGTTTAGATGCTCCCAACACAGGATGCAGATACCCCAAGCCGCATCTTAGCCACTGCACCAAGCCCCTGCCCCTGTTTCGTTTTCTGTAAGAGCCAGGTGGCCCTTCCTGATGCTCCAGCTCCAACCACAGCCCTCACCTCGCTCCCTGCACTTGGCTAGAACCCAGGGCCTCATTCGGCACCTCCGCCAGCTCGCCATGGGACACTCACACTTCTCCATCAGCACCGTTACCTCGATACCAACAGGAGCCGCTGCCAATGATTGAGCTGCTACCGTCCGCCAGGCGTGGTGTTGAAAGCTCACCCCACGTGGTCTCGGGTAGACCCGGCAGTAACTTAGAGGAGAGGGCTACAGCCCCACGCCGCTGAAGGATGTGCTGGTCAGCGATAGACCACACAGAGGTCGGGTCCCTGAGAAGACGGTGGGGCTGAAAAAGTCCTATTACTTAGTGACATTGCAGCCGTTATAACGCCCGATGTTTGTGATGACACCGGTGTCAACAGACCTGCGCTGTCAGTTACATACACATACAGCACTCGCAATTAGGTACCGTACAAAAATACTTGATAATGACACTGCACAGTGGTGATCCTGGCTTATGTATTTGCTACACTGTACTTTTTACCATTATTTGAGAGTGGACTCCCACTTAGTAAAAGCTCATTGTGAGACAGTGTGTCACATCTCGTGTTGACCATGCCTCCGTTTTTTTTTTTTTTTTAAATACTTATTTATATTTGAAAGGCAAGGTGAGAGACATAGAGACAGACGGACAGACGGACAGATCTTCCATCTGCTGGTTCTCTCCCAAATCCCTGCCACAGCCCAGAATGGGCCAGGCCAAAGCCAGAAACCGAAACGGTTGTGCTATCGTTTGCTGCCTTCCTGAGTGCACATTAGCAGGGAGCTGGATTGGAAGCGGAGGAGCAGGACTGGAATTGGCACTCAGATGTGGGATGTGGGCAGCCCAAGTAGAGGCTTAACCCGCTGGGCCACACTGCCTGCTGCGACCATGTCTCTTGATTGTGTTAAGAGGCTGGGTAGAGTGAGTGACCTGTGCCGTCTAGGTCTGAGTGAATGCACGCTATGACATTCATACGATGACATCACTAGCAGTGCGCTTCTCAGAATGTGTCTCTGTCTGTAGTTAAGTAAGGTGTGACTGTACTTTATTTAATGATTTATTTATTTGAAAGGCATATATATATATAGAGAGAGAGACAGAGACAGAGACAGAGAGACAGAGAGAAAGAGAGAGAAATCTTCCATTCACTGGTTTACTCCTCAAATGGCCACAACAGCCAGGTCTGGGCCAGGCCAAAGCCGGGAGCTTCTTCCGTGTCTCCTACATGGGTGCAGGGGCCCGAGCACTTGGGTCATCTTCTGCTGCTTTCCCAAGCACATTAGCAAGGAGCTGGATCGGAAGTGGAGCAGCCAGGACTTGAACCAGTGCCCATGTGGGATGCCGGCACTGCAGGCAAAGGCTTTACCTACTGTGCCGCAGCGCGGGTCCCATGATTCTGCTTTATGGATGAGCACCGGAAACAGAGAAAGGGGCAGCAGCCTAAGGTCACCCACGTGTGGAAGCAGAGGTTGAGTCCAGACCTGTTCCACTGGACGCTGCTAGTCCTCACCTTCACAGAGGACTATGCCACCTGCAGGCAGCTCACCTCCAACCTTGGCTGCTCGGATCCCCAGGATATTGGATTTTTCAAGAGCGGAGAGGCACAGTGACTGTTCAAAAAAGATTAACTTACCATTCAATAAATTATATTTGAAAAAGAAAGGTAATAACAGTCAAAGTGCCTCGCTTAATTAGTTTGCTGTGCTGTTCTTGCATGTACACTGTTGGGATGCTTCGGGTCTATTATGGCTGTATGCGGAAAACGCTGGCCAGTGGTTTGCTACTGCACACCCCACCCCAGCTGTGTTCCGTGACTGCACGTCCGTGGCTTGATGCTGGGCTCGCTGGGAGCGTTTACACCACGGAAATCGGCAGATGCTACACATCCAGGATTTGCCGGGAGAGCCGGTCGTTGTTAAACAGTCAGCAGCGCACCACCGGTCACAACCTTTGCGGTGCGTAATACAATCTCCCTTTGGCAGCTGAGGCTCAGGAATGCTAAGTGATTTGCCCCAGGTCAACAGCCAGGAAGCGATGGAGCCAGAATTTGATCCCAGTTCGTGCCATTTCCGCTGCCTGGATCGCTCTTCCTGTCTGCCCACGATGTCAAGACACCCGGAAGCGGGCACCTTCCCCACCCCCGCTGCCGTCTCGCCTCGGGTGACAAAGCAGGGGGTGAAGGAGTCTCTAGCCATGCCGAAGGCGGCCTCCAATTCACAGAAGCCAGTGGTCCTCCCTCAGCCCGGGAGGAGGGCCGGTGAGACAAACAGGCGGCAAGTTCAAGTCTGAAACACATCGAAATCTTGTTCCGCTCACTTGAGCGTTCCAAAGCTGGGGCTAAGTTGTCCAATTAAAAGCAATTTCCTCTCTAGCGGCTCTTTGAGAGTTATTTAAATAAGACTTTAAAATTAATCTTTCATTTATGCCAAGGAGGAGACAACACGTCTACTGCCTGCCCCTGCAGCTGAGCCATTCACTTCCAACGGATGGGCTGCGGTGCTAAACGAACCCTATTAGCCCCGGACTGGAGCCGCCGCTGGGATGCCCGACGTGTGGACCGGGGCACTGGCAGCTGCTTTCAGCGGCACCTGGAGTTCATGCAGATCCCCAGTCCCTCTTGTGAAAGGAGCACCCGCTCAGCAAATATCAACAGAGCCTAAAACTCATCAGTTGGTAAACACCACTGGTGCTGTGTTGCAGGAGCAGCGGACTCGGCCTGTGGGCCCTGGAGGGACCCGATCCCACTGCCCCGGGAGAGTCTGGTCCTGCTGGGGCTTCAGAGGCAACTGCCGGTTAAATGCTCAAGGAGCAGTTACAGCAGGGACGTGGAGGGTGATTGTCAGAGGCGCAGACTCACGCCACACTTTCCAGTGAGCAAACCGCACGGGCAAGCAAACGCCGTTCCTGTTCAGTGCCGGCAGGGATGTGGCTAGCCAAGTGCTCCTCCATCGGAATGAGCAGTGCGGCCTTTTAGAAGCAGAACAGCCTCTCCACGTCCAATGCAGAGGCCCTCAGCGGCAGGGGAGGGGGCTCTGTGCCGGCCACCCCAGGTGGCTTATTAACAGCCGGAGTGCTTCCAGTCCACAGGCTGGAAGTCCACGGTCACAGTGCCGACGCGGCCAGGTTCCGAGCAGGGCTCTCTGCCAAGTTGCAGGCGGTCAACATCTCGCCGTATGCGCACGTGGCACAGTGGTGGGCCCGACTGAAGCAGTAGAGGGTGGATGGCTGCCTTGCACTGAAACAATATTGAGTGTGTGCACCCGCACGTGTGTGTGCGTCACGCAGGAAGCTTCTTGGAGCCTGTGGATTAAGCCTCTGTGCTTGTCCAGCTCCAATAGGACTACAGAAAGGGGGTGGGCATCGTGGTGCCGCGGGTTAAGCCACCATTTGGGACACCCACATCCTTTATCGGAGTGCTTGGGATCAGTCCTGCCTCCACATCTAATTGAGCTCTCTGCTAATGTACCTGGGAGGCAGCAGAAGATGGCCCAAGTGCCTGGGGTCCTGCCATCCACCTGGGAGACCTGGATGGAGCTCCTGGCTCCTGATTTCAGCCTGGCCTACTCCCAGCTGTTGTGGCCATTTGGGGAGTGAACCAGCAGACGAAAGTTCTCTCTCTCTCTCTCTGTCTCCATCTGTCTCTGTCTCTCACTTTATTTTTCAAATAAACAAATAAATATTTAAAAAGAAAGAAAGAAAATATGGGGCTGGCATTGTGGTGTAGTGGGCTAAGTGGCACTGGCATCCCTTGTGGCTGCCAGTTCGAGTCCTGGCTGCTCCTCTTCTGATCCAGCTCTCTGCTATAGCCTGGGAAAGCAGTGGAGGATGGCCCCAGTCCTTGGGCCCCTGCACCTGCGCGGGAAACCCGGAAGAAGCTCCTGCCTTCAGATGGGCCCAGCTCTGGTCATTGCAGCAGTGAACAAGTGGATGCAAGACCTTTCTCTCTATCTCTCCCTCTCTCTGTCTGTAACTCTGCTTCTCAAATAAATAATGAAAAAAAAGAACACGTGTAATAATAAATGTACTTTAAAAAAAAAACTGTGACATTTTAGGCTCATTTGTTATGTAGCAATAGATATCCAGTGGACGTGTGAGCCAGGTCTAACCAACAAGAGCACTGAATCGCTCAGACACAAGGATTAGTTCAGAGACGCCCACGTGACTCAATCAGAGCCAATCCGAGCTAATCCTGGGACTTGGGCAAGGTCAGAGGGCAAGGGATGCTCTGTGCATTGGTCTTGGAGTTGGAGGATCCCCCTGAGAAAGAAAGAAAGCAACAGCAGCAAAAGTGCAGATTCCAGGCCCCGATGACCTTGTCTGAGCCCCGATGACCTTGTCTGAGTCCCTTGATCCAGCCTTGCCTGAAACCTCACACGTGGAATCTTCAGCTGCATCACCTGAGAAACGCTGTGGACCAGCCAAGCAACAACCCCACATCGGGATCGTGTTACCCATTAAAGCCTCTTTGGGCCATTCGTTTCACAGGGATTCGCTGAGTTTTTCCCAAGAGCTGTGTACTAAGGGCTCTGCAGGAACACGGGGATTTGAATTAGCTAGCAAATCTGGCCTCACGACACTATTGTTCCTTAAAGTAAAAAGTCACCTAGCTCACCGCAGCACCCGCTGGGAGACGCAGCTCCTCGGTCCCAGGAATACCATTGTTCGTTGTACTCTTACCATCTAACACAGAGCAGGCCCTCCCAGATGCTTGCTGATTCTAGAAGCACATATCCAGAGTTCTGGGAGTGGGGTACGTTTGGTGCAATGGTCAATACGCCACCTGAGACGCTCACATATCAGATTACCTGGGTTCAAGACTCGCCTCTGCTTCCAATTCCAGCTTCCCGCTAACGCACAGCCTGGGAGGCCGCTGGTGATGGCCCCAGTATTTGGGTCCTGACCACCTGTGAGTTCCAGGCTCCTGGCCCAGCCCTGGTGGTCAAGTGTATTTGAGGAGTGAGGCAGTAGATGGAAAATTTCTGCTTTTCAAATACTAAATAAATAAAGTGCTTTAAATGCTCTGGAGGTGGGGGCCGGCACTGTGGCACAGTGGGTTAACACCCTGGCCTGAAGCACCAGCATCCCATGTGAGCACCAGTTCGAGTCCTGGTTGCTCCACTTCTAATCCAGCTCTCTGCAATGGCCTGGGAAAGAAGTAGAGGATCATCCAAGTCCTTGGGCCCCTGCACTCATGTGGGAGACCAGGAGGAAGCTCCTGGCTTTGGATTGGCCCAGCTCTGGCCATTGCGGCTAATTGGGGAGTGAACCATCGGATGGAAGACCTCTCTCTCTCAGCCTCTCCTCTCTCTGTGTAACTCTGACTTTCAAATAAATAAATAAAAATCTTTTAAAAAAATGCTCTGGAGCTGCAGAGAGAGACCATGTTCATGGAGGACCGGGAAAGAGGAGAAATCCGAACCACCGGGTTTGGAAAGCAGAGCCGGAGAGAAGCTGCAGGGCTGGGCGCTCCAGGCAAGAAGAAGCACACGCAGGGCTGGACCAGGCTGAAGTCAAGAGCCTGGAACTCCATCTGGGTCTCCCACATGGGCAGCAGGGGCTCAAGCACTTGGGCCATCTTCTACTGCTTTCCCAGGTGCACGAGCAGGGAGCTGGATGGGAAGTGGAGCAGCTGGGACTCATATGGGATGCTGGCATCACCGGTGGTGACTTAACCCGAGGCACCACAACACCAGCCCTGATACTAACATTTAAAAATATATATTTGGGGCCAGCGCTGTGGTGCAGTAGGTTAATCCTCTGCCTGTGGCACCAGCATCCCATATAGGTGACAGTTCTGGTCCCGGCTGCTCCACTTCCAATCTTGCTCTCTGCTGTGGCCTTGGAAAGCAGTGGAGGATGGCCCAGGTCCTTGGGCCCCTGCACCCACATGGGAGACCAGGAGGAAGCTCCTGGCTCCTGGCTTCAGATTGGCACAGCTCTGACCATTGCAGCCATTTGGGGGGTGAACCAACGGAAGGAAGACCTTTCTCTCTGTCTCTCCCTCTCACTGTCTGTAACTCTACCTCTCAAATAAAATAAATAAAATCTTAAAATATATATATATTTATATATTTGAGAAGCAGGGGGCAGGGTCAAGCAGATGGTTTGACAGCGATAGAGAGAAGGGCCCATCCACTGGTTCACTTCTCCAATGCCCACAGCAGTCAGGGCTGGGCCAAGGCCAATGCCAGGAGCCTGCAACGCAATCGACATCTCCCACTGCCACCCATGTGGGAGGTAGGAATCCAGTCACTCAGAAAGCCACTGCTGCCTCGCAGGGTCTGAATTAGCAGGAAGCTGGAATCAGGAGCCGGATCTGGGAGTTGAACCCAGGGGCTCTAACGTGGTACACGAGAGTCTCAGCTAGTGTTTTAGCTGCTGGGCTAAATGCCTGCCCCCCAATTTTTTCTTTTTAAACTTGGATATGACTCATCGGCTAGGCCTGGACAGAACAGCATCATGGGAATTTATCAAGGAAAAAGAGATCACAGCTATTGGGTGAGGGACCAAGAGTGGTTACCCTGGGTCGCGTCTGATGGACCCAACTACCCAGCAGGCCATGGACGGAGTGCTTCCCGTGTGTCGCCACATTCGCTCTTCATGGTCACCAGTGAGATAGATTCTACTCTGCACCCGTGCTCTTAACCACAGCGCGCGGATGGGCTGTGTCCTGCAGGCAGTGGGGAGCCAGAGACGGTTTGAGCGGGAGGGTGAGCCCGTAGGAGCCACGTCTCGGATGGAACACCGCCGTGCGCAAGGCCACGAAGTTCCTCTCCGCGCCTCACACCCATCTCCTTTGTGCCAGGTCACTGCCTGTGTTCTGGTTTCCAGGAGACAGGCAGGGCTGCTGCAGGAGGCCTGCTCCGAAAACCCCCATGCAGGCGAGGAGCAGGTAATTAAGTCCCTCTCGGCCGTCTCCGCCCCGGCGGCAGGACCTGTGGCCTCCGTCTTTGATCTCGCCTGGCTCTGCCCTGCAGCCTCTGCAGGCACTGGAGGAAGCCTGGGCAGAGTGTGGGAATGGCAAGGGGAGGGCGAGTGTCCCAGGGCGCACGGGAGGGTGGGGAGGCAGATCTGGCTGGCAGCGGGGTAGGCTGGAGCTGGCCTGGGCCTGCCACCCATGGTGTGGCCACGGCGGGCCCTGGACCCCTGTCCGCCCAGAGACGGGCTGATGCTACTGTCCTTAAGCTCCTTTTTATGATTCTGATATCCAAAGCCACTGGCTAGCTTGGGGCTTCCACCTCCCCCACTTCAAAAGGTTTTATGTACATGCCAGAGTTAGAAAGGGAGGGGGGAGAGAGGGAGAGAGAGAGAACAAGAGCGGGTTCTTCTGTCTTGAGTCATTATAGCGCTCTTCGCCAGCCTCCCCCTGCCGCCGGCCTCCTCCCTCCCCGCCCCCATTCAGTCTGCAAGGCTCTTATTCCAGCCAAATGAGTCACTGATGTGGGAAAGTTAATTTATTTTGGCAGACATGACCATTGCTCCGAGAAACGGAGCCTGTGCACCTACTGCTGCAGAAGACACGCTGAGCGTGGTGAGTCATTCATTCCTCCATTCATTCATTCCTCCATTCATTCATTCATTCATTCTCCCATTCATTCATTCATTCTCCAAGGAGGCGACACACGCAAGCAACCTCCTCTGTCATTTTGTATCCCAGGGAGGAGGCATGCGTGCACTTGTTCAACACTGGCCGTGTGATAATTCTAAGAGTGCATGTTGACCGAGCGCTCATTCTGTGTTAGGCTGCACAGAGAAGCTCTTCGCTGTTTTATTTCTTGCTTTTAGTGCTAACGCTACTCTGTAGGGCAGGAATGATTTTTTTTTAAACATAGTATCACTTTATTTTCCTTTTATTTGAAAAAGAGAGAAAGACACAGACACAAATTGTCCATCCTCTGGTTTACTCCCCAAATGTCCACCACGGCCGGGGCTGGGCCAAGAAGCAGCCAGGAGCCTGGGACTCCATCTGGATCTCCCAAGTGGGTGGCAGGGACCTCAGTATTGAGAGAGCACCTGCCGTCTGCCAGGATGTGCAACAGCGGGAAGCTGGCTCAGAAGTGGAGAAGCCAGGACTTGAACCGGACACTCTGATGGGGGATGCAACTGTCCTACGCGGTGACTACACCATTGCACCACACGCCCACCTCGTGTTTTTGTACCCATTGTCGAGATGCAGAGGCTAACGCTCAGAGGGGCACAGGTGACCTGGCTGCTGTCTTACAGAGCCCCTGGGTGGTAGGGGGGCACCCAAGGAGACCAGCCCCAAGTCTGGGCTCCACAACAAGGCACGGCTCCCTCAAATCCTGACCCGCGCTCACGTGGGAGGGAAGGACCCTGCCCTTGCTCCTCCCCTGGTACTGCGATGAGCATCTCTGTGTTCCGGCTGAGTGAACTGCAGCTTGCAGAAGCGAGGCCACTTATCCCGAGTGGCTGAGCCCTCACAGCGCGGAGCTGGCTGGGGAGGCAGCAGCATGGGATCCGGAGGTCCCCGGTCTTCCTGGTGAGCAGAGAGTCTGGCGCTGGGGACAAGGAAGCCCCCATCCTTGTCACCGCACTCACCACCAGCAGCACGGTCGTTCCTTGCCCTGGGCACACGTAGCTCTGGGAAACTGATCCAGCGAGGGAGACAACTCTGTGCCTTCGCCATGTCCCCTGTTCTCACTCCCTGAGACACACAGACTCCGGCAGGAAGCGAACTCTGATGGTGGAAGGGGGGAGGGGGAAGGCAGCCCTGAAGAAGCCGGCCAGAGGCAGAGGAGGGTCCCGGGGAAGAGTCCGAGACACCGGGGGACAGAGATGCCTGGATCCCTGAGAGGCTGTGTACAACCAAGCGCTCCCCGGCTGTGCTGGCTAGGGCTGTGATGTGGACCGCGGAGTTTACTGGGGTACCCGCCAGGTTAGCCACCTTCACTCATACAGATGTCTTAATGGGTCCATGTTTAAAATATTTTATTGTTTACTGTATTTGAAAAAGAGAGAGAGAGAGAGAGAGAGAGAGAGAGAGAGAGAGAGAGAGAGAGAGAGAGAGAGAGAGAACCATCTGCTGGTTCACTCCCCAGATGCCCGCAGTAGCTGGGGCTGGGCCAGGCCGAAACCAAGAGCCTGAAACTCCACCCAGGTCTTCACTGGCCAGCAGGGGCTACGTAAGCTGTTACTGCTGCCTCGCAAGGTGCGCCTTAGCAGGGAGCTGCGCACAGGAGTGGAGCCAAGCCTGCAGCTCAGACCCCCCCAATATGGGACGCGGGCGTCTCACACAGGGTCTTGGCCACTGTGCCCAATGCTTACCCCTCAGAGGGGCTGCTGATGTGATGATATTTTGGTCTAAGCTTGTCCTGGGAAAAGGTTCATCTCCAACCAAACTCAGGCGTCACGAAGGGAGCAGCCCGTGTGTCAGGTGCAGGGCCAGGCCCTGCTCATCCTCAAGGGGTGTGGCCCACAGTGCTGCTCCCTGGACGGAGAGGGGAGAAGGCTCACTCATGGCCCTCCGCCCTCATCCCTTTCCATGGCTCCTATTGACCCTGCTCAGCCTCCCCTCTGAATGTCCCCACTCCAGGGCTGGGGACTCAACCCCCAGGACCTGTCTATCAAGCCTCACGCTGACTTCATTCTCCCCGACTGGCTGCAAAATCCAGGAGAAGCCAAGCAGAGCGCGCTCCCATGCTGCACACACTCCGTTCAGCTGTTTACAGAAAACCAGTGCACGAGGATTTGCTCGAAAGCTAAATTTCCTCTTATCCAAAGCCCAGAAATATCTTTTAAACCCTGAGCAAATAAGCCAGGGAAGAAGGCATTTTTCCGGTGACGGGGCCTGCGGAGCCTGGCGATGTCCCTCTTCTCGTGGAAGCCAGCTGATGCCAGAGGCTGCCCCTCGCCGGCCACCACAGAGGGGCTGTGGAGACTTGCCCGCGGGTCCCGGGCCAGAGGGTCCATGGCCACCAAGTCCCAGGGCCTGACCTCAGGCTGCAAACAGAAGCAGCCTCAAAACACACAATCTAGACCCATTCTGATAAAAGAACAAACGCTCCAAATACAACAAAAACAAGCAGTTGGGGGCCACGGCTGTGGCATAGAGCAGGTAAAGCTGCCACCTGCAGTACCGGCATCCCATATGGGTGCCAGTTCGAGTCCTGGCTGCTCCATTACCTATCCAGCTCTCTGCTATGGCCTGGGAAAGCAGTAGAAGATGACCCAAGTGCTTGGGCCCCTGCACCCACGTGGGAAACCTGGAAGAAGCTCTTGACATCTGGCCTTGGATTGGCCCAGCTCCGGCCATTGCAGCCATCTGGGGAGTGAACCAGTGGATGGCTGCAGGTGGATCAGGCTCGGGGAGAGGGGCTGAGAGGATGAGGCAGGGTGGGTAGGAAGACCTGCAAGTCCATGGGCAAAAGCAGCCAAACGGAGCCCTGGAAGAAGTGGGACGCGGCCCTGCTGAGCACAGCCATGGCAGCACCCTCCCTTCTCGCAGCTGGGGAAATGCTTTGGCCAGGCAAAGAGGAAGCTGCGGAGAGGTGAACGCCGGGTGCTCCTGGGATGGTCGGGGCAGTGCCCGAGACAAGGAAGGAGCCGGGCGAGCAGGAAGGATCAGTGCCGCTGCCTCCCACGGCAGACGCAATACCTGGCTCTGGCTCCAGGCTCCAGTTTTCTGCTGACGTAGACCCTGGGAGGCCTGGTGATGGCTCAAGTGGTCAGGTTCCTGCCGCCTGGGCAGGAGACCTGGATGGAGGTCCCGGTGCCTGGCTGCAGCCTTGACCCATTCTTGATCATTGCATTGGGGCATTAAGTGGGACCTCTCTCATCTGTCAATCATCTACAGCTACCATCTATCAATCATCTATTATCTACAGCTAGCTAGCTGATCTAGCACCTACTCTCTGCCACTCAAATAAATAATTTGCTTTTAAAAGAAAGGCAGTGCATCAGCTTACTGGGGCTGCTCTAACAGAATGCCACACCCCTGAGGGCTTCAAGTGACAGAGGTTGCTTTTCTCTTACAGCTCTGGAGGGCCGAGGTCTAACACCAGGGTGATGCAGGTGCTCCTGATGGGGCAGCATGGACCTTGCCCTTGTTCTCCTGGCTCCGTGTACCCTCCCTCCTTCCTGTCCCAGTAGGACACTTGTCACTGCCCTCAGGGTCACCCTAACTCACTGTAAGAACCTTAACTGAATTACATCGCCAAAGACTGTTTACAGATACAGTCACTGGGTCGGGCGGACACACCGTTCCAACCCCCTGCAGCTTCCGGAGACGCCGGGGTTCCCACGGCCCCTGAAACCAGTAACTGCTTCGAATGTTCAGGAGCACAGGGAGAAGCAGCAGGACTCACGTCTGGCAGGTCCGAACACTCCCCGTCACGTCTTTCATCTTGGGGTGAAAACACAAAAGCTGTATAATGCTACAGACACGCCTTCCGCACCTGTACCTCCCTCCCTCATTAGGGGCCCCCACAACCCTGAACTTCACCCCTCGTTCTCATGCATGCAGTTGTCCTTTACCTACGATCGATCCATCATCTGTTCATCTATCACTGATCAATCACCTATCACCTATCAATCAACCAATCACCTACCTGTTAAATAAGTATCCGTTTGTGCATTTAAAATTTTACATCAGCGGAACCACATTGCACCTATCACTTTTAAAATCAGCCCTTGATAGAGATGCAATTCGAATGTAGTAAAAGTCACCCTTTCACAGCGTGCAGCTTGGTGGCTTGCAGGGCATCCCCAGGGCTGTGTCCCTCTCACTGCTGGCTCCTTCCAGAGCGCTCTCGTCAGCCTCTCTGAATGGCAGCCGTCACCTCTTCGCCGCTTCCCATCACCTCCAATGCGAACACAGATTCTCAACACCTCGGACAACTGGAAGCAGAACATGGTGTCTCTGGGACCGGTGTTTGTCACTTTCAGGGGTGCGGAGCCCTGTTTCTGCCCAGGGCCATCTGCATGTTTATAACACCATTAGCGGGCCGTACAAAACCATCCGCTTACAAGTGAGCCTGCTGGGGATGGCTGGACTTCGAGTCCTGCCTGTGGCTGCCTTGGCAGGGCCAGACGCAATGATTCTGCTGGCCTCGTACACGGCCCACGGGCCGGAGGTTCCCCACCCCTGATTAGATGATGTTCTCAGGGTTCATCCAGGCTGTGGCATATATCAGTACCTCATTCCTTTTTGATGGCTGAATACTATTCCGCTGCATGGCTAGAACACATTCATTATTCATTCATTTGGTTGGTTTCACTGTTTAACCATCGTGAATAACACTGCTACGAATATTCCTGCACCTGTATTTACGTGGATATATGTTTTAATTTTTGTGGACAGATATACTTAGGAGAGGAACTTCATATGGTAACTCTGTTTAACTTTTTTTTTTTTGAGAGAGAGAGAGCAAGTGAGACAGAGAGTATGCACTCTGATTTGCTGGTTCACTCCCCCAGATGCCTGCAACAACTGGGGGCGGGGCAGCACCAAAGCTGGGAGCCAGAAACACAGACCAGGTTTCCGTGTGGCCAGGGACCCAGCCCCGTGAGCGGAGACGATGCCTCCCGGGATCTGCATGAGCAGGAATCTGGAGCCAGGATCAGACCCAGGTGCTCTGTTGTGGGGCTCATACAGCTTAACTGTGAGGCCAAGTGTCTGCCCCGGCGCTTAACTTCTGCGTTGGTGTGCAAGTCCCAGAGTGGCTGCAGCCTCTCCCTGTCCTTGCCAACATCTGCTGTTCCTCACCCAGCCGTCCTGCGGGGCGAAGTGAGTGACGTCTCCTGCAGGCCTGCATTTTCATTTGTCTGATAACTAACAACACTGAGGAATTTTCTTTGGAGAACTATCTATTCAAATCCCCTTTCGATTTAAAAAAAATTATTTTTCATTTTACGATTGATCTATAAGACTGTATATATTTTAGAGCCTGCATTGTGGCATAGCAGGTTAAGCTGCCACCTGTGACACGGGTATTCCATGTGGGTGCCGGTGCAGTTCCCGGCTGCTCCACTTCTGACCCAGCTCTCTGCTAATGGCCTGGGAAAGCACTGGAAGATGGCCCAAGTGCTTGGGGCCCTGCACCTGTGTGGGAGACCTGGAAGAAGCTCCAGCCTGGTGCAGCTCTGACCATTGTGGCCATTTGGTGAGTGAGCCAGCAGATGGAAGACCTCTCTCTTCTCTCTCTGCCTCTCCTTTTCTCTCTGTGTAACTTGGACTTTCAAATAAAAAATAAACCTTTTTAAAAATAAGAGTGTATATATTTAATGGACATAAATCCTTCACTGGATTATGATTTGTAAATAATGTTTTCTTCCATTCTGTGGGAGAAGGAGCAAAAGTCTTTCATTTGTATTCAGTCCAATTTATTCTTTGGTTATTGTTGTTGCCTGTGCTTTCAGTGACATTTCTGAGAAACCATTGCCTAATCCAAGGTCATGAAGATTTATGCCGATGTTTTTCTCTAGGTCTGAGCTCCTTGTCTTGGACGCGTTTGGAGATGACTTCTGGAGATGGAGTGGAGTGCCGGTCTACCTCCCCTCTTTCACGCAGGCGTGTCTGCTTGTCCCAGCGTCATCTGTGGAAAAGATTGTTCCGCCCTCACTGATTGGCCCTGGCACTCATGTTGAAAACCAATTGGCCACAATGCAAGGATTTATTTCTGCGCTTGCAGTCCTCGTCCATTGGCCTGCGTGTCCATCCCATGCCAATGCTGCACTGTCCGCATACCTGCGGAATCCTAGCACGTTTTGAAATTGGGAAGTGTCGCTTCAACTTTGCTTTTCAAGACAGTTTGGCCATGCTGGGTCCCTTGTACTTCTTGAATGATCAACTTCTGCAAAAAGGCAACTGGGCTTTTGAGTCTTTTGTCAATTTGGGTCACACAAGAGGTCGTCATAAACTAATGGAAAATGTGTGTTATGAAAAAGCCATGCGCGGGTTTCAACATTTTTTTGGACCAAAATATAAGGGGACTTCAAAAAGTTGTGGACAATGGGATTGAAAAAAAGATTTATTTAGGTGCAGAAGTATTTTGAAATCCATGCAGAGTTTTTCATATTCGACATTTTCCACAAACTTCTTGAAGAAGTCTTGTGTTGCCTTTTTCACAATAGTATGTCTTCCAGACTGTAATCATGGAATGTCTTACAATTTACTTAGAACTTCTTTCATGTCAGTGCTGTTTTGTAGCTTAAAAAAAAAAACCTTTACTAACAATAATACAAATGTGCCGGCTGCATTGTGACATTTCTTTTCTTTCTTTTTTTTTTTTTTTTTTTTTTTGACAGGCAGAGTGGACAATGAGAGAGACAGAGAGAAAGGTCTTCCTTTGCCGTTGGTTCACCCTCCAATGGCCGCCACGGCCGGCGCGCTGTGGCCGGCACACCGCGCTGATCCGAAGCCTGGAGCCAGGTGCCTCTCCTGGTCTCCCATGGGGTGCAGGGCCCAAGCACTTGGGCCATCCTCCACTGCCTTCCCTGGCCACAGCAGAGAGCTGGACTGGAAGAGGGGCAACCAGGACAGAATCTGGCGCCCCAACAGGGACTAGAACCCCCGCAAGGCGGAGGATTAGCCTAGTGAGCCGCGGCACCAGCCTGCATTGTGACATTTCAATACATGTCTACAATGTGTGCTTGTCAATTTTTGTAGTTTTTAATGCACAAATCTTGCACTTCTTTTGCTCGAATTGTTTGTGGGTATTTTATTCTTTTTGACGCTCTTATAAACAGAACTGTTTCCATTTCTCGGGTGTAGATAGCCGCTGATTTCTGTCTGTCGAATGTGT
Organism: Lepus europaeus; assembly: GCF_033115175.1. Lineage (NCBI taxonomy): Eukaryota > Metazoa > Chordata > Mammalia > Lagomorpha > Leporidae > Lepus > Lepus europaeus. Next base: position 12,529,869 of record NC_084849.1, read on the forward strand.
CTCCTACAAAACCTTGCTGCACTTGCTTGCTCTGTTCTGTCTTCCCCCTCACGGGTAGATTCCTCACAGTTTTCTACAGGACCCAACGCCTGTGCACACAGCTAGCTTCCTTTCCAATCTGATTGCTTTTTATTTCTTTTCCTTGCTAATTGCCTTGACCAGAACCTCTAGTGAAATGTTGAATGGAAGTGGCACGAGTAAACAGGCTTGTCTTGCTCCTGATCCTGAGGGGGAAGCAGTCGGTCTGTCATCCTCAGCCTGCTGTTAGCACGTGGGTTTTCACAGTCGGCGGCTATCAGACTGAAGGAACTCCGGCCGGCCCCAGGATGTCGTCGTTTTCCATCATGGAAGGATGGTGCGTTCTGTCAAAGGCTCTTTCGTGTCTGTTGATGCGATCTACGGTTTTCTCCCTTAACCTGCCACTACGGCACAGTGGGGCTGCTGCCTGCGAGGCTTGTATCCGGTGTGGGTTGCTGGTTCGAGTCCGGCTTCCTACTAATGCAGTCTAGCATGTTGCTGAGAAGTTTTGCGTCTGTATGACTAACGGATGTCGTTCTGTGGCTTTCTTTGCTTGTGCTGTCTTTGGCTGCTGTTTTTGGTAGCGTGGTAATTCTGGCCTCATGGGATGATTGGGAAAGTGCTGCCTGTCCCATCTGAGGAAGTGTGTGTGTGAAAGACAGGTATCGGTGCTTTAAAGGTTAGACCACATTCACCAGCAAAGTCATCGGCGCCTGGACTTTTCTTTGCAGTCTTTTAAAAATGACGCATTTGATTAAATCTTATAACTGTTCGTTTGGATTTTCTATTTCTTCTTGAGTCAGTTTGGTAGCTTGTGTGTTTCTAAGAATTTGCTGGTTTAATCTGGCTGGGCTCACGTGCTGGTGTTTGCTTGTTCATAGTATTCTCTCATACTCCTTGTTACTCCTCTATTCTTGGTCTTAGGAACCCGAGTTCTTTCATTTCTCTAGGTCTAGTCAAATGTGTCGTTCATTTCAAAGAAAGGACTTTTGGCTTCCTTGATTCTATTGTTTTTCTGTTCTGTGTTTAATTTATTTTGGTCCTGTTCTTTATTATTTCCTTCCGGTGGCTCGCTTTGGGTTTATCACGTTCTTTTCCTCGTTTCTTAGGGTGGAAGCTGAGGGTATTGATTTGTGATCTTATTGTTTGATATAGACATTTACGGGGATACACTCCCCTCTCAGCACCGCTCTGGCTGCAGCCCATCAATTTTCATTTATCTCAAAGTATTTTCTAATTTCCCGTGTGGTTTTGTCTTTGACCTGTTGGGTCTGGGGGAATGTGTTGTCTAATTCCCACATACTTGTGAATTTCCCTCTGTTGTTGATTTCAGTTTCGTTTGGCTGTTTGCAGAGAATACGCTTTGCCTGATTTCATCCCTTTCCGATTGCGTGAGGAGTTTTCAATGGCCTAACAGATGGTCCCTCCTGGAGAATGCTCCGTGTGCACTTGACGGGAGGAGCAGTCTGCTGTTAGGTGCGGTGCTCTATGGATGTCTGCAAGGCCTAATTGGTTTCTGGTGTTGCTCAAGTCTTCTATTTCTATGCTAATTCTCTGCCTTATTGAAAGTACAGTAGTGAAGTCTCCAGCTTTACTGTTGAGTTGTTGATTTCTCCTTCAATTCTGCAAGGTTTTGCTGCGTGTATTTTGGGGCTCTATTGTTGTATGTTTATAATTATTACGGCTAACCCATCGAATGGAATGGCTCTTTTATCATTATTATTTTATCTCTTTCTGGGTTTTGTCTCCAGTACAATGTCTGCCTTAACATCCCTTTTGCCTGATATTAGCATCGCCACTCCAGTATCCCTTTTGGATACGGTTCCCATGCTGTATCATTTTCCATCCATTCATTCGTTTTCAAGCTGCTTGTGGGTTGAATCCAAAGTGCGAATTCTGGAGAAGGCATTCTCACCCGGTGTGCTAAGCCACCACCTGGGACACCCACATCACATGCTGGAGCGCTGGTTCAAGTCCTGGCTGTGCTTCTAATCCACGTTCCTCCCACTGCACTTGGGAGGCAGCAGGTGATGGCCCAATTGATTGGGTGCCTGCCACCCACTTGAGAGACATGGATGGAGTTCCAGGCTTCTGGCTTTGCCATGGCTCAGCACTGGCTATTGTGGGCATTTGGGGAGTGAGTGAGCAGGTGGAAGATCGCTCTGTCTCTGTCTCTCCCTCTCTGTCGCACTGCTTTCAAATAAATAATAACCTTTAGAATACATCAAATATGTCTTCTACAGACAATGCGCAGTTGGATTTCTAAAAATTTGTTCTGCCAGGGCCAGCACTGTGGTGCAATGCTGGCATCCCCACTTGGGTGCTGGTTCAAGTCCTGGCTGCTCCACTTCTGATCCAGCTCCCTGCTGTGGCCTGGGAAAGCAGCAGAAGATGGCCCAAGTCCTTGGGCCCCTGCACCCATGTAGGAGACCTGGAAGAAGCTCCTGGCTCCTGGCTTTGGATTGGCACAGCTCTGACCATTGCGGTCAATTTAGGAGTGAACCAGCAGATGGAAGACCTCTCTCTGTCTCTACTTCTCCCTGTAACTCTTTCAAATAAATAAAATAAATCTTTTTAAAAAATTTATTCTGCCAACTTCAATGGCAGTATTTAGTAGGCTACTTATACTTCAATGTAATTCACAATAAGGTATTTATAACTTTGCACTCTTTTCTGTTTATTTATACTTTCTTTGTATTCTTATTCTTCTATTACTACTTTCCCTGGTGTATTATTTTTTGTTTTTCAAAATTTTAAAAAATATTTGTTTTGAAAATTATAGAGAGGAATGGACAGAGATATACACACATGCACAGAGAGAGAGAGAGAGAGACTGATTGATCCTCCATCTGCTAGCTCACTCCCCAGATGGCTGCAGCTGCTGGAACTGGACCAATCCAAAGCCAGGAGTCAGGAGCCGGAGCTTCCCCTGGGTCTCCCACTCGGGTGCAGGGGCCCAGGTACTTGGTCCATCTTCTACTGCTTCCTTCTAGGCCATTAGCAGGGAGCTGGATTGGAAGTGGAACATCTGGGGCTCAAACCAGCCTCATAGGGGATAGCGGCATTGCAGGTGGTGGCTTTCCCCACTATGCCATCCCTGTGTTTTAAAAATATTTTTACTTTTTATTGAGAATGAGCGAGCGAGTGAATGAGCAAGCGAGAGAGAGAATTAGTCTTCTTTACTGGTTTGCTTCCCAAATGTTTGGAAGCTGGAAGCTGGGAACTCCATCCAGGTCACCTGTTTCACACGGTGGCAAGAACCCAGTCACCTGAGCCATGGCTGCTGCTTCTTGGTACCTGCATCAGCAGAAACCTGGAGTCAGGAGCCAGCGCCAGGAGTTGAGCCCAGCTACTCCAACGTGGAACGTGGATGTCTTAGCCCCTGGGCCAGGTGCCCAGTCCTTGTTGTTTCTTTCACTATATTTGGGGTGGGGAGGGAGGGGCTTATTTTCTTAGTGACTGCTCTGGGGATTATAAATTATACCTTAATTGGGAAGAATTACTGTAGATTAATAGCAACAGTATGCACAGCTTTGCTTCAATATAACTCTCTTCTCTATCCTCTGCTTTGTACATCTTTCTCCTGAACACGAGGTTGTAGTTATCGCTTGATGCAGGCATCTTTTATATCAGAGAGGAGGAGAATACATCCTCTTTAGATTTAGCTATATCGTGACTTCTACTAGAGCTCTATGTTTCTGTGTTAGATTAAATTCACTGCCTGGTATCTATTCCTTGTAGCCTGAAGGACTTCCTTCAGAAGTTCTAGCAGGGTAGGTCTCCCAGCAATAAATTCTTTCAGCTTTTGTTTGTCTATTAATGTTAATTTTTCACTTTTAAGGATAGTTTGCTGGGCATAGAACTGTTGGTTGGCAGTCTTTATTTCAGCGCTGTGAATGGCTCCTGTCCCTGCTTTCTGAACTCCGTGGTTTCTGATGAGAAACCTGCTAATATCCCTGAGGTGATGAGTCGCTTTCCTCCGCTTTCAAAATTCTTCTGATCTTTTTTTTTTTTTTTAATTTTTTTATTTTTGACAGGCAGAGTGGATAGTGAGAGAGAGACAGAGAGAAAGGTCTTCCTTTTGCCGTTGGTTCACCCTCCAATGGCCGCCGCGGTAGCGCGCTGTGGCCGGCGCACCGCGCTGATCCGATGGCAGGAGCCAGGTGCTTCTCCTGGTCTCCCATGGGGTGCAGGGCCCAAGCACTTGGGCCATCCTCCACTGCACTCCCTGGCCACAGCAGAGAGCTGGCCTGGAAGAGGGGCAACCGGGACAGGATCGGTGCCCCGACCAGGACTAGAACCCGGTGTGCCGGTGCCGCAAGGCGGAGGATTAGCCTAGTGAGCCGCGGCGCCGGCCAATTCTTCTGATCTTTTGCTTCTGATAGTCTGACTATAACGCGTCCAGTTGTGGGTCACTTTGGGTTTATCCTACTTGGAGTTCCTTGAGCGTCTTGGATGCATTCATAATTCTTCATCACATTTGGGATTTCTCAGCCATTATTTTCCAGGTGCTCCTTCTTCCGCTGTTTCTCGTTCTCCTTTCCTTTCAGAGCTCGGTTTGATCAGTGTGTGTTGGTATTCTTGCTGGAATCCCACATCTGAGACTCTGTTCATTCTTTTTCTTCCTGTCGCTCAAATTGCATTCTCTCAATTTACTTGTTTTAAGGTTTTATAATTCTTCCTGGCAGCCGCAATCTGCTTTTGAGCCCTTCTAGTGCACTTTTCACTCCAGTTATTGTACTTTTAAGCTCTAGAATATCTATTTGACCAGGCTCCCTTTAGTTCTTTGAACATATTTTATTTTGTTTTTTGAAAGGCAGAGAGAGAGAGACATACAGACAGACAGATAGACAGAAGTTAAAGTTGAAAGAGAAATCTGGGGCCAGAGTTGTGGCATGGTGGGTGAGCCTAAGGGGGGCAAAAAAAGACAAAAATCTTCCCTCTACTGATTCGTTCCCCCAGAAAACCTGCAAACGGCCAGGCTGAAACCAGAAGCCAGGAACTCCATCCAGGTCTCCCAGGTGGATGCAGGGCCTGAAGCACTTCGGTCATCCTCCACTGCCTTCCCAGGCGCATTAGCAGGAAGCTGGATCAGAAGCAGAGCAGCCAGGATGTGAACTGGTGCGCTAATATGGGATGTCAGCACCCAAAGTGACAGCTTAATCTGTACCCTACCAGATTCTCACATATGATCACAGGTTCCTTCCTACTTCTTTGCATGTCTAATATTTTTATTGAAAACTAGACTTTTTTATTACTATAATATGGGAAATCTGGAAATCAGATTTTCCTTCTTCCTAAGGGCTTTCTTTTTTGCTTTTTACTGTTACTTTTTTCTTTTTTTTTTTAAGTGACTGTCCTGGAATAATTCTGCAAAATCTGTATCCTTTTTTGTGTACGGCCACTGATGTCTCTGCTTGATTAACTTAGTAGTCAGCTGTGTGTTGGATAGTTAATTAATGTGAAAGGCAGAGTGAGTGAGTGAGTGTGTGTGTGTGTGTGTGAGAGAGAGAGAGAGAGAGAGAGAGTCGATCTTCCACCTGCTGATTCACTCCCCAAATGCCCACAACAGCCAGGGTTGGACCAGGCCAAACCAGGAGCACAGAATTCCATCTGGGTCTCCCACATGGGTGGCAGAGACTCAAGTACTTGAGCCGTCATCTGCTGCAATAGTAGGAAGCTGAATGGAGAGCAGGGACAGGACTCAGTCCCAGGGCCTCCAACGTATTCTGGCATCCCAAGCCGCAGCATAATGCCCACCCCTAAGGATGCTGTTGGAGGCACTGCAGTCTCCCAGGATTTGCCAAGAGGCTGTGTGTGTGTGTGTGTGTGTGCGTGCGCACGCATGCGCCATGCCATGGCAGGTGCACGTAACTTCCTTAGCCTTCACTTTTCCTTGTGAAGACCCTCAATGTGAACCAGAGTTGAGCAAGGAGGGCTTTCTGGGGTAGTTCTTGGACACACACCGTCCGCACATGTGCATGGCCTTCCAGATCGCCAGCTACACGTCGGAGCTGTTCAGAGTCCCCTGTAGAGAGCCGGTAGCCTGGGGTTTCCCCATTTGGGGTTTCCAGTCAACCCCTTTTTAGCTCAACTGGTGAAACCGCCTCAGGCAGCTCTGATGTGAAAGGATTGCCACTGATTGGTTTTGACAGATGCCCTGGGAACAGAACCGGCTGAACCCTGAGTCAGATTGAATACAGAAAAGCCTTAAGAATGGAGCTTTCCAGAAAGCTGCCAGTCAAACCAAGCAGTGACAGTTCTCTGGGGGTGGAACTTTGGGCTCCTAGGCTGCAGGTTTTCATGAGCACCCCGAACTGGGGGAGGAAGATGAGCAGAGGGCGTAGTAAAACAGCCCAGACTCAATTCTTCCCGAGAGTCAGCGTGCTTTGGGAAGAAACCATCCTTGGGTTGTTGCAAGCCGTTAACTTCCAAAATTCTAAAAAAAGTGGATGTTTGACCACTTAAAAATATATTTATTTACTTATTATTTGAAAGGTAGTATGAGAGAGAGAGAGAGAGAGAGAGCGAGCGCACTTCCATCCACTCGTTCATTCCCCAAACGCCAGCAGTAGCCAGTGCCGAGCCAAGCAGAATTCAGGAGCCCAGAAACTCTGAGTTTCCCATGAGGGTGGCAGGGACCCAAGTACTTGAGTACTCTGCTGCCTCCCAGGGTGTGCACTAGCAGGAAGCTGGAATTAGCAGCAAAGCCAGGACCGAATCCAGACGCTCTGATGGACTGCAGGTGTCCCCAGTAGTGAGTTAACCACCCTTCGAGTGCCCGCTTGATGGAGCTGGGCCACAGGCTCCTCCGGGGGTCAGGGGCAACTCAGCTGGGATGCACCACAATCCAGGCCGGAGCCCCACGGGGGCGAGGTCAGAGCCTGGGCCACCGGCAGCTCTTCTGTCCCTATTTGTGAAGGTCAACAGGCAGCCCCGTGGGACATGAGAGCAGTGCTCAGGCCCTGACTCCCGAGGGAGGCCGGGGCGTTAGAGACATTGCAAGCGGGGGTGACGGGGCACACAGATCCGGCTCGAGAGCCGGGCTCAGCCCCTTCCTGCTCCATTTCGATGCAAAGCCTGTTTTTCATCTGTAAACCAGGGTTGATAATGGGACTTGTAGCGTCACATTGAAAATTAACGAAGCCGTGTAAAAAAGTCTTAGCACAGAGCTAAGCTCTGCTGTGAGACCCGCTGCCCAGACCCACAGGGTTCCTGGGTCCGGGCCCAGTCTGATGTGTAAATGAGGCACTGAGCAGTGCACGTGGGACCACGGAAGGGCATGGACTGCACGCCCCAGGCTCCCGCACGGTCCTATCTCTGTGCTGGAGTTCTCCACCACCACACCTGCTGCCCAGGGAAATGTTACCTGTTTCTTCAAACTCAGCCAACATCTCTTTAAGCCCTACTGTGTATACACCCTCACAGGACAAAGAGCCACCCCAGTTTGTCTTAGATTTCACACGGTGCTTCAGCATAGCTCACCTGATCCTGGTAAGACAGGCACGTGTGAATGCCCCCACTGCCCAGAGGAAGAAATTGAGGCCGCCAGAGGTGGGCTTGCTGCAGGCCAAGCAGGTGGTAGGTGGCAAAGCACAGAAGCAAGTCGAGTCTGGCTCCAGGTGCCACGTGGTCTCTCTTTCATCCTGGTCGCTCTCAAGAAATCTACAGAAGGGGCCGGCATGGTGGAGCGGTGGGGACTCCACCTGCGTCTACTTCACGTCTCACCAGCTTCCTGCTAATGCCCCTGGGAGGCAGATGATGGAAGTGCTCGAGTCCCTGCCACCCCTGTAGGAGATGCGAATCGAGTTCCAGGCTCCTGGTTTCAGCCTGGCTGCTGTGGGCATCTGGGGAGTGACTCACCGGATGGAAGACCTGTGTGTGTGTGTGTGTGTGTGTCCTTCTCTGTCACTCTTCCCATCAAGTAAATAAACGAGTCTTTTTAAAAAATGAAGTTTACAGAGAACAGAAAACTCAACACCCATGACGAAACAGTCAAGAGCTCTTGAAACTTGGTTGCCTGGTGCTGACGAGGTCCCCAGGGGCTGGGAGGCAGGAGCAGGGTGGGCCAAGGGGTTGGCTCTGGGCCTTCCCCATATCCTTGGCCAGATCTTCTCTTTCTTGTGTCTCTAGTGGTACGAAGTGGTGGCTTTGCCAGGGGAGATCAGACAAGAAGAAAAGCAAGCGGGGGGTTCTTGGCTATCTGCTGTGTTTCTGGCCCACGGTGGGTGGGGGTGGCTTCAGGCAGTGAAACGGGAGCTTGCAAAACAACCCACGTGTGAAAACTTGAAGAACCATAAAAAAACGGCTCCGTGCAGCCCCAGAAGCGCGGTCCCACGCTGCATCTGGCTCCCTAATGAGCTGCTCCACAGTGACTTGTGTGGTCGGGGCCAGCCCGGATCGTGTGAGCTGAGTAACCCGGTACCACCCATGTATCAGCAGCAGGGAACAGGAGCCCCGGGGGGCACGAAACCCAGGCTGGCAAGTTTTGACAGAGAGCAGACAGTCAGGGCCTCCTTGGAAGGAGACGGGAAGGCTGGGTGAGGTGCAGCATCACAGCGGCATGCCTTTGAAGAGGGGCAGCAAAGCCTGGTGCACCCCACAACTGCCGCGGGTCTGTCCCACACGGAGGAGTGCGCACGCCCCCCCCCCCCCCCCCCCCCCGTCTCCTCTCCCCTGCCACTGGCTGGCCCCCTGGCTCCTGCTGGGCAGAGTCCATGAGATGCAAAGTGCATATGATTGAGTCAGAATCCCAGGCTTGCCTCTGTGCAACTTAAAAACAAGGATACTAATAGCACACACTTGACGGAGCTGCGTGGCTAGAGCACTAGATAGTGTTCATACAGGGCCCGGCACCATGGCTTCCTGGCAAGGGTGAGGCCGCAATAAGTGTTATTGGCCATTATCTGCAGCTACATTCCACACGGGCAGGCTGGGAGCAAAGCTCCTCTTGCCTTGTGTTCACTCCCTTAACAAAGCATTTAATGAGCACCTACTCCATGCCAGGCACTGCACTGGGAGCCGAGACCAGAGGTGGAAAGGTTCATTTTCCTTAAGTAGCTCCCTGTGCACTGGGGAGGAAGAAGTGTGACCAGTCTGAGGTCCTTGTCACGGCTGGGACATTGATGGCAATGATAACAGCTAACCTGTATCGAGTACTTGCCACACACTTGACTCATTCTGATCTCATTTGGTCCTGGTGAGGCCGGGCTCCAGCCTCTGTTTCTGGAAGGTTGTGTCTCTGCCTTGAGGTCCTTGGTCAGAACGTGCAGGCTGGGCTTTCTCATACGGCATGGGGGGTGCTTCATCAGCAGGCAGAGGGCACAGCAAATGTGACGGCTTGTGGGCTTTGGGAGATCATAGAGAAGCCACAGTGGATGGGGCTGGCACTGTGGCTCACTCGGTTAGTCCTCTGCCTGCGGCACCGGCATCCCATATGGGCACCGGGTTCTAGTCCTGGTTGCTTCTCTTCCAGTCCAGCTCTCTGCTGTGGCCCAGGAGGGCAGTGGAGGATGGCCCAAGTGCTTGGGCTCCTGCACCCGTGTGGGAGACCAGGAGGAAGCTCCTGGCTCCTGGCTTCGGATCGGGGTAGCTCAGCCGTAACGGCCATTTGGGGGGGTGAACCAAGAGAAGAAAGACCTTTCTCTCTGTCTCTCTCTCTCTCTCTCTCAAAAAAAGAGAGAGAGAGAGAGAGAGAGAAGCCACAGTGGAGTCACACAAAAGTCCTAGGACAACTGTGATGATGCGGCCGGCTATGCCACTGCTTGGGACCCCTGCAGCCTGCGTCACGCTGCCTGGTTCAAGTCCCAGCTGCGCTGCTTCTGATTTAGCTAAGGTGCCTGGGAGGGCAGCAGAAGACCGCCTAAGGGCTTGGGCCATGCCACACACCTGGAGACCCAGATGGAGTTCCAGGCTCCTGCATCTGGCCTGGCTCAGCCCTGGCTGTTGCAGCCATTTGGGGAGTGAACCAGCAGATAGAGACTCTCTCTCTTTATTTCTCTCTGTCACTCTGCCTTTCAAATAAAAATGCACCTTGAGGAACGAGCCCAACATCAAATGCAGCCCACAGTTGGAACCCAGCAGATAACTCACACTGGGAAGCCGAGTGACCGGGAGCCCGCAGTCCCGGCCTCGCGCCCCATCAGTTTCAAGCATCAGATGAGTTAAGATACATGGAGCACTCAGGTAGCGATCAGGGCTCCGTTTGGGTTTCTGCCTGGCATGGATCCCGGGCCCTGAAGTGCCAGCTGTCACTCACTGCGACAGCAGTCCTCACTTTTGCTCACTTTGGATAGGCATGAGTTTCGGTTATCGTGTTTAAAAAATAACACTTGTCCCCAGCAACGTGTCTCCAATTCCACGCTCCACGGTCTATCAGGTGTGAATAATTGCGCCAAGTGCAAATGCCGCTGCTCTCTCTTCAGCTCACAAATCACTACATAAACAGCAGATGCGCGTCCGATCGATGGCCGTCACCACGCTTCTCGCAAAGGCCGCTGGCAGGCAGCTGAGGGGAGAGCTGTGTTGCCGCCCTGGCTTTCAGCATAACACACGCGACGCAGATGGAGAATGAAAAGAAACCGGCCAGGGGTGCTGTGACGTGGCATGTTAAAGCTGCCACCTGCAATGCTGGCGTCCCATGAATGGGCGCTTGTGGTCATCTGGGGAGTGAACCAGCAGAGGGAAGATCTCCTTGTGTGCCTCCCTTTTTCTGCAACTCTGCCTTGCAAATAAGTAAGGAGAGAGAGAGAGAGAGAGAGAGAGAGAGAGAGAGAGAGAGAGAGAAAGAAAGAGAGAGAAGAGAGAAAGTGGCCAGCAAAGATGACGGGCAGTACCACAGAGAAATGAAAAGTGATAACGCTGGAATTGAATGGAACGTCAGTGGGGTTTGTATTGGTCTGGGTTTCCCAGAGGAACGGGGCCAACAAGATAGACAGACAGACATGCAGACAGATGCACAGACTGGCGTGCAGACAGATACAAACGAAGATAGACGTGCGGGTAAGTAGATAAGTGCGAAGATAATAGACAGGTGTGTGACCAGACGGGCGGACACACATTCAGGTGGACAGATGGACGGATAGATAGGCAGCGCGAGGTGTTGAGGAGGTGGCGGTTGTGGAGCCTGGGGAAGGCGAACCGTGCAGGGCCGGCAGACCCAGGGAAGAAGGGCTCTGGGGTTCCAGCGCCGAGGCACGGGAGGCCGAGCTGCTGCTCTCTCAGGGGAACTCCTTATCTGTCCTGATCCTCACCTGGTGGGACGAGGCTCACCACACGCACAGAGGGCAATCTGCTTGCTTCAACGTCTGCTGACTTAAATACAAATCGTATCTAAACAATACCTCCACGGAAACATCCAGTTTGACCAAACACCTGACGCCAAGGCCCAGAGCAGTCGATCCCTAAAATCAACCAGCCGAGTCGCAGAAGAAACAGGCCAGGGTGGGTCTGGTGGCCAAAAGGGTGACGCTGTCCCCGGGGGGGAGCGAGGCCGCAGGAACTGGGGGAGATACTTCCTAACACTGAAAGTGCAGAGGATAAAAAGGTGGAGAGGGCGCCAGTCTTGGAAAGAGGGCCAACCATTTGCTGAGGCATTTAAGCAGCCATCTCCCTGGGTCGGTGGCTCAGCAATGAGTAGGAGCAGGCAGGATTGCTCCAAGTTCTCCTTGATAGTTTTATATAGAGAAATACGATCTCGGAGCGTCTTGTGTTCTAGCTTAAAGTATATGGAAGAAATGTCATGTTTTTTTCATTTCTTTAAACATTTATAACCAATGTAGAGTTTTCAAATAAGATTTATATATTTATAAATGTATATTTAATATAAATATATATTTTATATATATATATAAGATTTATATATTTGGGGTCGGCACTGTGGCATAGTAGGTAAAGCTGCCATCTGCAGGGCCAGCATCCCATATGGGCGCCAGTGAGTCCTGGCTGCTCCACTTCCTTGCCAGCTCCCTGCTGATGGCCTGGGAAAGCAGTGGAGGATGGTCCAAGTGCATGGGCCCCTGAACCCATGTGGGAGACCCAGAAGAAGCTCCTGGCTCCTGGCTTCAGATCGGCCCAACTCCAGCTGTTGTGGCAATCTGGGGAGTGATCCAGCGGATGGAAGACATCTTTGTCTCCCTGCCTCTCTGTATCTCTGCCTTTTTAAAAAAAGATTTATGTATGTGTTTGAAAGGTAGAGTGATAGGAGGAGAGAGAGAGAGAGAGAGAGAGCGAGCGAGAGCGCTTCTATCCCTGGTTTACTACCCAAATAGCTGCAAAGCCAGGTGTGAGCCAGGCAGAAGCCAGGAGCCCAGAGCCAGGAGCCCAGAGCCAGGAGCCTGGAGCCAGGAGGCAGGAACTCCACCCAGGTTTCCCAGATGGGAGGCAGAAGCCCAAGTACTTGAGCCATCACCTGCTGCCTCCCAGGAGCGTTAGCAGGGAGCTGGACTGGAAGGGAACAGAGCAGCTAGGACTCGAACCACTGCTCTAATATGGGACGCCAGCAACACTAAACTCCCCATGCCACAGTGTCAGCCCGGGTCACAGAATAACATTATTCCTTCCTGTTGGTCATTGAGATCCTTTTGCACAATCTTGGTCAGAACACCCCTGCAAAGGGAGGCTTATCTCCTCCTCCTCCTCCTCCTCCTCACCATCACCATCACCATCATCACCTCCACCAGGCAGCCCAAGCAAATGCCCGAGATGCCAACCTCTGTCTGACCCTGGGCGAGGGGGTCCCTGCCAAGGCTCTTCCCAGCTCTGGCCCACACTGTCCTCGCTCCACAGGGTCTCGGGTTCTCCACAGCCCCAAGAAGATCCCAAGGAAGAGAGCTCAGTTTACAAACCAATAAAAATAACTCCGGGTGATAAACAGCCAGCCTTGCACAATCTGCCTCGATTTCACAATCCCTGCAGGGCACCATGAACCGGACAGAACGAGACACACACCCTGGCTCGCACACGGGGCGGGGACCCCTCGGGCCACGGTGATGGGACGGCCACTTTGGCTGTGACACGGGGTCACGTTCATGACAGAAGACAGACACAAAGAGCACAGGTGGTTGGCTGGTTGATTACACGAGACATTTCATTTTCACTTGTAATTTTTGGCAGAGTATAGGTAAGTAATGGTCTCAGAAGACGATTCAGGCTGCAAGAAACGAATCTAAACTAAAGCAATCCGTCTGGAGAGCCCTGCTGTTACCTTCAGCTATGTAGACTTTTCTAGACATGGTCTAGCAAACACCTGTGGTGCAGAGCCTCCGACCACAGACCGATGCCAGCCCCCTGGGTTTGGCAGGCTTTGCCCGACAGTGAAATGGGGAGCCCATGGGAAGCACCTTTATAAGGTCAGAGGTTTCCTGCCATGGGCTTCAGGCTTTGTGACGTCTTCATGGTTCCCCAGGAGACATGATGGGGAGCGCAACTCCAGTGTCACAGGGGACGCACACGTGGGTGGCCATTTGCCGGGTGCCGTTTTGGTCTCATTCCCGCTGCTATGATAAAACACCCGAGGCTCAGTGCTTTATGGAGGAAAGAGATCTGCTGAGCTCACAGTTTATCCAAGACCGAGAAGCTCCACGCATTGGGGCACTGGTGAGGGCCTCGAGAGGACGGCACCGCCATGGCGGTGGGGCGGGAGGAAGAGCTAGGACGCGACAGGGGCCATGCTTGTTCTTTCTGCGAGAATTTGCTCTTGGGGGAACTGGGACCCTGCGAGAATATCATTCCCTCCCAAGGGTGGTGCCACCAAATGACCAGATCACCTTCCACGTGGCCACACCCCTTAAAGGGGCCATACAGGGGACCATGGTTCCAGCACAGGAACCTCAGGGGGACACACTCCAACAGCATCCAAACCATCGCACTTGCAAAGTCCAAACCCTCATTACCGTGGGTGGCCTGGGGCCTGTGCTGAAGCAGGAACGGGCACCACGAGCAGCATCCCAGGGGAGGGCCAGAGGTCATGCCTCCCACCTGGTCACCCAGCGGCTGTCACAACGAGGATTTCTGCTGGGGAGGGCAGAGTGTCCCCACTCTTCCCCTAGAGGTAGAAATGAACTTGGAGGACTCAGAATTGTCCGAGACAACCAACTGGAGTGGCAGGGTCTCTAGCTGATGCCCCTAACCACCATTTTTTTTTTTTTTTTACAGATACTAACCTGGATTCTTTTGCCATGCAGCCTTTGTTAAATTTTGCCATGAATAAAATATTAACCAATGCACTTCAAAGAGAAAGGGAGGGCATGAGAACCCCCCAGAAGGAGAAAGCTGGAACAAAGCAAGCCATCTAAAGCAACGCATCATCTGTATTGTCATTTGATTGACACGTCTTGAATCATTTATGGCGAGCTCCACCTCTTTCTAATAATATGGAAATCGGGAACATGTTGCTTTCAGTCATGATTAGGAGTGAGTTTCAAAGGACGTTCGCAGGTGAGGGAGACAGATGTTGGTGGTGGCGCAGTCATTAAGGTGTGCTGTGATTTATGGGCTTCGGTGGGTGGCCACCGTGGGCTTCCTGCGCCGCGCGGGGCTCTGACACGTGGTCCGAGAGAGAGGCAGCGCCAGCGTTTCTCAGGGCAACTGCCCTCAGAAGAATCATCAGCCATTCGTCAAATGTGCATTGAGCGCTCGTTAGGCACCAGGCACTGCGCTAAACGCCAGGGATGTGCAGAGACTGGATGTGCGCGGCACGCACGCCTACTGTGTGCTGGGCGCCATGCTTGTGGGTGAAGACACAAGGGATGTGTGGTGGAAGCCAGGCCCCCACACGAGCAGCCGCCCTCCCACCCTGCAAGAATGGATGCTTTTAAAGGAAGCCCGGGGCCAGAGGAAGCCTCAGGGTGGCAAGAACCCAACCAGTGGAGCTGCTTCTGCTGCCTCCCAGGGTGCGTCAGGAGGAAGCTGGGTAGCAAGGGCCGGCAGGACCAGATCTCGGGCACTGGGATACGGGACGTGTGTGTCCCAGGTGGGGGATTAGCCCGCCCCATCACAACATCCAGTCTATGAAGGCCCCCCTAGTGTGTGTGGATTTCAGGATTTTTTTTTTTTTGCACCAAAATGAATTTTACCTTTAAATTCCATTTTTCCACAAGCCTTTCCAAGCACGCTGTATTTCAGGGGCTCTACCTACAGTGACGTCTGAGATTCGACAGCACCGGCTGCACGCTCTCTTTCCCCTTTTTCTGTCCTGTTTGTGGGGGGGTGTGGGGGTGGGTGGTGGTTGTTTGGGGCGGAGCCTGGCAGCTCCACGGGTGGGACGGTGGTGATGGCCTCCGACAGACGCCTGTCCAGCGCAGGGCGTGCAGTGGGAAAGGCCGCAGAATGGGGCCGACTGCGCGGTGCCCTCTGCGTAGATGAAATACACACCAGACCACGCGCGTGCAGATGTTCGTGTACCATAAGTGAACACACAGGTGCTGGACCCTGCCACAGGCTCTCAGGACTACGGAGGGGTGGCGGCAGGCTTGGGCCGGGGAGGGGGGAGCGAGGCTCAGCCTGGTCCCACAGGGAGCTCAGGAGCCAGAGCGGCCCCAGGCAGGTAGTTTTTCTACCACTGAGGCGAGGGGGCGGGCCCTTCACACCCTTCTCAGTCAGCCATTGGCTGTGGGCTGCTCTGGGGGTGGGAGCAGACTAGGGGATGCCCTGCCTGGTTGGCTGAGATCAGTGCTGCCAACTCTCAGCAGTCAACACTCACTGCCCAGAGAGCCAGGGCCACACTGGAAAGTGGGAGGGGGTGGGGGAAGGGGGCACCAAGAGTGTTCTGGAACAACTTCTCATTCCTGTCCCCAAGCCTGCACATCAGGGTAGGCTGCAAGGAGAAACCAAGCTTGCAGCTAAAACCACAGACTATTGGCTGAAAAGATCCCTAAAGACCACCTGGTCCACCCCCTTGATTTTGCTGGTGGGGTCTAATCATTTGCCCAAGGTTGGCAACATCAACTGCAGTGCCACAGGGGCCAGGCAGGAGACATAGATGCTGAGACTATAGGGCATGGTGGGGACTGCGGCAAATTGGAGGCCAGGTCCTCCCAACAGGACAGCTACTGCCTGTTTTTTTTCCCACAGCCACCAGGGAACATGGACCCAGAGTGATTGGCGCCTCTGAATTCTCCAGAGGAGCTGGAAATTGTGTGTGTGTTTCATGGGAAATCTCTCAGTTTTGAAATGTTGGCAACTAACTGCGCATTTGTAAGAACACTGCACCGGCCAAGGAAAATAAGTCGCAGGCCAGCGCGCGCCCTGGGGTCATGGAGTACGGGCTCTGGCCTGTGGCCATCCAGCGCACTGGAAGTGCAGCCAGGGTCCCTGTGGGCCCAGGTGCTTTCTATCAAGCCTGGCAAAGGACGCGAGAAGCTGCCTGGCACAGGAGGAGGGAAACCGGGCTGGGAACCGGGAAGAGCTTCCATGCTCACGGGCGAGTTCCCCAGGGTGAGCTGGGGGTGGGGTGCGGGGAGCCCCCTGAGCGCACGGGTATTGGCTTTTGTTTCTGTTTAGGATGAGACACTGGGGCCGGCGTTGTGATGCAATGGATGAAGCAGTGGGCTCTGACGCAGGCATCTCATGTCAGAGCACCAGTTCAAGTCCCGGCTGCTCTGCTTCTGATCCTGCTCCCTGCCAATGCGCCTGCATTTCTTTTAGAGTCAATGGGAAAAAAAGTTAGCTTTTAGGGTCAAACAATTTAATTCTGCGTGGATGATGTATATGTACAGAGACAGACACAGAGAGATCTTCCATCCACAGGTTCACTCCCCAAATGCCCACAATCACGGGGGCTGGGCCAGGCTGAAGCCAGGCACCCAGAACTCACTCCAGGTCTCCCGCCTGGGTGGCAGGGACCCGAGTCCTTGAGTCACTGTTGCCTCTCAGGGTGCACAGTAGCAAGAAAGCTGGACTCGGAAGCGGCCTCAAACTCAGGCACTCAGATATGGGATGCGGGGGTCCCAGATGGTGTCTCCCAGACGGGAGGTGGGGGCAGGGTGGCATTGGTGCCAGACGTACGGAAGAAAATGTCCATTAAGACCAAGGGCATTTGGGGGCCTGCGGCACTCACAGGGCAGCAGGTGGTACAACCCGCGGGGCCCGGGGGCTGGGAGAGCTGAGGAAGAGGCAAAGACAGTGTGCAAAAATGACAGCAGGAAGAAAGGAGGGTTAGCAGGGAAGGGCCAAGGAGTATGTGATGCCCACGCGTGCACACGTGTGCAAGTGCGAGTGTCCGCGTCTGAAGGAGTTTTTGAGAGCGTGTGTGCACGTGTGTGAGTGGCTGTCTGTGGACATGTGCCGAGTGTCCACACGAGCATTGTGTGTGTGGAGTATGTGTGTGAGCACGGTGCAGACACGTGTCTATATGCGTGTGTCCGTGCATTAATGTGTGTGTGTGGTGTGTGAGCATACAGGGGGGAGGGTGTCTCCTTGGGAGTGGGTGTGCAAGGGTGTACCTGTGTGTGTGAGGACTCACACACACATGCGAGCATGTCTGCAGGGCGTGCAGGAGCTGTGTGAGTGCACGGTGCGATCGTGTGTCCGTGTGCACATGCACATGGGTGGGTGTGAATGAGCATCTATGTGTGACCGTGTGAGAACGGTGTGAGTGCACTGGGTGACCGAGTGCATGGGTGTGAGCCAGTGTGGTGCGTGCACGGTGCGCCGCGGAGCCAGGCAGCAGGAGGGGGCAGGGCGGGCGAGGGGAGCGCAGAGCTGGGAATCCCACCGGCACATTCCAGCTGGAAGCTGGGGGCGGGGCGGCAGCCCGGTGGGGTCTGAAAGGGGGAAGCGGCTGTATCTGGGTTTTGTCTTGATGAGAGGAAATTCTTTGCCCAAGGCAACGGTGCCCCCTGGGGTGTGCCCTCTGTGGTGGGGGACCAGGAACTCCAGAGAGCCCAGCCAGCCTCTTCAAACCCAATTTGCATTAGAAACCCGTGTGTGTTTCTGTATTTTGCTTGGAGGCCTGAGAAGGAAGACCCTGGAGCAAGAAATAATGGTACTTTCAGACTTCAAACTGCTTAGCCCTGATTAGGCTCCACCTGGACACCGGAAACCCGGGCTGACGCTAAGACATGCCACTGACAGGTTAAAGGGGGGCTGCAGCCTCCCTGCCAAGGTGACCCCGGGGGTCACGGAAATCTCCGCCCTCACGCTGGGTCCCAGTTCCCCGGGGGCCACAGCAGCAGTGTGGGGAGATCCCGCTGGTTTCTGGGCAGAAATAAATTCAGTATCTTGTAGGGCAGAAGCCTGCAGGCCAAGTAGGCTTGTCCTCTGTGGGAGCAAAAGGCGAGCTAAAGGTGGAACATTCTGGAAGGCCCTTCCGTGATCTGTCTGGAGGCAGCAGTATCAGGAAGTGAGAGGCCATTTAACGGCCACCAGGGGTCCGAGTGCAGAGAGGTGATTCGGGGTCCTCATCTGTAGAATGGGGAGAGCACCCTGCACAGGGTCCTTGTGCGAGGACTGAGCGTGGAGACTTGAGCACGCTACAGCACAGCCTCAACAAGCAGGGACTCTTAGAGTTATGTCAGTACCGTGGTCATCGTCTCAGCGCTTCACCGCCATCACCATCATTACACGGTCACCATGGTCACAACCACAACCATCGTCGTCATTAGAATTCTATCATTAGCGCCATTACAGTCATCGTCATGGCCATGACCATCATCATCCTCATCACTATCACCACCATCATCATTACTTGGTCACCATCATTAAAGTCATAAACATTGTCATCAGAATTCTATCATCACCATCATGGCTATGACCATCACCATCATCAACAGCATTAACATTGTCATCAGAATTCTATCATCACCATCACCATCGTCACCACCGTCTCCATCATCACCTGCTTGGAAACAGCCATCTCCTAGCACTGGAGATCCAGTGGCTCGCAAAGCTCCGGGGTCTGATGGGGGTAAGAAAGCTCACCTCCGGTTCCCAGACCTTCCAGGACGACGGTCACTCTGCGGCAGCAATGACAAGATTCTGGGTAGGAGGTCCTTGTCCCTGGCCTCCTGGGGAGCCTCAGGGAGGTGGACTGAGGAGATTCTGAGACACCTAGCAGGAAGAATGCTCGACTCCGAGACGGTGGGAGTTTTTCCATTTGGTTTCTGCACCACCTGGACCCAGGTGGAGTCCCACAGCCTCCGAATAAGATGGTTGCTTGGAGGGAGTGGGCGTCCTGGGAATAGACTGGGTTTGGAGGCCACTCCCAAGTCTGCAGACACGGACTCCGGCGGCTCCCTCCGCTGTCTTCGCCACGAGGCCACCTTTCCGAGCTCAGGTTGCCTCCTCTGTAAAGATGGCTGTCGTCACATATTCGCTCAGGCACCCCTGGCAGGGTGCACCCAACCACACAGTCTGGAGGGACTTGCTGCGGTGGCCCCCAGAGACACCGAATGACCGTGGTGGACTGTGATCCCGGACACAAAACAACAGCGAGAGGGAAACACGGCAGAACCTTCAGCTGGGAGCCTGTCTTGCAAACAGAGCTGTCAGCTTTGGACCCATAACTGCAGGGTCGCTTTGGGCGGGTTCCTGAGGAAGAAGATGGAGGAGGGGAGGGACGGGCCATGGTGGCATTGGGTCTTTAGGCTGAGTTAGAATTGTCTTCCGTTTCCAGAGCAGGAAGCACCCTGGTCCTACACCTGCCCTGGAGCACCACGGTGGATGGAGGTCAAGGTGTGTGTGGGCAGCCTCACCCCGCCTCCTGCAGGCCCCCAACCCCAGCACCAAAGTCCTTCCTGCCAAGGGGCCCGCCCTGACCCATGCCAAAGACAGGGCGGCTGGAAGCCGTGGTAGGTTACCGCTGCACAATGCTGGGCGCCAACAGGTGGACACAAGGGGTCAGCAGGACCACTGTCTCCCAGGCAGGGTCCTTCCTGGTCTTGTCCGGTTTCTGCTGTGGCCGGCAGTTCCGGAGGCCCTTGGCTTGCCGCTGCTCCACACCGGTCTCTGCACGCGCTCTGGCATGGCTGCTTCCCCATGTGTATCTTGTCTCTGGGCTCAAGCTCCTCCTCCCTATAACAACACCAGATTGGCCGTAGGGCCCGCCCTCACCCAGTAGAACCCCAGCTTACTGATTACACCTGCAAAGAGCCTGCGTCCAAATAAGGTCACGTGGGCAGGTTCGGGCTGGAGCCAGGGGGAGGGGAAGTGATATTCAACCCTGCACAGCATCCAAACACTGGAGTCATAAAGGCCTGGGTTCAAATCCTGACCATGCCGCCTACAGGTGGTGGACTCAAAGCACACTCTCCAGGCCTCTATTTGCTCAACAGGGAAATGGGGGTAGAATGTGAGACCAGAAAGGCTGTGGGAAGGATTGGAGCCAATGTGTGTAGCAGACACAGTCGCTGTCATAAAAATGGAAGAGTTTGTCACCTGCAGCTGAGCGGGTGTCACGAATGCCTCCTGCGGGTAGGCGTGCAGGCTCTGCACCTGCCATGCTAAGGGCGAACCTGTCGGCGCCCCCAGCGCGAGCCCAGGACTCAGAGCATCCAGGTGAGTCTGCCTGTCTGCGAAGCACACCTGCAATCTATTCCCCTCCAAAGGATTCTTTGTATCTCTGTCTCCTTCTTCATCTGAAGCACAGAGGGGGTTTTAACCATCAAGCAGCCTGTGCCTCACAACGGATCCAAACGCTTCTGTGCTTAACCCTGGCCCTCCATTTCCAGCTGAAGATTCTGAGTGATTTGAATGGGGTGACTGGACAGTTTCAGTGGAAGTTTCTGGAAGTTTGCCTGGTTTTTGGTTTTGACTTTTTTTTAAAGCATTCTTATTTTTCTCCTTTTCCAGCTTTATTTCCATGCACTTGAAAGGCAGGAGGAGAGAGGGAGAGATCTTTCATTCACTGTTTCATCTCCTCCAAATGCTTGCAACACCAAGGCTGGGCCAGCCATAGCCAGGAACGAGGAGCTCCATCCGGGTCCCCCACAGGGAGGGCAGGGACTCAAGCACGTGAGCCATCTGCAGCCTCTCAGGCGCATTAGCAGGAAGCTGGATCAGAAACAGAGCACCTAGGACTCACACTGGCGCTCCGATACGGGACGCGGACATCCCAAGCGTCGGCTGAACCAGCTGTACCGCAATGCCGGCTCCTAGCTTAGTTTAGAACTAGAGGATGTGGTATTAGGAATTCAGTTCCCTGGTTTATCACCTGGTGGGTTTTTGATTTCCAACAACCCCTTTATCTCTTCTGGTTTCCTTATCTGGAGAAAGACGATTACAAACTCTTTCCTATGGGCTGCATCCATGAGCTAGCCCACGGCTCTCGGTTTTATAGTTGTAGAGAAGCCTACAGAACGCTGATAAATCCGCTCTTAAAAAACAGAAAGCCCTGATTTGGAAGAGATACAAAGACTCAGCTCCTCTGGGCTGTTGTAAACTGGCTTGGGTCACCCCTGAGAACACCAGACACCCACGCTGGCCAATTTTATTAGCAAAGAAGTGTCTGAAGGCTACGGGGTAACGGGTGCGATCCCCAGCTGGCCGATTAGACTGGGAGCTCGTGCAGCCCAGAGGAGGCCCCCACCTTTACCCGAGGGGAGGGGACGTTACCACTGCTGTCCCCTCTGGCGCAGGCGCACTTCCCTGGCTTCTGCATGGCCAGCAGTTCTGGACATCGGTCAGTGCTCCGCACACGGCAGCCTCTGATGTCTCTGCCGCCCACCTTGCCAGCCAGGAGGAGGTGTGGGAGGGGGCGGGGCCCACTTCCTTCTACCACTGGCTTCTCCCTGAGTTCAGGAAGTTGCATCTGATTGACAGGCGGAGCTGAGTCCTAGCTGCAAGGGAAGCTTAAAACAGCTGCCTCCAGGGGAGTGAGTCCCATGAAGCCCAGGCTCCCAGCTCGCAGGGCTGCGACACAGCACAGGAAGCTGCAGCACCCCCGCCCCAAAGCCCCTGAGAGTGCAACAGCGACAAACGCTGGGCTCAGATGGCTGACGGGGCTGACGGGCCTGGGTCCCAGTCACAGCTCCCCCGGGATCTGGAGCAGGAACTTTGGCCCCTCCAAGCCTCCATTTTGCCCCGCGAGGGACCCTGCGCGCTTGCCTGGAAGAGCGAGTTTCTGGTGGGACTCCTGTGGGAGTCACTGGACATCCGTGGAGTCCTGGTACCAGTTACGGCGTGGTCCCTACCTCGGGTTTGCGGCAGCCAGCAGACCTCGGCACGGTTCTGATAAATTGCCACTGCAATCTATGTGGCTGGCTCTCCCGGAGCTGTGCAGTGCACAACCTGTACAACGATGTGTAGCCGCCTTGCTTTCCGGGAGAAAAAGATAGGGCCGTGAGAGGACTCAAAGGATCAGGGAGACTTGCAGCCTGGACCATTAGAGAGGTGAGACTGTTTTCAAGGCGGGGCGGGGGAGGAGGGAATTCCAGACTTGGAACATCGTGTACCGACACAAGGGATGTTTAGGGAATGCTGAGATCCAGGGAGACTGCAGGGAGGAGGCAGGCGGGCCGAGGGGACTCATTTCCAAGGCTTGAGTCGAGTTCCCTCGGGGGCTTCTGGGGGAGCTGGTGAGGCCTCCGAATGTCAGACGTTCCATTCCTCTGAGTGGCCCTCACAGTCTCTCCCAGTGGGAAGCAACCGACAAGGAACACCGGCCTGGCTGCGGCCACACCGGATTTGCACCCCGCTCTGCAGCCTGCAGGCTGTGCGTCCCCCCTCTTGGAGCAGGGGCTCGCCTCCGTGCAGAAGAAGCCTAGCGCTGGGGGTGACGCGGGAGGTGTCCTGCCCAGGCTCGGGTCTCTGCCTCTGGGTGCAGAGATCAGTAACTCCAGCTCCAGCTCTCTGTCGCTCTCATTTCCAAGCTCCCTCTCTAGCTCTCTGGCCCAATTTTCCTTAGCATCAGGGAGCCCCTCCTTTGAGTTTCCACTGCCCTTGCTCCTCGGGGGTCCTTTAAGATGCAAATCTCGCTTCTGATTCCCCAGAGCCTCAGGGTAAACCACTTTTATCGGTGTTTTCCATCTCCCCAGGAATGGAGGGGCGGGGCCCAGAGAAACAGCTTGTGCCGCGGGAGGGGATGGGGCTCACTTCATCCACTCCCAGGGAGGCAGAGAGGAGGCTTCTGGGTACGGAATGGGAAGGAAGGACAGCACCCCGGAGGCACACGGAGTCTCTCCCGCCACTCCCGGGGTCTGCATGGAGCATGCAAGGTGGGACAGGGCTAGGGCTGCAACCCTGGAGGCCACACAGGCCCTGCCCTTAGGGGACTGCCAGTGTGGTCCAAACAGAGGAGCGAGTTAACCTGATGGCTCCCTGTAGGCACCTACAGGCTACCTACCTGTAGCCGAGTCAGCCCCAAGCGAGGGAACTCCCCAGTACCCCAGGGGGCCGATAGTCACCGTGGTAGGAAAAATGCCTCGCCCAAGGTCATTCAGGAGGCCAGGAGCTGGGTCTCTAACTCCTCTGTGCAGCTCTGAGTTCAAGGATGGGCTTTCCTCCCGCGCCTGGGCTCGGGCTCAGCTTCCTGGATGGGACCAGACCCCTCTGAGCCTCGCACTCCTGAGGATGACATGAGAGAGAGAGAGAGAGAGAATGGCAAACTTGAAGCAGCCCAGCATAAAAATGTGTAGGGAATAAAGTCTCCCCACGGGTGTACGATGTAGAATAACGCATGCCCTACATCGTGGGCCAGCGTCGTGGCACAGTGAGCTAAGCTGCCGCTAATGGCCTGGAAAGGCAGCGGAAGATGGTCTGAGAGCTTGGGCCCCTGCCACCCACGCGGGAGACCAGGATGGATCTGTGGCTCCTGGGTTCAGTCTGGCTCAGTCCCAGCCAAGGCCATTTTGGGAGGGAACCAGCAGATGGAAGACTCATAGTCTCTCTCCTTGTGTGTGTGTGTGTGGGTGGGTGTGTGTATCAGAGTGTGTGTATCACTCTGCCTTTCAAATAAATAAATAAATCTTTAAAATCCTCTATGTGAACCGTTACATGGTTCACAAAGCTTCAGCATGGTGCCACGTGTTAATGATGCGGCCATTGATGAAGGAATGTGTTCACCACTCTTCTCAGGGCTATACTTGGGTTACTTGAGGGTTTAACTATGTAAAGATCTTTAAAAATGCATTCGCTCTCCTTTTTTTAAAAAAATGCTTATTTATTTTTAAGACAGAGTGACAGAGAAACAGATTTTCCATCCTCTGGTTCACTCCTGCAACAGCCAGGGCTAGGCCAGGCTGAAGCCAGGAACCTGCACTCTCTCTGGGTCTCCCTTGTGGGTGGCAGGGACCCGAGCACTTGCGGCATGGCCTGCTGTCTTCCAGGATGCATTAGTAGGAAGCTGGATGAGGCGCCTAGGAGCAGAGACTTGAACCGGCACTGATACACAATGCGGGCATCCCATGCAGCAGCTCGAGCCATGGTGCCTCCCTTAAAGCTGTGACTTCCCTGGTGACGTGTGTGTGTGTGTGTGTGTGTGTGTGAAAAGGGAGGCGTAACATACACATCATGGAGCCCCATGGGATTCCCTCTAGGGGCCCAGTGCCTTTTAATGACCTGCAGTCTGGCTATTGAGGAGTAAATCCAGACCACGTGTGGTCCAAACCCCACAGCTACAGGGAACACAAGCTCCACCCTCTCACGCCCATCCCAAACCCCACAGCTCCCAGAGGAACCCCCGGCTCCCTCCACTTCCTCCCAGCTCAGTGTGAGGCCCATGGAGTCGGTCTCCCTAGAAAGCCCCTCTTACCCTTCTCACGTCTCGAGGCCAGGTCTCTGAAGTGCAAAGCGCATGGGGGTCTGCATGGCTAAGTGCTTATATGTGGGCTCCTCTGGGGTGGGAGATTTGCTACACCTGTGCAGTGACACGCTGCACCCTCCCTATGCCCCAGCAGCGGAAGGGAAGGCGCCCTGCCTTTGACCTCAGCCCCTCGCCTTGTCGCTTTGGTGTCCCTCCTCTGGGTTCCATTCCCCATATTCCCCCCCTTCCTGATAGATGATCCACCAAGGTTTGTCTCCAGGCTGTGAGCTCCCAGAAGGTGCGGCCAGCTCATTTCCGGCCTTGAGCCCTGTGGACAGAAAGAGGTGCTCAACAAACATTACTAGCCCGAGAAAGGCTTTTTTGGACCACGGAGTTGAAAAGGAGAGTGAACACGGGGCACCAGAGCACGGCTGGGACACTGCCCTGGGGAAGGCCTGGCCAAGGCTGAGTTCCTCCTCGGGGCTCCGACCCCAGCTGCGCAGAGAGGGGATTCCCACAAATCCTATCACACGCTCTTGCTCAAGGGCTTTGCCCCTCCTCCCATCCACAAGGCTTAATGAGTTGGGATGTAGAGCTCTTTCTTCCTCATTAAGTAATTATAAATCTGCCCTTTAAGCCACCTACATGCCACACTAGAGTGCCTAAGTTTGAGTCCCGACTCTGGCTCCAGACTCCAGCTTCCTGCTAATGCACACCCTGGGAGGCAACAGCTATGGCTCGAGTAGTTGGGTCCCTGCCACTCACATGGAAGACTTGGATTGAGTTCCTGGCTCCTGGCTTTGGCTTGGTCCAGCACCAGCTGTTGCAGACACTTAGGGAGTGAACCAAAACAGTGCAGGGTTCCTAACCCTGGAATGGCAGTATCACCAGTACCGAGAAAATGACAGTGAGTGCCGCCGAATAGGACACACTGAGAACGAAAGGGCACAACCTGAACCAGATCACAGAGAAGCAGCTGACAAACTGAAATGGAAGGATGTTCTAGAAACTAACCGGCCTGTTCGCTTAGACAATGTCAGTGTCCGGAAAGATATAAAAAGACTGAGGAACTGTCCCGGCTTAAAGGAAGCTAAGGAGGCACATTCACTGAGTACCGAGAGAGAGAGAGAGAGAGAGAGAAAAGAAGGAGGAGGAGAAGGAGGAGGAGGAGGAGGAGGAGGAGGAGGAGGAGGAGGAGGAGGAGGAGAGATGCCTGGCGCCCAGGCAGGTGTTCTTCTTGTGATAGTGGAGGTTGTGGGGAGAAATGGTGAGATCTGAATGAAGTTCATAGATCAGGCAATCATGCTGCATCGATGCCTGATTTTTATCATTGTGTTTGTGGTCTTGCAACAGAGTGTTGTTGGGTTTAAGACGTGCACCCCCATGTAATTCAAGGCGAAGAGTTTGGTGACTCCTGGGCAAGCATTGTGGTGCGGCTAGTTAAACCGCCACCTGCAGCACCAGCTTCCCATCTGGGTACTGGTTTGAGTCCCAGCTGCTCCACCTGCATTCCGGCCCCCTGCCAATGTGCCTGGAAAGGCAGTGGTGCTGGCCAAGCACTCGAACCCCTGCCATCCATGTAGGGGGCCCAGATGGAGCTCATGGCTCCTGGCTTTGGCTTGGCCCAGCCCTGGCTGTTGTAGTCATTTGGGGAGTGAACCAGTGGATGGGAGATCGGTCCCCCCACCCCCGTATCTCCCCCCTTTTGCTTTCCATTTCAAAGAAATAAATTAGTAAATCTTTTTTTAAAGAGTACAATGATTCGACCAAGATGTGTGTGTGTGTCTTTCTTCTCTGCATTAGAGTGCTTCAAAAAGTTCATGGAAAATGAAATTAAAAGATATGTCTATTTTGGTGCAAAAATGTTTAAAATTCATGCATAGTTTTTTCATAATACATACTTTCATGAACTTAAAAAAATATATTTATTTATTTGAAAGGCAGAGTTACTGAGAGGCAGAAGCAGAGACAGAGAAAGAAGTCTTCCATCCACTGGTTCATTCCCCAGATGGCCACAATAGCCTGAGCTACGCTGATCAGAAGCCAGGAGCCAGGATCTTCCTCCAGGTCTTCCACATGGGTGCAGGGGCCCAAGGACTCAGGCCATCCTCTACTGCTTTCTCAGGCCACAGCAGAGAGCTGGATTGGAAGTGGAGCCATAGAGACTTGAACCGGCGCCCATATGGGATGCCGGCACTGCAGGCGGTAGCTTTCCCCACTAAGTCATGGCATCAGCTCCTTTCATGAACTTTTAAAGATTTATTTATTAATTTGAAAGGCAGACAACACACACACACACACAGAGATCGTCCATCTGCTCCTTCACGCCCCAAATGCCCACAACAACCAGGGCTGAAGCCTGAACTCAGGCTGGGAATTCCATCTGGGTCTCCCACGTGGGCACAGAGACCCAACTACTGAGCTGCTCCCAGGGTGTGCATTAGCTGGAAGCTGGATTGGGAGCAGCGCTGAGGCCCCAACCAGGCACTCTGACATGGGCTGGGGACGTCCCAAGTAGTGACTGAACTGCTGTGCCGAATGCCTGCCCCACGAGCTCTGAAGACCCCTGGTGTTTCTGTATCTAGAGAGAGCAAAGGAGAAAAGGAGAGGCAAAAACGGTGAAGGGTTAATGTCTGGGGAATGTGGGCGAAGGTGTATGGTAATTCTTTGTACTATTTTTGCAACTTTTCCATGAGCTGAATTATATTAAAATAAGAAGCAATAATAACAATAATAAAAGGTCCACGTTGCATATTAATATGCCTAGGCTGCACTTCTAACTCCTGCTTCCTGCTAATGCACACCCCAGGAGGCAGCACCTGGTGGCCCAAGGACTTGGGTTGCTGCTGCCCACGTGGGAGACCTGGACTGAGTTCTGGGCTCTGGGCTGTGGCCTGGCCCAGCCCCAGCTGTTGTGGGCATTTGCAGAGTGAGACAGCATATGGAAGACCTCTGTGTCTCCCTCGTCCTCTGCCTTTCAGGTCAAAGTGCAATAAGTTTTGGGAAGGAAGGAGACTGTGGGGTGTGCACGGCTGTGCCCTAAGCGGCAAGAAGGAGCATGCGTGGGACAGGGAGCCACCAGCTGGCCTGGGCTGCCGGTGCCGCAGCGTCTGGAATGGATCAGCAGCTACCGCTGAGCTCACCCCCTCCACCCAGCTGGCTCCCAGGAGGCTGTGAAGGCGGGGCTGGGCTCAGGCCATTGCACAATAAGAATCCGCAGATAGCGCCTCTTCCCAGGGGCTGTTGGGGGAAAAAAATCCACCCAGGGAGATCCCTGGAAGCACTTTGGCAAGGCCTCGGGGACCACTCGCTGCTGTGTTTGTCTTGGGGATTCCCATCCAGAGGAGGTAGAGGTGAGGGCCTTGAGCCCCGCCCCCACCCACCTTGGTCAGGAAGCCAGGCTGGGGGCCTGCCGCTGGGGACTGCCGGCGGCCGGGGGGGGGGCCAGGACAGAGAGGAGGGGGTGCTACAGTAACTCCGGGCTTCTGTACTGAGCTCCCCCTCTCCTCCTGAACCTCTGCATGGCATTTGGTGCCACAGCTAAGCTGCCCTGGAGATGTCTGCAACCCAAACCTGAGGGCCTGGGTTCGAGTCCCAGCTCCTCTTGTAATCCCAGCTGCCTACTGATGTGCATATTGTGGGCAGAGGTGATGGCTTAAGTGCTTGGGTCCCTGCCACTCATGTAGGAGACCCGGATGGAGTTCCCGGCGGCTCTGGCTTCAGCCTGGCCCAGCCCTGGCTGCTGCAGCCACTTGGGGGAGTGGCCTGGCAGATGGGAGATTTCATCTGTCTGTCTGTCTGTCGTCTACCTTTCAAATAAAGGAAATAACTTTTTTAAATAAACAAAAAGAAGGACATGGTGGCAGCGTTCATGGGGTCTGGTTCTCCCTGGCGAAGCAGGGCCTGGAGGGAGCAGCAGGCTGGGCCAAAAGAGCTGGGGTTTGGAGTCTGAGAGAGCCAGGAGAGCACGCTCGGATGCGCCACTTCCTGGCTGGGCGCCGCTGGCCTGGAGCCCGTCCCTGGGGCTGAGCCGGACGCCCCACTTGGGAACTGGGAATGCTCAAATTCAGCTGAACGGACAGCCGAGCCACGTGAAAGTGCCCGCACCCCCCAGATCCGTCCTCGAAGCCAGTTCTTCAGTTTCAGCCCTTCTCATGGGGCAGGGGAGCCCCACACAGCACAGGCCCTCCAGGGAGGAGCTGTGCCTCCTGCCCCACAGGCCTGAACACAAGGCCTCCCCTGCACACTCCTCCACTCTCCTTATAGGACAAGGTCATGGCCACAGCCCAGCCGCTGGGCCCCCTGGGTTCAAATCCATGCCTAGGTTCCCGGTGGCTGAGATTACATCATTCACTCGGGGCGTGCCTCGGTTTCCCTATCTGGCAACAGGTGTCATACTGGCATCCATCTCTAGTTGCTATGGAGATGAGCTGAGTCCCTCCAGGAAATTCAGATCTCTGGAGCTGAGACCACAAGCCGACGCCCACCTGCACTCTCTCCAGGAGGACTGCCTCCTTTAGACAGAGGCGGCTCCTGGGGCCCAGAGGCACTGGGGTGTGCGTCCAGATCACTGAGGTCGCAGGACACAGAGCTGGAATTGGAGCCCTGCAGCAGTGGCCCGCACACTAAGTGCTCAGTTCAGGTTCGCTGTTAGCAGCGCTCACAGCTGCACCGTGGGAGACCAGGGCGGCCACTCAGGGCCCGGAGCTTAGAAGGTCGTGTGTGTTTAAAGCTCTTAAAAGTCAAATTTTTTTCTTTTAAAAAAGTTTACTTAATTTCATTTTGTTTAAAAGGCAGAGAGACTGAGCCAGAGACAGAGAGGGAGACAGGAGAGAGAACCAGAGAGAGAGAGAGAGAGAGAGAGAGAATCTTCTATCTGCTTGTTCTCTCCTAAAATGCCTGCAGTAAGCCAAGGGCAGGGCCAGGCCGAAGCCAGAAGCCCAACTCCACGTCTCCCACGCGGGCAGCAGGTGTATCTGAGCCTCACCTGCTGCCGCCCAGGGTGCCCGTTAGCTGGAACCGGAAGTGGAGCAGAGAGCAGAAACCAGGCGCTCTGATATGGGGTGAGGGTGTCTCCCGGGCTGTGCCAAACCCCTGCCCCCAAAGTCTTAATGTTTGAACAAGGGACTCCCCGTTGTCATTTCGCACCAGACCTGAGCATTCCGTGCCTGCTCCTGCTGCGGAGCTTACAGGGGCAGCTCCTCCCCCCCACCCCTGCCCTGGCCCTGCCTCCCTCCCAGGACTGTGAACTCCTTGGGATTTGGGATGAAGCAGTCTCATGTCCATGTGCAGCCCAGCCCATGCCCAGCACGGGGCAGATCCCGGCGATCTGGCCGGGAGAGACAGAGGTGAAGAGGGCCACAGCTGCTGCTCCCGCCCCCGCTTCCCCTCAGCACCCCCGAGAACAGCTTCCAGCCCAGGGGTTCTCGGAGGAGGTGAGAGACAGGCTGGTGGCAAGGAATCGGGGCTTTCCGGAAAGCAGCGTGCAACCAGGGCACGCCGGAGCTTGTGGCCACGGGGGAGGCCCGGCTAGGCCCCAAAGACCCTAACAAATGGCTCAGGGAGACGCCAGCTCTATAAATAGCTACCGGGAGACCCAGCACAACGTGTAATTACGCCGGCTGGAGCTGAGCTGGGCGGATTTCTCAAGCTGCCAAGCGGCGCTGCTGGTGGCGCCGGTCCCGAGGTGCAGGCCTGTGGCAGAGCACAAGGGCACAGGCCCCTCCCTCGGGGGCAGATGTGACTCGGCCCAAAGGGGCCAGTGCGGCGGTGACCACGGTGGACAGACGCTCCTCCCTCTACCTGGGGAGCAGGTGCAGAAGGAACAGTCACTGAGCACCTACTATGCATCAGGCTCTGTGCCCGACAGACATGCCGAGAAAGGGCCTGGGGCCTGGCAGGAAGTGGGTTTGGGTTTCTCTGGGGCGGAGCTGGGCGCCATGCCTCTTTCTTGCCTCTCTTTCCCACCCCTTTGTAATTCTGACTT
The DNA here is from genome assembly GCF_033115175.1 of Lepus europaeus. Lineage (NCBI taxonomy): Eukaryota > Metazoa > Chordata > Mammalia > Lagomorpha > Leporidae > Lepus > Lepus europaeus. The sequence continues at coordinate 12,560,549 of NC_084849.1, forward strand.
TTAAAACATGGAGGGGAAGGGCTGGCTCTGCGGCCCAGCAGGGAAAGCTGCCCCCCTGCGACACTGGCATCTCCTATCAGTGTTGGTTCGAGTCCCGGCAGCTCCACTTCCCATCCAGCTCTCTGCTAATGCCCTGGGAAAGCAGTGGAGGATGGCCCAAGTGCTTGGGCCCCTGCACCCATGCAGGAGACCTGGAAGAAGCTCCTGGCTCCTGGCTTCAGCCTGGCCCAGCCCTGACTGTTGCAGCCATCTGGGAAGTGAACCAGCAGATGGAAGATCCCTTCTTGTCTCTTTCTCTCTTTCTCTCTCTCTGCATAACTCTTTCAACTAAATAATTTTTTGGAGCTAGGACTTGTACCCAGCACCCTGATGTGGAGTGTGAGCATCCCCAGTGGCATCTTAACCATTGCACCAGACGCCTGTCCCTGTGCTGAGCGTCTCTCGGTGCCCAGACTGTTTCCCAGGGCAGCTGCACCATTTTTCCTCCTACCAGCTGTGTACAGGGGTTCTGATTCCTCCACATCCTCACCAACCCTGGCTATTGTCTGTTTGTTGTGAGTTTGTTTTGAAATTGCCAACTGGTTGGCACTGTGGCTCACTAGGCTAATCCTCCACCTGTGGTGCCGGCACACTGGGTTCTAGTCCCGGTCGAGGCGCCGGATTCTGTCCCAGTTGCCCCTCTTCCAGGCCAGCTCTCTGCTGTGGCCCGGGAAGGCAGTGGAGGATGGCCCAAGTGCTTGGGCCCTGCACCTGCATGGGAGACCAGGAGGAAGCACCTGGCTCCTGGCTTCGGATCGGTGCAGCGCCGGCCGTGGTGGCCATTTGGGAAGTGAACCAATGGAAGGAAGACCTTTCTCTCTGTCTCTCTCACTGTCTAACTCTGCCTGTCCAAAAAAAAAAAAAAAAAAAAAAAAAGAAAGAAATTGCCAACTATTCTATTTTTTAAGATTTATTTTATTTACTTGAGAGGCAGAGAGAGAGGGAGAGAGGGAGATTGAGAGGGAGGGAGGGAGGGAAATAAAAAGAGAGAGGGAGAGAGAGAGAGAGAGAGAAAGGTCTTCCATTTGTTGGTTGAACCCAAATGGCCGCAATGGCCAGAGCTGAGTGGATTCGAAGCCAGGAGCCAGGAGCTTCTTCCGGGTCTCCCACACTGCTTTCCCAGGCCATAGCAGAGAGCTGGATCGCAAGTGGAGCAGCCGGGACTTGAACTCACACACACATGGGATGGCAGTGCTGCAGGCAGATACATAACCTACTGTGCCACAGCACCAGCCCCACTTTTTTTTTTTTTCTTAAAGAGTTATTTATTTGAAAGGCAGAGAAGGGGTGGGGGTGGGGGGTCCTCCATCTTCTGGTTCATTCTTCAACAGCCAGGGCTGGACCAGGCTAAGCCAGGAGCCCAGAACTCCGTCCTGGTGTCCCACATGGGTGGTAGGAATCCGAATACTTGGGTCATCATCTGCTGCCTTCCCAGGTGCGTTAGCAGGAAGCTGGATCAGAAGCAGCGCGGGTGGGGCTCAAACGGGCACTGGGAGTTGGGATCCTGAGCAGCGGGTTAAACCACTGCGCCACCCGCTGGCTCTGAAATGGCTGACTCCTCGGAGGGCTGAGAGGAGTCCGTGGCTGCCCCCGGACCAGACACAGCGCCCTGTCTTCCAGACGTCCAGAAAAGCCCCCATCCAGCAGCCAGTAGTGTGCTGGCCGGGCCGCTCCAGGCTGCGCAGGCCCCGTTTGTTGGGGCCCTGGGGATGGAGATGTGTCTGAGATAAGAGCTGGCTCACTGGAGGCCAGGCGGCTTTGTCATCAGCACCTCTGTCCAAGCAGCATCGAAGCGGGCAGCGTCGTGTGCCCAGTGTGCCTGACCGGCAGTCCTGGTCCGAGCCGCTGCAAGGTGGTGGTGGGGGCGGGGCTGGCCAGCGTGAATTACTCACAGGGACCAAGAAGTGGGGAGAAGCCCAGAAGCGTGTGGTGCACAGCACTACCCACGGCCACGTCTAACGAATGGGAAAGAATGTAGGCAGTCGTTACGGCCACATCTCCTGGGTGCTCCCTGGGGGCCCGCACCCTGCTGAAGGTCCCACTTCCTGAATTCTCACAGCAGTCCTGGGGTGCAGGCTTTAGGAGCTCTCGTGATGTTTGGAGACGGGAAAGGCTGTGCCAGTCTGTTCCGGAGGATTCTATAGGCTGTACGTTACAGTTAGCATGACTAAAGTGCCAGTGGCCTTAGATTGTAAAAGTCATGGGGGAGGCCAGCGCCGCGGCTCACTAGGCTAATCCTCCACCTGTGGCACTGGTACTCCAGGTTCTAGTCCCGGTTGGGGCGCCGGATTCTGTCCCGGTTGCCTCTCTTCCAGTCCAGCTCTCTGCTGTGGCCTGGGAGGGCAGTGGAGGATGACCCAAGTGCTTGGGCCCTGCACCCACATGGGAGACCAGGAGGAAGCACCTGGCTCCTGGCTTCGGATCAGCGCAGCGCACCAGCCACGGCAGCCATTTGGGAAGTGAACCAATGGAAGGAAGACCTTTCTCTCTATCTCTCTCACCATCTAACTCTGCCTGTCAAAAAAAAAAAAAAAAAAAGTCAAGGGGGAATGTAAATTAAAGTAGCCACTGTGGAAAACAGTCTGGGGATTTCTTAAAGAAATTAGCAATGAAGCAACAATCTCACTCCCGGGTATACACCCCAAAGGCATGAACTCATTATATCAGAGAGATAACCTGCAGCACTGTTCCAGAGAGCCTAAACAGAGAATCAAGCAAGGTGTCCATCATCACACGAACGGACAGAGAGAATGTGGTCTAGAGCCACGGTGGAGTATTACTCAGCTGTACAAAAGAATGCAAGTCTATCATTTGCTGCACAGTGTTTGCAACTGGAGGACATCACGTTGAGTGAAATAAGCCAGACACAGAAGGACAAAGAGCACATGTTCTCCCTTACATGTGCGAGCTAAAATCAAAAGAGAGAGAGAGAAGCCATATTACTTTTGCTGCAAATTCAGTGTTTTGTCAAACTGTGTTTAAATCTTTGTTAAACAAAATGATACTAATTATACACTACTATCATTGTAATGCTTTTTTTTTTCTGACTATTTAAAATTTATATGCATGAAAAAGACAAGTCAACACTTCCTACAGAATAGGAAATCCAGGGAAAGGCACGTCCCCACTGCAACCCAGCCGGTGGCTACGCGGTCTCGCTCCCAAGCCTGGGCTTGAACCCACGGCTGCTTCCTTCTCGACCTCCTGGACGTTCAGGAAAGCGGAGCGCAGGGAAGGCCTTCCTGCAGCCTGCAGCCCAGCACCTGGGCATCCTCACTGGCTATCTGCCCTGGGCCAACCCCACCCCCAGCGCCGGGGGGTCCCGCCCACCAGTGACCCTGCACGTCCGTTCCCATCAGCCAGCCCGGCTCGGAGCCAGGCAGGGGACGTGTCGTTCTGCTCTGGTTCACGTGTAGCCTCGCAGAGCCTGGGCCCTTCAGCAGTCCTGAGCCTGGACCTTTTGGATGTGGGCTGTCTGTGTGCGTTGGCCAGTCCCTGGCCCAGGGTTCCAGCGCTGCCTTGCTGTTCGGCCAAGCCAGGCCTCAGGTCCAGAGGGAGCGAGTAGCATGGTGCCTGTCGGGTTCAGGATGCTGATGCTGGGACTGCAAGTGGACAAAGGGAGAACATGGTGGTGTTTGGAGCAATGAAAGGGGGGACGACGGAGAAAGGAGGCAAGATGGAGTAGGGAGAGTGAGGAAAGTCTGAGCTCCTTGGGTAGTCCTGCTCTCATCCCTGGTACCCGACACAGTGCCCGGGACAAGGCAGGGATAAGCAGCTCAGCCCAGCTTGGCCTGGAACTGGAAGGAGAGAGATCAGATCCCCAGAGCAAGGAGGGGAGACACAGGGAGGAGAGCAAGTGGCAGGGTAGGAAGAGGTGACCAGAATCCTGCGGGACAACTGCTGTCATCTGCTTTGTCTTCATGGCCTCATGGCTGGGGTCTGAATGCTTGCTCCCTCCCGCGTTTGTGTGGAAGTCAGATCCGCAGGTGCTGTAATAAGAGGCGGGGCCTGGGTCATGAGCATTTGCCTTGTGAGTGGGACAAGTGCCTTTGTAAAATGGGCTTGATGGTTTTTCCTAGAAAAAAAAAAAAAAAGATTTAAAAGGCAGAGTAACAGAGAGGGAGAGATAGAGACAGAGATGGAGATCTCCCATCTGCTGGTCCACTCCCCGAATGCCCACAACAGCCCGGGCTAGGCCAGGTCGGCGAAGCCAGGTGCCTGGAACTCCACCCAGGTCGCCCATGTGGTGGCAGGGGCTGGATCACTGGCACCCTCGCCTGCTGCCTCCCAGGGTGTGCATTAGCAGGATGAAGGGTGGGAAGTGGAGCAGCTGGGACTTGAACTGGCACTGACACATGGATGTGGGCATCGCAAGCAGCCGCTGAACCCCTGCACCTGCACACTGCCCTGGCCGGAGGGGCACGGCTGGCTCCTTTGCTCATGTGCCTTGGGAGAATCCAGCAGGAAGGCGCTGTCTGTGACCGGGTAGGTGGCCCTCAGCAGATACCGAGCCTGCTGGCATCCCCTGATCTTGAACTTCCCCGCCCTGAAAGGCTGTTGTTTGCACATGAGCCAGTCTTGGGGATTTTGTTCCCGCGGCCCACATGGACCAAGCCACGCGATGTGAGCACAGCGCTGGGGTTCCACCTGCTCAACCAACTGATCTCACTGAGCCACGGGAAGGAGGAGGGCGGGAGGGAGATGAGGATGGGATGGAGGGAGGCTGGGCAAGGGGAGCACAGGAATGAACACAGGGAGGGGTCGCAGGGCGGGGGGAAGGAGGAGCGAGAGCGGGCAGAAGAACTGAGCATGGGAAGTGGAAGCAGAGGCTGGGCCGCCAAGGAGCCAGCGCTGGTCGCTTTGATGAAGACGCACATGTGCAAAGGCACTGGGATCCGTGAGGCGCTGCGGGGTTAGGAAGCCAAGCATCTGCCAGGCCTTCCGTGCCACAGTCAGTACATTCCCTCTATGCACGCTGGGCTCCTGCACCTGGGGCTGCCCCACGCCTCTCCCAGCAGGGCTCTGGGCTGGTCACAGAGCTGCCAGACCTCCAGGGGGCCAGCAGGGGCCCCTCCAAGAACAGGGGTGCGGAGCAGCCTCCTCCACAGCAGCTGTTGCAGGAGTGTCCTGGCAACAGGGGCGGGGGGTGGGGACGAGCGTGACATTTTCAGTGGACACTAGGAGGCCCCGCGGCGGCCACCCTCTGCAGGGGGTTGAGTGGTGGTCCCCAAATTCATGACACCGCAATATCAGGGTGTGACCTTGTTTGGAAATGGGGTCTTTGCAGATGCAACCAGGCCAGGGTCTCGAAATGCAGGCGTTGTGGATTTAGGATGGGCCCAGACTCCAGTGACAGGTGTCCCTGTAGGCGGAGGAGACACAGAGGGAGAGGGAGGGCTGGTTTCGGGTGTGGATACGGACAACAGACAGTGGAGGGGAGCGCAGGCTCTAGGGGTCTCCGGCGCAGCAGGATGATGGTGGTTAACAACTTACTCCATGTTTCAGATTGGTTAGAAGAGAGAATCTGAGATGTTTCCAACACAAAGAAATTAAAGATGATTGAGGTGATGTGGACGCCAATTGCCCTGCTTTGATTCCTACAGATTGTATCCTCGTATGTGGGTCAATTGTGTATACATACACAATCCACGAATGTGTATGGTTATGGCGCATCAATAACATTGATACGTTCTTAAAGGTATTCACAAGTTATTTATTTGAGAGGCAGAGAGGGAGAGAGCGAGCTCCCATTCACTCTGGAAATGTCTGGGAGTGGAGAACTCAGGGCAGGGGGCCCTCATGCACGCGGACAGCAGGGACCCAACTGAGCGATCTCCCGCTGCCTCCCAGGGTGCGTGTTGGTAGGAAGCTGCCTCAGAAGCTGCAGAGCCGCGACTGGAAACAGGCGCTCTGGTATGGGATGCGTGCATCCCAAGTGGCATCTTAATGGACGTGCCTAATGCCTGCCCTGCCCTCCTGTCCCTGTCGCTGGAAGGAAAGAGGGGCTCCGCCCAACCTCAGTGCAGGGGTAAATGTGCGAAGCCGTCAGAAACGTGGAAGGAGCATGTGTCGGGTCAGGGCCCACAGGGTGCTGTGCAGGAAGAAGGGTGGGGTTGTCTGAGACTTGCCTGCATTTAGCACTGGGTACCCCACGATCAGGGAAAACTGGGGTGACTTGTCATCCTGCATGGAGAGGTCGACTTCATCTAAGCTTTGAAGGAATCCTCCATCTAGGCACCTGTCCATCTGTCCATCCATCCAGCCATGCATCTGTCTGCCCACATATCCGTCCACCCATCAGCCAGCCAGCCATCTGCCCATCCGTCCATCCAACCATCCGTCCAGCCGTCTGTCCACCCATCCATCCACCCACCCACTCATTCCCTTCATTCATTCAATGATTCAATATTGAGTGCCCACCATAGACCAGCCTCTTTCAGGCATCAGCAACACCGGAGACCAAATGGATACAGCCCAACATTGACACCTGCATCTGTTCACTCGATTCATCCATTCCCGCAGTGTAGCATCCATCATGCACTTACCGTGTGCCAGACACCGTTAGGTGCAGCAAAGACAAATGACATCATTTCTGTCCTCAAGATGTTTACATCCAGTGGGGGAGGGAGAGACAAGGCAGCAGGCAATTTCCTTCAGGGCACAAAGCCTTGAGCAGGGAGAGAAGGGAGGGGCTGCTCCAAGAAGCTTCTAGAAAGCTGTAGTACTGAGCTGATTCCCAAGAGAGAACTGGCAGGAGGCAGAGAAACAGGGAAGGGTGTTAAGGCCGAAGGATCAGCCTAAGGCAAAGTCGGCCCCTAGGAGATGCTGGGGGCTGGTGGGGACGATGGGAGGGGTGGGGTCTGGCTTGCCGTGGTGCCAAGGTGGGGGCTGGCAGGACTTGCAGAAGGGCCCTGGCTCACAGAGAGCCGTCTGAGCCCTGTACCCTGCGGGATGGGCAGTGCGGCAGCTGTCCTGGCTAGCAGTTAGGACTGGGGGCCTGCAGGGGCAAAGCACTGTGGGAGGGAGGACAGAGGCCCACGGTCAACTTCCGGACTGACCAGTGCACGGGAGAAACCAGGAGAGGGCATGTGAGCCAGGCTGCTCTCCTGTGCATAGACCGGCCACCACCCCGGGCTTGGGGACTGGCCCAGGTGATGGGACGTGGGGTCCTGGGCAAAGATGCACATGCGTGTCCTTGCCTGTGTTTTTCTTGTCCTTTGGGAAAATATCTATTAAGCATCTTGAAACTGCACTCCTTGGCTGGACCCTCGGCGTCCAAAGAGAATTAGGACGAAGGCTCTGGCCTAGGGGGGCTCCTGGCAGAGTGCTGGAGACACAGACACACACGTGCACACACATGCACACTCAAAGCACACACGTGCACGCAGAATGTGACAACATCAAGTCCCGCTTCACGGATGACTGACTTGTACCAGACACCGTGCCGAGCAGTTCACTGACATGAGCTCATTTATTAGGCACCTTCTGTATGCCTGGCACTGGCATGGACATTGAATTCAGCAGAGAACACACAGCAGACAGAACGTCAGTCCCTGCGGAGCCGCCCCACGGGATGGAGTCCATTCGCCCTTCCTGCTCCCAGAACAGGATGCTGAGGCTCAGAGTGGGGCGTGACAGGTGCAGGGTCACACGACGGTGGGAAAGCTGGGCTCAGGACCCAGGCACACCCATCCTGCCTTCCACAAACACTCAAAGAAAGAGGTACGGGGGCCGGCGCTGTGGCACAGTGGGTTAAAGCCCTGGCCTGAAGCGCCAGCATCCCATATGGGCACCAGTTCTAGTCCCAGCTGCTCCTCTTCCAGTCCCGCTCCCTGCTATGGCCTGGGAAAGCAGTGGAATATGGCCCAAGTCCTTGGGCCCCTGCACCCACATGGGAGACCCGGAGGAAGTTCCTGGCTCCTGGCTTCGGATGGGCACAGCTCCAGTCATTGCGGCCATCTGGGGAGTGAACCAGCGGATGGAAGACCTCTCTCTCTGTCTCTCCCTCTCTGTAACTCTGTATTTCAAATAAATAAATCTTAAAAAAAAAAGAGGTGCGAGGGGCGGGCATTTGGCGCTGTGCTTGAGGCCTGCACCCCCTCTCAGAGGTCTGCTTCTCATTCCACCTTCCTGCTAATGCACAGCCTGGGTGGCAGCAGCGATGGCTCAAGTACCTGGGTCCCTACCACCCACCTGGGAGACCTGGATTGAAGTCCAGGCCCCTGGCTTTGGCCTTGTCCAGCCTGGGCTGCTGTGGCATGCGGGGAGTGGATCAGCCCATGGAAGACCTACCTGTATCTCTCAAAACAAGGAAAATAAAGACCTAAGTTCTCAAAAGAGGTGGAAGAGATTAGCCCTGAAAGTGGCCGGGAAGGCACGGGAGCTGGGAAGGACGTCACAGCCGGGCTCTGACACCGGGCAGGATTTCATGCCACCCCACAGGTGCTTCAGAGCCCCCCGCCCCCAGGGCCCGACACCCCTGTAGGCTCCAGGCGACAGAGATGCAGGAAAGACAGGCGGCCTCTGCTCTCGCAAAGTATATGAACTCCAGTGGAGGCGGACAGATGAGAGCCAAAGAAAAGACTAGATGACCGCTCATGGCAGTGTTCAGTGCTACAGCGAAAGCAACAGCAGACCCTGTGAGGGAGAGAGCCAGGGGCTCTCGGTCGGGAGAGGCCTTCCTGGGCTGGCCCTGTGATGGGGGGAGGGGAAGGCAGTAAAAGCCAGCGGGTCTCCAAGGCACAAGAGACAGGACCTGTCAGGTAGGACGGGGAGGTGACGTGGGCACAGGGCTGGGCTGGGATCAGAGCTGATGCGTGAGCAGACTCTCACTCCCGGCCATCACCGAGGCCCAGAGAAGTCGAACAAAGTGTTTGACGTCACACAGTTTTGCTGGCATCGAGCTGGGGTCAGGACCCCAAGGCTCTTGCCCACCCAAGAGGACTTGTCCGCGCAGTGGGCACTGCCCCCAGAGCTCGGGTGCCAGCCCGGGCACTGCTCCACAGCCGTCACATCTGGGACTTTCAGTTTCCTGATCTCGGAGAATTTCACAGACAGGGTGTGCGTGGCTGGCTGTACTGACCGTCTGTGGAGTAAGTGACCCCTTCCGGCCTGCCTCGCTTGTTGGTTATACCCCACGCTGACAGCGAAGGTGGAATGCCCAGGCCGGGGGGCTGGGGTTGGCTTTGCCATGACCTGCAGGCTGCCTCCGCTCCTGGGGGCTCCTGTCTCTCACAGACACCACATGACTGACAGCGTTGATTTAATTCCTCTGCTTTGGAACTGCCTAAGCAAAAAAAAAAAAAAAAAAAAAAAAAGGCACCAGAAGTGTCTCAGTGTTGTCACTGGGCTCCCCCGGGCTCAGCACCCTGGTTTTCCACTAGGGTCACCTCTCCTCCTCCGAGCTTTGGGCAACACTAACTGCACACTCTTCAGCTCAGGGGGTGGGGCGACGTGCCTCACAATTGGGCCAATCATAACACTGCACTCTCCTTGCCACAGGGATTGGCTCTGACCTGAGCACGTGGACCAATGAGAATCGAAGGGACATGATGATGCCTGGAACAGCCTTTGGAAAAGGCTGCTCCTCTGGGAGAGATTTCACGGAGACTGAGCGTGGAAGCGGCCTGGAGAAGAGAGGCCTGGTTCTGCTGATCCTTGCGCCCCTGGATCCAGCCATGCCTGAAGCTCACCTGGGATGGCTGATTTTATGCATGCACGTGGGCAGGCTGGGGGCGTCCTGGTGAGATATTGCTTCTGGGTGTGTGTGCGTGTGAGGGGTTTGTGGACTAGATCAGCACTCAGATCGGTGGGCTCAGTGAATGGGCTGGCTCTTCCCCTGGAAGTGGCCAGTGTCCAGGCTGCTGAGAGCCCGCATGGAGCAAAACGCAGAGGAAGGCCGCAGTCACTCCTTCTTTGCCCTGCCCTGCTGTGGGAGCCGGGGCCTCGCATCGGTCTCGTGCCCTCAGGCTGGGGCTGACGTCATCTCGGGCCCGGGAACTCGCACAGAAGCACAGCCCCGGCTTTCCCGGGTCTCCAGCTTGCAGATGGCCGAGCGCGGATTGCGCAGCCTCCGCCATCACGTGAGCCTGTGTGTGTGCGCACACACGTGTCCGAGTCTACATGGGGTCCAGCCTGTGTGTGTGTGTGTGCGCCTGTTGGTTCTGCCTCTTGTAGAGCCCTAATACATGCCATCTCTCCTCGACACTTTTCGCTGTGTGCCAGTGACTTCATTTTGCCCTAGCCTGCTTGAGTCGTTTGCCTACTTGGGATCCGCCGAGTGCTGATGTACTCCCTGGTTTTTTAAGTTAGACAGGGAGAGGTGGGTGTCTGGTGCAGCAGGGTTGAGCCGCCCCTTGGGACACTCACATCCCATAGGAAGTGGGTGGGTTCTGCAGATTTTAGCTTTCTGCTAATGGGGAGCTGGGAGGCAGTAAGCGACAGTGCACGTAGTGGGGTTTCTGCCGTCCACATGGGCGGCCTGGACTGAGTTCCAGGCTCCAGACTTTGGCCGGTCTCAGCCCCAGCTGCTGTGGGTATTTGGGGAGAGAACCAGCAGATGACAGACCACTCTCTCCCTCTCCCTCTGTCTCTCATATAAATAAAATAGAATTTAAATTGAGGAGAGAGTAAGTGAGTGAGCGAGCAAGTGCTCCTATCTGCTGGTTCACTCCCCAAATGCCTGCAACCACGCTGGGAGCTGGGAAGCCAGTCTGGGACTCCCACATGGGTGGACAGAGTCCAGCCACTAGAGTTGGTACCTGCTGCCGCTCAGGCTCTGGACCAGTGGCAGGCTGGGACTGGGGCTGGAGAGGGGCTGGGTTCAGATCGGACACTCTGATATGGGATGCGGGCATCTGAACTGTGTCTAAAACGCCTCCCCATTTAGACTGGGGGTCAGCATGCCATGGCTTGTAGGCCAAATACAATCTACCACATATTTTTCCTTGGAGAACTTCATTGACGTATAATTTGCATAATATTACATTCACCTATTTAAAGTGAATAATTTGATACATGTTGATACACATATACAGTCATACAATCAGCAGCAAAATCAATTTTGGGAGCACTTCTACCAACCCCCTGAATTTCCCTCCTGCCCTTTTGGCTTTATCAGTAATTTTTTTTTAATTTCATCTTTATTGAGAGATGACTCATGAGCAGTTCCATGTTTTAGTGTATTCACAGATAGGTGTAACCATCACCATGGTTGGCTTCAGAGTTGTGTGTGTGTGTGTGTGTGTTTCATCTATTTGAAATGCAGAAGGACACAGAGAAGGGGGAGGGAGGGAGGGAGGGAGGGAGGGAGGGAGGAAGGGAGGGAGGGAGGGAGAGGGGGAGAGAGAGAGAGAGAGAGAGAGAGAGAGAGAGAGAGAGAGAGATCTGCCATTGCCGGTTCACTCCCCGAATGCCTGCGGCAGCCAGGACTAAGCCAGGCTGAAGCCAGGGGCCTGGAACTCCATCTGGTCTCCCATGTGGGTGGCAGGGGCCCAAGTGCTTGGGCCACCACCTGATGCCCGCCAGGATGCATTAGCGGATGCTGGACTGGATGTGGAGGAGCCGCGACCTGACCTGGCAGTCTGGTATGGGATGCAGGCGTCCCCAGGGGCGGCTTAGCCTCCATGCCATGGGGCTGCCCCTCCAGAGTACTTCCATCAATCCAGAAAGATCCCTGCAGCCCCCACTCCCCTTCTTTGGTCCCTCCCACGGCAGCCCCTGGAAACCAGGAACCTACCTCCTCTCTCTATGGAGCTGTCTGTTCGGGACCCTTAACACCAGCGGGCTCCAGGGCTGGGGAACCCCGCTTCTGCCAAGGGCCACCTGGAGATCCATGACATCATACAAAGTTCCCAACTTCCACATCAGCCTGCGGTGGCCATGGCAGGAGTCAGACCAAATGGTTTCACGGGCCTTTCCCGTCCCACAGGCCTGACGCTCCCCACCCACGGGGGGTGGCCTTTCGTATTTGGCTTCTTTCACTCAGCTGCCCTTCAAGGCTCACCTGTGGTGCGGCCTGGAGCCGTCCTGCAGTACTTTGCACGATTGAGTAATATTCCACTGGTGGACAGGCCACGTCGTGTTTCTCCACGCAGTGGTTGGTGGACACAGAGCGACCTTGGTGGCTATCTGAGTGGTGCTGCCATGAGCAGCCGTGCCCAAGCTTCCTGTGGACTTACGTTTTCGGTGTCCTTGCGTACCCGCCCGGGAGGGGAGGCGGTGCTGTTTAACCATCTGAGGACTTGGCGGCTGCTGTCTCCAGTTACATCATTGTGTCCTGGCACGTGGCTTCCGGCTCCTCCACATCTCACCCACACTTGTCACTGGGGCTTTTTCAGATGCAGCCGTCCTAGCAGGGCCAAGGTGCCGCCCCCTGTTTTTAAGTAGCGCTTCATCTGAACGCTCAGGCCCACGTGTCCGCCACGTCCAGGCTGTGAACAGCACCGCGGGTGAGCGCGATACAGACGACTTCGCCGCAGAGCCTAAACTATGTTCTGTCTCACCCCTGGCAGGAATGGCTTACGGAGCCGTGCCACTCAGATCTCTTTATTTCTCTTAAGAGAATGTTGAGGGGCTGGTGCCACAGCTCAACAGACTAATCCTCCGCCTAGCAGCACCGGCACCCCGGGTTCTAGTCCTGGTTGGGGCGCCGGATTCTATCCCGGTTGCCCCTCTTCCAGGCCAGCTCTCTGCTATGGCCAGGGAGTGCAGTGGAGGATGGCCCAAGTGCTTGGACCTTGCACCCCATGGGAGACCAGGAGAAGCACCTGGCTCCTGGCTTCGGATCAGCGCGGTGCGCCAGCCGCAGCGCACCAGCCACGGCGGCCATTGGAGGGTGAACCAATGGCAAAAAGGAAGACCTTTCTCTCTGTCTCTCTCTCTCACTGTCCACTCTGCCTGTCAAAAAAAAAAAAAAAAAGAGAGAGAGAGAATGTCGAGATTACATCTCAGGAGCTGGTGTTAAGCCACCACTGGCGATGCCGGCATCCCTTATGAGCGCCGGTTGGAGTCCTGGCTGCTCTGCTTCCAATCCTGCTGAAGTGTCCAGAAGATGGCCCAAGCCCTTGGGCCCCTGCCAGCCCTGTGGGAGACCCGGATGGCACTCCCGACTCCTGGCTTTGGCCTGGCCCAGCCCTGCTGGTTGCAATCATCTGGGGGCGTGAACCAGCAGACGGAAGACCCCTCTCTGTCTCTCCATCTCTTTCTCTGTAACTCTGCCTTGCAAAAAAAAAAAATCTTTTAAATCTAAAACAACGCCACCTCCCAGAGAGGTGCTGATCGATGGCTGATCTTCAGCCCCGTCCTCCCTCTGTTATCCTCGCTTCCCTCTGCCCAGCGAGCCCACTCCGCCACTTCACACACTCACCTGGACTTCCTCCTGTACTTGTTGAGTCTCGCACATTCCAAGGGAGCACGGCTGATTATCTGTGCTTTTTCAACACTCTACGAACCCAGCTCGGTCGGTGCCTAACGCATAGTAGGTGCTCAGTGCATCCTTGGGGGTGTGAATGAGCAGCCTGTTGGGAGCAGGGAGGGGAGCCTGGGGGAGCAGCCACGCCCGGGCTCCTCCTGCAGGGGGGCTGATGTCAGTCTGGCTGTTCCTGGCCCAAACCCTGTCCAGAGGCCACAGGGCTATGGGGAAGAATGAGTACAATGGTTTCCGCAGCTTTCCGGACTCCTGAACATGCGGCCTTCCCAGGAAAACGCATCACACAGAGCTTTTTTCCCTGCCCCTCAGCCAGCCGGCGTCCCAAGGAACAGCCTTTGTTTATGACAACAAAGCAGGGCCCATGGCAACGCTGTGTGATGTCATGGGAGTGTGAGGTCATAAATGCTTCCGGAGGAAGAATGTGGAGAGGGGACACCGTGGGTCCTGAGCCTCCCCTGGCCCGGTGGGGCTGGGGCTCGATCCGTTTTTCTAAGACCAGGTGGTTCATCTCTCTTTTTTTTTTCTTTTAAAATTTTCCTTTTTTTTTTTAACCCATGCCCAAAAAAAAATTAAATAAATAAATAAAAGTTTAGTTTTTCAAGACTCTGAGTGGAAAGATTTGTCCCAGGAATTTCCTGTTGGCGACCGTCCAGGGAGCAGGAATGCCAGCAGTAACGTGAACAATGCTCACTCGTCCCAGACCTGCCCGTGAGAAAACACCCCCCCGCTCCCAGCTTCGGGGCTCGAGCCCGGCGAAGCCAGGCCCGCACCACCCAGCTCCCGGTCTCTGTTTTTCCATCTCTGATTTCCCACCCCTTTTGCTCTGCCTCCTTCCATCCCAATCCTCTGTGCTTTTCCTTCCTTGTAGGTCTTTCTCCAGCGGAGTGCGTCTCTCCGAGGCTCTGACTGCAGTCCTCCTGGTGTTGGACTCGCCGTGTCTCTCCTCTTTCTCCCCTCTGTGTGCACCTGGGGCATCGTGATGTTGCAGGCTGAGTGGCCAAAAAGACTCCGAATCCCCAGGCTGGGAGCTGACGCAGGACAGGAGCTGCAACTGGGACTCAGCAGCAAGAGAGCCGGTCACCGTGCCACTGGTGGCTGGCATGCGCCTGGCCCTGCCAGCCACCCCACCCCCACGGGGGTTTCGCTGAGCCGCGGGTGGGAGAGGAGGCGGGGAGGCTGGTCCAGGCTTGGTCACCGCAGGGCCCTTGTCCCGCCCAGAGCTCCTCGCGAGCATCCGTTTCCCGTTTTGTGGCAGTCTCCGTGTTTCCTGGAAGCCGGAAGTTGTCAACCTCACGCCTCTCGGGGTTTAGGGCTGGACATCGCTGTGCTGTGCAGGGCTGGCCTGTGTGCTATGGGATGTTGAGTAGTGGCCCTGTCACCTATACATCAGTCTCACAGCTAGGGTCCCAACCGCGGGCTTTGTGCATATACCAGCTCATTGCCCAGCTCCCGCCGGTGTCACAGGACTGATGTGAGGTTGACCTTGACCCTGGGGAGCCTTACTGTCACTACATCCGGTGCCCGTGGGTGCCTGTGTCCCTGAGCCAGGCCCTTTCATGCCTCTGCACTGTGCACCTGCCCCTTCCTCTGCCTGGCCCCCAGCCCGCTTTCTCCACCCTGCTCCCTGCTTCTCCTCCTCCAGGGCTTGGTTCTGACCTAACCGCCTCTCCAAAGACTTCTCCGGGGCTCCTAGCGAGCGCTGGGGCTCCTGTTTCTCCTCGGTAGCTTCTGCACAGATTCCCTGCCTGGCTGGGAGCTGGACGGTGGGGCAGAGGCGCTGGGTCCCAGCAGTGTTGGTTCCCACAAGAGCGAGGCCGAATGCTGTGGGGGAGAAGCCCAGCTCAATGGGGACAGGAAGAAGCTGTGGAGGCTGGCCGTGGACAGCTGCCAGCCCCCTCTCCCTCATCTTGTCCATGCTCTCCAGCCCCAGCCTCCCATCTGGGAGAAGCACAGGGGAGCCCAACTTCCACCAGGGCTCCAGAGGCGGGGTGGCCCTCCAGCTCCGTCCTTGCTACGGTGAGCCCCGGCAGGGACAGCTCGGGGAGGCCGGCAGACCCCGCGGCCGTGGAGGAACTGCACCTTCTAGAATGCGGGACACTGGCGCAGATCGGAGCACAAGTGTGCATGCCGACGATGCGTGAGAACCACCCGATCGCGTCCTCCAGGGTGCGGGAGGCCCACGCCCACGCGCTCGCGTGCACCCACCCCTTAGCTCCGCTCGGCACCGGATGCTGGGATCCTATATGGGGCCCAAATGTGGTGCGTGGTGCTGCGAGACAGGCAGTGCCGGGACATGCCGAGAGCTCCCTGTGGGACAGTCCACGCGGCCTGCAGGCCCTCCCAGGACAGACATCCCCCCGAAACTGGGGCGTCCGAAGCCCCCCGCCGCCTAGCCACTTTCCTTCTCTTCCCACCCTCGTTTCCAGATGGTGCCCGAGATAGAATCGCCATATAACCCCCCTTCAAGGCTGCGAGCCATGGAATAAATTTCGAGCCATGCTATAAACTGTGCTTTTTGGATGTCATTGAGCACTCCCGTGCCAATGACATCACTGTTTCCATGGCAACTAATATAATTAACATGAGTGAAAGTGCAAGGAGAAAGAAGGAAAACAGCAAGTTCAACCCCAAACAGAGAACATGACTGGGGGCGGGGGGAGCGCAGGGGCCGAGGGACCTGGAAGGTTTTACAGCCACTTGTTAGAGTCCCCCCCGGAGTGCACGCTTGGCCCTAGGGGTACGGAGCCCATGTGCCAACCGCATCTCTTGCAAAATACAGAAAGGGCTTTGTCGCCTTCACAGTTTATGGAGTTGAGATGGGGAGCCTGCTACAGGTGAGGCGAGAGCACGTCCACCTCCCTCCGTAAGCCAGGGTCTGCTCTACCCAGCACTGGAGGGACGAGAGCCAAGCCCAGTTTGGCCCTCTTGGGTACCCACAGTCCCCAAAAGGCAGTGTGGACACGTGGAGACATAGCCAAGGATGAAGTCGCAATGGGCGCAGCGCTGACACCTCGTCCTCCGGTTGGGCATTCCGGAGCTTAAGAGTCCCCTGGGCATTTTAAAAACATTTGAAATACTTTCGTATTTATGTTCATCTACTTGAAAGATGGAGCAATAGAGAGACAGAGTGAGAGAGCGCTTCCGTCTGCCGCTCCGCTCTCCAAATGCCTGCAACAGGCAGGGCTGGGCCAGGCTGAACCAGGACCAGAGAACTCCATCCAGGTCTCCCAGGAGGGTGGTGGGGACCAAGGGACTTGGGCCATCATCTGCTGCCTCCCTGGGTGTGCATGAGTGGGAAGCCAAATCGGAAGCAGAGAAGCCAGGACTCAGACAGGTGCTCTGATGTGGAATGCAGGCCTCCCAGGGGGCTTAACTCACTGCCCCACAACACCTGCCCCTCTCAAGGGCATTATCTTAATGAAGCATACTTTACTCCCATTCCACAGATGAGCACACCGAGGCTCAGAGAGGAAAAACAGCTTGCCTGGAGCTTCCACGTGGGGTGCGGACGCCAGGATCAGTGTGGGCAGGCCTGCTGCATCATTTGTGGCTGCCCAAGCAAGATGAAAATGCAGGGCCCTGCTCAAAAAGGAGGAACAGGGCCAGGTCTATTCCTAGAACAGAAAAGTCGCCCCTCTCTCGCGCTCACTGCCTGCTGTAGGATACGTGATCGCTGTTTACTGCAAGCTCTCTCAGGCATGAAGATGTTTTGATAGTGAGCAGAGACCCCCCACGCCCAGCTGGGCCCATGACCTGGCACACACAGATGTGTGACCAACCAGCTTCTGGGTTCCTGCCGGCCACTGGACCCATGAGCTGTGCCCTGGGGAGGAGTGGGGGAAATTGAGCGCAATCTCTCTTCTTGTTGTGAACCTGCTGCTCCAACCCTCGAACATCGCAGTCTGCACGCATTGTAGGGCTCACCCGCTCTGCCTTGTCCGCTGAGCGTCCCACGGAGCTGCCAGCCTGGCACACCGCTGGTGGCCACCGCTGTGTCTTCACATGAGATGCCACAGGACACTCTCGGCCAACTCCAGCTCCCTCTGTGCTGCCCTGGGGACAGAGGGTAACAACAGTCAGGGGAGGGCACGGACACCGAGAAGCGGTCCAGAGGAGGCCAGGTCGCACGGGGCCGAAGCTTCGAGTCTGCTCTACGTGCTGCGTTGTTCCATCAACTTGCACTAGCCAGGCGGATTCCAAGATAAAATTACTAAGGACTTCAAGACGATGTCAGTGCAGCAGTAAACCCAATGCAGCCTGCCCTGGCTGTGGGGTCCCATGAGCTGCCATTCTAGGTCAGATTACATATGGTGGAAACAAAGAAAGTTCCTCTAGCTAAATAAATAAATAAATAAATAAATAAAGCATGTTAAGTCTAAGTGATCTAAAGGTAGACCCCAGAGCAGGAAAGGAACTTGACCGTGGAGAAGGCCGACAGCCAGGCAATGAGGGTGAGCATCACGGGTGGTGAGGTCGTGTTGAGTTTGATGTGATGCGGGGAGAACGACCTTCCTCCTCTGAGTATTCACCCCCAACACACAGAACCCAGGTCAATCACCAGGAAGTTGTCAGACAAGTTCCAGCTAAGTAACTGTCCACCAACTACCTGACCAATACTCAAAGCTGTCGGGGCCGCCAAAATCCAGATTGTCACAGCCCGGGCTGAGCAGACAGAAGGACTCAAAGTTTCTCAGATTAAAAAAAAAAAAAAAGGCTTCAGAGGAGGGGCTGGTACAGTGGCACAGCGGGTAGAGCCGCTGCCTGGAGTGCCGCATCCTATATGGGCGCTGGTTCAAGTCCTGGCTGATCCACTTCCAGCTCTCTGCTATGGCTGGGGAAAGCGGTAGAAGTTGGGCCTCTGCACCTGCATGGAGACCCAGAGGAAGCTCCTGGATCCTGGCTTTGGATCGGCGCAACTCTAGCCGTTGTGGCCACTTGGAAGTGAACCACTGGATGGAAGACCTCTCTCTCTGCCTCTCCTTCTGCCTCTCTGTAACTCTGACTTTCAAATAAATATATAAATATTTTTTAAAAAAGGCATTAGGGGAAAGCTACCAAAACATGAATAATAACGCATGGGCTTAGTTAATCAGAAGGTATTGATACAGGTTCATTTGTTGTGACAAATATATCATTACCAATGTAAGATGTTAATTATAGGGAAAATTCGGCATGGGGTACATGGGAACTCACTGTACTTACGGTCATAATTTTTCTGTAAATCTAAAAATGCTTTTTTTTTACAGGCAGGGTGGACAGTGAGAGAAAGAGACAGAGAGAAAGGTCTACCTTTACCATTGGTTCACCCCCCAATGGCCGCTGTGGCCAGCATGCTGTGGCCAGTACACTGCGCTGATATGAAGCCAGGAGCCAGGTGCTTCTCCTGGTCTCCCATGTGGGTGCAGGGCCCAAGCACTTGGGCCATCCTCCACTGCCTTCCCGGGCCACAGCAGAGAGCTGGCCTGGAAGAGGGGCAACCGGGACAGAATCCGGCGCCCCGACCGAGACTAGAACCTAGGGTGCCAGCGCCGCAGGTGGAGGATTAGCCTATTGAGCCATGGTGCTGGCCTAAAAATGTTTTTAAAATTAACTTATTTTTATTATTTAACTTTACTGATTTGAAAGGCAGACTACAAAGAGGGAAGGAGGGAAGAAGGGGAGAGAGAGAGAGGGAGAGAGAGAGAGGAATCTTCTAACTGCTAGTTCATTCCCCAAATGACCCCAACAGCTAGGGCTGGGCCAGGTTGAAGCCTGGAGCCCAGAACTCTCTCCACGTCTCTCATGGGGGTGACAGGGACCCCAGTACTAGAGCCATCATCTACTGCAGTCCAGGGCACACATTAGCGGGGAGCTGGGGTGGAAGTGGAGGAGCTAGCACTTGAATCAGGCAGTGCAATATGGGACGTGGACGTCCCCGGCAGTGACTTAACACAACACCAAACGCCCGCCCCTTACAAAACGAAGTCTGTTCAAAACCAAGCAGGTGCCCCTCAACCCCCTCGTGACCTCGTCCGAGGCTTTCCTGGCATCATTGAAGTGAAGGCTGCAGGGCCGGAGGTGGCCAGGCCCGTGGTGCTGCACCCAGGGCTGGGGACCCATCCATGCACACAAAGGGGCCGGACCCCTTCCCATCCACGCTGGGAGCAAACAAACTCTGAACGTAAACGGAGTTAAAGGTGAGTTTCTTGGCTAAGATGCCAGTTCAGGCGCTCACATCCCATCTTCGAGGGCCTGAGTTCAAGCCTGGTTCTGGCTCCTGCTCCAGCTTCCCTATGCAAACCAAGGAGGTAGCAGGTGGCAACTCAAGCAAGTGGGTTCCTTCCCCCGACATGCGACATCTGGGTCCTGGCTCACCCCCTGGCAGCCTCGGCTGCCGCGGACATTTGAGGAGTGAACCAGCAGATAGGAGCTCTCTGTCTGTCTGTCTCTTCTCCAATAAATAAAGTTTTAAAAGAAAGGATACTATATTAATTCTAAATATCTAAGAAATTGACGTGCTATCTAAGGGCCTGCCTTGGGTGTTTTTTTTTTTTTTTCCCATAATGCACATTTTCCATGAACCGCTATCTGCACCCAGCCCTGGCTGGACGTACGCCATGACCCCGTTGTGCAACGTCATGCTCAAGTTGACGGTGCCAAAGCGGTCACCGGGTTGTGTCATTGGACTTCTGACAAGATGGCTGCAGTTTCGGTTCGCAGCTTCTCCAAGATGCAGAGAGAGAGACGGGAGCGAATCCAGACGGAGAGCCACGGCGTTCGGAGCGATGCTGCCACGGCGTTCGGAGCGATGCTGCCACTGGCTTTCTGCAGAGTTCCTCCTAGGGACAGCACTCGGCCCTCCGCTCCCGGAAGCCCCTCCGTGCCCGTGTCACTAACAAGGAAGCCTAACTATAAGGGGTGTTCTCCTTCTTGAACCTGTGCCCTTCTGACGCACTCCAAACCCGCGCTCACGGGTTCCTTCTGCCCGAGAGACTGTCAAGATCGGTGGAGCCAGTCCAGAGAAGGCGGATGCTCACCCTGTGTCCACAGCACAAGGGCTCCGGCTGTGCCCCTGGTGGCCGAGTTCATCAACTCTTCCGAGCCTCCGAGTCCTCGGCTGTGAACTTCAGACAACAATGTCTCCCATCCCCCCACTCCCAAGGCTGTGGCAAGGACTGAACCAGATGGTGTGTGTGAATGGGGGGGGGGGGGGGTGGTGAGGACCAGCAGCCTGCTCAAGGCAAGCGCTCAGTCTTGTTGGTTGCTGTGTCCCCAGCTCCAAGCGGAGCTGAGCTAGGATTGGACATTGATTAGATCCCCAACTGTTCGCCCAGACGCCGGCATGCACCTGTTCTGGGTGAGGAAGCTGGCACGCTGAACAGGTGCCCGTGCTCAATTCAGCACCTCTTTTTGGTGTGCCTATGCCGTGCCAAGCAAAGTAGGCTCTGTTGCTGCCTCGGAGGAGCCTCCAAGGTCAGCAGCGATATCCAGTCCAAGACCCAGCCACCCACCTCTGGGGTCAAGAGCCCAGCGTAGGATGTGGAGCCCTTGCCCAACAACTGGACCTGAGACAGGATGGCCCTGGGGTTGTCCTGCACAGCTCCAGCAGTGGGGTGTCCCACTCACCCCCATTGGCTGGTGGCTTCCCCCCCCCCCCTTTTTTCAAAAAAGCTTTATTTATTTATTTGAAAGTCGGAGTTACACACAGAGAGAAGGAGAGGTAGAGAGAGAGAGAGAGAGAGAGAGGTCTTCCATCCACTGGTTCACTCCCCAATTGGCCACAATGGCCAGAGCTACGCCGATCCAAAGCCAGGAGCTAGGAGCTTCTTCCAGGTCTCCCACACAGGTGCAAGGACCCAAGGACTTGGGCCGTCTTCCACTGCTTTCCCATGCCACAGCAGAGAGCTGGATCAGAAGTGGATCAGCCAGGATTTGAACTGGTGCCCATATGGGATGCCAGCACTGTAGGCGGTGGCTTTACCTGCCATGCCACAGCGCCAGCCCCTTCCCTGTTTTAACATTGAAAGTCCAAAGTCCCACCTCTCAGTCCTGGGCAAGCCAGGGCAGGCAGGATATGATGGTCGCCATAATCTGGTGAACACTAAGTGCTTGCTGTGTGCTTGGCATACATTTGGTCATCTGGTCCACCTAGGCGGTAAGGTAGGGGCTATGATTGTGCCCATTCCGCAGATGAGGAGACTGAGGCTCAGAAAGCTTAAACGACTTAGTCAAGGTCATCTGGGGGCGAGTGGAGGCTGCAGTCCTTTCCTGCTTCTCACAGCAGCTCTGAGAACAGAGTGCGTTTGAATTCAGATTTACGTCCCTACAGCGACCGAACTCTCAGCCACAGACCTCTAGCTGCCCGGATCAGCGGGCAAGGAGGCGGCCGTCATCTCTTTGGCGTCTTCTACGCCCTTGGAACGGTGGGCGGGACGTTTGCTGAATCACATCCTTGGAGCCTCCCAGCCAAGGCAATGATTTTCCTTTGCATGCGCGGTACAAGGTCTGCTGTTTGGGGCATTTTGTGCCAGGTGTGCAAACACTACCGGCTGTAAATATTAACGCCAAGACTCACGCCGGGGCCTGTTATCGGCAGGGCTGGGCTTCGGTTCACTCAGGTGGCCTTGGACAGGCTGCCTCTCGAGAATGCCAAAGGCACCACCTGCCCCGCAGCCCCGCCCACTGGCCTTCCCAGCCTGAACCTGCTCGCTGGGTGGAGTCCACGGCAGCGGCGTGCGGCTGTCTCCTGCAGCCTGCTGTGGAAACGCTGGCTTCCCAGGAAGAACCGGCACCAGCCCAGCAGGAGGCGGCGGACATCCTTGTAAAAGCTGTCCCGCCCACCTTCGAGGTTTGGAACCCAGACGCTGCTGAGCACCGCCCTGGGCCTCTAGCTCTGTCCTCTGTTCCCCTGTACAGCTTTCATTTGTTTTTGTGTTTTGTTTGTTTGTTTTTTTTGACAGGCAGAGTTAGACAGTGAGAGAGAGAGAGACAGAGAGAAAGATCTTCCTTCCATTGGTTCACCCCCCAAATGGCCACCACGGCCGGTGCACCGTGCTGATCTGAAGCCAGGAGCCAGGTGCTTCCCCTGGTCTCCCATGCAGGTGCAGGGCCCAAGCACTTGGGCCATCCTCCACTGCCTTCCCAGGCCACAGCAGAGAGCTGGACTGGAAGAGGGGCAACCGGGACAGAATCGGCACCTAGACCGGGACTAGAACCCGGGGTGCCAGCACCACAAGCGGAGGATTAGCCTAGTGAGCCACGGCACTGGCCCCCCGTACAGCTTTCTACAAGCGGGGCACTGTGCTAATCCCCGGGGCCTTACCTTACTGTCCCAGTGACACTCTGTGGGAGGTCTTGCAATCACCTCTCTTTCCAGATGTTGGGGTGGGAGTGAGTGTACATTGCATGTGGAATGGATATGCGTAGGGGTGCAGAGAGAGGATTATAATGGGTGTGAATAGTGTCCCCTCTCTCCCCAAATTTATGTCCACTCAAAACCTCAAAATGTGACCTCATTTGGAATAGGGTCTTTGCCAATGCCATCTGTTGAGGATCTCACGATGAAATCATTCTGGATCTCAGGGTAGGGCAATCGAATGACCGGAGCTTGGTGGGCAGGGAGGGGCTGTGGTGTCATTAAAGAGGAGAGGACACAAGGCCAGGAGGGAGGAAGGAGACGGAACCACAGGGGCAGAGAGGGGAGCGAGGTGACTGCAGGCCAAGGACAGCTGCTGGGGGCCAGGAGAAAGGCACGGAATAGCTTCTTCGGCAGCGACTGCATAAGGAACCAACCCTGCCCACACCTTGACCTTGACTTCTGGCTTCCACGACTGTAGAGAAGCAACTTGGGCTTTCCTAAGCCACCCACGGCATGGCCATGTGTGACAGCAGCCCTAGGAGAGTCACATGGGTGTTGGACACAGGGAGAAGCTAAGTCAGCCGTGTCCCCCGCAGCCGTGCCTGTGTTTGATTCCTGGTTTCTCTCTTGACTCCTACTTGGTGTCAACGAAGACCCCGGGGAGGCAGCAGGGAGGCTCCCATCATAGGTCCCTGTCATACACGTTGGGGACCTGGACTAGGTTCTCGGGTTCTGGCTTTGGCTCCAGCGCAGCCGCAGCCCCAACCCCAGCCACTGTAGGCATTTGGAGAGTGAACCAGCAGATGGTCTCTCTCTCTCTCTCTTGCTCTCACGCTCACTGACACCCCTCCCCCTCCCCCATATATAAATAAGTGAGATGAGAAGGGGGGGGGCAGCGACCTGAGTGCCAGGGAGACCTGCTGTGGTGGGGAGCTGGAATGCGTGCTCAGGGCTCTGCGTGTTCGAGGGAATGGGAACTGTCCGCCCTACTAGGTGCTAGGGCCTGGTAGACAGCTACTACTATGAATGGGTGTGTGCAGAGAGCAGGGATGGACCCAGGGCAAACAGGGAAGTCAAAGACAGTGTAAGGGTCTGGGTCAGGGTTTGGAGACCAGGAGAAAAGCGGGGGCGGTCCCATCAGACAGGGAGAGGCTGGCTTGGAAGCTGGGATCAGCATCACACATTTTAGAAGGTGAACCTGCCGGCCGGTGCCGCGGCTCACTAGGCTAATCCTCCGCCTTGCGGCGCCGGCACACTGGGTTCTAGTCCTGGTCGGGGCACCGATCCTGTCCCGGTTGCCCCTCTTCCAGGCCAGCTCTCTGCTGTGGCCAGGGAAGGCAGTGGAGGATGGCCCAAGTGCTTGGGCCCTGCACCCCATGGGAGACCAGGAGAAGCACCTGGCTCCTGCCATCGGATCAGCGCGGTGCTGATCCGCCATTGGAGGGTGAACCAATGGCAAAAAAAAAGGAAGACCTTTCTCTCTGTCTCTCTCTCACTGTCCACTCTGCCTGTCAAAAAAAAAAAAAAAAGTTGAACCTGCCTCTTTAAATGTTTTAAAAATTATTTGGAAGGAAGGAAGGAAGGAAGGAAGGGAGGGAGGGAGGGAGGGAAGGAGGAAGGAAGGAAGGAAGGAAGGAAGGAAGGAAGGAAGGAAGGAAGGAAGGAAGAGAGAGAGAGAGAGAGAGAATCTTCCATCTACTGGTTCACTCCCCAAACCAGGGCCAGGCTGGAGCTAGGAGCCGGAACCTGATCCAGGTCTCTTGGCAGGGACCCAAGTACTCGAGCCATCACCTGCTGCCTCCCAGGGTGCCCATTAGCGGGAAGCTGGGTCAGAGGTGCCGCCAGGACTGGACCCCACCAGACACTCTGATGCGGGGTGTAGGTGTCCCAGGGGCACCCTACCTGCAGGACCAACACCCACCCCTCAGGCCTGTCCCTTTCTGCAGTCCAGAGAAACACAGCCAACTCCAAGTGGTAATTCTAAGCGCCAGTCTGTTCCAATCAGATTCCCATACCCTCATCGCTCACCCCTGAATCCACACAACTCTCACCGCAAAAAATAAAGACGTCCTAAATGGTCCTTGTGACTTGGAAGGGCCAGGGAGCATATTTTGTTGTTGTTTAAAAAAATACTCTTGTCTGTCTCAACACAGACAGTAGATATTTTTCAGATAGGCGCTTTTTTTTTTTTTTAATCAAAAGTAAATTAAAGAACGGGGAATGATGTCCACTGCTTATGGGGAGAGCGGGAGCTGTACTCCTTGCCTATCTTAAAATAGCCCATTGCTCTCCGCATTTGCATTGCTCTCAGGCCCAGCTGCTCTGGGGACAGCGGCCCAGCCCTGCCTGGAGGAGCGAGCGAGGGGCCGAGGTTTTAGATTTACTGCATTAATGCTTCTTTGGTTGCTGTGGAGTGGCCACTGGAGAGAGGCTTGGCTGCAGATGCAGTGGGAGAAGCATGCGGGAACGCGGCACCGATCACTAAATATAACTCACATCTGAGATGCCTGTCGCCACACCCGGAGCGCTTTCCAAATATATTATCTCACGAAATCCTTGCAAAAGCCAAGAGAGGCAGGGTCCCCTCTCCCCACTCTTATGGGGGAAAGAAGACCCAGGTCCCAGTCTCCTGATGGCACGTGACGTGTCCTTTCACTGTAGTGTGGTCTTGTAAACAATGCCCAAGGATCTGTGGCTCAACACAACATTTATTTTTCACTGGGCAAAATCTACAATGGGTAGCCCCGCTTGTCAGGCACCTGCTGCACAATCTTTTAGGGATCCCAGCCCCTTTCAGCTTAGGGCTCTGCTCAGCCCTCAGCCTCCACACCCTCTGTACTTAGCCTGCATCCCTGGAAACGTCCTCTCCACTCCTCCGTGCAAATTCACGTCACATGGTTGCACCCACCTGCAAGGGCAGCTGGGAAATGTAGTCTGGCTCTGTTGCAGGAGACAGTGGGATGAGTATGGCGAAGAGCTGGCCTATCTGATTCATGGCATCCTGCACTCTGACCCCTCCACGCTCCAGGCAGACAGCTCTGGTTCTTGCTTATGGAAATGCTTATGGAAAATGGAACTAAAATCTAAGTTGGGACCAGTGCTGTGGCGAAGCAGGTTAAGCCTCCAGCTGCAGCGCCTGCATCCCATATGGGCACTGATTTGGGTCCTGGCTGCTCCACTTCCAATCCACCTCCCTGCTGATGGCCTGAGAGAGCAGCGAAAGATGGCCCAAGCACTTGGGCCCCTGCACCTACATAGAACTGGAAGCTCCTGGCTCCTGGCTTCTGATCGGCCCAGCTGTAGTTGTTGTGGTCATTTGGGGAATGAACCAGCAGATGGAGGACCTCTCTCTGTCTCTCTCTCTGTAACTCTGTCTCTCAAATAAGTAAATAAGTCTTAAAAACAAAGATATAAGTTGATTTTGGTGCACAAATTTTGGAAGTGCAAGCATAGGCCTTGCATTGGACTCTACGAGATCTCTGGAGAGCCTGCATACATTGCATTTTGCCTAAGATTTAGTTTGAAGAAAAAAAAAAAGAGACCCTCAACCCCAGGACTTTATAAGTAATTGTCAAGTTGTAGGTCACAGATTTCACGCAAGGCTGATAGTCTGGATCACTCTGGGAGGTGGTGAGAAACCTGGATCTAGGGACCAGCTCCTTGGTGTTCTGTGTAACTACCAGGTCCTCTGTGTGTGCTGCCGGAATCTGTGCCCAGCCTGTTCGCTTGTCTGTGTGAGTGTGAACAGATGGGGGAGGGCGACACAGCAGGTAATCATGGGGAATAAAAGACAGGCAATGGGGGCCAGCGCTGTGGTGCAGCGGGTTAACGCCCTGGCCTGAAGCGCCAGCATCCCATATGGGCAGCGCTTCAAGTCCCGGCTGCTCCACTTCCAATCCAGCTTTCTGCTGTGGCCTGGGGAAGCAGTAGAAGATGGCCCAAGTGCTTGGGCCCCTGCACCCACGTGGGAGACATAGAAGAGGCTCTTGGCTTTGGATTGGCACAGCTCTGGCCGTTGCAGCCATCTGGGGAGTAAACCAGAGGATGGAAGACCTCTCCCCCTCTCTGCCTCTCCTCTCTTTATGTAACTCTTTTTTTTTTTTTTTTTTTGACAGGCAGAGTGGACAGTGAGAGAGAGAGACAGACAGAAAGGTCTTCCTTTACCATTGGTTCACCCTCCAATGGCCGCTGCGGCTGGCGCGCTGCGGCCGGCGCATCGCGCTGATTGGAAGACAGGAGCCAGGTGCTTCTCCTGGTCTCCCATGGGGTGCAGGGCCCAAGCACTTGGGCCATCCTCCACTGCACTCCCTGGCCACAGCAGAGAGCTGGCCTGGAAGAGGGGCAACCGAGACAGAATCCGGCGCCCCGACTGGGACTAGAACCCAGTGTGCTGGTGCTGCAAGGCGGAGGATTAGCCTGTTGAGCCACAGCGCCGGCCCTGACTTTCAAATAAATAATAAATAAGTCTTTTAAAAAAGGACAGGAAATGGCCAAGGAAATATGCTAGTGAGGAAGTGGAGAACAGGAGCCCTTGCACAGCTGCTTATCTCGGGAGGTTGAAGGTGCGCCCTGTCCACGATCAAGCCTTTCCACTCCAGGCTTATGCTCCGGAGACCCCCTCCCCTCCCCTCACTCTCACCGCCACTGCTCTGCCTCTTCCAGGTAGCTCTACCTCTGGCCTGGTCTCCATCTCTGTCCTCTCCCCCGTCTCTTCCTTCCAGCTGATGGCGTGTGGCTGGGTGATGACTGTGGCACGTGGCCCTCCGCCATGCTGTACCGCTAACATCTGTGTTGGGAGGTGAGGACGAGAGGCGATGCTGGGGCTTAGCAGGGGCTATGGTGCTCTTCAGCCCAGGTGTCCCCACGTGGCAGGACCTCTTGGAGTGACTCCGGGGCTCCCCCTCCGCCTTCACGCTCACCTGCCTTTCTGCCCATGGCTTACTTTCCTGGGCCCTGTGGGCCCATCGCATCCAAACCCAGCTCTGGCCCCAAGGTGACATGTGTCACTTCAGCACCTGGCGCTGTCTGCTCCAGTTTGGAAATGGGTGCAGAGTGAGTGGCACTGCCAGTGGTGAAGCTGTCTCTGAGCTGGCAGGGGCTGGGGAGCCTCCGGTGCACGGACAGGAACGTGTGCTCAATGGGACGGTGGCGAGGATGCCCCAGAAGCCGCTCCGTTCTTCAGATCCCGGAGCCCATGATCCAGTGACGGCCTCAACGTCTGCCTGTCGGACCAAAGGACCTCTCTGTAAACATTCCTGAGACACCAGAAGCCGTGGAAATTTCTCAAACCGCAGATTTCCAGAGGGGTTTCCGGGGGGGGGGGGGCGGATTTTCAGGGCAATTCTGGTCAAACAAGTTTTAGAAGTACCTGGTTAGTTACAACACCAGAGATGCCTCCACTGCAGGACTTCTCAGAGCCTTTGAAGCCTGAACAGGCTACCCAGCAGAGGACTGGAAAAGCAGCAGCATTTTCTAAACTGGCCCCGGAGGTCCTCCTGAAACCGGTGCTCCCCAGAGCAAACTTCGGGGGACATGCCAGTGCGGCTGGAATTTCACTGAGGCCGCTGGGTAAATGTTACTGTGAACTGGACGGAGGAGCCAGGCGAGCACCTGTCTCCATCTCGTTCTACCCAGCAGCCAGATGGGTGCAGTCATCAACGCTGAGGCTGTGCAGGGTTGATTCCCCTCAGCTGTGAGATCCCAAAAGGAGACAGTATCCCCTTCCCCCTCCCCCACTCCTCCCTCTCCTACCCTCACCCCCCCCCCCCCCCATCATCACCAAGGAATTGTAATCGCGGGCAGCTTCATGGCAGAGTATAGTTTCTGCCCAACACAAACGTTTCCCATTAGATCATCTAATTGGCTCCTCTGGCTGGAACAGGAAGGTGCTGGCCGACCTAATCACACCCTGCGCTTTGTGGGCCACACCTTCCTCCCAGAGGCTCAAAGGGTTCCTCTCTTTTACAGCCAGGAGTTTGTCTTGGAGGTGAGGCAAGAGGGCATGGGTGGCTGCCTCTGTGCAAGCGCGCGCACGCACACACACACACACACGCACACATCCACCCTAGCAAGCTCTGAGTGCAGTGTCATCTAAGAAGCTCAAAGGCAGGTATAAGAGCCCTACCGTGGAACTTACGTCAGCAATAAGCAGAACCTGGGTTTTGGCGGGCTCTTTATTTTCAGATTTTTTTAAAAAGATTTACTTATTTATTTGAAACACAGAGATACAGAGATGGAGGGAGAGAGAGAGAGAATTTTCCATCTGCTGGCTCACTCCCCAAATGGCTACAACTTCTAGTCAGGGCTGGGCCAAGCCAAAGCCAGGAGCCAGGAACTCCATCCAGACCTCCCGTGTGGGTAGCAGGGGCCCAAGCACTTGGGTCACCTTCCATTGCTTTCCCAGGTGCCTTAGTAGGGAGCTGGATGGGAAGTGGAGCAGCTGGGACCTGAACCGACACTCATATGGGATGCTGGCGCTGCACCTCGACACGGGTGGCTTGTTAAGAGGCTGCTGAAGCCAACCACCACCTCTGGGTGTAGCTATTTCCATGCCAGCCAAGACTGATGCCTGGCCCACACTTTGTCCCTATCTCAGTACTGCTCCTTGTTCCTTTGAAGACCCATAGAGCAAGGGGCCACTGAGGCTATACTTTTGAATTTTCATCTACTTGATTTGGAACAAAAAAGGCAACAATGTCAGTCAACAAACAGGAGCCAACTGTGGACACACTCTTTCATGGCTGGGGTCCACTGTCCATTGGAAAGCAGCACTGCCTGGGGTCACACGGGCTCCATCACTCACAGGTTGTGCAATGTGGGACAAGGTCCCTGACCCTCGTGTGGCTCAGAGTCACCCTAAGAAACGGGGCAGCAGCAGTGCCAACCTCACAGGGTCTACCTGAGGCCACACACTGCCAGATGCCACTGCAGTGTTCGGTAATGGCAGTAATCACGGTGGCCATGGGGAGGAGGCTTGGGCATGAGAAGGACTCTTCAGGGAGGCAGCAGGTTGGTGTCAGGTCGAAGGGGAAAGTTAGGTTCTCCACCCACCATCTACTGCAAAATGGATGGGGTCAGATTTCCCTTGAAAACTGCCTGGCTGTGAAGTGGGAACATACGGTACCACGTGTAGAACACTCAGGGTCAAGGTTCGCCAAGTGGGATCAGAGGCAGGGCCAGCCGCCTGGGCACACAGACGGTCCGGTCTCTAAGGAACTGGATCTCAACCACGGGCAATTGCGGCGATGTCCGGTTGCAGCCAGCTCGGGGATGGCGGGTGGGAATGCAGCCAGCCAGCTGTTCTGGAGGGCGCTGGGGCAAGGGCCTTAAAATATGCATGAGCAATTCCACTCCGAGAAAGTCATCGCGAGGAAACAAGACAGTGTGTCACTCGTCACTTAGCTACGATGCGATGCTATTCACAGTTGGAGCAGAGCCCACCAGTGACGGGGAGAGGTGGAAGCGCTCCACAAGAAGCAGCTGAGGGGCCAGCACTGTGGTAAAGCCGCCACTTGCAGTGCCTGCATCCCGTATGGGTGCTGGTTCGAGTCCTGGCTGCTCCACTTCCGATCCAGCTCTCTGCTATGGCCTGGGAAAGCAATAGAAGATGGCCCAAGTCCTTGGGCCCCTGCACCCACATGGGAGACCTGGAAGAAAGCTCCTGGCTCCTGGCTTCAGATTGGCACAGCTCTGGCCGTTGTGGCCATCTGGGGAGTGAACCATCGGATGGAAGACCTCTCTCTCTCTCTCTCTCTCTCTCTCCCTGACTCTCTGACTCTCTGTAACTCTTCCTTTCAAATAAATAAATAAATCTTAAAAAAAGAAAAAGAAGCTGATTGAAAAGTCCAGCGGGGGTGGGGGCATGCGAGAGTCAGTAGGAGCGGTGTGGAAGCGCACATGCTGAGTGGAGCGCCGCGCCGGGTGAACACAGTGGTGACAACAAAATAGTGAAGTCCGTTTAGAGAGCGTGGATGTCCACGAGTGTCGAGAAAGCAAGCTGGAGCTAAGGAGCATGAAGAGATGCCGGTGTCGCGGTCATCAGTGAAACGCAGAGTGTGATGCCGCCGCCTCTTAACCTGGGACATCAGCCGCGCAAAGAATCAGAGATCGGTCAGGCATGTCCAGTGCTGGCACCATGGCACTGCTCGCCGTACTGGGATTTGTTACAGACTTTGGAAGAATCGGAGAAGTCTGTCAACATTTAAATGGCCTATTACAGTGACTCTACTATTTTGCTTCTTTTTTTAAAATTTTTTAAAAAAATATATTTATTTGAAAGGGAAGGAGGGAGGGAGAGGGAGAGAGGGAGAGGAGAGAGGGGGAGACAGAGAGAGAGAGAGAGAGAGAGAGAGAGAATCTTCCATCCACTGATTCACTCTCCAGATGGCTGCAATGGCTGGGGTTGGGCCAGGCTGAAGCTAGGACCCTGGAACTCATTCCAGGTCTCCCACACGGATGGCAGGGCCCACTGTCCCCTGCTTTCCCAGGCGGGTTAGAAGGGAACTGGATCAGAAGCGGAGCAGCCGGGGCTGAAACAGGTGCTCATACGGGATGCCAGTGTCACAGGCAGTGGCTTAGCCGGCTGCGCCACAATGCCGGCCCCTGCGATTTCACATCTATGAGGTTATGCCAGTCACCCCGTCCTCATTGGAAGCTGTCAAGGTCAGGAGTGGGAACCCGGCCCAGGGCTCTCGGGCTCGGCAGTGGGCGGTCTGAGCCCTCTCCTGCCGCCTCTCACAGAGCAGGGGTTCTGAACCAGGGACACGTGGCACTGTCTGGGGACACCTCGAGGAGGCAGGGGTCAGGGATTCAAATGCCAGCAGTGCCGAGGTGGAGAAGCGGCCCTGGAGGGGCCGGGATCGGTGCTGGGTGCTGGGCGCACCTCCTGGGAAGCAGGGAGGGAGAACGCAGGGCTGCGCTGTGGGGTGGGCGCTGGGCTGGAGCCTGGAGCCGCAGACACGGGACAGGTGGAAAGCTGGGGCAGACGGGGCTGTGGGACCGGCACTCCACCGGGGCCACCTCTCAGAGTCTCAGGGGGCGGCAGGGAGGACTGCGTGGGTCAGGGAGTGGCTCGAGGGTTGGGCGAGGTTGGCAGGCAGCGGCAGAGGCAGGAGTAGCCGGCAGCCTCTCTGAGCTGCTGAGGTTGACATGTGGCCCCGAGGGCGGGCATGAGAAGCCCCCTGCGACCCCATCGGAGCTGGGCCCAGGGCTGCCCCCTTGGAAGCGCACAGATTCACAGATATTCAAGCAGCCTCAGAAGCTTTGGGAGCAGGTGCGGCCACCAGCCAGGGACCCCGTCCTCGGCACCTTCCTGCCACCTCCCCGGGCTCCCTGTGTACACACCTCCTCTGTCCCCCAGCACCAGGCGAGGCCTCACCCTGGGGTCCTGCGGCCCAGCGCCTGCTGAGACCCTTCCCCTGCCTCCTGGCCCTGCAGGGCGCCCCCTTTGGTGCAGGAGGGAACAGCTGTGCTTTGTGCTGGAGATCCAGGAGGAGTCACCTGGATTGAGCTGAATCTTTGTGCCTGGAAATGGATTCCCCAGGAGTCTGCATCCAGGAAGCCATCGGCTGCTTCTTCCCAAAAAAGACTTCGAGGGAGAGCATGTGGCCTGGCGGTTAAGTCGGTCGAGCCTCCCCTGGGACACCTGCACCCCGTGTCACGGTGCCTCGGTTTGAGTCCTGACTCCAGCTTCCCGCTAACGTGCACCCTGGGAGGCAGCACTTGGGTCCCCGCCACCACGTGGGAGGCCTGTTTGAGTTCCTGGTTCCTGGCTTCAGCTTGGCCCAGCCCCAGCTGGTGCAGGCATTTGGAAAGCAAACCAGTGAATGGGACATCTCTCTCTCTCTCTCTCTCTCTCTCTCTCTCTCTCTGTTTTCTAGAAACAGAGAAACCGCTCCATGTAACAGTGTGTCTTTCAGCTGGAGAATAATCCTATTACAGCCCAATGACGGCCTCTTATATTTCTCTCCGTTCCATGGGACTGGCTCAATGGATTCTTGCTGAGTGACCAAAATGACTAAATCAGTTCAGAGTCCACAAGCATTTGCTGGGCCAAGGACTTTCCTGTGCCTGGGTTCATCTTCCCAGGTGATACTGATATGGGGCAACGATTCACGCCCATTTCACAGATGAGAACACTGAGCGAGGGGACAACATGTGCAGCAGAATAGTGACCCCCAATCACGGAAGCTGAAGGGGTGACGATGACATTGGCCTTGCCCAGGGACAATGAGATGCTGGGGGTGGGTGACTCAGCTTTAGGCAGGAGGCCCTGGATTGTCCTAACAGAGACGCGATGTGGCGTCACCCGCGCAGCAGCGTCCTGCGGTACACAAAGGAGCTGTAGCTGCTGCTCCTGGCCGGGGCCCCCGGGACCTGCGCTGCGCACTGCGTCGCTGCCTGCAGCAACTGGGCTTCTCGCGGGGCCGTAAGTCAAAGTTTGCAAATTGGATCATATTTTAGAGAGTGGATAAAAGAACAAGATTGCGAATCCTTGGGAAGAATCTGTGCGTGAGGTGATAATCAGAACCAGATTTACGATTTCTGTAAAGACGAAAAATCAGGGATAAATGTCAACAGCACCAGGAATCCTGTGACGATTAATTAAGAGCCTGCTAGCGTGATCGGCGCTGTCCTACCTGTGAGCAAGTGCTTTTTCCCCATTTAAATCCTGCAAAAGCAAAAACAACAAAAGGGTGCTCTTCCAGGTGGATGCTGTTCGTCTCCAGGGTTTGAGCTGGGGAGTTGAGGCTCAGGGAACCCCAGGTGGCAGAGCTGGGCGGGGGCTGGGATGCCCACCGGGCTCCCACTCCCTCGATGCGCCGGCTGTTCCCAGGAGACAGAGCAATGGCTACAGGTTGCTGCTGGGTCACGCTGCTTGGCCAGAACCCCAGCTTCCTCCCAAATCCCTGTCTCCAAAGGAGGAGGGGGCAGGAGGACAGGAGAGGAGGGAGGAGGAGGAGGGGGAAGGAGGGGCAGGGGGGGGGGAAGGGAGGAGGGGGAGGAGGAGAAGGGGGGAGGAGGAGGGGAGGGGGTGGGGGAGAAGGAGGAGAGGGAGGGGGAGGAGGGGAGGAGGAGGGGGCAGGAGGAGGAGGGGGAGGAAGTGGAGGAGGGGGCAGGAGGAGGAAGAAAGAGAAGGGAGAAGGGGGGAGATGGGGGCAAGAGGGGAAGGAGGAGAGGGAAGAAGGAGGAAGGAGGAGGGGGAGGAGGGAGAAGTAAGGGGGAGGAGGGGGGAAGATGAGGGAGGAGCGGGGAGGGGAGGGGAAGAAGGGGGAGGAAGGAGGAGGGAGGATGGGGAGGAGGGGGAAGGAGGAGGGAAAAGGGGGAGGAAGGGGTGGAGAGAGGAAGAGGCTTCGGGTCCCAGTGCTGGTCTGTCCCTGCAAAGGGAGGGGAAGGCAGGAGGACCAGGAAGAGGATGTTGGGGGCCTCAGAGATCCTCAGGGGTTAGAGTAGAAGCACCTGGCCCTGGGATCCCGGCCCTGCCAGGAGCAGCCTGGGAGAGCAGGGCCTCTGCGTGAAGCAGATCCGAACGTGCAGCAACTCCAGGTGCCAGGCCGCTCCCCCACCCCCCGAGCATCCTCTCTTGCAGGGGCACCTGACGGGCTCACATCACCGCCCAAGCCCAAGTGAGTCTGCCGGCTGGGGCTGCACCTGCTCGGGCAGGACTAGGAGATGTGCCTGGACCTATGTGATGCTGGGGGCTTATGGGAGAGGCGTTTTCACCTCTTCTTCTCAACGCAGTCCTAGGGGGATGTGGTGCCTGGAGCTGTGGCAGCCGCCCTGAGATCCTTTGGGGACAAGCACGAAGGTAGGAGCCAAGCAGAAGATGGAGAGATCACGGGAATTCTGATGACATGAATTCAGCTCTGGGACTTGCTCCCTCTGGAAACGTGGTATGTGTGGAAGCAAATCCTTTAACATCCACTGCTGTGTGCTGACTAACCTGGAAGTTGGGGATCCTAGCTTAGCTAGGAGGTCCAGGCCAGCTCTCTGCTGTGGCCCTGGAGTGCAGTGGAGGATGGCCCAAGTGCTTGGGCCCTGCACCCCATGGGAGACCAGGAGAAGCACCTGGCTCCTGGCTTTGGATTGGCACAGTGCACCAGCCACAGTGTGCCAGCCGTAGCGGCCATTGAGGGGTGAACCAACGGAAAAGGAAGGCTTTTCTCTCTGTCTCTCTCTTTCACTGTCCACTCTGCCTGTCAAAAAAAATTTTTAAAAAGAAAATAAAAATAAAATGTTTATTTAGGGGATGGCACTGTGGGGTAGCTGGGCTAAGCTGCTGCCTGAAGCACTAGCATCCCATATGGGCACCAGTTCGAGTCCCAGGCACTCTGCTTCCAATCCAGTTCCCTGCTAATGTGCCTGGGAAAGCAGCAGAGGATGGCCCGAGTGCTTGGGCCCCTGTACCCATGTGGGAAACTCAGCAGAAGCTCCTGGCTTCTGGCTTCTGCCTGGCCTAGCCGTGGCCATTGTGGCCATTTGGGTAGTGAACTAGCAGATGGACAATCTGTGTCTCTCTGTCTCTCTCTCTGTGTCACTCTGCCTTTCAAATAAAAATAAACCTCTAAAAATGCTTGTTTATTTTACTTGAAAGGTAGAGTGACAGAGAGAGAGAGAGGAGAGAGGGAGAAAGGGGGAGAAGGGGAGAAGGAGAGAGAGAGAGGGAGAGAGAGAGAGGGAGAGAGAGAGAGGGAGAAAGAGAGGAAGGGAGGGAGGGAGGGAGGGAGGGGGAGGGGAGAGAGAGAGAGAGAGAGAGAGAGAGTCAGTCTTCCATCCACTGGTTCACTCCCCAATTGGCCACAATGGCCAGAGCTGGGCCAATCCAAAGCTAGGAGCCAGGAGCTTCTTCCTGGTCTCCCACGTAGGTGCAGGAGCCAGAGGGCTTGGGCCATCTTCTACTGCTTTCCCAGGTCATAGCAGAGAGCTGGATCAGAAGTGGAGCAGCCAGGACTCAAACTGGCGCCCATATGGGATCCGGCACTGCAGGCAGCAGCCTTACCCACTACACCACAGTGCCAGCCCCTGAATACTTTCAAACGGGCTATATCTCAGTTATAAAAGAGTCAACCTTTGCAACACATAGGTCATTCATCTTCAGTGCTGTGTAATAGTCCACACGTCCGAAGAGCGTGTATCTACCTGTTCTCCTGGGAGTGGACATCTGTGTCGTCTCTTGCTCTTTTGCTGTTACAAGCGGCGGGGCTGTGAATACTCCCTGCACATCTCTTTGTGCACACACCGGTGCTCCTTGGAGGTGCACGCCAAGGAGTGGGGTCGCTGGGGTGCAGGGTTTCCGGCTCTCCGATTTCACACCCTCCCCGCTAAAATTCCCTTCCCAGTCCAGAGGGAGGAGGCAGGGAAGCGAGCTCTGCCTCCACCCTTGGCCCCGGCAAACCTCCCGAGATCCCTGAAAATAGGGCAGCTGAAATGGAAAACAAATAGCACAAATCAAGAGGTGGGCTGTGCCCCCGCCGCTGCCGTTTGGAGACCCGCTGGACGGGCAGCATGGCCTCCCCCGCTAGGAAATATTAACAGCATTTAATGAATATTCACGAGGATTCATTAAGCATTTCCCCGTGTGGCTGAACAAAACAGTGTTCAAACCCCCAAGCCATTAACAAAAAAGGGAAGAAGAAATATTACAGGGACACTATGCACAAGCTAAAAATGCCACAGGCGAGAGCCGGCTTCATCTCCTGCCTCTCGCTGGTGCTTAATGTGGGTCCAGTGTCCTGGGTCTACGTGACACCTTTGACTAGGACAATTCTGACGAGTACTCGTATTACTACATTGCACCCCCGCTTCCTGGAGACAGAGTTGCCTTCCTCTAGCCATAATATTGCAGTGAGGTATTTAAGTTGGAAAGGGACTTTGCTAAACACTGTTGTTCCATTTGACAGACAAGGAAACTGAGGCCCACAGTCTTTCCTGGACTAACCCGTGATCGCTGTACCGAGATGAGACACTCGCACCCTCAGTGCTTTGGCCTTTCAAAGTGTGACCTCCTCACCCTGACGACAGCTAACAGGACTCGACATTGGCCTGACCCAAAAGCCAAGACCCAGAGGTGGTCCTGTGGGAGACTCCTGCCTGACAGTTGGCCCTTCTCTCTGGTGAGTCTAAGGCTTTGAGAGGTGAATTTTGAAGAGCTTGGGCAGTGGCTGAAAACCAGAGGGGAAAAGCAGTATGACTCAGCAAAAACCATGAGTCAATCGAAGCCATGAGTCAGCAGAAACCATGAGTTTCCCATGAGTCAGCAGCACGTGTTGACCCAAGATTGGCTGCTAAAGCAGTGAACTGGTCCCTTCTTGCTTTCTGCTGGCTGTAACTACCATGGAATGCCTGAGGCAGGCCGCCCTCCAAGGAAAGGAGGTGTATTTGGGCTCACGCTTTTGGAGTGCAAGGTCCAGGGGCTTTCGCTGGTGGTGACCTCCTGGCTGGTCAAGTCCCAAGGTGGCACAGAGCGTCATGGGGCAAGAGACAGGGAGCACACAGGTGCACGTGTGCCTGGTCTCTCCCCTTTCCTGGAAAGCCGCCAGGATGCGGTCATAGGGGCGACACCTGCTGGCTTTACCTGAACCCAGTGCCATCCAAGAGGCCCGCCTCTTGGAAGAAGGTGACATTGAGTTCCCACTTCTTTGATACTTCACAAAGGAGGAGAAGTAGTAGCATGAATTGGGGCAGCAAAGCATATTCAAACCATAGCAATGGCAGGGGGGAGGATGCAGAGGTGAAGCTGGCTCAGTTTATCTGCAGAAAGGATACTCTACAGGACCACCACTCACTTCTACCCCCCAGGCTGCAACAAGATGTGGAGGCATGGTGGGTCCTGTTTCTACTCCCAGCATGGCTCGGCCCGGCAGTGCCTGGCCTAAGACTGATCGCTCCTCCCCATTTCCCCATTATCTTTACTCCAAACTAGGGATTTTCCAAGGGGGAGGGCCTTCCGGCTACAACATCTGGAGACACTCCACTTGGGGGGTAGGTACTGCTGACATCCGGTGCGCAGATGCCCAGGGTTCTGCCTAGTCTCCATCTCACAAGGTACAGGGCCACCCCATCACCAAGAATGATCCAGAATGTCAATCGTCCAGAAGTGGAGACACCACCTTGACCGTCTGTGCACTAGGTGTGTTAGGGTGGATTCTGTGACTCAGAGGCCGGATGGACTTTGGGGCCCACAATGTCCACCGGCAATCAACACGTGGGGAGTGGAGGAGGGAGGGGGCGGCAGGACCAGGTAGAGGGAGCAGCTGAGTGGGGACGCAGGTTTTGTAAGATGTTGGCCAACCCCCACGGGCATATACAGCCAGTCAGAGCTGCTCCCCTACTAAATGGGCCAAACGGGCCCATCCTTTGTCCCCTGCCGAAGCCAGCAGCTGGAAGGACGTAGCCTGTGCAAGAGCTCTGTGTGGCCGAGGTGCTTCCCAGAGGGGCTGCCCGCTGTGGGCCCTCTGTTGGCCTCCGTCTAGCACCCAGGCGGTTAGTCCCTCCCTGAAGCGGGCTAAAATTCCTTCCCCAGTCCATGAGCCATGAGCCAACACTGGCTCATCACAGCGTTCACCAGAGCGACACCCCAGGGAACGACTGGTTCACTCATCTGCTCGTTCAAGGAGCTGTGATGCCTTTGGGATAAGCGGAGCAGCCAGAAGGCGGCTGGAAAATGAAATTTAAACGTCTACCTCTATTTTTCCAAAGCCAAATTACATGCATTGAACAAAACTCTTGGTCAGCGTGAAGATGAATGAATGAATGAGTGAGTGAATGGATGAGAGATACTTAAGGCGATGGGAGACGGAAACACGGGAACAGCGGGCTGGGCACTTGACCTTCCAACTAAGACGCTGGGTAAGAGGCCCACATCCCGCGGCAGAGTGCCGGGCTCCAGTCTTAGTGCCAGCTCCTGTGTCAGCTTCCTGTCAACGCAGACCCTGGGAGGAGGCAGCAGTGAGGCCTCGTGGGGCTGGGTTCCTGACGCCCATGCAGGAGACCTGGATTGTATTCCTGGCTCCGGCCCCAGCCCAGCCCTGGCTGTGCAGGTATTTGGTCAGTGAACCCGCAGATGGGAGTTGAGTGTGTGTGTATGTGTGTGGGTGTGTTTTAAA
Organism: Lepus europaeus; assembly: GCF_033115175.1. Classification (NCBI taxonomy): domain Eukaryota; kingdom Metazoa; phylum Chordata; class Mammalia; order Lagomorpha; family Leporidae; genus Lepus; species Lepus europaeus. Next base: position 12,599,457 of record NC_084849.1, read on the forward strand.
GAAAACAAGGCAATGCTAGTGTCCACTGATGGACTATTTGCTGTGTGCCAGGAACTCTGTTAAGCGCTCTACATGTTATCTCCTCTCAGCCGCTCAAAATCCTTTTAAGTAAGAAAATGGTTAGGCCCATTTTATGGATGAAACCACTGAGACTCAGAAAGGCTACGGTTGTGTTATTCATCTAGTACTGCACCATAAATTACCCGCAGATTTAGTGGCTTGAAACAAGAAACTCCCTCCCTGCCTCTGTGAGTCAAGGTTTTGGGAACAGCACAGCTGGGTGGTGCGGGTTCGGGTGTGCCGTGAAGGTGTAGGGAAGGTGTGAGCTGACGCTGCCGTGACCTGGGCCCTCACTGGGGCTGGGGGTGCCACGGCTCAGGGGCCACTCCCTTGGCTGTGGGCTGGGGGCCTCCGTCCCTTCCCACGTGGCCCCTCCTGTGGGATTGCGTTAGCTCCGCCATTGTACAGCGGCCAGGACAAAGCCACACGCTTGGGTGACCCAGCCTGGGAAGTCGCAGCTGTCACCCGGCCCCAGCCCTGCACTCCGCAGTGACTCATCGGCCTTGGCCTCTGCCCCGAGGTGGCGGGGAGCGGGTTCCACCTTTGGGAGGTGGAGAATCGGAGTTCGGGGCTCCCAAGCCCCCGGGGCTCCCTCGCCTGCCTGCGGACTGAGGGAGCCATGGTTTCCGAAGGCGTCCATCCTACAGACAGGAGCGTGTGTGTGTCTCTCTGCCTTTCCAACGGCAGCCAGGGAGGCTTTGCAGCATTGGAAACAGGGCTCTCATGCACAAGCCACCGTATTTTAAATATTACTTAATTTTAGTGAATTTAAAGCTGAGAACTTGTTCATGCAACCATCGGAAAGCTCTCGCATATGTCTGGAACAGCTTGTGCAAGCGAGTCTACTCTCCCCATGCCCGATCTGCAGTCTACATACGATGAAGCCTTTCCAGTGGAAACCCAGCCCCCAGATTGCACTGTGCTGGAATGTAAGACACTGACTGAGGGCTTGGTGTGAGCAAAGGAAGGGGAACCATCACAGTAACATTTTTCTATAATTGCACTTTGAAATGATAATATTTGGGGTATATTGGGTTAACTATATTATTAAAATTAGTTTTATCTGCTTCTTTTTGCATTATTGTTAGCAAATTCTAAATACTTGGCTTACTTTATATTTCTTCTTAATATTTTATCTCATTTCTATTTTATTTGAGAGAGAGAGAGAGAGAGAGAGAGAGAGGGATTCCATCTTCTGGTTCACTCCCCAAATGCCCGCAATGGCTGGAGCTGGGCCAGGCTGAAGCCAGGAGCTCCATCTGCAATCTCCCATGTGGGTGGCAGGGGCCCAAGTTCTTGAACCATCACCTGCCACCTCCCAGGGTGCGCATCAGCAGGAAGCTGGATTGGCTGCGGTGTAGCCAGGACTGGAACCCGCACGGTGAGGGGACACGCTGGTGGCCCGAGCAGCAACTGCCGGCTGTGCCCCATATTTCGGCTGACCACACCGCGCTCTGTGATGGAGGCCACTTGCCCAGAGGCCCCACCTTCATGGAGCGTACAGTCAAGAGGAGCGGGCGATCAGGTAATTAACCCAAAGAACGAATGGAATAACGACTGCTACCAAGCAGGAAACAGCGGCACGGCGGGACTTTCACCGGGGACCTGGCCCGGACTGGGCAGAGAGAGAAGAGAGGGGCCGGGAGCACCTGGCGGGAGGGGGAGGGGACCAAGGGCGCAGGTCCAGAGGAAGCCGGATGTCCCGGGAGTGCTGTGCCTTTGATGTGAGGTGGGGCGGTGGCAGGGAGGGGCTGGGCTGCCCTCAGCTGTCAGGCTGCCACTTGCTGGTGCTGCCTGTGCGGGAGCCAGGCTCAGCGGCCCCCAGGGCTTCCCGGGTGCGGCCTGGTGGGGATGTGTTGGAAATCTGGGGTCCCACAGATGCCGGAGCACGCAGTAGTGGCCTGGTCCTGCTTCTGACAAAGGTGACTCTGGCGACCCTGCCAGGACTGGGGAGTGACGGGCAGGACCCTTGGTGTCTGCCACTGAGCAGCGTGTTACACACAGTAGCCTCAGGCGCTTCCAATTCCTTTGCCATCTACCCGGCCAATCAGCGTCTCATCTCCCCCAGATCGGTCCTTCCTAGGGTCACCCAAATTCCTAAAACACACCAAGCCTGCTGCTGCCCCAGGGCCTTTGCACCTGCTGCATCAGGTCTGTAGAGCTCTCCCCTTCAGATGTTTATGTAGTTGGCATCTTATCATTTAAGTCTCAGCCAGCCCAGCTCTCCTCCCTCCCCCATCACTCTTCCCCAGGGTGTCTCCACGCTCTGCTCCATCTCCCTGCGCCTTTTCCCCACACCACACTTCTCCCAGCCTGCAATGATTTACCCACTTGCTCCTTTCTTTGTCTCCTCTACCAGAAAAATCAACTCCATGAAAACAGCGCCCTTGTCTGGTGCCTACAACGGTTCCTGGCAGGTGCTCAGAACATAGTTGTTGAATGAATTCATTCATCTTCCTCACACACAGGTCTGAAAACAATTATGGAGGCCTCCCAGGAATGCGGACAAATGTTTGCGATGAAATGTTCAGTTAAAAAAAGAACAGAAAACGATACCCTCTGATACAGCACGGAGCAAATATGCGTGTGCAAGGACAAAGAAGGAAATGTGCAAGTGGAAAACGGCTCCGTGCGGGGGAGCAGGGGCTCTAAGGTGATGTCTGTGGTCCCAACTTTTATCCAAGCAGGTTTTAATGCTCTCTAAAGGCCTGTTTATTTATTTATCTGAAAGGCAGAGTGACGAAGAGACAGGGAGAGATGCAGAGAGAGAGAGATCTGTCTGCTTGTTCACTCCCGAAATGGTTGCAACAGCCAGGGCTGGGCCAGGTCAAGGCCAGGAGCCAGGAGCTTCATCCGGGTCTCCCACATAGGAAGCAGAGGCCAAGCACTGGGCCATCTCCCCCTGCCTTCCCGGGTGCATTAGCAGGGAGCCGAGTCAGAAGTGGAGCAGCCGGGACTCGAACCGGCGCTCTGACAAGGGATGCCGCTGATGCAGGGCAGCTTACCCCGCTGTGCCTCGACACCAGCCCTGAAGTGGGACTGTCTTCCTCACCAGGTCTGACGCTGTCATTCTCCTGCTCTTCTACCCTCGAGGTGGCCCACGACGTCTAAGATGCTGTCCAGACTTCCCCGGGGCACTGTCAGTCCTGGCTCTCACTCCGTTATCCTCGGCACCTTTCTCTGCGCCCCTCTTGGCTCAGATCCACACCCTCAGCCGCTCTGCGAATTCCACCCCCTCTTCTGAGGTCCTGTAAAAGGCAAGTGCTCGCTGCCAAATTCAGCTTGGGCGTTGCCACTTTTACGATGGCTCCCTCTGTCCCCAAAACACCCACTCTCCTGAGGACGGCCCAGCCGGTTTCCTGCCTCGGCCCGGGTGTGACAGGAGGGCTCTCAGGGTCCCAGTCCCCTTGGGGACTCTCCAAGGTCAAGGGATTGCACGTGTGAACAGAGCTGGTGCCGTGGGAAACTGGAGAGAATCCAGCGACACCACTCTTTGGCAAACAAGAGCTGCGGATCTTATACGAAGAGAGAGATTTTATTAGCCTTAAAATGTCAAGGTGAAGCCGTCGGTTTAGCAATCAGATGGACTTGGTTTGAATTCTGGCTCTGCGGCCTGCTTAGCTGGTGGCTGCTGGGAAAATCCATGCTCACCTTGACAACCAGCCGAGTGTTGCCCACCTGACGGAGCTGTCGTGAGGCCTGAGAGCAGGGTGACACCTGGCACAGAGCAGCTGCTCACGCAGGGCTTGGGCTTCCTGTGTTATAAATCCAACACTTTAACCATTTCAAGTGTCCGGTCCCAGCGGCACTGGGTCCATCACTGAGTGTTTGTATTAATACTACAGGTGGAGCATCCCTTACCCAAAGCGTTTGGGACCAGAGGTGTTTTCAATTGGGGGATTTTTTTTCTTTTGTGGGCTGGGGAATATTTGCAGATCACACTGAGATATCATGGGGGTGGGATCCAAGTCAAAACACAAAATCCATCTGTCTTACACCCACCGTAAGCCTGGAGCCACCCAAGCGTAATCTCATACAATGTTTTAGCGTGCCTATCTTTTGACTAAGACCATGTGACCACGAGGTCAGGTGTGGAGTTTTCCACTTGTGACATCATGTTGGTGCTTACAAATATTCCGATTCGGGAGCACTTTGGATTTTGGATTTTCATCCAAGGGATGCTCCACGTCTACTACTACTACTGCTACGGTGAGGGCGGACGCCTGTGCTTCTGCCGGCGGCAGGACCTGACATCCTGGTAACAGCCAGCCAGTTGCCCGAGTCGGCTGCTGCCTCCCTCCCAGGCTGTGTATTAGCAGGAAACTGGAATGAGGAGCGGAGCCGGGACTTGAACCCAGGTACTCCAATGTGGAATGCGGGCATCTCAACCAGCTTCCACGGTCTGGGCCAAATGCCCACGTCCTGGGGAGCTGATCATCCCCACATCATCCCCCATCCTGGAGGCTCTGCAAGTCTGAATGATGCCCCCAAGGCTACCCCCACAGAAGTCACACAGCTGGATCCACGCCCCAGCCCCGTGCTGACCCCCGCTGACCCCAGCTGACCCCACTCTCCTGTGAGATCTTGGCTTTGGCACCAGGAAGCATGCGGCTAGGCGGGAAGAGAAGCGGCAGCACTCCGGAGGAGAGTGGGGTCGGGGGCATCTTCATCCGGACAACAGAGCAGGGCAGGAGCTGAGCCCGCCGCTGACGTCTTTATGCGCCCAGGACTGACTCCAGGGCGGCAGGCCCAGCGTGCTTCACCCCGGTGACAAACGACAGAGGTCTCACGCGGCGTCTGAGAGCCACTCAAGGACCCGCACGGGAGATGATTGGGAAGCACTGCACTCCTGCTGCCGGGGCCGCCCGCCGGCAGGTTCTGCTGATTTAAGGTCTTCTGTGTGGATTTGCTGATCCGGGAGAATCCCAGCGATTTGGGCTTTGTCATGGAGTCTCCTCGTGGGGAGCTGGAGCGCTGGCGCTCAGCAGAGCCGGCTGGGCTGGTGCAGTGTGCAGCATCGAGGCGGGACAGACGCGTGACTCGCGGCTAATCCAGTCGCTCTCGAAGCCCTCACGGCCTCCCCAGGAAACACTCAAAGGGGCCCCTCTCCTCCAGTCTCTTTGCCACGGGGACAAATATTTGCCCTTGCAATTAGACTCACTCCTACTGCCACCACTGCTATACTTCAGCAGCCCGGAGAGCCCGACAAATGCTGGTTAACCAGCTAATTGCAGCTACAACTGACCCCTTGAGTGTGTGAATGAACATGACAAGTGGCTGGTGACATGCTCAAGTCACTCATTTGTGTCGCCGAGTGTCTCCATTTGACTGTGCACTTCTGAGTGGCAGAGACTTACCCCAGGTGATTCCGGTCAAAGCGCTACTGACACAATCATGAAATTGGCCAAGAGACATAACAGTCACGGCGTTCTACATGAGGACAGGGACAATGGATTAAAAAAAAACCCTACAGAGGCCTGACCCGCTGCCCGCTAGCTGCTTAGGGTGTGGCCACAGCAGACCGGCAACCCTCCAGTGTCTCCTGTACGAAGCATTTCAAAACAAAGGCACCAAGGAAATACATCAGTCCAGGAGTGGAATGGGTTGAGCTTTGGGTAGTGAAGAGAGACGGCTACATCACCAGCACGGGGTCACCTGGCCACACACCTGCGCACATGCCGTTCCCTCCATCAGAAATGCTCTTCCATCTTTCCGGATCTCCCAGCACCCCCCGCGGTTCGCAAAGTCAGCTAGGGTTGGGGTTTATGGGGCAGCTGGCAGAAACGGAGACGGATCTGAGCGTGTGAGAAAGGAGAGAGCTGCCATGTGGGGTGAAAGAAAGTAGGTTACAAGCAGTGTGTGTCTTATGACCCAATTTTTCATAAAAAGAAATTCCATATTTACATGTTTGTTTATGCATGGAAAATTCTGGCAAGGCAGGAACACATTAACAGGGATTACCTCTAGGGGGGCAGGTGTGCGAAGCAGAAAGTGTGAACAGAAACTTTTGTGTTTTCTACTTTCTAGAACAGGTTTTTTTTGTTTCATTGTCCAATGGGCAATGTATTCATTTTATAATTAAAAACTAATAAAGATCGGAGAATAGAAAACCTACGCTCCGGACATATTTGCAGTTGGTGTGTTTTTTGCAGATGTACCAAACGGAGCCATGAGTGATCCTGAGAGTCCTACGGGGTGCGCGTTTTCGTAGTTCCAATCAGACGGTGAGCTCCCAGAGGTCCACGAGTGGCTCCCAAAATACCCCGAACGGTAAGCCCTGCGCCAGCTCCACCCGAGTTTCACCCGCGCGTGCCGAACACGCTGCAGCCAGCGCCGAGTTTCACCGCGTTTAGTTGTAAGCTTTCCAATGCCTCCCAGTGCTCTGGGCAGGCAGAGAACTTGGTGGAGGTTTTTGATTGCAAAGCGCTTGGGATAGCCGTCATTGCTCGGGCCGGGCCGGTGGTGCTGGGGGAAGGTTCTCGTTCCACTGAGAACAGCAGGATTTGATTCCCTAAGGAAAGAAAACAGCAGGAGCCCCCCGGGCCAGGGTTCTAGAGCAGCCCCGGTCACACTTCCCAGAGTGGGTTCTGAGGATCCCCGGGCCAGGAAAAAGACGCGTTTGCTTGGAAAATGCCCTGGCTGCCTGCGCCCTGGGATTCCCAGATGTGGCTGTGTTCCATCGCCCTTTTCCCCGGATCATTTGATCATGGGTCTATCATTTCGTGAACAGTTCTGAGCGGGTTTCCTGCAACTCAGGCGGGAAGAGGCTTCCCCGGGGATGGTCTTTGACAGCTGTCGCCAAGCGATGTCTGACCAGCCCCTCCTGGCCAGAGATGGTCGGCACTGGGTGCTCCGGGTCCCTCCCCTTGGCCCACGGCCCCAGTGTGGCCAAGGGTCGGTAGCATGGACAGAGCAGGAGCTCCTAGCTCCCGGCAGCTGGGAAGGCACACTGCTCTAATTCTGGGTGCTTTCAGGAACAGATGTGGTCACTGTTTAGTGCTGTGTGCAAATTTCCATGAAAATAATGTAAGATTCGGGGTCAGACAGGTCTGGCTTTGAGTAGCAGTTCTACTATGGGCTCACTGTGTGACCTTGGGTAAGTCACTGTACCTCTCTGAGCCTTAAAAGTGCAGACTGATGGGCCGGCGCTGTGGTGCAGCAGGTTAAGCCTCTGCTTGCAATGCCAGCATCCCACATGGGCGCCAGTTCAAGACCCGGCGGCTCTACTTCCAATCCAGCTCCCTGCTGATGCGCCTGGGAAAGCAGCAGAGGATGGCCTAAATTTTGCCACCCACATGGGAGACCCGGATGGAGTTCCAGGCTCCTGGCTTTGGCCCGGTCATGCCCGGGTCCTTGGGGCCATTTGGGGGAGTGAATCAGTGGATGGAAGACCTGCCTTTCCTTCTCTCTGTCACTTTGCCTTTCACATAATACATCTTTTTTTTTTTTTCAATGAGGATAAAGTCTCCCTTGCAGAACTGCTTTGGGGGCAGACACACCCCATAGGGCACCCTTGAGACCAGGAGTTGCTGTTAGCAACCCCTACAGCACCCACGCCCCTGCTCTGGGGGCCTGTGGAACTGCTGGGGCCTCTCTAGGTTTCTGTGCCCAAACACACGGTGTGCCCGTTGGCACAGGAAGCAGGTGGCCTGCAGCAGGCCAGGCCTGTGAGGAGTTCCCTGTGTGGCCCAGCCCCACTGTTGCTGCCATTCCGGGGGTGAACCCGGGGATGGCCGGTCTATCTCCTGTAAATACAGAAATCTGAAAAAGAAAAGAGCACAGCCCAAGTTGGAGCTTGCCAGGGTGATGCCGGAGCCCTCCAAGGGCCCCAGGCGGCCCGCGCCCACCCCTGTCCCCGCGGGGCCCCCTTTGCCTCCCCGCCCCCTCTCTTCCCCCATGCCAGTACCATTTCCCCCACGTTCTTTTCCATCCATGGGGGGAGAAAAATCAAACCGGAAAAGCCAACATCCAACCGCAAGCACTCAAGGCTCTGGGTCAAGGCCAGGGCCCCCTCCCCAGCCGCCAGCGGGCCCTGGAGTGGGATGGGGTGGGGAGGGTGCTGGTTCCCAGGCACTGCCCGGGCGGCGGGGGCGTGGCAGCCGCAGGGGTCCCCGCGCGCCCCGGGCTCCCCGCAGCCGGCACGCGCGTCCCAGGCTGCCGTGCTGCCCGGCCCCTGCGGGCCCGCGGCTCTCGCTGCCTCGTGCATGCCAATTAGGCCCTAATTTGATTTCTGCTCTATCTGCGCGAACCCCATTAAAACCCAATTCCGCTGATTACCCACGGCTTTCCGGCGAGGCAGCCCCGCCCTCTCCCTCCCCGGCTGCACGCACCGGGAGGGCGGCTGGCTGGGCCCCCGAGTGCCTGTGCCCGCTGCCCAGGGACGCGCGTGGGGCTTCCCCGGGCCAGGCCGCGCCCCAGGGCCTGGGCTCGGTCCGCGAGTCACCGGCGGTTTCTTAGGAAGCTGTGCGGTCGCAGAGCGCTGGGGGCCGGCGCTGTTGGGGACTCCGAGGTGCCCGGGCCCGCCTCCCGCGGCCTGCGGGAATTCCCTGGGCTCCCGGCGCCCCCGCCCGCGCTCCGGCCGTTCCAGGCCTCGGAACTCCCTCCTCCGCCTGCCCTGGCTCCAAGAGGCCCCGCCCGGCTCCGGTTCCCACCCCTGCAAAGCCCGCGACCTCTCCGAGCCGCAGCGCGCGCCCAAGGCTGCAAAACCCGGGCTACAGACAAGGAGGCGGGGTGAAGCGCGCGCCCCTGGGGCACGGTAAGCCCCCAAATCTCCATAGTCAAGATAATGATATTTCCACACAGTATTGTTCAAAACTAAACAATGAGGCAAAAAAAAAAAAAAATCAATAACCGATCATGAAAAAATTAAAGACAAGACGGGGCTTAGGGGGAGGCAGGTCAGGTGACTCCTGCCCGTGCAAGGTGAGATTCTTTCTTTACAATGTTGGTGTTTGATTCATCACAGACTTTTTCTTTTTGTATTAGTTTTGAGTTTAAAAAAATATTGTGGGGCCGGTGCTGTGGCGTGGTGGGTAAAGCCGCCGCCTGCAGTGCTGGCATCCCATATTGCCATTTGGAGTCCCGGCTGCTCCACTTCCAATCCAGCTCTCTGCTATGGCCTGGGAAAGCAGTGGAAGATGGTCCAAGTCCTTGGGCCCTTGCACCCATGTGGGAGACCCAGAAGAAGCTCCTGGTTCCTGGCTTCTGATCAGCCCAGATCTGACCATTGCAGCCATTTGGAGAGTGAACCAGTGGATGGAAGCCCCCCCCCCGCCCCCACTTCTCTGTAACTCTGCCTTTCAAATAAATATTTTTTTAAAACTGTGCTCAAGTATAAATATATTAGACACTTATAAAATATTGCATTACCTTGTATTTATTGCAATCACTGGTTCTTGGTAGCCCTTTAATTATTGTAGCTGAGCTGGGGCCTCACCCTGGCACTGAGCAAAACCTCTCAGGGCCTCAGTTTCTGATCTGTGAAATGGGCCCAGGAATGACTGTGGACTGGGGTGTTTTGGGAATTCCTTAAATCCCAAGTATCTGCTCTAGAATCTGCTCAAACTCAAGCCCCTCGGTGCCATTTCCTGCTTGCCTCTTTAAAAAAAAAAAAAAAAAAGATTTATTAATTTGAAAGTCAGAGTTACAGAGAGAGGTAGAGACAGAGAGAGAGGTCTTCCATCCGCTGGTTCACTCCCCAGATGGCTGCAATGGCCGGAGCTGTGCCGATCCGAAGCCAGGAGCCAGGAGCTTCCTCTGGGTCTCCCACATGGGTGCAGGGGCCCAAGGACTTGGGCCAACTTCCACTACTATCCCAGGTCATAGCAGAGAACTGGATAGAAGAGAAGCAGCCGGGATTAGAACCGACACCCACATGGGATGCCGGTGCTTCAGGCCAGGACGATAACCTGCTGCGCCAATGCACTGGCCCCGCCTCAGTTTTCTCATCTGGATGATGGGGGCGCCCCAGAGGCTGCTGGAGGCTCAACTACAGTGCAGGGGCTTACTCAAAATAATACCCTTGACCTTAACCTCACACGGGCCCTCAGGAAGTGGGGTGGGGGGTTATCGGACAGCACTTTTATAAAGGGTCTGGCACACAGTAGGTGCTCAGCTCACTGTTAAGTGCCCGGAGGCACTGACTTGTGGGTCCACCCCCGCCGAAGCCCCTGCTGCTCTGCACACAGCAGATCTACAGAAATCTCTCTGCGTGAACCGTGGTGACGTGGTGCACGACGGTCCACCCCATCTTTGCTTTCTGGAACGATGAGGGAAACTTTGTTCCAGGAACCAACATCTTCCTTCTGTGTCATGAATGCAACGCCGCTGGCCCTGTGGAAGGGGCATGCTGTCACGCCACGCTGGGCCAGTTCACACGAGGTGACCACAACAGCTCCCAGGTCTGGCCCCTTGGCCTCACAGAGAAAGCTCAGGAAGCAGAGGGCAGAGACCCCAGGGCACCCACAGTCAGTTTCCTGACTCCACCGTGGGCCAGAAGCCCTTGCACCCCCAAAACGCTCTGCATGCTAGTGAGGAGTCCGGAGGCAGTTTGGGGAAGTATGTGGAGGCTCTCCCAGGAATGGGCTCAGCAGCCACTTAACCAGGGTCCTGGCCCCTGGCCCCCACTGGCAGCCTCTGCCCCATTTGGAGCCTCCCCTCCCTGCCGGGACCCAGGTCTGCCTCTGCCCTCTCACCTCCTGGCTCCAACCCCTTGACTTAGAGCAGGGAGCACATGCAGTGGGGTTCTTGGTCTAGTCTTGGCTTTTGGCAATTTCCACTCTGTGTGCTGGTCTTAGGCCAGAGCCCTTCCCAGACTCCCAGCATCCTGGGGAGGGCTGGCGATGTCTTTGTGGCTCATTTCAAGGCACGAGGCAATGATTTGGGCAGGCTGGCCCACCCCTTCTCTTACTGTGCCTAAGGCATGCCATTTCAAGATGATGAGCTGCCGTGAGGTGCCTGAGCTGCACAGGTTCAAGGCCAGCACTGTTCTCTTAGCATCGAGGTCCAATCCACAATGACTTTCAAAGTAGAGGTCACTCCAGGCCACAAGGGGCACTGAACGGTCAGAGCAGATCTCGGCTGCCACACAGAAGCAGGGTCCTGGACACACCCTCCCTGCTGAACCAGGGCACCCTCTCGCTACTGGGGGTGCAGGTGTCCACAAGGTCAGGGGAGGGGTGCCAGGGTTCAGGGCAGCAGCTACGTCCAAGTGCTACGGGCAGAAGTCTTCCACCCTCTGAACACACAGCGTGGCTGCGCCAGCCACCCCAGCAGGGCTCCCCGCAGATCCTGAGTCCCACAAGGATGTGGCTGTGTGTACCCCACTTCCGAGCCCAGCACAGGGGCTCACACAGAGCACACATCCCATCTGTGGGTGCTGAGGACAGAGGGACAGAGCTCTTGGACATTGATGAAAAGACCCCCGAGGATGGCACCCTTCCGGGGCAGCACCTGGAGCAGCCTGACTGCCTGTCTCAGTGCGATGACTGTGGCGAGCCGGCTGCCTGTCCATACAGCTGGAAGCCTGGGCGTAGAGGATTCCGCTGGGCGTGCCCAGCATCTTCCCCGAGGAACCTGCCTGTGTCACTCTGACAAGGTGCAAAGTGGCCTGCTCCAGTGAATTCTGACTCGTGCTACCTGGGCCATCTCACAATCCACACTTTTCTCCATTCAAAAAAAAAAAAAAAAAAAAGATTCTCTGGGGCCAGTGCTGTGGTGCAGTGGGCTAAGCCGCTGCTTGTGATGCTGGCATCCCATATCCGAGTGCAGGTTCAAGTTCTGGCTGCTGCGCTTCTGATCCAGCTTCCTGCTAATGCGTCCCAGGAGACCCCAGAGGATGGGCCCCTGCCATCCACATGGGAGACCTGGACGGAGTTCTTGGCTCCTGGCTTTGGCCTCTGGCCCAGCCGTGGCTCTTGCAGTTATTGGGGGAGTGAACCTGCAGATGGGAGATCTCCTCTCTTTCTCTATCACTCTTTACTTCAAATCAATCAATCGATTGATCAATCAATAAATTGTAAAGAATGAGCCTCTTATGGGCTGTGTTCATCTCCCTGGCTGCCATGGCCAGTGAGCACACCATGGTAACTTCAAACCACAGATATGTCTTCTCCCTCGGTTCTGCAGGCCAGAAGTCCAGAGTCGGGGGTCAGCTGTGCCGAGCTCCCTCTCCAGGCCCTGGGTAAGGACCCTCCCTGGCCCCTTCCAGCTCAGGCTGATTCCAGGGTGTCCCCTGGCTTACGGCTGCAGCCCTCCCACCTCTGCCTCCATCTCCATGGGAACATCTCGAATCCCTCTGCCTCTCTCCTAGGAGGACGTGTCACTGGATTTAGGGCCCCAGGGTGATTTCATCTTGAAATCCTTTAATTCACACGTAAAAACCCTACATCCAAAAGAAACCACAGCCACAGGTGCTGGGTGCTAGGGCATGGACCTGTCTTTTTTGAAGGGGAGAGGCAGTTGGGTCACCATTGGGAGCAGGGTGACCTCATCTCTCACCCCAGCTTGGTGCCAGGCACAGAGTAGGCACTCAGAGATATCAGAAGGAGACTGTGTGTGTGTGTGTGTGTGTGTGAGAGAGAGAGAGAGAGAGAGAGAGAAAGAGAATGGAATGACAAGGAAAGTTTCTTTTGGTACAACATTGTTTGGAATTCATGCATGCGTCTTCTATCAACTTTTTGAAGACCCGCATTTTGTTGAATGAATAGCGAATCCAGGCAGGGCTTGGAGAGGGAGGCGACTGGCTGTCACACAAGTCACCTTTAGCCGGAGCCCACTGCACGTGCAAATCCCAGTGAGGGGCCAGCGCCATGGCTTAACAGGCTAATCCTCCGCCTTGCGGCGCTGGCACACCGGGTTCTAATCCCAGTTGGGGCGCCGGATTCTATCCCAGTCACCCCTCTTCCAGGCCAGCTCTCTGCTATGGCCCGGGAAGGCAGTGGAGGATGGCCCAAGTGCTTGGGCCCTGCACCTGCATGGGAGACCAGGAGAAGCACCTGGCTCCTGCCATCAGATCAGCACGGTACACCGGCCGCAGCACACCAGCCGCGGCGGCCATTGGAGGGTGAACCAATGGCAAAGGAAGACCTTTCTCTCTGTCTCTCTCTCACTGTCCACTCTGCCTGTCAAAAAAAAAAAAAAAAAAAAAAAATCCCAGTGAGGCTGGGGGTTGGGCACATGGGGAGGCGGTGTCCCCACACGGCAAGAGTTCCGCTCTTAGGGTGCCAGTTGTGATTCTACCAAGTGCTGAGGGTGTCACCTTGGCTGAGTCGCTGAAACGCTCCGAGCTTGTTAACCCGCCGCACAGGATTACCACTCAAATCGAATCATTCAGCGCACGTACAGCCTCAGCTACACACTGGGCGCTCGAGAGATGCTGGGGGTGTGACAGGTACGTCTTGGTTCTACCCAGCTCACTTTATCTGTGCTTAGTTTTTTAAAATAAGTTATTTGAAATGCAGAGAGAGAGAGAATGAATCTTCCATCTGTGGATTCATCCCCCAAATATCCAAAACATCTGGGGCTGGATCAGGCCAAAGCCAGGATCCTGAAACCCCATCCAGGTCTTGCGCATGACTGGCAGGGACCCAATACTTGACCTACCACCTGCTGCTTCCCAGGGTGCCTGTGAGCAGGAAGCTGGATCGGACGCAGAGCCAGGACTCGAACCCCGGCACTCCAACACGGGATGTGGGAGTCCCACACAGTGCCTTAGCCTCAACCACTGTGCCAAATGCCCGTTCCTGCTCTCAGTTTTATGTCACGCATGGGGCTGACTCAGAGAGCTTGCGTGGGCCTTTCTGCGTGTCACCAGAGGATGGAGAGCAGTGTTAGCAGTGGGCTGTAGAAGAGTAGCTAAACCATGGTGCTGCCGGAGGCTGGAAAACCACACAGCCTCACGGGAAGGAAGCCCCGTGTACAGGCACGGGAACTGAGCTCCGAAAGGCATTAGCAAACGCAAGGAACAAAGGGAACTCCCATATTGTGGACTTTTATATGCATCGGTATCTCTGGAAGGCGCTCCAGGAAGTGAGTGATAGTGATTTCTCCTGGTGCAAAGACCCAGGAGGCTTAGGGTCATGATGCAAGGGAAATGTACACTCTGTGTTTTTATTTTTGCTTCATTGCAATGTTTGCAGGTGTTTACATGACTATGTATGACCAAGTAAACAAATAAAAAGTGAGCATGCCTGCATCAGAAACGTGTGCATGGCAGGGGTTGCACAACATGCGAGAGTACTTAATGCCAGCGAACTGTAGACTTAAACTGGTTAAACTCTAAATTGTTTACCAGTGATTACAAAAATGCAATAATGTATGCTCCTATTACGTGCAGGCACTGGGTACCTAACACTAAGCAAAGACAGACACAGCCCTGCTCCTGCGACCGTACAGTCCAGTGGGGTATCAGGGAAGAACAGGGCCCCCTAACACATCACAGCATTGAGAGCTCAGATAGGTGTGCCACGGGCTGTGCCCCTAAGAGAAGGATATGTAGGCGGGGGCTGTGCTGGGGTCAGACTGGCTGCTCTCGCAGGCAGTGCTGTGCTGGTTTAATAGCCAAAGCTCCATGGAGAGAAGCAGGTAGTGTTTGTCAACACTCCGCTGTGGCCAGTTGCAAGTCATCCATGGGACGCCCACCAGCTCACAGTAGTCCTGAGCCTTTGATAATCCGCCCTCCCAGACAAGGACGGTGGAGCTCCAGCCTCCAGCTGCACCCGGCCACAGAAGGGAGTTGGGTCCTTCAGCTAGCGAGCGGATGATGGAGGGACAAGACTGCATCCCTCAGGGTTTGCAGGGCAGCTTGGGGGTGGTCGGGGGTGGGGACAGCAGGATGCGCAAGGTGGTCCAGGTGGGAGTCAGTGGGGCTCAGGCCAGGGTAGTGTCGTGGAGATGGACAAGCAGGATGGAGGTGGGACATGCGTATGTGAGGACAGCAACTGTGTGGATGAGGACACTGGACGTAGTTGGGGGTGGACAGGATGGATTTTCTGTTCAGGAAGCACCTGCGGTTGATTGGCGAAAGCTGCCATCACCTCCCAGCAGTGCCCACAGCCCTCCAAAGGAGCAGCTGGCTCAGGAAGATCAACTCATTTACAACACCTCGAATTAAAGACACAGAATGCACGCAGGCACCTGCAACCCATGGTGGGCGTCCAGGGGAGTTGGCGTGCAAAATGGAGCCTCTGGCTGCTCCTTCCCTGGCCCGAGAGGCGGCAAGGAGAAGAACTGACAAGACATTTGCACTTCCGGCCCCTCTCCCTGGAGTTCCTCTCAGGTGCAGTAGGACAAGCCGGAAGTCTGTGGAAGGAGACCAGAGTCCAAGTGCCAGTGATACATGGCAGGTACCAGGTGCCTTTGGGTGAGCCACGGGTTTCCTCACCTGAGAAATGGGGATGATAGTAATATCTTATTAATAAATTACAGTGGCTATGGACCGAATGCTTGCATCCCCCGAAATGGGATGGTGTTTGGAGGTGGGGCCTTTGGGAGGTAATTTGGTGGTGGTGGGGGGGGCGTGGAGCCCCCACGCCAGGATTCGTGTCCTTCACACAAACAGGAAGAGAGGAGCCCCTCCTCTCTGCTGGATGAGGGTGCCTGTGAACCAGGAAGCGCGCCCTCACCAGAACCCGACCCTGCCGGCACCCTGACCTCACACTTGCAGCCTGCAGAGAAACCCACGTTGGCTGCCCAAGCCGCTCAGTCCACGGTCATCTGCTGCAGCAGCCTGCTCAGGACCAGTCGTGTAGATGAGAAAGACAATTTTACAGCTTTGAAACTCTTGGAGGCGGCATTTGGCCCAGCGGTGAAGGTGCCTGGTCTTACATGAGACTACCCGAGTTTGGTTCCTGGCTCTGGCTTCCGATTCCAGCTCCCTGCTAATGCAGACCCTGGGAGGCAGCAGCGATGGCTCAAGTCATTGAGATCCTGCCACCCATGTGGGAGGCCCAGATGGAGTTCCTGACTCCTGGCTTTGGCTCCGGCCTAGTCCTAACCACTGTGGACATTTGGGGAAGAGAACCAGCAGAAGGGGATCTCTGTGTGTCTCTTTTCTTGTTTTCTCTTCCTTTCAAACAAAAAATAATAAAAACTTTGAAATTCTAAAGCATACTCCAAACATTATGTATTAATGACGTTGTATACATTGGTGCTTAAGAATTAGATGGCCTGGGGGGGCAGGGTTGTGGCACAGTGGGCTAAGCCACCATTTGCAATGCAAGCATCCCATATCTGAGGGTCAGTTGGAGTCCCAGCTGCTGCACTTCCAACCCAGCTCCCTGCTATGCACCTGGGAAGCAGCAGAAGATGGCCCAAGTGTTTGCGCTCTTCCCACCCATGTGTCCCTGGGCGGAGTTCTAGGCTCCTGGGCCAAGCCAGCTTTTATGGGCATCTGGAGAGTGGACCAGCAGAGGGGAGAGATCTCTGTCCTCTGTGTGTCTGTCTCTCACTGTCTATTTGGAAGGCAGAACATCAGAGCCATAAATAATAATAAAGCATTAGGCAGCCTGGGTTTGAATCCTGGCTCTGTTCCTTGGCCAAGTTCATTGCCTTCCTCTGGCTCAGTCTCCTCATCAGAAACACAGTCCTCCTGACTATTAACACATTATAAAAGAATAATTTTATAGAGCTGCTAACAAGGATTTAAATGAGACGATCAATGTGAAATCCGCTTGCAACAAATCGTTGTTACAATTATTCTTACTTCCTCTCCAATAGTGGAGAAATGACAGTGGCCATGTTATGGGACAGTGGCCCCCAAGATGTCACAGGGGTGACTGGGCACAGGGAAGCCATGGGATGCAGGCCAATGGGTCTCAACTGAGGGGCAAGAGACCCTGGGTGCTGTCTGGAGACACTCTGTCGTCACACTGGGGTGGGGTGGGGGTGCTGCTGCTATGGGTACCCAGTGGGGGGGAGGGGCAAGGCCGCTGCTTAGTGCCAGAATGCACCAGATGGCCCCACACAAGCAAGAATTATCCAGCTGCAAATGTCAGTCGTGCCCAGGTTGAGAACCCCTGGGGTACCCATGGTGTGGGCAGGGAGGCAGCAAAGGCAAGCTGGGGCCATCATTACCTCTCTGTGGGCCCTGCCTGCACTCAGCCCCACCCACGCTGCCCATATCAACCCCCTCCAGGCGGTGGAAAACCGCAGCTTCACCATTCAGAACCAGCGCCGGCTAAAAGTCTCCACCATGGCTGCTGGCCGCATCCCAGCAATGACCTTTAGCTCATTACAAGGTCACCAAACTGAAATTGCCAGGGTCGACATTCCCACTCCCATCATGCACCTGATGCCGTGACACTTCCAATATTTCCAAAACAGGGCAAGCAAATACAGGGTGCTCAAGCCCTTCCCCAAACCGTGCCTCATTTGCATATTCAATCAGGCTTTGTCCCAGGGACCACCCCCTGGGCGTCCAGTTCCTACAAAGGGACGGCCCCAGACCCTGTTGGGTGCAGCCCTCTGTCCTGTGCACTGACACTCTGCATGTAAATCAACCTTCCTTCATTTCTTTCTTCCATAGCAGACAAGAGCCTGGACCCAACCACCCCACAGCGCGCAGGTGTCACCAGGAGGCACACATACGCACCCCACAGAGAGCTCACGATTGAGCTCAGCAAAGGAGGCCTCTACTTGCACCCCCAACGATTCAAGAAGCAGTCAGATCTCGGGTGAAACTTCTAGAAGGCAGGGCTTCCAGCTAAGACTCCCAGCTAAAGCCTGCTCTGCCCCTCCCCCAAAGTGAGCAGACACTGACCGTGCACAGTTGCTGTCCCGGCCGCCGTCCTCTGAAAGCCTGGGCAGCGCACAGGTGTCACAGCTGCAGCAGCAGGGTCCCTCGTGGGAGCCGGGCCGGCTTGGCTGTGCACGGCCTCCAGGAAACATCCTGGGGCAGCTTCCAAGGCAGAGGTCTGCTCGGCCCTGGGAGGCGCCAGGGGCAGGGGAAGCAGCCGGGGCCGGAAGGAAGCAGGCTGGCCTCTCGGGGCTCTTGTCCAGCAGCATCGGAGCTGCTCTTAATCCCTGTCCTGCAGGACACCGGTGTGATCCGGCCGCAGCTGGTCCGCGAGAGGCCTCATCTGTCCTCCTCTGGTGCTACCAGAGAGAGCGGCCCCAATGCCTGATCTCCCGGACAGAAGCCAGAGCAGGCGGTGCGAGACACAGCCTGGACAGGGAGTCAGGATGCCCGGCTCTGCTACTGACGGAGCGGGCGTTGGCTACCACGTGGGTCCGACTCCTTGGGCTGCTGTCACCGACTTCCACACACGGATTTCTCGTCTTGCATCTGGAGCCCACAAGTCTGGAATCAAGAGGGGCGGACGCCCTGCTCCCTCCACAGACTGCAGGGGAGACACCCCCTTTGCCGCCATGGGGGCTTCGGCGTTCGGGTCCCGTAGCTGCCTCCCTGCGGTCTGTGCCCCCATGTTCCCGTGGCCGGCCCCTCCTCTCCGCGTGTCTGTTCTCTGCGTGCCTAATGGATAAAGACACAGGGATTGCACATTGGTGCTACCGGGTTCCCAGGTGGAAGCCCTCATCGTGAGAGCTTTGATTCACTCACACCTGCAGAGCCTTGTTCCAAATAAGGTAACGTTCGCAGGTTCCAGGTTCCATATCACTTTATATGTGTGTGTATATGTATACGTATTTCTATATATACATATATTACATATAAACTTATTTGAAAGGCAGAGTGACAGAGGAAGAGATGCAGAGAGATCTTCCATCCACTGCTTCATTCCCCAAATGGGCCTAACAGCTGAGGCTGGGTCAGGCCCAAGCTGGGAGCTAGGAACTTTGCTGGGTCTCCCACATGCGGCCCAGGGGGCCCAGTTACTTGGACCATCATCCTCTGCTTTCCCAGGAACACGAGCAGGAAGCTGGACTGGACGTGGGACAGCCAGGACTCGAACCTGCACTTGCACAGGATGCTGGCGTCCCAGGCGGTGGCTCACTGTGCTGTGCCACAACGCCGGCCCACAGAGTATCATCTTGAAGGCCGTTCTTCAACCTTCTGCCGGACTCTTTTAGGGGGACAAGGGGCCTGCTGAGCGCCAACTCTCAGAGGGCAGGAGGTGCCCGGCCTGCCCGCCGAGTTCACAGCCCAGCGTTATCACCACAGAAGGTCTTGAGACTTTTTAAAGCACTTTCCTATCTGTAACTTTGCTTTGGGGTCCAGGTCACCTGCTAAGACACACGGGGTGGCTAATGGTAAACCCGTCTTCTCAACGAAGCAGCCAAGGCCTGGAAACTCCTGACTCTCTCTCCTTAGCCAGTCAGCTGCCTGGAGCCGGGAGCAGCCCGCGTGCCTTCCCCAGGCCCTGCCTCTTCCTGGGCATGGTCTTGCACCACCTGGGCTTTGTTCTGGAGCCCCAGGAAGAGGGGCAAGTCAAAACCTGCCATGGGGCACCCAGCCCCCTCCCCGCCCCCGATCCCTGACTCACCCTCCCTGGGGGGTGCTGTGGGGCCTCCATGTGAACTCCCTGTGGTCCCAGGTGGCACCCTGTGGGAGACCTCCTCTTCCCCGGGGGATCTTCTCAAGCAAGGGGATTTTTCCACAGACCTCAAGATCGGGGTTATTAGACACTAGCTGATGAGAAAGATTGGCTGTGCCTGCAGGCCAAAAAAAAAAAAAAAGAAAGAAAAAGAAAAGGATTTTATTGGTCTCACGACAGATCAAGGCAGGCCCTTGTTCTCCGTGCCACCTGCCTGCGACCAGCAGATCTGGGTCAAGAATGTTCCATCCTGGCCAGGCCTCCATTTCCTTGATATCACATCGATTTGGTGGGAGGGGGCGAGGGTTGGCGGAGTTCCCTTTCCCTCGGCTCCTTTTGAATGTGACTCAGAAATGAGGATGGAGAGATAATTATAGCCGAGTGTTTGGAGTTCTTGAGAATAAAGACGCAACCTGCACGCAAGGTGTCATTAACTTTATCACCTGTCAGGAAGGGGCGGGGGAACCAGTTCGGAGAGGGCCAGATGAGCGCTGAGTGGACCTGCCTTCCATCCCTGGAGGGTGTGCTGGGTGTGGGGGCTGGAAATGACCATCACTCGTTTATTGCTTTTGTTAAGTGCCTGTTGTGTGCTGTGTGCTATGCTGGCTGGGCGTGCATGGAACACAGACACTCAGCAACCACCCAGGATCCAGGTTCCGTGGGTGGGAAGAAGCTAAGAGTGCTCACATCTCTGCTCCCCACAAACAAACACAACTTCCCCATCAGCCACAGTGCCAGTGATCCCCAGCTTGAGCTCCTTGGGAAGAGCCTGCAGGGGCGGCTGGATAGGAGCATCTTATTACCTGGGCGGACTCACCCACTGCTGGCTCCCGGCAGCACACACTGATGGAGCTCATGGGGTCACCTCTTGGCCATCAGTGCAGCAGGGAGGCCCTAGGGGGCCTCCTGCTGGGACAGTGGGGCACAATGGGCCCTGGGCTGGTGGAACGCTGCTGGGCGACAGTGAGCTGGGAGGCCAAGGTCAATGCCGATGCCCCCAAGCAAGTGTGGAACCAGAGCTCAGGGTGAGAGAGCAACTGACGGGGCCAACATCAGCTCTAACTTCCGGCGTCTGATACTTTTTTTTTTTTTTTTTTTTTTTTTTTACAGGCAGAGTGGACAATGAGAGAGAGAGACAGAGAGAAAGGTCTTCCTTTGCCATTGGTTCACCCTCCAATGGCCGCCACGGCCAGCGCACCACACTGATTCGAAGCCAGGAGCCAGGTGCTTCTCCTGGTCTCCCATGCAGTGCAGGGCCCAAGGACTTGGGCCATCCTCCACTGCACTCCCTGGCCACAGCAGAGAGCTGGCCTGGAAGAGGGGCAACCGGGACAGAATCCAGCGCCCCAACCGGGACTAGAACCCGGTGTGCCGGCACCACTAGGTGGAGGATTAGCCTGTTGAGCCACAGCGCCGGCCCGCGTCTGATACCTTCTAAGTGCTGGGGATCGCGGATCTCTTTGAGAAGCTGGAGAGATGGTTTTGGATCTTCCCTTTTGAAAAAAATGCACGTGTCTGTGAAAGTGAACACACACATGTGCACAAAAACACACGCGGTTATGAGGCTGTGTCTCAGTGTGTCTGGATCCCAGAAACCCGTCCTGGGCCCCGTTGGGTACCCTCGTCCCAAAGTTTCTCAACAGCCCTGGGTTGCAGATGCGCTCCGGCTGCCTGCATGTGCCAGAAACAAAGCCCCAAAGGAACCACACGCGTGGCCCCCGTCGTGCAGCTGGGGAATGGGGAGCTGGGCCAAGACCCCTGAAGGCACGACTCCGGGGGACCCCTCTAAACCAACCCTGTGTGTGTCCCCAGCACGCTGTAGCCACAGTGACTGTATCTTCCATCACCTGTTCATGCGTTGGCTGCCAAGGGCCAGCTGCTGGCGTTGTGGATTACCTGTGCCCAGCGAACAGCAATTTGCGTGGGAATTTCGGGAGCCTGCTGAGAGGAGATGGCTTGGAAAGGCCGACCTCGCTCCCAGCTGGAGATAGAGGACGCAGCCGTCAGCTGAGCTCCATCATCACAACGCCTCCACCACCGTCAGAACAAAGCCCGCAAATCCGCTTACTTATCAACCGACTGGATTCACTGTTCCAACCCCGCCAGCAGCTGCCTCTGCCCTTCGAAGACCCTTGTGCTGCCCTGTTGGAGGGAAAGAGTACGTTTTGGGTCCAGAGAGAGAGGCCTGCACCTGCGTCTTCCTGAATCCCGTCTTTAGAGTTTATTCACAGGCAGAAGCACAGAGCTAGGGCCCAGGGGAGTCCTCAGGGGGCTCTAACAGCCCAGGACTTGGGTGCCCAGGCATCTGGAGGGAGATCATTCCTAAGCCATTCATTCATTCAGCCAATTCACAGGTGGCGCACCTGTCATGGAAATTTCAGTCTCCCCCTCCCCCGACCCGCCTGGGCCAGATCAAACACTGCTGTGGTCCCTGGAGCGCAGCAGGAGCTGTGTTCCTTCCTCTCTCCCTCCCTCCCACCTCTTGCCACGGTCTTTCTTGTTCACTGCACTCCAGCAACCATGACCTTCTGTCTCTTCTTAGCTCTTGCCAAGATTTCCCCACCCCAGGGCCTTTGCACTTGCTGCTCCTGCTGCCTTGGTGTGTTCCTGCCCTTGGCTCTTCCCACGGTTGGCTCAGTCTCATCCTCCAGCTCTCAGCTTGAATGTCATTTGTTCAGAGATCTTCTTTGACTTCAGCTAAGAATATCCTTCCACTCTTCTCCAGCCATCTGCTGCTGCTTAGTACTTGTAACAATCTCTAGCTGTTCCACATCTTTATTTGCTTGTGTAGTTATTCTCCACGGCTCCCTTGACCACCGGGAGCTCCATGAAGGCGGGAACCGGCTCTCCGGTTCAGCATTGCACCCCCACTCAGGGGTTGCAGAATGAATGGCCAGAAGGCACTCCTCAGCCCACAATTCACCCTGCTCGGTACAGTGAGGCCAACAACTTCTGGCTCCGCGGTGTGACACTGCCCTCATCTTGAGCCAGTGGGAACACGGCTGTCCAGGGACCCCCGGAGAAACCAAGCTGAAAAAAGAAAGGTCGGGGTGGGTGCTTGGTGCAGCTGCCGAGCCAAGGCGCTGCCAGGCCTCCCTCGTCCCATACCATGACGCCGGGGTTCGAGCCCCAGCTCTGCCCTGGAGCCCGGCTTCCTGCTGATGTGCACCGGGGGAGGCAGCACGGTGGCTCAGGTACTTGGGTCTCTGTCACCCACGTGGGAGACACTAAGTTTCCAGACCCTGGCTTCAGGCTGGCCCAGCCCTGGCTCTCGTGGACATTTGGGGAGTGAACCAGCAGATGGAAGACTTGTCTCTGTCTTCCTTTCAAATAAAATGAAAATTAAAAAATATTTTAAAAAAAGAAAAGATAAAGATCTGTGCACTCAGCTTTGGGGAGTATCTGGGAAAGCAAGGGCTGGGATGCCTGCAGGAGAGCCTGGGCATCCGGGACTTTTAGAAAAACACTGTGGGCTTCTGGGACGGCGATTTCAGTGCCTTCCCTCGGCTGGGAAACTCCAGCGGCTGTTGCAGGTGCCCACTGGCCTGCGCGCAGCCCACGAGAGCGAAACCGGGTCCGGCGACACGTGATGCGCAGGCTCCCTTCGCGGCGCAACCAGGAGCCCCAGGCCTGCAGCCAGCCCCTCGCCTCCATGTGCCCCCCCCACCTCTGTGCAAGCGCGACAGCGGCCTCCCCAGGCAGGTGGCCCCAAGGCAGGGTCCCAGGAAGACAGGTTTGGAAACTTGAGCCTGGGACACAGAAGAAGGAACTCTGGGGTGGGGAGGAGGGGGTGGGGTGAGACGCCCCCAGGGCAGCCGGGGTATTGCACAGCCACAGACCCTAAACCTTGCGGCGGGCACTTTTTCGTTTCCATCTAACTTTTGATAAAAATAATAATAATAACCACGATTGTAGCCCCATCCTCTGAAAAACAGCCTCTGATCTCCAAGAAAGCAAAACTCGAGTCCAGTCCAGTGTCAGATCCAACTGGCCTTGGGCACACACACACACACACACAGGTTGATTGTGCCAACAACTGTCCAGAGAGAGGCTTTGTGAGGCCCATGGTCGGGGGCAGGAAATTGAGGCCAGGAAAAGTCATCCTCCCTCATCCGAGATCACACAGCCCGGAAGTGGCTGCGGACACACCCAGAGACGGCCAAGCAGGTTCAGTCGGTACTACTGATTGGCCACCTGCCATGGTTCACCACTGGCACTGTTTGGGGTGCTATGGATGTCAGAGTTCCCAAGGCTTAACTCTTTCGCTTAAAAAACAAGATCAGGGGCCATCGTGGTGGCACAGTAGGTTAATCCTCCGCCTGTGGCACTGGCATCCCATATAGACACCAGTTCTAGTTCCGGCTGCTCCTCTTCCCATCCAGCTCTCTGCTGTAGCCTAGGAAAGCAGAAAATAGCTCAAATCTTTGGAAGAAGACCCGTGTGGGAGACCTGGAAGAAGCTCCTCACTCCTGGCTTCAGATCGGCCCAGCTCTGCGGCCATTTGGGGAGTGAACCAGGGAATGGAAGACCTCTCTCTCTGTCTCTCCCTCTCACTGTCTGTAACTCTACCTCTCAAATAAATAAATAAAATCTTTTAAAAAAACAAAACAAAACAAAGAACAAGATCAGGTGCTGCAGCATAGTAGGCTGAGCCTCTGCCTGGCGGGCTGACATCCCATATGGGCGCCGGTTCAAGTCCTGCCTGCTCACTTCCAATCCAGCTCTCTGCTATGGCCTGGGAAAACAACAGAAGATAGCCCAAGTGCTTGGGCCCCAGAAACCAGTGTGGGAGACCCAGAAGAAGCTCCTGGCTCCTGGCTTCAGGACAGCTCAATTCCAGAGTTGCAGCCATTTGGGGAGTGAACCTGTGGATGAAAGACTTTTCTCTGTTTCTTCCTCTCTCTGTCTGTAACTCCACCTCTCAAATAAATAAATAAATCTTTTTAAAATCAATTTATTTATTTGATTAAAGGGCAGAGTGGCAGGAGGGGGAGAAAAAGGAGAGAGCTCATTGATCAGCTGGTTCATTCCCCAAGTGGCTGCAACAGTTGGGGCTGAACCAGGCCCAAATGAGGAGTCTACAGCCCCATCCAGGCCTCCCATGTGGGTGGCAGGGTACTTGGGCCATCTTCTGCTGCTTTTCCAGGCGCCTTGGCAGGGAGCTGGATTGGAAGCAGACCAGCTGGGACTCCTATCGGCAGCCATATGAGATGCTGGTGTCTGCAAGCTGTGGCTTAACCAAGCTGAGCCCCATGAGGCCCCCATGCATGAAATAAAGCCATCAGATTATCAGGGAGATCAATTATAGTGTAAAGCAAATATCAAAATATTATCAGCTAACTTTGTGCAGCAGGTTTGTTTATCAGTGAAGTTCCGGGATCTCGTGCAGTCTGTCCACAGCTGGACTGTCCACGTGACACTCTGCTGTACCTACGGCCCCTGCGGGTTGATGCGAACGTCTCTGGGATTTGCATGGGCACCAGGGTCTCAGGCGCCGCAGGTAGCACAGCAGTTTGTCACCTACACTCCCAGCAAAAGAAGATGCTGCCTCTGTTAGAGGTTAAGGAAAATCAAGTTTCCATTCCCTTTCCCGAGCTGAATTCGTGCACCCCCAAGGAGGGTGCTTAGGGACCCTGACTGGTCAAGGGGCACTTGCCCACAGCCTGCTTTGTTCCCCAGCACCCAGGGCTGCCCGCAGTCCCGGGAACCATGTGGAGAAGGAAGCTGCAGGGGTGGCCGTCTAAACTGGCTCTTGAGGGGACGTCCGCTCGGCTTTCTCACGTCATCAGCGTGCGTTTGGTCCATGTCAGATTCTGATGGTGACCCCTCGAGATGGGGACACGTAGGCAGGAAGACTTCGTGTGGCTGAGGGCACGGCTGCTGAGCCAGGGGGCCCCGAGACTCCCATTTGGCGACCTCACTATTGCGCTCTGTCCCCTGGGTCTGGTCACAGCTCTGTCGCCTGTGTAACGGGGCTGAGGGTCTTGCTTCGGTGGGTTTGCCGCACAGATCCCGTGAGATAAAGAATGGAATGTGCTGGGGCAGCATTGGCACGTGCACAGCGCTGGAGAGAAAGTGACTATTGGAT
Source organism: Lepus europaeus (assembly GCF_033115175.1). Classification (NCBI taxonomy): domain Eukaryota; kingdom Metazoa; phylum Chordata; class Mammalia; order Lagomorpha; family Leporidae; genus Lepus; species Lepus europaeus. The sequence continues at coordinate 12,625,095 of NC_084849.1, forward strand.
GGCACCATGCACTTCGTTGTTTATCTAGGGCTCCTCTGTCAACCGCTGGAGCGTGACAGACAGTTCTGAGTCAGACCTTTTCAGGTGGCTGCCTCTCCTCCCCGGTGGATCCTCTCCAGCAAGCTGTTCCCAGCTGCCAGAGTGCCCCCGTGGGAGCTCACTCCAAAGTTTCCCTCTCTGACCCCCTCCCCACTGGCCCAGGCTGAGTGATGCTCCAGGGAACTGGGGGGTGGTGTGGGGAGGCAGGTGCATCCTTAGCCAGTGGCTTGCTGGCATCTTTTCTCCCTTTAAAAAAATATTTATTTTTTTATTAATTTGAAAAGCAGAATGACAGAGAGAGTGAGAGAAAGAGAGAGAGAGAGATCTTTCATCTGCTGGTTCACTCTCCAAACGTCCGCATTAGTCAGGGGGAACCAGGCCAAGGCCAGGAGCCAGGAACTCCATCCAGATCTCCCACGTGAGTGGCAGGGACTCAAGTACTGCCGCCTCCCAGGGTACATTAGCTGGGAGCTGGACCAGGAGCAGAGGAGCCGGGACTCGAACCAGGCACTCCAAGTTGAGATGCCAGGGTCCCAAGCAGGGGTGGCCTAACGCGCTGTGCCGCAATGCCAGCCCTCCTTCCTTTTCTTTTTTATTGTCTGCCAAAGCTGAGTTACTGAGTGAATTGTTCAGGGAGCGAATTCCAAGAGCATGAGCCTGTCTGTGTTTCTCGGGACAGGTTTGGGCCAAGACAAACGGCAGCGATGCCAACAGCAGTTGCTGAAACACTGGGGCTCAGAGCCTGCTTTCGGGGGCTCTGTTTGAACTTTCTCCTCTCTCCCTCCACCCTGTGATTAAAGGAACCACGTGTAACTTTCTCCTTAGGCCCCTTCCCCTTCCTTCCCCGTGCACCCCTTGGAGAGGCCCTGCCAACTGCCCAACGTTTCACAAAAAGCTCTCTGGATTCATACTCACTTGGGGAGGAGGGAGGCAAGTGGAAATGGCCCGAGAAGCCTGAACAATCGGAAAGGGAAGAGGAGAGGGCAGGGCTGATGGGTGTCTGATTTCACAGGGCTCAGGCTTGGCCCTACCCCTGGGGATCCGGGCCCGCAGGCCCCGTCCCAGAGCCTGATGCAGAAAAGGAAAATGAGGCCACTGGTGTTCAAAAGAGAAGTCAGCAGGAAAGAGCAACACCCGTCCTCTCGGGCGCTTCACGCTGCCTCCCTCTTCTCCCTCGTTCCGCAGGGCTCTCCTGCCAGTTTTGGATTTAATGTGGGGGCAACAGTGGGAATTTTAATCCCCAGCCTGGCCCACTGTAGGGGCTTCACAAATGTTAGCTGAATTAAATGCTTTTTTTTTTTTTTTGGACAGGCAGAGTTAGACAGTGAGAGAGAAAGGTCTTCCTTCCGTTGGTTCACCCCCCAAATGGCCGCTACAGCCGGCCTGCTGCACCGATCCAAAGCCAGGAGCCAGGTGTTTCCTCCTGGTCTCCCATGCGGGTGCAGGGCCCAAGGACTTGGGCCATCCTCCACTGCCCTCCCAGGCCACAGCAGAGAGCTAGACTGGAAGAGGAGCAACCTGGACAGAATCCGGCACCCCAACCGGGACTAGAAATCGGGGTGCCAGCGCCACAGGCAGAGGATTAGCCTAGTGAGCCGTGGCGCCAGCTGAATTAAATGCTTCTTAGGGAAGGAGTTGGAAGCCAGCTTTTTTGCGTTTGGTTCTGTGCAATGAGTTCCTATCTCTAGAAAGCCTTTTGCCCCACCCCTCACCCCTGCCCCGCCCTGCCCTGCCCTTGAAAGGTTGTAGTTGTTTCCTGCACTTGATCTTGAACTATTTGAGCGCAAGAACTGCTCTCCTCTCTTTCTCTGTTTGCCTCCCTTCCGCCTTCCCATCCACAAATTTGCTGAGCACCTACTGTGTGCCATTCTCGCCTCTGCTCCGCATGTCTTCCTCTAGCACTTAGTATGTCCGTCTCCTAACAGGTGCTCAGTGATAGATGAGTAAAAGGCCGGGACTTCAGGTGGGACTCCAGGGAGTGGGCCGTGGTCAGAGAAGGCTGCACGTGTGCTGAGCATCTTAGAGCTGGGGGCCCAGGCTGCTCCTGGGTGGAGCTGGGAAGAAGGCCCTCTGGGCACTGAGACCAACTTGACAACCCCGTTGTGGTGGAACAATTGGCCACTGTGGGCTACGACTGCCACACCCACCACGTGACAGCAATCTCCAGACTTGTTGCACATCTAGAATTCCATGGCTCTGGGAACTTCCACCCCCAAGTCTGTCGAAACCAGATCTTTCCATAAAAAGAGCAACGAGACCACCATGGTCACTCCCACTCGTTCACTGCTTGGCCTTGACCTGGGCCCGGCCACGTCTTTTCTTGCTCAGAGGGTCTATGGTGGCTCCCAGGTGCCCATCATGTCAGGCGTTCATTTCTCTCCTTGGCTTCCGCTCACCTCCCCCCACCCCCACCAGAACACCCATAGTCTGTGCACAGCCCACCCATCCCCTTGGCTTCCCAGCACTTGGCGCTGGGACTTCTCCATTCCAACAAGGCCACCTTCCCGGTCCCCCTGTGACTTCTGAGTCCCAGGGACGTCACAACGTGCCAGATTAAAGTCACACCAAATCCCAGTTCTTGTGCGTAAATCATCCCCAAAGAGGAACTTTCTCCGGGAAAGAAAAGAAGAACCACCCGCAATGCCACCTCCAAACTCTGTAGCCATCTTAGTTGATTTCCTTCCAGTCTTTTTTTTTTTTTTTTTTTTTCTTTTTAAATCTAAGCAGGGTTTTAAAGGATGAACTACCTGATCGACTCATCCATCACCCATGCTTGGTTGGACACAGAGGTCATTTTTAACCTTTCGCTATAACCTACATGTTGTGAGGAACGTCCTACAACCTCAATCTTCTTATGGGCCCTTTGCTATTTCCTTAGGCTGAGCTCCTAACAGAGGAATCATGGGGACAAAAGGCTTTTTGATGGTGAGGGAAAAGATCCAGAACCTTCTGGGAGCCCAGAGAGTACACTGGATGAGAAAGTGACCACTCCAGTCTTTGTTCCCCTGGGACCAGGCTGCCTTCATAGGGATCCCCAGCACCCTCGCATCACTGCCTATTAATAGTCCAACATCAAGGTCCTCAGACTTCCAGAAGGTTCTCCGAGGGCAAGACGCCAGTAATAATGACCATAAATAAAACCCCAGCCGGTGTGTCTCTGGCTGGTGGCAGAAGTTGCCATGTGGGACTCGCGGATTCTGGAACCAGGTCTTGCCTCCCGCGCCTCGCCCCGGTTTCCCTCCAGCTCCCCCACCCTCCCCCTCCTGGGTGGGAGGACTGTGCTCTCAGACACACACGTGTGATTGACTGCGGTATTAAGAAAATATGTATGACACAATGTTTTTTAGCTTTTTCCAGAGATATTTATATCACACCAATGGCATGTTGGGCTCTCCCCCCCCGCCCCGCCCCTGTCACTCAGAATGAATCAATCAAGTGTTCTAATCCAGTTAATGGAAAGTGCAGGGGCTAGAGAGACAGGTGGGAGGGGCTCTCTGCGCAAGCTGGCTGCTCCCTGAAGAAGTGGGGTGGGGGGGCTGGTTCTGGGCCTCTGTTCCCTGTCCTGGAGACAGCCCGGCTGATATCCCACCACTGATGATTTCACAGGATAAAGGTCACTGGAAGTATTTGGAGCTCCTTGGCAGAAAGTAGCTTTGGGAATCTCTAGTGCTCTGTTCTCAGCCCTCGGGGGCTGTGTGCAGGAGCAGAGCCGTAAACAGAGAACGAACGCAGCACTGTGTTCCAGTCGACTAGGGGCTTGTCTCACCCCATCCCACGGACCCGACCTTAAGACGTGCTCAGGACACGGGGGTAATGCAGTTCGCTGTGGTCATTGTTGTTACATAAAAATTAATGGCTTGGCAGACACAGGCATCGTCCTGTTGTGCCGAGGTCATGTTTACACCAAGCACTTGTAGTTCAGGGATCCCAAGGCAGCAGCAGCGCGGCAGGGCCGAATCCATACCGTCCCCTCACAGGACTGCAAATCCCGTGCCAGATTCACCCGGCCTCTAAAGACGGGGCCAGTGACTATGAACTCTGCAGCCAGCACCCATCGGTCTCCAAATTCTTGACCAGTGCACCAGGTTTTCTACTTCCCAACTCACTGAGCAGTGAGACAAGAGAAGAAGGAAATTCACAGGGACGTAGGACAGTGCTAGGGCCTCAGTCATTGTCCTTGCATCCACCCACCAAATGGTTATCGAGCGCCTAGAATCTACTGAGCACTGTGATCAGTGCTGGAAACACAGTGGAAGGGTCCTTGGGGCTGGCTCTGTGGCATAGAGGGTTCAGCCGCCACCTGCAGCGTCAGCATCCCATAGGGGAGCTCCACATCCCATCCAGCTCCCTGCTGAAGACGGCCCAAGTGCTTGGACCCCTGCACTCACATGGGAGACACAGATGCAGCTCCAGGCTCCTGGCTTTGGCCTGGGCCAGCCCCAACCATTGCAGCCTGTTGGGAGTGAACAAACAGATGGAAGATCTCTCTCTCTCCCTCTCTCTCTCTGCCTTACAAATAACATAATAATTTTTTTAAATGTCTGGCAGTTCCTCAACAAGTTAAACACAGAGTTACCAGCAATTCTACTCCTCAGTATATACCCAAAAGGATTGAGAACAGATGGTCAAACACACGTCCACAGATATTCCTAGTCACTATTTACAACTGCCAAAAGGCTGAACCCAGCTCAAGGGCCAATCAGCTCAGGAATGGATGGACAAAATGTGAGCTCTCCATACAGTGGAATATTAGTCAGCCTTAAGAAGGTATGACATACAGACTGCTACAGCTCAGATGAACTTGAAAACATGATGCCAAGTGAAAGAAGCCAGGTTCCATTGACATGAAACAGCCGGAATAGGCAAAGCCTTACAAACAGGAAGCAGACTGTGGGGCGCAATGGGAAGCAAACACGAATGAGTTCAGGGTTTCGGTTTCTCAGTCCAGGTCTCCCCCATGGGCGTCAAAGACCGGGGTGAACCTGAGCCATCATCCGCTGCCTCCCAGGGTGGGCATAGCAGGGAGCAGGAAGTGGAGGAGCCGGGGTTCGAACCGGCAGTCCCGCTTGAGTGCCATGCTGGATCCTAGTCCTAACCACTGTGCCGAAGGTCCCGCGCTGGATGGCGGCTTCTGTACTTAGAACAACAGAACCTCACAGCTGCCGGCGGGGAGAGTACTGAGAGGGAGCAGGGTTGGGGTTGGGTACCAGGGCTTGGAGCGGGGGCACAGTGGTGAGGACAGAGGTGGGCAGACCCGAGGGCTTGGTGTCGGTGGGATGCGCACTCATTCAAAGTCAACGACACCCTGCAGCCGCACGTACCCGGTTGCCCTGGTCACTTGCGGGGGTGTCGAAGGAGAAAGCCTGGGTCCTCCGTGCCAGCCCACGACCCTGCCTTCCATCTGACCTCTCCCTGGCTGGGGTCCCTCCATTTCCCCGTGCCTCGGCGTCTGCCCCCCAGCGTGGGTCCCTGTGCACAGCTTGGGAAGACAACAAGCCTATGGGACAGCACTACCTGTCCTGGTTGTCTCTCGGGATTCTTGGAGACCCAAACGAGCCGTCCGTCTTTCCAGGGCACCCCGAGGGCAGCAGCCCTGCTGCTGATGAGAGGGGGCGAGTCCCTTGCACCCACAGTCCGAAAGCCCGGGACTGGGAGATGCCCCGCCCCTCTCCAGCGCAGGCCCCGCCCCCAGTGCTAGCGCAGGCCACGCCCCCTCGGCGCCCCGCTGCCCGGGTCGGAGGCTCCCACCCGCGGTAAGCACCCGGTACCCGGAAGGGGCGAGGAGGCGCTTGGTGGGGTGGCGTGGGCTCTGGCCCAGGGGAGACCCCGGGGCCACGGGCGGGGGCGGGCCCCCCTCTGCGCTCAGCCCCCCGCGGCCCCGGCTTTGGCATACTGTAAGTGCTCATTCCACGCGTGCGCCGGCTCGCGCGCGCTCCATTTGTCTCTCTGCCCTCCGGCTGCCAGGCGCTTCCGCCTGCCGTGGGCCTCGGAGCAGGCGCCTGCGTAGGAGGGCGCTTCCCGGCCGCTGCCGGGCGACCCCCAGCCGGGGGCCAAGGGCGGCCTGGCGCGGGGGCCGAGGCCGGGGCGCGGGGGGCGCCAGCTCGCATCCCCTGCGTTTGTCCAATAAAGGGAACTTTCCGCTCGTATCTCAAACAACAAAACCCAAGACCAAAAGAGAAATGCATTTAAAGAGACCGGCTCCTAGGCACCCGATCGCGGGCGTCGCCGTGCGCGAGCGAAGCGCAGCCCCGCACACACACGCACGCGCGCGCGCGCCCCTCCCGCGCTGTCCCGCGCGCTGCGGCTAGGACGAGACGACCCCTCCCCCCGGCGCCCCCTCCCCTTGGCTGTGCCCCCCCCCCCCCCCCCCGGCTCCCGGAAGGAGCCTGGCGGTGCCTCGCCCGGGCCGCGTGGGGGCGGTGGGGGAGGGTCGTGGTCGTGGGGCGAAGGCCGGGAAGAACAAGTTAGATCATCAGAGGGATGGAGGCATTGCGTTCGCCTTCTGCGTGCGCCCGGCTTGCTGTCTGTCGGGAATTCGCCGTCCTCCGACCCCCGCCCCGCGCCCCGCGCCTCCGTCCCCTCGCCCCCTCCGTTTGCGGGTGCGCTGGAACTTGAGCGGGATATGATGAACGATCACCTGCCACGGCTTGTTTATTATAATGCAGGCAATCAATTACACATCCCCAACGCTGGCCGGCCCGGAGGAAATTGATATGCCCAGCACAAACCAATGTGAAAATGGAATCTCATTTGCCAAATGTCTCTCTCCCGGTACAGCACGGTGATTAGGCTCTACGTGTGTTCCCACAGTCGTGTACGACCCACAGTGCCATCATTTACTGCCTGGCTCGGCCGCCGCACTCCCGGGCAGCCTTTATGGTGCCACGCGGGCCTGCGCAGGACGAGGCCCAGGGCGTGGGGGGGGGGGGGAGGTGAGGGGGGGGTCTGTCGGGGATGTCGACACAGTGGGTGAGCAGGGCCACCTCCCCAGGCATCGGCTTCCCCTGGGGCAGAGCGGGGCAGCTGCTGGAGCTTGCGTCCTGGTCCTGCTGCTGTGCAATTGCGTGCAGCAGGGACTCGGTCTTCTCATCTGGAAAATGGGCTTTCTTTTTGCAGGAACACCGTGATGGCTGGGGTGTCATCAGCGGTGCTGATGAATGTTGGTCCTCACGGCTTCAGAAAGCCCCTGGCAGAGACGAGAGCCGGATTCCCGCTCTGTATCCCAGGCTTCTGCAATGCCGGCTTTCTGAGACCTGCCCGTTTTCCCTCCTGGAGGGGTTTCCCACTTGTGTTTGCTCTGCGCTGTCCTGCAGTGCGGCTCAGGGTAAATAAATGGCCGCCCTGCCCTGCCCTGCTTCTGCCTTGGACTCCCGGGCGTGTGACCTCACAGCAGCCAGTCTTCCCCAGGTCTGGGGTTACCCCCCCCCCCGGGGGTGGGGCAAGGAGATGAGTCCTGAGCGCCTGGCGTGGTGTTGGTGGGGTGCAGTGATAGGGCTGTGGGGGCCCCCAGACCTCACGACCCACGTTTGCACCCCCACCACCCATGGCATCCAGCGGGAACTGGGTGAGCAAGGGGCAGGCTCAGGCTCTGCCTGTGTCCCGCTGCTCATGTCTTTTCCTACAGATGTTTCTGTGCGGCGGCTCCCTGCCTCCCTAGAAGGGGAGCCCCCAAAAGCAAACTGGGTGTGGGCTCCCCGCCGCACCCCCCACACCCACCTCTGCTCAGCACATCCTTGGCGCCTTCGTGAACGAATGCATGGGGTGACGAAGCAGGCTGCTAGGGTCACCTTTGCCCTGTGGAAGGCGCTGTGGCATAGCGGTTAAAGCCACCGCCTGCACCGGTTCAGGTCCCGGCTGCTCCACTTCCGATCCAGCTCTCTGCTATGGCCTGGGAAAGCAGTAGAGGATGGCCCAAGTCCTTGGGCCCCTGCACCTACGTGGGAGACCGAAGGAAGCTCCTGGCTCCTGGCTTTGAATTGGCGCAGCTTCAGCCATTGCAGCCATTTGGGGAGTGAACCAGCGGAAGGAAGACCTCTCTCTCTGCCTCTGCCTCTCAAATATAATAAATATTTTTTAGAAAAGAAAGAAAGGGTGTTTGCAAGTACAGGTGCTGCTCAGGTGACATTCCAAGTGCCCCCAGCATAAACTTTTGCCAGTGGAACCATCCCGAGCCGGGGACCATCCGTCTGTTCCTCCTGCTCCCCGGGCAGCAGGTGATGCCATGGGTACCCAGCCCTGCCTGGCGTTGTGCACACACCGTGCACTCAGACCATGTGGAATGGAGGTGCCCACATATCTGTCTGCCCAGAACACCTGCTTACCCCACAGCTCAACATCCCTGGACTGAGCGCCCAGCCACGCGGTGGCCCATGCCTGTGGGGGTCCCCCAAAGGCCCCGTGCAGTGCTGGCCTCAGAACAGGTGGCTTTACGGAGAGGGCGTTCAGCCTGGTGGTTAAGATGCCTGGGTCCCACACGGGGGTCCTGGGACTGATACCCGGCTCTGGCTCTGACTCCTCTGCCCAGCAGGGCAGACCTGGGATGCAGCAATGAAGCTCACGTTAATTAGGTTCCTTCCACCCCGTGGGATTCCTGGATTGCGTTCTGAGCTCTGTGAAGCATTTGGGAAGTGAACCAGTCGATGGGGAGGATCTCTCTCTCTCTCTCTCTCTCCCCCAACCCCTCACCCATACAACTTAAAAAAGTGTAGTAGAACCAGGTGCTCTTCAGTTTATCAATCAATCAATCAGGATGATGCATGGAATACAAGTTAGAATTCCATTGACACAGCGGGGGTCAGGAAAAGAAGCGATTCAAGTTCATGTTTGCAGGGTGAACCGGGAGGGATGCATCGCGTGTATCCGGATGAAAAGACTTCTTTCTATAAATGTGAATGAGGGTGGCAGCCACGCAGGCCGCTCCCTCGCTCGGATTTCTGTCCGACTCACAGACCTTTTTTTCCCTGGCCGAGCTGGTGCAGCCCGGCCAACACCAGCCTCGCCACACAGAGGGGCTGCCAGGGCCAGCGCTGTGAAGTCCTGGGTGGAAAGCAGCCCATGTTTGCCATAGAGGTGACCGCTGAGGCTTGGCGAACAATGGGAAATGAAACATTTGAGTGGCTGCAAAAAAAAAAAAAAAAAAATTCCGTGGGAAATCCCCCCCTCTGGTGGCACTTTTGTCCGATGGCTGTGATTTCAAGGGTTCTTAAGCCCGCAGTGGCGTTCCCGAACAGTCCCCAGGACAGCCCTCCTGGGCCACTCTGCGGGTGAGAGCCAGGGACGGGGCTGGCCCCGCGAGCGAGGCTGGCTGCGAGCTCTCTTTTGCTATGTAGTGGTGGAGCCTGGGCCTCCGAGCCTTCTGCTCCTAAGATAACCAGGGGTCAGGTGGTCTTGCCTTGGCCTTAAGAGACGGAGGGGCTTTGCTCAGGCTCGGCCCCGGCTGCAGAGCTGTGGGAACCCAGCCACTTGCAAACACCCGCTCCCCATCACAGAAAACTGCAATAGAGGGGCCTCACTCGCACCCCTGGTGTGTCCTGGCTGACGCGTGGCCTCCTGCTTTCTCCGTTTTGTGATTTTAACGGGGCATACATGTGGCCTTCCACCCTCATTTAGAGAACAAGGTGTACCGATATTAACCAATCCTTGTTTTGCACTCCTTAAAGCTAACAAATATTCGAACGTGCTAATTCAAGGTGGCTAACGTCCTGCAGCTGCTGACATGACACGTGTTCATAGACCTCTGACACCTGTCATAGACCTGACACCTGATATCTACCTAGATATCCAGAGACGCCTGAGAGACGAGGAAACAGAAACTTACTGTTCGGTAACTCGCCCATGTGTATTGATCATGAGGTTTGGTTGCAAAGTGACCAAGTCCCAGCTTCGGTGGACTTGAGCCAGACTGGAAAGGTACTGGATTATTCGGCTGAGCAGCAGGGGCTTTGAAAGCTTCAGGCACGGCTGGATCCAGGCCTGCAATTCTGTCTCCAGGAATCTGCCTCTGTGATCTCCTGGGCTCTGTGGTCCCCTGTGTTGGCCTCATGTGCAGACTGGCTCGCTCCACCTGTCTTAAGTCTTCCCAGGGTCAAACCCAGCCTTTCTCCTGATGGCTTTGGTAAAAGTCCTGGGGACAGGGCCAGCGAGCTGTGGTCATCTCAGCTCCCCCTTGTTTAACCGGTGGTGATTCTGCACCAGGGGATGGAAGGAGCCGAGGGCCCAGGCTCCAGTCACAGCCAAAACCAAGTCAAACCCCACGGTCAGAGTGAGAATGAGCTGCCCCCCCACCCAAAAAAAAGCCAGGGTGCTCTTGTCACAAAGGGGAGGACAGGCCTGCCCTACAGCTTTGCCTGGTGCCTGGTCTTCCTGCTTGGGGCCACCTCGGGATCCCTCCTGCCCCAGCTCCATCTCTGCCTCCAGTCCCACCTCTGCTGCACGAACTTAGTCCAGTTGTTGGAGCTTGCACATCGTGCCTCCTGGACGCTGCTGGTCCTCTGGTGGGGCCCTGTGGCTATGGGACGCCCCGTCCAACCAGCCCACAGTTCTTGTGTCCATTTGTATATTCAGTTCCCATCTACACTTGCTGTTTTATTTACTCAAAAGGCACACACTCACACATACGCACACATGCACACACACAGCTCCCATCAGCTGGTTCACTCTCCAGATGCCTGTAATGACGGGGGCTGGGCCAGCCCAGAGCTCCAACCGGGATTCCCACAGGTTGGCAGGGATCCCGCCCCCTGAGCCATCGCTGGCACCTGAACCCAGGCACTCTGATACGGGCTGTGTCAAATGCCTCACCCCAGGCCCCCATGCACATTTATTTAAACAGAGCACTCCCCAGCTTGAAACCAGTGACCTTTCTGGAGCCTCTGTCTTCCCACCCGTTCACAGAACAGCTCAGAAAGAGGCAGGGACTGGACCAAGGCCATGCGGCCACATAGTGCCTCCCAGGTCTGCGACACCGCAGCTCTGGATCTCCACCGGCTGCCCTTTGCACCTGCAGTCTCACAAATGGATCTTCCCTCCCCTGGGTCACTCCTCAATTGGCTACAACAGGCAGGGCTCAGCCAGGCCCAATCCAGGAGCCAGGAGCTTCCTCAGGGCCTCCCACGTGGGGGCAGGAGCCCAAGCACTTGGGCCAGCCTTCTGTGCCTTCCCAGACACATCGGCAGGAAGCTGGATCATAAGTGGAGCAGCTGGGGCTCGAGCCAGGCTGCCTGATGGGAGACACCGACGTGGCAAGCCGGGGCCTGACCCGCTGTGCCACAATGCCGGTGAGAAGGCGCTCCTAATGACGTTACTGCACTTGACATGCGGCGAGCACTTTGCAGAACATTGCAGGTTGTGGGCAGATCCTGTACAAGGACAGAAAGTTTCTACCCACTTCAGGCCCTTTTTTTCTGTTTCACGGGGCCTCCAGCTGAGCCTGTCTTTTCCTTTCTCTCTCTCCCTCCCTCCTTCCCTCTCTCTCTCTCTGGTGTCTTCACACACAGAGGGGATCACAGGGAGCGAACTGCTGTATTAGCATGTGGGCACGGCTCATATACTGCCCATGCAACGCAGGTGAGTCAGGTGAGGAGAGGCACCGGTCTCGTTACCGAGCCTCGTTACGTGGCGGCGGCTTATTGAATTAGCGTGAATTCTCAACGTCTTCCACTTGGACCGCCTCCAGGCCCACCAGCTGGTGCACTCAATGCAGCTCAGCTCACCCTAACTCAATTAACTAAGCCGGGCTGAGCCGGGCTGAGCTGAGCTCAACAAGCATTTTTCAAGCACTGAGCTGGCTGCCGGGGAAAAAAATAACAAAGGAGGCAAGACGCTCACTTGGCCCCTAGCTGACTGTCTTGCGCCCGCGGCAGATAATACGGTACCGTATTTTCCAAGCGCTGCCTGCATGGTTTGCACCATGTCTGCAGTTCCCGCGTGCTATCATGTACTTCGTGTTTTTATTTAGAGCGTGCATGTATTTCTTCAGACTTAATTTTCTAAATGTATCGAGGTGACGTTGGCATTCTCTTAAAAATAACTATTTTTAAGTGACCCCCATCGGTGACATTCACAGTGTTGTACAACCAACACCTCTGGTTCCAAAGCATTTTCATCACCCAAAATAGAAGCCCACAACCAGGAGGCTGTCACTCCCCAGGCCCCTCCCTCCCAGCTTCTGGCGACCGTTACTCTGCTTTGTGTCTCTGTGGGTTTGTCTACCCTGGATATTTTGGCTGAGTGGAATCAAGCGATGTTTGTACTTTTGTGTCTGTCGGCTTTCACTTGGCATAATGTTTTCGAGGTTACATGAGTGCTGTAGCATGGATCAGAACCTTCTCTTTTCTTATGGCTAAATATATTCCCTTGTAAGGAGAGACCACGGTTTGCTGATCCATTCATCCCTTGATGGACATCTGACCTGTTTCCACCTTTTGACTATTGTGAATAGAGCTGCTTTAGGAATAAGTTTATTTTAAAATGAAATACACTGGGGCCGGCGCTGTGGCGTAGCGGGTAAAGCTGCCACCTGCAGTGCCAGCATCCCATATGTGCACCGGTTCGAGTCCCGGCTGCTCCTCTTCCAATCCAGCTCTACTATGGCCTGGGAAGGCAATAGAAGATAGCCCAAGTGCTTGGGTCCCTGTACCCACTTTGGCAACCCGGAAGAAGCTCCTGGCTCCTGGCTTTAGATTGGCCCAGCTCCAGCCATTGCAGCCATTTGGGGAGTGAACCAACAGATGAAAGACCTCTCTGTCTCTCTCTCTCCCTCTGTAACTCTGCCTTTTGAATAAAATAAATACATCTTTTTTTTTAAAAAAGAAAATACACTAATCTTCCATCTAATATATGTTACGTAATATATGTGATAAAGTGAATAGGAAACAGACACACGACTATTAGAAATATGATATTCGGCCGGTACCGCAGCTCAATAGGCTAATCCTCCGCCTTGCGGCGCCAGCACACCGGGTTCTAGTCCCGGTTGGGGCACTGGATTCTGTCCCGGTTGCCCCTCTTCCAGACCAGCTCTCTGCTATGGCCCGGGAAGGCAGTGGAGGATGGCCCAGGACCTTGGGCCCTGCACCCACATGGGAGACCAGGAGAAGCACCTGGCTCCTGCCTTCAGATCAGCGCGGTGCGCCGGCCGCAGCGCGCCGGCTATGGCGGCCATTGGAAGGTGAACCAACAGCAAAAGGAAGACCTTTCTGTCTGTCTCTCTCTCTCACTGTCCACTCTGCCTGTCAAAAAAAAGAAATATGATATTCATCCCATGAGCCAGAAGCAGGAGAAAGCCCGGGCTCTGGGGGTGACTGGATTTGAGCATGAATCCTGCCTTTGCCTTCCGCCTGATCGGCCCCTAGTCTCAGTGTCCCAATCTGTAAAATGATAATATGAAGGGGGCTCCAAAAAGTTCGTGGAAAATCCAATGGGAAAAAAAAAACTTTGCGTTGGGTTTCAAAAATTGGGGGCACGAAAACAAACTTCTCTGTGGTCCATTTCCCATGAAGACTGTGAAGCACCCTCACTCTTGTGATTACTTCCTCCTGTCGCTGTTACCAAGAGTTCAAACCACGAGTGGGGAGCAGGCACTGAGCCGAGTGGTTCAGTTGTTTGCATCCCACATTGCAGGACCTGGGTTCGATTCCTGGCTCCAGCTTCCTGGTGATGCAGACCCTGGGAGGTGGCAGGTGACGGCTCAGGTCATTCGGTCCCTGCCACCCACATGGGAGACCTGGATTGAGTTCCAGGCCATCCTGGCTTTGGCCTGGACTTTGTGACCAACTGGGGAGTGAACCAGTAGATGGAAGATCTCTGTCTCTCTCTCCCTCTGTCTAATTAAAAAACAATAATGAGTAAGCACACAGGACCATGCCAGGCACAGCCCCTCAATCAACGCCCAAAAGCTGATGGGAGGAACACAGCTCATGGACACAGTCGCTGTAATAAGAATGCCAGCAGCTAACAAAGCAAATGCTTGCTAATGCCAGGAACTCCGTGAAGCATCTGCCCATGTATTGTCTCAACCCCTTGCACGATTTTGGGGCAAATGATACTATTCCCCCATTTTGGAGATGGGAAAATGGAGGCCCAATCAAGTGGGCACAGTGGCCAAAGGTATTATAGCTCAAGACTGGAACTCTGGAGAAGCTGGACAGGACTAAGAATCCCCTGGAAGGTGGGGACTGTCCCGGGGCAGAGATGCTTCCTTGAAGAATGGCTGCCTGGGCCCCGAGGTCCTGCCCCGGCCGGCGGCCCTGTGCCTCCCTGCACCCCTCCGGTAGGGTCTGTTATCGGCTCACCCTTCTTCAGCCTGCCCCGGCGAAGCTCCCTGAGAGGCCAGGTCTTTTCTGCCCTCGGTCCCTCCAGCACTCTGCGGCTTCCCTGCCCAGCCTGCACCCATCACCCTGACCCAATCGGTGTCCCCAAACCTCTCCTTGGCCCTGCCTCTCTCCCTGTTCGCACACTGCGTTGCATCCCAGGCCTCACGACTGTCACGCAGCCTCTTGCTAATGAGCAGGTCTCAACTTTGCAGGTATCCGTGATGCCCCCAGTGACGGGGAGCAGGTGCGTCATCGTCACTTTCAGTCTGCATGGGGAATCCTGTCCCCACCGCGGGTGACAGCAGCATGGCGGGCGGGGCGGGGGGCTGGATCAGTCTCCCACGGCTGCCAGGGCCTGTGACACAATCGACAGAAACTTCTCTCACAGTGGTGGAGGCTGGAAGTCCGGAATCCGGTGTGAGCAGGGCCCTGGGTTCCCTGAAGCCTCCGGGGGAGGATCCTGCCTGCCTGCCTCTTCCAGCTCCTGGGGTCTCCGGAAGTCCCTGCCTTGCGGCTGCCTCCCTCCAACACCTGCCTCCGTCGTCATGGGGCCTCGTCCTCCGTGCGCCTCTGGGAGTCCTTGGCCGTCTTCCTCAGGACACTTGTCACTGGACTCAGAGCCCAGACTAATCTCAGGTGAGCCCATCCCGACCCGTCCATCACATCCATGAACACCCTGTTTCCTAAGAAGACGGCGTTGTCAGGCTCCAGGGGGACCCGGATGTCGCTTCTCTCCGGAGTGGGGAGTGGGGTCTCCAGACACACGGAGACTTCAGAGAGTCAGTGGGCAAATGCTCGTGATGGAAAAGCCAGGCGGGGATTGCGAAGCGTTTCGCCATGAGCTCTCCGGGGAGGCCTTGTAGAGAGGGGCCTGGTTTGCCCTGGAACTGGCGCAGGCAGGAAGGGGTGCGACCATCCTGCAAGTGCTGCTGGCCATATTGTCACCTTCTCAGCCTTGTGTGGCACGGTGGGAAGGCCCTGCAGCTTTGGGGCCATGTCTCCCACACTAAAAAGGCTGGAGCAGGCCAGGGCCGTTTCATACCTCCATGTTAGCCATGTTAGCCAGTTCAGGTGTGTCCCTGGGATGAGTCTGACCACCTCCACCCAGCCCTGTCCCATGCTTCTGGTCCCCATATTTATTTGAGAGACAGAGCGGACAGAGGTCCTATCGGTTTGTTTCCGGCCCCTCCCAAACACCTGCCACAGCCAGGGCTTGGCAGGGCTGAAAGGGAGAGCCAGGACCCCAGTGCAGGCCTTCCAGGTGCGCAGTGGAACCCGAGGACTTGAGTCGTCACTTGGTGCGCCCCGGGGTGCAGTCAGCAGGAAGCCAGAATCAGGAGAGGAGCAGGAACTCAAACCTGGGCGCTCGGATCTGGGATGCAGGCGGCCCAACTGCTAGGCCCAAACCTCACCCCCACCCCCACCCCTGCCCTGGCCCCGCAACCGTTATGTATGCATAGCAACCGAAGATGAGCTCTTGAGTAAATACACCAACTATGGAACAATTTTGTGATTAATTCAGAAAATTGGCTTCCAGAACCCTGTGGCCGAGACCCAACTTGGCTTGGAAGCGTGCAGTCCTTCGGCAGAGCCCCCACGGACGGCTAAACTGGCCACATTTTGTTCCGAGAAAGGATCAAAGACACAGACTGCTTTAATTTCCCCGCCCCCAGCTCCAGCGAGCCACGGATATTTAAAGGCAAATACATTCAAGAGAAATTTGCAGTACAGCAGAATCCTGTAAACCCACACCATTATGCTATGCAAATTCACTGATGGGGTAGGAGTGTCTTCCCAAAGGTCACGGGAAGTGTTTGTTATTAGAACAAATCACGAGTGGACTTCAAATCACGTGTTGCGCCGAAGATAAACTTGTGTTTTAACTCTCTTTTCCCACAGATTTGTGGAAGTCCCCTGGTACCTTCTCTCGCCCTCTTCCCTTTTCCCTTCCTAAGGTGATGCCACTCCCTCCTGGGAGGGGGCTCTGGGGTCGCCTGGCCGGGAGCAGCTGGCTACCCACAGCTCTGGGGTCGCCTGGCCGGGCTCCCATTCAGTTCTGTCTTCTCTGAAGTGGGCAGGGAGCTGTTCCTTAGTAAATGCTCAATAAACACAGTTCCTCGCTGTTGTTATGGTCCCAATCCTGCTGCCTCCTCCAGGGTTTTTTTTTTTCTCCCTGCTTGGCTCACATTTTCCGTTCATGCAACAAGTGATGTGCATCCAGCTCCTGCATCACCAATTGCCGCAACCTTGGTGCCTGGAAGCAGTAGAAATGGCGTCTCTCACAGTTCAGCACCGAGCTCTGGGGGAGGTCCTGCCCCAGGCACTCGCTGGACTCCTGGCGGCACCACTGTGCCTCTGCCTGGGTCGTCACGTGGCCTGCTGTGTGTGTCCCTTATAAGGACACTTGTCGCCGCATCCAGGGGCCAGCCCGCTAATCCAGGATGATCTCACTGCCAGGCCCTTCACTTAATGGCATCTGCAAAGACCCTTTTCCCAAATAAGGTCACATTCGCAAGTTCCCCAGGGGTGAGGACCAGGACACACCTTTTGGAAGGCTACCGTTCAACCCACGACAAGACGACACCAGGGCCTCCTGCCTGTGGGCAGTGGGCGGGGAGCAAGCGACACACTCCTGTAAATCTTCCCCTCGTATCCTTGTGATGAATAAATCAAGTGAGCGGCCAGCATCAGGTGCCCAGGGCAGTGGACGCAGAGCGAGGCGGATGGCAGGAAGGCCTGTCCCCTTCACCTTATCATTGCCATTCAAGGCACTCCTTCAGCGGTGCAAGTTTGTAGCCACACCTCTCTCGCTCTCTCTCTCTCTCTCTCTCTCTCTCACACACACACACACACACACACACCTGCATGGCCTGCCGCAGCCCAGGGGCACGAGTGAGGGTCCCTCAGCCGAAGCTGCCAAGTTCAGGGGCTGACTCCCAGGCAGACCCATGCTGTGGACGACCTGGGGCAGAGCATAGAGGCCTTGGCTGGGGATGGGACTTCTTCATTCCTTACTGATAGCCTGTGTTACAACTCCTGCCTCGGCTGCACCCAAGGGCTCCTGGAGTGACTGCACTCAACTCAAATTGCAATCAGCCGGGCTCCGGGCTCCGGTGTTTATCTGCAGGGAACTATTTTTGGGGTGTGTTCATAGACAGCACACATAAAAGTCTTTGGTATTTGGGATGCGAGCATTAGGGATGATTAAAGTTAGTGGCTAATGAGCATGCCGGGGATGGACATCCTCTGCATGAGCAGGTGCATGTACGCTACGTGTGCGAGTGTGCGCACTGCAGGTGTGTCCACACATCTTCCCTCAGGGGACCTCACCAGTGTCCGCAGGCCAGCTAGGATAGGACATGGAGCTAGATAACCCTGGCCTGTCTCAAAATCCGTGTGCTCCTGTAACCTAGCTGTGCTTCAAAGCCTGACCACACCGCCTGACCCAGAAGCCTTCCTTGACGGCCCTCTGAGCCACAGAGCAGGGAGAGCAACCACGTGTCACCTCAGGTGCCAACATGGACCCCGCTGGTGGCACCGCCTGGCCCACTGTGTCAGGGAGGGTGCCGAGCACAGACCTGAGCTGGGATAAATACGACGCCGTGTTCCTGTGCTGGGACTGCGGCAGCAAAATCCCTCCAGCTGGGTGGCTGGACACAGCATCCATACATTCTCTTGGGTGCTGGGCAGGCATGTCCCCTCCAGAGCCACCAGGGGAGGACCTCTCCTTGCCTCTTCCAGCCTCTGCTGGCCTTGTGGCGGCATCACTCCGACCTCTTCCTCCATCTGCCCTCCATGGGGGTCCTTACCTGGCCTTGCCCGCGGTGTGCATCAGTGCCCAGACACCCCTGTCCTTATAAGCAAGTCAGTCACTGCACGGATCACCCTGAGGGCCTCACTAGAGCTTCAGCCGTCTGCACGGATCACATTCACAGGTGCTGGGGGCTGAGGGCTGCAACGTACATCCTGGAGGTGGGGGGCAGGGAAGTCAACCCCTAACAGATGCCAAGAATAAGGAGGGACGTCCATCGCGGATCACCTGCTGGCTAGCTCTGCCCCAGCATAGCAAAGGTGTGAGTCACAAAGTTGCGAGTCACTCAGGCTGCTGTGACTACTGATTATCTATCTACCAACATCTGTCTGTTTATCCACCTGTCCATCCATCCACCCACCCTCCCACCTGTCTGCCTGCAAATCTATGTATCTACCTTCGTGTCGATCTACATATTTATGTATGCACCTATACCTCTTTGTATCAATGTGTGGTACATACGTAACAATGTAGCTATCTTTGTATCCACACATTTATCAACCTGCATACCGATCGCCTGTCTGTATCTCCTGTCTATCTGTGTACCTGGCCTTTATCTGTGATCTATGAGATGTATTTGCCTTAAGCAGGTCAAAAGTTCCGCGAGGCCAGAGATGACAGCTGCAGCCTTGTCTTTAACCCACAATCTGGATGTAGTAGGCACTCAATAAATACTCATTCAGGAATTAATTTTCATTGTTTGGACTCCGAAATTAGATCAGGGAAAGCTCTCTCTCTCTCTCTCTCTCTCGCCCTAAAACACAATCCTCCAAGGGCTTCCGAGGCTGCTCCCAGATGCTCCCTGCAGGGCTGGGCACTGGGCTCGCGGGCCTGCGCTCCGCCTTCCCAGCGGCAAACATCACGGAATCTTACGTGTGTACCGGGGTGTCGCGCTCTAATAGGACAGCCCCGTAATTGCTCCGTGAGATTATAACGTCAGGCTCATCCATCACGCTGTCCTCTAAGTAGTCTGCTTTTCCTAATGGAATGCCGTGTCCTACACAAGGAGGGAGGCAGCATAATGTGGGGTTTTATGGAGGCTGCTTTCTTGCTGTGAGCTGTGGACCTGAAATGATAGTTAAATCGATGGAGAGGCACTAAGCCCTGGCCTGTGAGTCCGGGCGTCCGTAAAACCAAGTTATTGACAGCCCTGAGTGGATGCTTTGCAGGCCGGCTCTCCCAGCCTCGATCAGGTACTCACGTTCTGCTTCTCTCTCTCTCTCTCTCTCTCTCTCTCTCTCTCTCTCTCTCTCTCTCTCCCTGCTGCCCCCCACCCTGCCCTCCGGGAGCACAGGAGCAGCCCAAGAGAAACAGAACCCGGTGGCCAGCTGATTGTTTCCACCGCCTGTGTGACAGCCACCCCCAGCCAAGTGCTCCTCTCCCCTCCGTGACTCTACTGGGGAGGAATCAGCTCCCAGTGGTCTTCCCAACTACGGAGAAAAGGAGTCCTCCCTGGGCTGCCTCCAATGTGCCTGGCAGAGGACCAAGAGGTGGGAAGCCTGCCTTCTCCCCTGGCCTCTTGCCCCGTACATGGTGTGACCTGGGGAGGGGACCTGACCTCGTGGCTTCTTTGCTGCCTCCTCTGTAAGGAACCACCTTTCCTGGCTTGGAGTCAGGCTCCGGGGCTGGGAGAGCAGCCTGCACAGCTTACAGAGCCCCAGGGAGACCGCAACTGGCAAATGCAGAGGGGAGCCAAGCCTTTGGGTTTTGCCACGTGCTGTACTACCTTGTGGAATTTTTGAATAATGACAAAAATAACAGATGGATTTATACAATTATTCCACACTTCCACCACCACTGCCACCACCAGGAAGCCCTGCGTTTTGCCAGGGGTCTTGTATTATTGTTCACGTTTTTATGGGTGGGTGCTGGTGTGCCCATTTCTCAGTCCGTAAAGTGAGGGACCCCCTGGGCTGGGCTGGAACCAGTGCCCACTCCCAGGCGGGTGTAGGGCTTGACTGCCCAGGCGTCCCCCCTGGGAGCACACAGGAGATGTTGACTCCGACAGTCACTAGGCCACATCTCACTCAGGCCATTCACCGTCCTCTCCCGGTTCCAGCTGGGCCACCTTGGCATCACTTCCTCACGAGCTCCAAGTGGGATCCCATTTCAGCCTCCACACACCTGTCCTCCTGTCCTGCCCTGGGTGGGAGGCTCTTCCTGCACACGTCTCCTCCGGTGAGTCCCAGCTTCCGCTTCCGTGTCACCTTTTGCTCACTTAGGCACTGCGTTTTTCCTTTAAGGAGCTTACCATGCCTGCAACTAAGTAATTACTCATGTCTCTCTTCCCCACCAATGAGTTCCGTGACAGCAAAGACCTGTTGGTCTTTTTTATTACTGTAACTCCAGCACTGAGTAGGTACCCAATAAAAATCTGCAGAATGAGGGGATAGATGGGTGGATGACGGATGGAAGGACAGACAGGTAGAAAGAAAACAAGATAGATGCTTTTCTCACAGCATGTATCTATATAAGCATGAAGCAAACTACCAGTATTCCTCATTGAGAGAAACTGCTCAGAAAATTCTAAGACCCAATTCTAAGACCCAATTGTTCAGAGAAGTCTCTATCTTTGCTCTAAGACTCTGGGTAGAATTCTTTGCCTCTTCCTAGCTTCTGATGGTAGATGTCACCCCTCAGCAGTCCTTGGCTCACTCCAATCTCTGCCACATGTCATCGTCCCCGTGTGTCTTTCCCTCTTCTTATAAGGACCGCGGTCAGATTGCATTAGGGGCCCATCGTACTCTTATGTAAGCTCATCTTAACTAATTCTGTCTTCAGTGGCCTTGATGGTGAACACGGTCATTTTCTGAGGTCCCCGGGGATTAGGACTTCAACCTGTCTTTCGGAGGTAATGTACCTCTCCCGGGGACGTGTCCTAGAGCCACTCCCCATACAGTCATAAGGGACGTTGGTGGTGGCCGAGTTGGGCATAGCACAGAGGGAGAGGTGACCCACGCCTGGGATACAGCGACTATGATACACGCCAATGATGACATAATATGCAACAGGCAGGACGGATGCACAGCGCACTGGGTTTGCATACATCATCCTGGAGAGCCCTTACAAGTGGGGGTGACATGAAGAAAGGAGGAACTAGACGGAGATGGATGGCCCAATTCCACTGACATAAATTTCAAACATCCACTCACAGAACAACTCTGTGTGTGTCTCATGAGCCTTGGAAAGCGGCTTGGAAGGATTTATTTTGAAGATGCTGAAGTGCCTGCCTGTGGGAGGCAGAGAGAAGTGGGAACAGTAGATGAAGGCAAAAAACGAACGCGAGAAGGCACAAGAGGAGCCTGGGACAGACAAATGGAGACCGTGTGGCATTAACCGACACGGGTGACTCTGTGAGCGCACACACTGAGCCGCCGGACCTGGCTCTGAGAGAAGGAGTCATGGAGGGAGAATTGGTCTCGATTGTGCCGAGGGCTTGAGGTGGAGGGGTGGGGTGGGGTCTGCGAGCATGCCCAGCAGGGGCACGCGATCGTTTCTGGAATGTCCAGGGAGGCATGGCTGAGAAGATGGCATCAATGACACTAAGATCCGGAGAAGGATGGGAGTTGTATGGGTTAAGACCCGGGCACACGGGTCCAGGCAGGAGGGACAGCAGGTGTAGGAGCTGTGAGGAAAGGCCAGGCTGGCCACGGTGCACCTACCAGGGGAGAAAAGTGCGGTGTCGTGCCACTCCTAAGGAAGGAGAGGGCACAGAGCTGGCGGTGGCATTGCCACTCCCAGAGCTGCCCATAGGCTGCCAGACCCACACTCAACACTCCCACAGAGAACCACAGGGCTTCCCGAAGCCTGAAACCAGGCTCCCCCAGGGGTCTCTTTTTGCCCCTTACTTTGGATGGCGACCTGGGTACCGGCTGCTGCTTTACACTTCTTGGCGGTGGAGGCTGGTTTATACCCCATCCTCATCTTCATCTTCACCCCCACCCCCATCCCATCGCATCCTCACCCCCTGTTGTGACAATCATGCACATCTCCGGGCGCTGCATCAATGTGCCTGGGGAGGCAGTGGGGCCAAACTGCCCAGTCTGGGCATCAGGGCTCGAGTCCATTTCCTATCACACAGCCCTGAGGCCCCAGCAGCGCCCCTCGATGGTGCTCAGCTGCGGGACAGGGCCCCAGACGGTGAGGGGCTGTGCTGTGATGACTTCCACGGGGATTTTGCACGCGTCAGCCTTCAGGCTGAGTTTAGAGGCTCCCACGGCTGCTGCGAGCCAGTCAGGGCTCACCATGGTCACAGAGCTTACAAGTGGTAAAGAAGCAACTGGGGCCCAGTCTGCTCCTGGAACCTGTTCCTTCCCCGGCAGCTCGCGTGGCCGGAGATGGCCCTGAGCCTGCCTCCTGGTTCTAGTGAGACCACAGGCAAATTAGAACCCCAAGGTACTCCCATGGTGAGGACTCCACGGATCACATAAGACGTGACCAAAACGGAATGCATTGGCTCAAATAGACAGCAAGGTCAAGGAGCTATGGCGTCAGGCACGACTGGATCAGGGACTCCACGGGTCACAAGGACACGTTTTCTGCTGGGCTGGCTTCATCCTCGGGCCAACTCTGCCCACTATACAGAGAGAGCCGCCAGCAGCAGTGGGTTCCAGACTTGACCTCTTCCCGGGAGGCCCCCTGGCGTTCCTGAAGCTGGCTCTGACTGTCCCGGTTCGAGTCCCGTGGCAACCAGAAAGACAAATCACCATAGCCAGGGGGCGAGTGAGACCCTCTACCTGCTTAGCCCTGGAGTATGACTTAAGGTGGCTCACAAGCCTTCCAGAGAGGAGTGGGAGAGAGATGCTGTAGACAGAAAGTGGGGTGCACACCTGGACAGGTGAAGCGGGGGTCCCTGCACCCAGCACGGCACAGCAAGAACTGGGCTAGGGATGGTCCGTGTGTGGTGTCCCTTGATCCTTCACCATTGCGGTGGGCCGAGGGGAGGGCCAGTGTCCAGGGAGTGCCTCCCGCACACCTGCAGAGGCACGTGCCCTCAGGCGGCCGAGCCAAGCCTGGCCTCCAGCGCGGCGGCCTCCAAGCCCCGCATCCCTCCACCTCCTGAGGCTCAGGCCTGTCTTCACTCGGAGCGCGTTCAGCGAGTTCTCTCTGTCCGAATGGCACTTTTACACTAAGGGCTTTAGGAGCCACAGGCCGGCCGCGTCTCTCCAGCCCTGCCGAGCTCTGGCGTCCAGGGAAACACACCAGAGACCCCAGCGGCCGCAGCCAGCCTCCGGTACCAGGATGGCCGAGAACCTGAACTTGAGCTCCTGCCGTGTGGCGGGGGGTATGTGTGGTATGTGTGTGTGTGTGGTGTGTGTGTGTGATGTGTGTATATGGTGTGTATGATGTGTGTGGTGTGTATGTGTGATGTTTGTGTGTGTTGTGTGTGTATGATCTGTGGTATGTGTATGGTGTGTATGTATAGTGTGTGTGTGGGGTGTATACTGTGTGTGGTGTGTGTGTGTGGTGTGTATAGTGTATATGTTGTGTATAGTGTGTGTAGTGTGTATGTATAGTATGTGTGGTGTGTATGATGTGTGTAGTTTATGTGTGGTGTGTGTGTAGTGTGTGTGGTGTATGTGGTGTGTATGTGTGTTGTGTATACTGTGTGTGGTGTGTATGTGTGTTGTGTATACTGTGTGTGGTGTGTGGTGCGTGTATGTAGTATGTATAGTGTGTGGTGTGTGGTGTGTATGTGTGATGTGTGTGGTGTATAGTGTATGTGTGGTGTGTATAGTGTGTGTGATGTGTGTATGGTGTGTACAGTGTGTATAGTGTGTGTGGTGTGTGTGGTGTGTATAGTGTGTGGTGTGTATAGTGTGTGTAGTGTGTGTGATGTGTATAGTATGTGTGGTGTGTGTGTATGGCTTGTATAGTGTGTGTGGTGTGTATAGTGTGTGTGGTGTGTATAGTGTGTGTGTGGTGTGTGGTGTGTATAGTGTATATAGTGTGTGTTGTGTGTATAGTGTGTGTGTGTGATGTGTGTAGTGTATGTGATGTGTGTATGGTGTGCTTAGTGTGTGTAGTGTCTGAGGTGTGTATAGTGTGTGTGGTGTGTATGGTGTGTATGGTGTGTATAGTGTGTGTGGTGTGTGTGGTGTGTGTGTGTAGTGTGTGGTGTATGTGGTGTGTGATGTGTGTATGGTGTGTAGTGTGGTGTGTGTGTGTGGTGTGTGGTGTGTATAGTGTGTATAGTGTGTATAGTGTGTGTGATGTGTGGTATCTATAATGTGTGTAGTGTGTGTAGTGTGTGTAGTGTGTGTGGTGTGTGTGGTGTGTGTGGTGTGTGTGTGTAGTGTGTGGTGTATGTGGTGTGTGATGTGTGTATGGTGTGTAGTGTGGTGTGTGTGTGTGGTGTATGGTGTGTATAGTGTGTACAGTGTGTGTGTGTGGTGTGTGTGTGTGGTGTGTGTTCAGTGTGTGTGTGTGGTGTATGGTGTGTATAGTGTGTACAGTGTATAGTGTGTGTGGTGTGTGGTGTATGGTGTGTATAGTGTGTGTAGTGTGTGTGGTGTGTGGTGTATGGTGTGTATAGTGTGTTCAGTGTGTGTGGTGTGTGTGTGTGGTGTATGGTGTGTATAGTGTGTACAGTGTGTGTGTGTGGTGTGTGTGCGGTGTGTATAGTGTGTATAGTGTGTACAGTGTGTGGTGTATGGTGTGTGATGTGTGTACAGAGTGTGTGTATGTGGTGTGCGGTGTGTATAGTGTGTACAGTGTGTGTGGTGTGTGTGTGGTGTGTGGTGTGTATAGTGTGTACAGTGTGTGTGTGGTGTGTGATGTGTGTACAGTGTGTGTGTGGTATGTGATGTGTGTACAGTGTGTGTGTGCGGTGTGTATAGTGTGTACAGTGTGTGTGTGGTGTGTGGTGTGTATAGTGTGTACAGTGTGTGTGTGTGTGTGGTGTGTGGTGTGTATAGTGTGTACAGTGTGTGTGTGGTGTGTTACCCGCTGTCTAAGTGGAGGCGGCGGTGGAGCTGCAGAGGGCAGGAGCCGGGCGGCGGGGCCGGGGGCGGCCTCCTGTGTCCGGCGGGCAGGCAGCGGCAGGGCCCGGTGGACGCGGCCGGAGGCTCTGCTCCTCTGGTTCTCAGGAGCAGCAGCCACGCGGCTCTGCAGGCCCGGCCAGCAGCAGGTGGCTCCCCGGGCTCCCCGGGCTCCCTCCCAGCTCCCGGGGCCTGCAGGGCCAGCACAGGGCATGGCTGCCGCCCAGGCCCAGGGTGCAATAGGCACCTTAGGGACCACACAACACCACCGTGCGAGCCTGGCATGCGGCTCGGGGCCTGGTGGAGGGACGGGGCCGCACCCCAGCTCCCTCTGCTTTCGCTGCTCAGACCTGTGGGACACAGTCCGGGGCCGCAGGGCCAGGCGTGGCCCTGCCAGAATCCGCTCTCCCGGCCAGTGTGGGCCCGGGCCACTGTCCGCCGTCCGGCCAGTGTGGGCCCGGGCCACTGTCCGCCGTCCGGCCAGTGTGGGCCTGGGCCACTGTCCACCGTCCGCCGGCCCTGAGCTGCGGCCCAAAGTGGCTTTTTTTTTTAAAGTGCTTTATGCAACTTTGCAAAGGAGCCGGCGGGGCGGCCGGAGGTGGGAGGGGGCGGGGAGGTCTGTACTGGGGCCGGGAGGTCTGTACTTCCAGCCCGGCCCGAACGGTTTCTTGACGGTTACTGTCCCGGTTCTGCTGAGTCACAAAGATCCCACAGCTGCCTGCCGCAAACACAGCTGTTGGGCGAAAATAACCACAGGCCCGGCCTCATGCACCTTCCAGAAAAGAGGGCAGAAAAACCTCAAAACACGAGAGAAACGCAAAGCAAGAAAAGAGACACCAGCACCTCCCCCCCCCCACAAAAAAAATAAAAAAACACAGCCCAGCGCTGCTCGCTGGCTCACTCGCTCACTGGCGCCCAAGGCTTGGTCTGTCTCTCAACTCACAGCGGACTGGCTGCGTGCATTTCCACTCTGCAGGGTGGAGGCCAGGCTGGGGATCACCCAGCCCGTGGGCCCTGAACTCATTTGGTCTGGCCCTGTCAAAGCAACCACAGGCGGAGGAGACCCATAGCAGCCTGATTTTGCAGTTGATAATTTTGTGTGGCCCTCCAAGCATGCTGTAAATCTTTATGGCCCCTGGCAGAAAAGAGTTCCCACTGCTGTTGGGGTGGGGCTGTTCAGTAACCTCTCCCACCCCACTCCCAGGTAAAAACTGATTTCTACTTCCTAACGCCCCTGAGCGGGTGGTTGTGAATTGACTTAAAGTTCTTGCAGGTGAAATCAAGCTGCATTAGCTGGGTGGACCAGCGACAGGTGCCCTTCTCCTGTACCTCACCCGTGCGCAGAAGCAGCTGAGAGGTGGCCAAGGCACAGGCACACGTTGCCTGGAGTCACGCAGCAGCGGGAAGCCAAGGACAGACAAGGATGGAAAATGGACAGAGCCGCCCCTTCCTCCTCTCCCAGCCCAGGGACCCTTGCAGCATCCTGTGTGCGAGGGTGCCGTGGCTTCCTTTCTCCTGGCCTTATGGATGCCCAGGAAGCAGGATGGTACCACGAGGGCACAGGGACGAGAGGGCGCTGGGACTCACAGGTGTAGATGAGACTGCCATGGACCAGGTGTGCGACCTCATTAACCGGCCGCCATTCACCGAGGCAGCCACGCACAGTGCGTGTGTCTTAGAAGAGAGGCTTGGTTTGGATCCTGGCTCTGCCACTTTCTGGCTGTGTGGCCTGGGGTCAGGTGTTTAACCTCTGTGGCCCTCAGTCTCTTCTTCCATACAATGGGTATAATAAGGAAGCCTGTCTGATACAGGGGTGAGGATCAAGGGAGCTAAACCTGCAAAGCTGCGCTCGGTGTGCTTTGTTGCCTCTTGTCTGCTCAGCATCTGTGGCAGTATCTCTTTCTTTCGAAGACTTACTTACTCATCCAAAAGACAAAAGTGACAGGAGGGAGACACATACACATACATGCGGAGGGAGGGAGAGGGAGAGGGAGAGGGAGAGGGAGAGGGAGAGGGAGAGGGAGAGGGAGAGGGAGAGGGAGAGGGAGAGGGAGAGGGAGAGGGAGAATCTGCTGGTTCACTCCCCAAATGGCTGCAACAGCCAGAGTTGGACAAGGCCGAAGTCAGGAGTCAAGAAATCCATCCTGGTCTCCCGCATGGGTGCATGGGTGGCAGGGCCCAAGCACTTGGATCATCTTCTGCGGTTTTGCCTAGGTGCATTAGTGAGGAACTGGATTGAAAGTGAAGGGGCTGGGGCCGGCGCTGTGGCGCAGCAGGTTAAAGCCAAGGCCTGAAGTGCCAGCATCCCATATGGGCACCAGTTCAAGTCCTGGCTGCTCCTCTTCCGATCCAGCTCTCTGCTGTGGCCTGGGATAGCAGTAGAAGATGGCCCAAGTCCTTGGGCTCCTGCACCTGCATGGGAGACTGGAAGAAGCTCCTGGCTCCTGGCTTTGGATCGGTACAGCTCTGGCTGTTGTGGCCATCTGGGGAGTGAACCAGCGGATGGAAGACCTCTCTGTGTGTCTCTACTTCTCTCTGTTTTCAAATAAATAAAATAAATCTTTAAAATAAAAAAAAGTGAAGGTGGCTGAGACTCCAGCTGGAGCTGCCATGTTGGATGCCAGTGCCGCTTAACTCACTGCACATCCCCAGCCACTGGGTCGGCGTCTTTGGAGGCCAGCCTGCTGGTTTACCTTTGGTAGACTCTCCCTCTTCCACAAGCCCCGCCCCCTATAATGTATGACCCAGGACCTGGCCAATCAGAGTGAGGGCTTTGTTCAGGAATAGGTTCTTGGTTCCATGAAACAATCAACGTTCTTGATACTGAAGATAGTCCGAGGGGCCGGCACTGTGGTGCAGCAGGTTCGGCTGCCATTTGCAATGCTGTCATCCTATATTGGAGCGCTGCTTAGAGTTCTTGCTGCTCCACTCAGATCCCGCTTCCTGCTAATGTGCCTGGGAAAGCAGCAGCAGATGGCCCAAGACGGCCACCCACCTGGGAGACCTGGGAGTTTCAGGCTTGTGGCTTTGGTCTGGACCAGCCCTGGCTGTTACAGCCACTTGGGAAGTGAACCGGTAGACGGAAAATATTCTTCTCCTCCTGCCCTTGTCAGTCTGCCTTGCAAGTGCATAAATCTTAAAAAAAAAAAAAAAAGAAAATTGTTAACCTTATCGTATGAAAAACAACAACAAAATCCCTGAGGTTTAAAGGGATTTAATATCTTGCTTAAAATCACCAGTGAGTCCAGGGCTCTGATGGGATTCACTTAGCTCTGGCAAGGCTGAGAGACCCTGTGGTCAGTAACCTAGGCCCTGGGTCATGCCTTTGGAGACCACAGATGTCCCAAGGGCTCCAGTGCTGGTCTGTGCAATGAAAGGGCTGGTAGGGTTTAAATCTCTGTGTGAGGTTTACATGAGTTACAAAAGGAACTCTGACAACTAACCAATGTCTTTGCTGTCAGTAACCAATGCAGGCTTGCATCTTGTCACTCTTGCTTCAGAAGTGAGATGGTAAACAAGATGTCATTCACCTCCCTGATTCTAGATTCCGACATGCCAAGGCATCTGACTCAGGAGAACCTGAAGACAATTTAAAACAGAAGACCACAGGGGCTGGCGCTGTGGCACAGGAGGTTAAGCATCCGCCTGTGAAACCGGCATCCCACATGGGAGCTGGTTCAAGTCTTAGCTGCTTCATTTCTGATCCAGCTTCCTGCCGATGGTCTGGGAAAGCAGAAGATGGACCAAGTGCTTGGGCCCCTTCATTCACCTGGGAGATCCAGAAGAAGCTCCTGGCTTCAGATCGGCCCAGCTCTGGCCGTTGTGATCATCTTGGGAGTAAGCCAGCGGATGGAAGACCTCTCTCTCTGTCTCTCCCTCTGTCTGCAACTCTGTCTTTCAAGTAAATAAATAGAACTTTTTTATTTTTTTAAAGATGAAGACCCACAACATTCTTCTACATTTACTCTCTGCTTTACAGTTTCTGGCAACCTTCATTCATGTATACACCAGGCTTTCCCCCGGTATCATCTTCCTTTACCTGAAAAGTGAATTCATTTTAATATCATGGATTATGCAGTTCTACTGGTAACAAGCCTCACTATCTTTTTTTACCTTCATTTTTTTTTTAAATAAAAGACTTATGGGGCCTGGCGCTGTGGCGTAGCAGGTAAAGCCACCACCTGCAGTGCTGGCATCCCACGTGGGTGCCAGTTTGAGTCCTGGCTGCTCTACTTCCGAGCTCTCTGCTATGGTTTGGGAAAGCAGTAGATGTCCCAAGTGCTTGTACCCCTGTACCTGCGTGGGAGACCTGGAGGAAGCTCCTGGCTCCTGGCTTTAGATTGGCACAGCTCTGGCTGTTGCAGCCAATTGGGGAGTGAACCAGCGAATGGAAGACCTCTCTCTCTCTGCCTCTCCTTCTCTCTCTGTGTAACTCTAACCTTCAAAAAACAAATAAATCTGAAAAAAATAAAAGATTTATTATTTATTCAAAAGGCAGAGTGGATAAAAAGAGAGAGGTATAGACAGAGACATCTTCCATCCACTGGTTTACTCCCTAAATGCCTACAACAGCCAAGGCTGGGCCAGGCTGACGCCAGGAACCAGGAACTCCATCTGTGTCTCCCACATGGGTGACAGGGACCCAAGTGCTTCGGCCATCACCTCCTGACTCCCAAGCACATTAACAGGAAGGTGGGTAGGAATCAGGGTGGCAGACATAAGCCAGGCACTCCGATTTGGGTTGTAGGTATTCAAATGGTAGCTTAACCCACTGTACCACAACACCCACCCCTCATCTTCACTTTTAAGTCCATTTTCACTGAGCATAGATTCTTGGTTTACAGTTTTATTTTTGGTTTTGATTTTTAATTCCATGCAGTAAAAATGTCCCTCCATCGTCTCTGAAGTTGCATTGTTTTAAAAGAGAAGTCAGTGATATCTCTTATCTTTAAAGTCCCTTGTAGCTAACCTGTGTTTTTATCTTGGCTGCTTTCAACATTTTTCTCGTTATTGCTAGCTCTCAGCAACTTGATTGTGATGTGTCTTCATGTGCTTCTTTGTCTTGCCTGGGATCTGTTGAGCATCTTGGATTTGTAGCCTTACAGTATTTTTATAAGATTTGGGGCATTTTTCAGCCATTATTATTTCTGGTAATTTTTTTCCTGTTTGCCTCTCTCCTATAGGCACAAAGGACAGACTATCTAGTATTGTTGCATATATCTCTGATGCTGATAGTTGTTTAGAGTCTATTTCCTCTTCATTGTTCATCATGAATACTTTCTATTATTTTATCATTACATTTACCAATTTTTTCCTGAAATTTTAAAAATTTTTTTAATTTTTTAAAATTTATTTTTCAAGGAACACAAATTTCATAAGTACAGCTTTAGGAATATAGTTTTTCTTCCCACCATACCCCCCTCCCATCCACATTCCCACTCCTCCTCCTCCTCCCTCTCCCCTTGCCAGTCCCATTCTCCATTAAGATTCTTTTTCAATTTACTTTGTACACAGAAGACCAACTCCATACTAAGTAAAGATTTCAACAATTCCTGTAATTTTTAATATGCTGTTAAACCCACGTAGTGAATTTTCATTTTAGATATTATATTTTTCATTCTTAGGAATTACATTTGGTTCTTTTTCAGATCTTTTGGTTCTTTACATTTTAAAGCATATTTATAATGGCTGTTTTAAATATTTATTCAAAAGGCAGAGAAAAGGAGGGAGAGAGAGAGAAAGGGGGAGAAAGGGAGAGAAAGAGAGAGAGAGGGGGGAGAATCTTCCATCTGCTGGTGTACTCCCCCAAATGGCTGTAACATCCAGGTGTGGGCCAAGCCAAAGCCAGGAGCCAGGAACTATATCCTGGTCTCCCACACTGGTGGCAGGGGCCCAAGTATGGGCCATCTTCCACTGCCTCCCCAGGCATGTTAGCAGGAAGCTGAATCAGCAACAGAGCAGCCAGCACTCAACCCAGCACTGATAGGGGATGCTGGTGTCACAAGGGGTGGCTTAACGGGCTGCCCCACAATGCCAGCCACTGTAATAACTGTGTTAAGTCCCTGGCTATTCATTACAGCATCTTTGTATTGGTAGTCTGTTTATACTGACTGATATTTCTAATGGTAAAGGGTCACGTTTCCCTGCTTCTTCAGATGTCTGGGGATTTTTTATTGGATGCTAGACATTGTATATGTCGTGCACTCAAATGCTCGGCTTTGTTATTTTCCTCTGAAGTTTGCTTAGGCAATCAGTTAAGTCACTTCTCGTCCAGCTGGATTTTATTTGGAGGCTTGTTTTTAATCTTTGCTGCAGGAGACCTGGAGAAGCCTTCCTCTAGGCCTGCTGCTGAGGTTTGGTCTCTGATGAATGCTTTGGGTGTTCAGCAAATGATTCCCATTCTGGCTTGGGACAACTTGAGCGCCCCTCTGTCCCACAAGGGCCTCTGCAATTATGCAGCTCCCACTGCCCCAGGAGCTGCTCACTGTCAGCCTGTAGCATTTCACCCAGTGCCTGTGGGACTCAGGATTCAGCCAGTGACCAGCTGGTTCCCCATACAGATCTCTGCCACTGTTTGTCCATGACATGCCTTTCTCTCTGAGTAACAAATCCCAGCCTCTTCAACCTCCGGTGCTACAACCTGTCTCCTCCTCCGGGGGAGGCCACGGCACCCTGCCTGGGGTTCTCTTCCCTGTGCCACCACCTAAGCGCTGCTTGCAGGCAGAAAGCCGGGCGATCCATCACAGGGCTCCCTTCCTGTGCCTCCCTCCCTTCAGAGCTCACGGTTCCGCACCGCCTTTGCCCAGCGTCTGAGAACAGTTGTTTCCAATATTCTGCCATTGTGTGCAGCTAGAGCACAGCTGATAGCTGACTAGAAGCAGGAGCTGACTCTGCCTGACTTAAGGGTGGAAAGAGAAAAGGCTCAGAGGGACCTTGGCGGGTTCGCCACACAGGACAAAGACCAGCCCACCGGAGGAGAGACACACATGCAGCTCTTGGGATGGAGGGGGAGCTGACAGTCGCTTCAGGGCTCAGGTGAGGAGTGGGCGCCAAGTCTATGGGATCCTCGAGACCTGAATTTCTGGAGGAAACCCTCTGGCCTGGCCACATTCATGGGCCAAGGAGGGCAAGACATTTTTTTTTTTTTTTTTTGACAGGCAGAGTGGACAGTGAGAGAGAGACAGAGAGAAAGGTCTTCCTTTTGCTGTTGGTTCACCCTCCAATGGCCGCCGCGGTAGCATGCTGCGGCCGGCGCACTGCGCTGATCTGATGGCAGGAGCCAGGTGCTTATCCTGGTCTCCCATGGGGTGCAGGGCCCAAGCACTTGGGCCATCCTCCACTGCACTCCCAGGCCACAGCAGAGAGCTGGCCTGGAAGAGGGGCAACCAGGACAGAATCCGGCGCCCCGACCGGGACTAGAACCCGGTGTGCCAGCGCTGCAAGGCGGAGGATTAGCCTAGTGAGCCGCGGTGCCGGCTCAGGACAAGACATTTTATTAATGATGCTTCTGAGAGTCCCCCCAAACAAAACCAGGTCCAGAGGGAGGAAAACAGCCTGTCGCCAGGCAAAAGCACCAGACACTCAGTACAGTGTTGACGGGAGCACGCAGCCTGTAAGGGGGGCTGGTTGTGTGACCTCAGAACCTTGGCGTTTCTCCTTGCTGGTTGACCGTGGGACTGCACAGACCCCCGCTTTCCCCTAGCATCCCCGCCCTCCCCTACAGCACAGACGGGCCCTGGGCACCGCAGGGCCACTTCACGGATGGCCCGGGAGACAACAGGAACTTTCCGTCCAGCCAGAAGCACGGGTTTAGGGCTCGCCAAGAACGGCTCCTCTGTGCCTGCAGTGTTCAAGGAAGACTTCCGGAGAGTAAAGCTCTCGGCGGCGAAAGGGCAAGCCCAAGCCTGTGCCCTGGGAACAGCGCAGGAGACGGAGCCCGTCCGCTCCCCTTCCACTGTGTGGCTGCCGGGACTTGGAAGCTCCCTGCCCGAGGAGAACGCTGTGTTTTGTTTCCAGAGTGAGCTGGAGGTGGCCGCAGGCTAATTTATTAAGCAGCTAATTCAACCGGATGCGCACACCACAGCACCAGAAGGCAGGGCATGGGCTCTGCTCGGCGGCTCTGAGAATTCCCACTGTGCCCACCCTGCCCGGAGGCTAACTGGGCTACATATGTGTGGGTGTGTGCACATGCATCTGCCTGGACTCACACACGTATGTACACACGTGAAACTTCTATAGAGCTAGTCACTCAAGTTCCTTCAACTTTCCACAAACATTATTTTCATGTCCGAAGGTACTCAAAAAAGTTCATGGAAAATGCAATGGAAGAATAAGTATATTTTGCACAAACACACACACACACAAATCTCAAAACTCACACAGTCTTTTCATAATATGCATTGTCCTTGAACTTTGTGTACATGGATTTTAAAAATGTTTGTACCAAAATAGACTTATCTTTTCATTCCACTCTTGCATCTCTTAACATTTTTGAAGTACCCTCCTGTGAGCATACCCATTTCACAGATGGAAAAAAACTGTGAGTCAGTGACCAAAATCAAGAATGGGATTTGAGACTGCAGGAGGGAGCTTTCCTGGTATGCTTTGAGAACAATTTTGAAAGAAAGAGAAATAGAAAAAGGGAAGGAGGAAAGAAGGTGCGGGAGGCAAGAAAAAACAAACTAGCTCTTGGCTAATTAACGTCTTCAAAGGTGCCGGGGTTCTCGGGGACTCTGGGTGTTGAGAGATGCTGTTTGCACACAATCACAAGTCAAATGGAAATAATTGTCAAGTAAAAGCCGATCGCACCCCTTGGGTAACTTCTTCTCCAGCCTGGTGTTTTTCAAACTATGCTCTTTGTCTGGCTCAACTTAGGAAGAAATCTTTTCATTCCTTGTGGGCTTTTTCTTTCCCAAGAAAGAAACCATAGCCCTTTCATGCTGATTCAGAAGAGGCCACAAGAAGGCTATAAAATTAATTCCTGGGAGGGCTTTAGTGATTTGTATCCTGTTGACTGTTTTACCCAGTTGGAGTTGGGGGAAGACTGCAGGGAGAGAAGCAAATGGAAGGCAAACGCTTAGAGGAGGAGGGATGGACTTGGAAGCTCACCTCCCGGGCCATGGCAAAGGGGAACCCTGCGGGGAAGCGCCCAGAGCCTGGGAGGTCTCTACTGGGGTGACAGGCCAGATGCTCGGCTGTACTTCTGATGTCGTCTGTGCACAATTCATGGGTAATAGTAGATGTTCAATAAACCCACCATGGAGGGTGGATATACAACTCAGGGGATTCCTCCCCTACGTATCTTCCAAACCAGACTCCAATTCTTCAACATCGGTGCCCGTTTTCCCCTTTCTTTTTTATCTTGGCAATTGTCTCTGACCCTCTGACCCTTTCAGGGTGAATGAACCTGTATTATTCAGCTTTTTTTGTTACTATAATACCTGGACAGCCTAACTCACAAAGAGGAGAGGTGTAGTTGGGTGCATGGCTCTGCAGGAGCAAGTCCAAGATCAGGCAGCCCCACTGGTCCAGCTTCTGGCTCTGGGTGCTTTCACCAGCAGCGTTCCCAGGCAGCACAGAGCACCCCCTGGCCAGGGGCAGCACCTGTGTCCGTGTGCACGTAGGCTCCTAGGAAACCACCAGGATTCAGGCAGGGGCTCCACCCTCATGACCCCATTCAGTTGCCTCCCTCGGGCCCCACCTACAAGCATCACAATTGGATTAAGTTCTGGACCACTTACAACTGTTCACATAAGACTTGAGGAGCAACCCTTTAACACATAGGTCTCTGGGGGACACCCAAACTAATACCCAAACTCTGGCAAGAGTTTTCCCTTTTGTACATCACAAGGTCCTCTAGGAATCTGCTGAGAGCAAAGGGTCCTTTTCTCAAAACAAAACTGCACAGGTGCACGCACACATGTCTGCACAGCCTTTCAAGTTGTCAGCTGATGCCTTGAACTTCAGCCCCCAGATGCCTTGAACTTCAGCCCCGGGCGCCGCCCGACGATCCCTGCAGCTCTGGCTAATCTTCCTCCCAACCTTCCTGCCTCTTCCCCATTGAATCATTTGCTCGTTCCCTGCATCCTCACAGCACCTTTCCTTTCCAGCTTAAAACGAGAACACTTATTTGCACACACATTTGTCATTTGGGGTACGCGTATGTGGTGGGGGAGGGGCGGGGGTCTCGACGCTCCCCTTGAGGCTGGGACCCAAATGGTCCAAGGGCTCACACGCGCGCTTGTCCACAGCGGATGCCGGCAAGCCGTGAACAGCTCTCTGCCCACTCTCTGGCATATCCAGGACACAGGAAACCTCTCTTCTTTCTTCACACGCAGCACTGCAGTGGTTATGTTTGCTTGTTACTGTGGCGATTTACTCTCCTCTGTGTCACCAGCAAAAACTGTAAATCCCTCACGAACAAGGACCACAGCTTGTTCACCTCTTATTTCCCGAGAACCTTTGCACGTCAGAAAGCATTTAACCTAGCGACTGGGATGCCAGCTCGGATACCCACATCCCACATCAGAGCGCCTGGCTTCACTTCACGAAGAGGTAGCACTGATGGCGCAAGGACTTGGGTCCCTGTCACCCACGCGGGATATTTACGTTGGGTTCCTTTCTCCTGGCTCTGGCCCCAGCCCAGCCCTGGTCACTGCAGGCATTTGGGAAGTGGGCTTGGTTGGTAGATGGAAGCCAGGAGCTGGGAATGCAATCCAGGTCTTCCACTTGGGTGGCAGAGCCACCCCCCAGGGTCTGCATTAGACGGAAGCTGGAGTCAGGAGTGGCAGCCAGGTATGGAACCCGGGTCCTCTGATGTGGGACCCAGGTGTCTAAACCACTAGGCCATCCGCCCACCACCCTCAGTTCTTGGTATTTACAACACTAACAGTTTCCATTTCAGAAGAATCAAAGTGTAAATAGTTGGAAAAGGGAAGGCTCACTTTGGCCACAGAACAGTTCCAGGCTTTTCCACACAAAGCACTCCTTAACATCCTACTTAATATGCCAGGGAACAGGCTCGGGAAAGCTGTGCCGAGATGCATGGAGGGCCGGAGGCTTCAGGCCAGTGTTCTCCAACGACTTTCTGTGGAGCACCAGCGAGCCCCAGAGAGTGTCGGGGGTGCTGGCGAGGGGTGAGGAAGCCCCTCGCAGACAAGGGGCTGGCCCCCAGCCCTAATTCAACCATAGCACCTGCAGCCACAGAACTTGCTTAGGAATTTCTTAAAGGCTCTGTTACTGAAAACTGGCAAACACTTGACAACCACTGCTCTGACAAAGCCCCAGAGATGCTATTTTTAACAGCTGAAATGCTGATAAGCAAACAATCTTATTTATATTTCTATAAACAAGAGAACCCAGGGGCAGAAAATTAGTAGTTTTTCATCAAAAGCAGAGCCATGGCAAAACCTACTGTAACCCAATAAAATATTGGCAGCTATAGAATTAATAAAGAAAGGGTTAGTCACCATAATTTATATTTAAAGATTCTACAAATTAATAGGAAAAAGACCCCGGACCCAGTAGAAGCCTGGGCCAAGCCTACAGCATTCACAGAAGCAGAAATGCAAATGGCCAATAAACATATGAAAAGATGCTCAGCCTACTTGTCAGGGAAATGCAAACGAGAACAAGAGATACTATTTTTTACCCATCAGATTGGCAAAAAATGGAAAATGTGTGTAACATCCATAGCCGGCGAGGGTGTAAGAAATCCGGTTCTCCCGAGCACCACTGGGGGAGGCCTGTGAATTATCCTCACATTGTTGTTGGTATTTGTGAAAATTTAAGCTGTGGTCCAGCACTCCCACTTCTGGGAATGTATCCACCAGAAATGGAAACGCCAGGATATAAAGGCATAAATACATGAAGACGTTTGTGGCAGCACCATTTGTAATAGTTTAAAAAAAAAAAAACAAAAAGAGTGTGAATATACATTTTAATGGTGCAACAATTCATGACGTGTTTACATGAAGGAATACCGTGCAGCTATTAACAACTATAAAATAAATCTGAACATAGTCACTGGGAGATAGGGCTGCAATACATTGTTCGATAGAAAAAGGAATTCTCATTTTTATTAAGAAGAGGAAGAAGAAGAAGAAAGAGGAGGAGGAGGAGAAGAAAAAGAAAAGCAAGTCAAAGCCTGTGTGTGAGCTGCTCTGTGTTTTTATAAACGATGCACACAGTAAGGAAACATTCACACCAGATTCCTAACAGTGACTGTATTAGGGAGTTGGATTGGAAAAGGGTAAAGAGACCGTTTGTTTTGTGTTAGACACTTTTTTCTTGTTTGAATTATTACAGGAGACTTCTATGACTTTTCTGATTTAAAGGATCAGAACTGAAAAAAAAAAAATTAGTGAAAAACAAAATCCAAGCAAACCCAGTTGCCTGGATGAGAACCCAGCCGAGGCATGTGCCAAGTGGGCTGTGCGTGGGGGCAGGTGGAAGGGGGTCTCCCACAAGGCCGGTGTTTTCCTGGAAACCCAGTCTTGGCTCTTCTCCAGCACACACTGAAGGCGTGAGTGAAGGCCTGGGAAAACGCGCCCTAGAACAGGGGTAGGCAAATGTTTTCTGCAAAAGGCCGGAGAGTAAGCAAATTCGGGCTTGTGGGGCCATCACACAGGCTCCATCACAAGTACACAACCCTGGCCCTGGAGCGCAGACGCTCTTAGACAATGCGCATGTGTGACCACGTCCCGGCAAAGCTCTATTTGTGAACCCAGTGGCTGGGCAGGTGCAGCCCAGGAGCTGGGGTGTGCTGACCTCTGCAGTACAACCTGGCGTAATCTTCAAAAGCCAGCTTTTCTACCCACTGAAGTGTATATAATCTGCACATCATAAAAATATATGGACCTAATTAATTTTTACAAGGTGAACACATCTCTGTTACCATCACCCAAATTAAGATGTCGAACATGCCAGTTCGGATGCCCACACCCCACACTGCAGCTCCTGCGCTGGACTCCTGAGGCTGGCTTCTGATTCCTTTACCTTTTCCTATCCACCTGGCTGTGTGCTGAGGCGCCCTGACCACTAGGCAGCAAGTCCAGTTCCCCTGAAGCCACCATGCTGGAGAGACTCCATCGAGACAGGGAGAGACACTCAGGAACCCCAGCTCCTCCAGCCGCCAGCGGCACCAGTCTTCCCAGTCCTTACGCCAGGCGTGATGCCTTCCAGATGAGCCCAACAAGCCACCCTGGGCTGGAAGTCTCCGCCACCAAGCTGTTTCCAAATTCCTGATCTACGGCACCAAATGACCCGTGTCGTCTTCAGCCACACTTGTTAGGTGGCGTAGATGACCGTAGCACAGCAGCAAGGGTGGCCGTATGTCCAGGCACAGGCCTGGCTCTGGTGTCGCCGACGGGCCCCGACTGCAGACAGGAGCAGGAGGGTCCCCAGCCCTGTTGCTGATTCGCGGAGCGCTGGGAACCCCTAAAGGCAAAGGGGGCCTTGACTTTGCTTCCGGCCTCACTGCACCCTACTTAGTGTCTGTGCACAGGCAGAGCAAGACCCGAAAGGGGAAGGAGACTTGGAGAAGAAAGCAGGGAAAGATGAGAGAAGCAGGAGAAGACGGCCCCTGCATGGTGCTCAGGCCAGGGGGAGGACTCACCAGGGAACACTCACCACGAGTCCTTACCCCACCCAAAGGGGAGATACGGCAGATTTCACAGCGATGCCACTGGCCCTGGGGCACCTGCCACTCAGCTCCAAGGGGACTCAGCAGTTCAGGCTGGAAGCAGCCCAGGCCAACTGTACCCAGGGTCTCAGAGCAAGCAAAACACGGTGGCTGGTTCACTAATAGGAGTGCACCTTGACCTTCTAGACAGGTGCACAGCGCACTGATAATGGCAGGAACGATGCCTCTAACCTGCTAGCTCCCTGCTCCCACTCCCACCGCACCACACCAGCTACAGGAGGCCAGACAATTGTTCATGTGTCTTTTTTTTTAAGCTTCTTAAAAATTATTTGAGAAGCAGAGAGACAGAAAGAGCTCCCATCTGCTGGCTTACTCCTCAGAGGCCTGCAGTGGCCAGCACTGGGCCAGGGAAAAGCTGGGAGCGGGGAACTCCATCCAGGTCTCTCCTGTGGGCAGGGACCCAGTGACGTGAGCCATCACCTGCTGCCTCCAAGGTCTGCGTTAGCAGGAAGCTGGAGCCAGGAGCCGGAGGTGGGCGCTGAGCCCAGGTCCTCAGTCGTGGGATGCAGGTGTCTCAGCCGCTAGGCTAAATGTCTGCCCCTTCATCGGGCTCTTACACCTCTCCCGCACCTCGCCCAGAGGCTGTCCCAGATTGGGAATAATCCTGGAATTATTTCCTGGATGAACAAACGGACGAATGATGGAGTGAGGAAGGGACCATGGCAGCCCTGTTTGAGTGCACAGGGAGTGGGACAGGGGTGAGTGGGACGGGCGGCCCCTGCAGCACCCGCATCCCACATCGGGCAGGCTCACGTCCTGGCTGCTCCGTTTCCCATTCAGCATCCTGCTAGTGCGTCTGCGAAGGCAGCAGATGATGGTCCAAGCACGGGCACAGGTCCCTGCCTCCCATGGGGGACACCTGGATGGAGTTCACAGCTCCTGGTGTTGGCCTGACTGTTGGTTGCCATTTGCGGGGAATAAAACAGAGGATGGAAGATCTTTCTCTATGTTTGTTTCTTCCTCTCTATCACTTTGCCTTGCAAATAAATAAATCTTTTTTTTTAAATTTCAAAATCCAGGCATATGAGAGAGGTTTCAAAAGTTCATAGAAAATGTGCACTATGAAAAAAACTATCCACAGCTTTAAAATTTTATTTATTTTGCACCAACCAAAGTAAACTTACCCTTGGATTCCGTTTTTTTGCTGCGAACTTTCTGAAGTCCCTCTGTCTACCAAGCATGTCCTCCGCCACTCCGAGCCGGGGGTGGCCGTGACAGAGTCTGCCTACCTGTTTTTCTTTCCTGAGAGACACCAGAGGGCCCAATTCCAAGCTGCCCTGCTGGGCGTGGACCAGGCCTGGGAGTCCAGGCCACAGTCACCGACACAGGCCAGGGGTTCCCTCCCCTCTCTGTGGCCTGAGAACCGGGGAAGAAAGGGCAATTAAATTAAATCAGAGGGGTCAAGGCAGTGGGAGGAGGCTGGGGAGTGGAGGGTCAGGTCCAGGACGGCCAGATTTCAATTTGCATAATAATTCTGTAAGCAACAATGGCTTGCAGGACATCTATTTAAAGGCTGTAATGTTAATTTAATGGGAAAAAAGCTAATACAATTCCCCCAGAATTTTTCAATTAAATTAATGTGATGGGCTTTAATGGATAGCTTAAGTAGCGAGCGTGAATAGGAGAAATATTGCATAAATTATACATACATTTACATATATGCTGCCCCTGTATATAATCTCTCTGCGCACAGGTTTGACATATGAGAGGCCACATGTTTAAATCTGGCAACCGGTTATAACTCTATTTCAATTAAAGTGACCCTTTTATCATTTGGGGGAGGCGAGGGGGGCGGACTCTTTCCTGTGGAGTCCACACACCCCTTCCCTTGGCGTCACCCTGGAAGGTTCTGGCCTTAAAGAAACAGGGCTCCTTGAACAACCGCCTGCCATAATGCATAGGTTTCCGAAGTGTCCAGCAAGGCGGCTTCTGCCTCTCCATCCCCGTTCCCCACGGCATCTGATGGGGCAGAAAAAGCAACGGGCTTTTAAGAGCCACTTTCCTAAAACACTATTGTTTTTAAAATTACTTGAGAGGCAGATTGAGAGAGAGAGAGAGAGAGAGAGAGAGAGACAGAGCAATCACATTCCCATCCTCTGGTTTGCTCCCCAATTCCCACAACAGCCAGGGCCCAGCTGGAGCCAGAGCCGCGAGCCCAGGAGCTCAATCCAGGTCCCGCACGTGGGTGGCAGGAATGATTTACTGCTGGAGTCATTACTGATGCCGCCCAGTGCCTGCATTCAGCCAGCTGATTGTCCTGAGCAGCACAGAGGCACTACAACACGTGCATGGGAAAATGAATGACCAGGCTGGTGCTGTGATAGTAGGTAGGACAGCCACCTGCAGTGCCGGCATCCCATATAGGCGCTGGTTCTAGTCCCGGCTGCTCCACTTCCAATCCAGCTCTCTGCTATGGCCTGGGAAAGCAGTGGAAGATGGCCCAAGACCTGGGGTCCCTGCACGCGTGTGAGAGACCTGGGAGAAGTTCCTGGCTCCTGGCTCCTGGCTCCTGGCTCCTGGCTCCTGGTTCCTGGCTCCGTATTGGCCCAGCTCCAGCCGTTGCGGCCATTTGGGGAGTGAACCAACGGATGAAAGATCTCTCTGTCTATCCACTATGATAATAGAAGATGTCTCTGTCTCTAACTCTGCCTTTCAAATACATAAATAAATCTTTTTTAAAAAATTAAAATTTTAATTTTTAAAAAATGAATGAAAAGTATTGCATTTTGGTGTAACATTTTCATAATAAGAGGCAAATGCATATTATGAAAAAAATATGTGTGAGTTTCGCTGTGTTGGCATCAAAATAAGTGCATACTTTTAATTCTGCTTCTTGGCAAGCTTCCTGAAGTGCCCTCCCATCCCCCCACATTTCACTGGGCAAGCGTCTACGGCGCACCCTGTGCATGCTGGCCACCGTTCTGGGCGCTTCTGGGAAGACTACATGAACACCCCGACAGGACCCTGGCCCACAGCACGCTCACTCTGGCTGAGATCTCACGCTCACTTACAAAGGCTTGCTCATCCGACCTCACGAAAAGCCCAGGATGCAGCCTTCTCATGCCTCCGTTTTATCCTGGTGGACCAAGATAGCGCCGTGGCTGCAATGAGCTAGCATCCAGGATGGCCCCAACCTTCTCCCCGTCCAGGAGTCACACATCCGTGTAGGATCCTCCCACCCTGAAGGCCACCCTCCAGCATGGAGCAGTGGGGCTCCCGAGGCTCCCTTGCCTGGGAGAGGTCACGCTGGGAGGGCACTCAGGCAGCCCTGCAGGGAGGCCCACCTGCTGGGGGACTGAGATCCTCCAGCTGGGTCAGGCTGCTGAGCCAGTCGGCACCTCCTGGTGCCAGGACCACCCGCCCGGACCATTCCCAGATTCCCACAGGGTGATCTGTGATACTTCAAGAAATCACAGGTGTAGTCTTCTCCTTTTCAGCTGCGCCCCGGGTGTCTTTGAGATGGAGGCCAGGCAGGTTCCCTCTTCGAGGTCCCCACACCTACTTCCTGCCTACCGCCTCTTCCCTAAGGTCACGCCTCCACCCCCTCGCTTATGCTTTTTTCTGATTTGTGGGCTCCAAGTTTAACATGACTGCTTACAGAGCTATTACCCTTTTGTTTGTATTGTTTATTCATTTTTATTTAGTTGAAAGACAGACAAAAAACAAACAAACAAAAAAGACACAAGATCTTCCATCTGGTAATTCACTGCCCAAACTCCCACAGGAGTGGGAGTGGCCAGGATGAAGCCAGCAGTCCGGAACTCAACCCCAGTCTCCCAAGTCGGTGGCAAGGACCAAACTATTTGAGCCGTCACCTGCTGTATTGAAAGGAAGCTGGAATTAGGCGGGGAGCTGGGACTGGAACGGGACTTCAAGGAGCATTCTTGACCCCTGTACTGAGTGCTGCACTGGCACTGTCATTTTAATGACAACGTCTTGAACTGCACAAGGATTTCAGGCCCAACAAAATGAAGATCTCCGGGTAAAATCCTGGGGGAACCAAGGCACTGTTAGGTGACCGGAGCACCCAGGTCTTCTCAAATCCCCTCGTCTGGATCTGAGTTACTTGCAGGTTTTTAGCAACAATCTGCATTTCCACGGCTAGCTTCTCCTCTCTCAGGCTCCAATGGCTCACGAGTTGACAGGGAGAATAAAAAGCTAAGTGAGGTTCCCACGGATTAAAGTTTGAAACCACCCCACAGCGGGTGCCACCGTAGTCCCGGCCGCCGCAGTCCGTGGGGGCAGCCGTGGCCGTGCAGGGAGTCCCGGGCTGGAATCCTGGCCCTGCCACTCGCTGACCCCATGAGCATGGGCGAGGGCACCGTCTCCTCTGAGCTGTGCTTCCTCTTCTGTGGAGTGGGATGTTCCCAGCTGTCTCACAGCCTGGCCCGTGGGAGGAGCAGAATGTGCGCTCCCTCGGGGCTGCTCTTGCCCAGCGCCCTGTGGAGACGGCAGGAAGCATCCAGGTCACTACTGAATTCAGTCTCACAAGGTCTGCCTTGCCGGGGGGTGAGTGCCTTCCGGCCAGCGAGCTGGACGCCACAGGGCTGCCCGGCTGCCCGTAACCCCACTGCCCACCAGCCCAGCGTCTCCCTGTGTGCCGATTTCCCAACTCGGAGTCTGACTGTTGAGTTGGCCCCTTTCCCAGGAGGCATAAGGGCGACAGCAAGTGGGAGGGGCAGAAGCCGGGGCTCCCCCGGACAGCAGTGTGATGTCCTCCCTGGGGAGGTCAACTCCCATCCGTAGCGGCGTGAACAAGTCAGGGAGAGAGCTGCTGCAGGGATGTGGCCCAAGGGTCCCCCGGCCATCTCCACGGCCGAGTGGACAAGGAGAGGGGGGCACACGGGCTCCGCTTCTTAACCGCTTCCTTCCCTTTCTTTTCTTTTATTTTTATTTTTATTTATTTATTTTTTTTGACAAGCAGAGTGGACAGTGAAAGAGAGAGACAGAGAAAAAGGTCTTCCTTTTGCCGTTGGTTCACCCTCCAATGGCTGCCGCGGCCGGCGCGCTAAGGCCGGCGTACTGCACTGATCCAAAGGCAGGAGTCAGGTGCTTCTCCTGGTCTACCATGGGGTGCAGGGCCCAAGCACTT
This sequence comes from Lepus europaeus, assembly GCF_033115175.1. Lineage (NCBI taxonomy): Eukaryota > Metazoa > Chordata > Mammalia > Lagomorpha > Leporidae > Lepus > Lepus europaeus. Next base: position 12,669,031 of record NC_084849.1, read on the forward strand.
GGGCCATCCTCCACTGCACTCCCGGGCCACAGCAGAGAGCTGGCCTGGAAGAGGAGCAACCGGGACAGAATCCTGTGCCCCGACCGGGACTAGAACCCAGTGTGGCAGCGCTGCAAGGCGGAGGATTAGCCTAGTGAGCCACGGAGCCGACCTTCCTTCCCTTTCTGAGCACACGTGTGAACCCTTGCCTTTGCAGCACAGTTTGTCACGATCCTTCATGACAGATGGCAGAAACAGGAGGGAGGTTCACCAGGACCAGGAGTACACACACCTCCGTCGGGTAGAAGAGAACAGGAAGTGCTGCAGAAATCGGTGCTCGGACAGACACCAGGGCCATCAGTGAGCCTTGTCTGCCCTTTGCATATGAGGTTGTGACTGATGATCAAGATGGCAACCATTAACTCAGTCTTCACTTATAAATCCACAGATCATGCATCAACCCACGCATCCACCTATCCATCCATCCATCCATCCATCCATCCATCAACTTTGATCTGGCCAGCTAGCCATCCATCTGTCCATCCATCCATCCACCTAGTGATCTGGCCAGCTGACTGTCTATAACCATCCAATCACCCATCGTTCTACAACATACACACACACACACACATCCATCTACTCATTCATTTACTCAGACTATTATGGAACTCACCTTACATGACTTTGGTACCTCCGAGGGATTCGCAATTCAATGGACATTTATTAAGAGCCTACCCTTAGTCCGCTTTCTAGATGTTAAATATGTAAAAACAACCCTGGGTGCCTCATTCAGTCTCTGGTCTGATTGTGAGCGAGGGATAGAAAAGGCATTATAGCATGGAATGAGGCTAGTACCACAGAGACAGAGAGGGGGCCAAACGGTCCATGGTTCAAACTGGCCACAGTGGGAATGGGGTTTCCTAGAGCCTTTCAATGCCCCTGTCCAATTGCCACTGTCTACACCAGCGTATCTGGTGAGCAGTTAGTGGTGCGGGAGCAGCGCCAACTCATTATAGTGGGTAAGTGGGTTTTGTTTGACCAGCACTTTTTGGGGGAACCATGGCTCTCCTAGTCTGAACTGTTGTAGCTCAGGTACTGCTGACCTTGCCCACCCATTCCAGGCCTGGTCAAGCAGAAAACCAAACACTCATTGCCCAGGGATGGGCAGCGGAATGCAGTTACCACAGCCCTCCTGGGACCCTTGGCTGTGATTCGGAGTGAGGGCCAGACAACCCTTTCAATGCTATCATGAAAGAAAGAGGGTGTCTGAGGATGAAGCCAACCCAAAGGGAAGCATTGCTGAGAGGTGGGCGCTGATGGCATTGGTGGAGCTCCTGGTTCCAGCCATGCCGAAAGTCACAACAGAGCCCTTACTGATAGGCGAGCCAATGAATTCCTCATCTGACTTCAGCTGGTCTGTGGTGGTTTATTTATTTATTTTTTATTTATTTATTTTTTTTTTTGACAGGCAGAGTGGATAGTGAGAGAGAGACAGAGAGAAGGGTCTTCCTTTTGCCGTTGGTTCACCCTCCAATGGCCGCTGCGGCCGGCGCATCTCGCTGATCCAAAGCCAGGAGCCAGGTGCTTCTCCTGGTCTCCCATGCGGGTGCAGGGCCCAAGGACTTGGGCCATCCTCCACTGCCTTCCCGGGCCATAGCAGAGAGCTGGCCTGGAAGAGGGGCAACCGGGATAGAATCCTGTGCCCCAACCGGGACTAGAACCCGGTGTGCCGGCGCCGCAAGGCGGAGGATTAGCCTGTTAAGCCACGGCGCCAGCCGGTCTGTGGTGGTTTCTGTCACACACAGCTTAGAGCCCCCGGGAACACACTGGGGGACATTCAGAAGGAGACTTGTATACCTAAGAGTGGGAAATGCTTTGCCGAGTAACTTTAGCTTGCATGTTGAGAGATGTGGTGTTGGCATGGATGGATGGATGGATGAATGGACAGATGGATGGGTGGATGGGTGGATGGATAGACGAATGGACAGATGGATGGATGGATGGATGGGTAGGTGGGTGGGAGAATGGATGGATGGACAGATGGATGGATGGATGGATGGATAGATAGATAAATGGGTGGAAGGACGGATGGATGGAGAAATGGATGGACGAATGGACAGATGGATGGATGGATGGATGGAGAGATGGATGGACAAATGGACAGATGGATGGATGGGTGGGTGGGTAGATGGATGGACAGATGGATGGGGCAGCTGAGTTTATGGTTTTTGTCTCATTACCAGTCAGTGACAGTCTCATACAAACAGCAGCTCCTATCAAAGGTGGACAAGTGACCTGGATTTAGTTTTAGCTCTGCCTCTAACCTGCTGTGTGACATCTGGCTAGATATTGACCCTCTCTGGCCCCAGGCATGTCAATTTTAAAATGAAGTTGTTATATGAGATCATCTTTCTTAAAGCATAACTGGTGGAACAGTAGTCCTTGGGTGTATACAGCGGTGGTGGGGGGAGACTACATGTGAGAGGGGGTGGACTCTGTGTGTGTGTGTGTGTGTGTGTACACTCTGGGTTTGTTATAGATAGAATTGTGTGTCCTCCTAAAAGAGAAGCTGAAGTCCTAACTCCCACTACCTCAGAACGGGGACTTACGTGGAAATCAGGTCACTGTACTTGTTAAGATGAGGTCACTCTGCAGTAGACGGAGTCCCTCACTCAACACGACTGGTGTCCTCGTTAGAAGGCAGCCCCGTGAAGGCAGACCCCCAGGGAGAGGCGGCGTGGTGCGGAGACAAGCGAAGCCAGGAGTGCAGGGTGCTGTCAGCCAGGGGCAGCTGGGAGAGCACGCAAGACTCCCCTGGAGACATCAGAGGGAGCACAGCCCTGCCCCACCTTGGCTCCTCTGTACATCAGAGGGAGCACAGCACTGCCCCCCCCCCCGGCTCCTCTGTACATCAGAGGGAGCACAGCCCTGCCCCCCTTGGCTCCTCCATAGACATCAGAGGGAGCACAGCACTGCCCCCCCTGGCTCCTCTGTACATCAGAGGGAGCACAGCCCTGCCCCCCCCGCCGGCTCCTCTGTACATCAGAGGGAGCACAGCCCTGCCCCCCCCCGGCTCCACCATAGACATCAGAGGGAGCACAGCCCTGCCCCCCCCCCCGGCTCCTCTGTACATCAGAGGGAGCACAGCCCTGCCCCCTGTTGGCTCCCCTGGAGACATCAGAGGGTGCACAGCACTGCCCCCCCTTGGCTCCTCCATAGACGTCAGAGGGAGCACAGCACTGCCCCCCCTTGGCTCCTCCATAGACGTCAGAGGGAGCACAGCACTGCCCCCCCCTTGGCTCCTCTGTACATCAGAGGGAGCACAGCCCTGCCCACCTTGGCTCCTCTGTACATCAGAGGGAGCACAGCACTGCCCCCCCTTGGTTCCTCCATAGACGTCAGAGGGAGCACAGCACGCCCCTCCTTGGCTCCTCTGTACATCAGAGGGAGCACAGCCCTGCCCCACCCCGGCTCCTCTGTACATCAGAGGGAGCACAGCCCTGCCCCCCCCTTGGCTCCTCTGTACATCAGAGGGAGCACAGCCCTGCCCACCTTGGCTCCTCTGTACATCAGAGGGAGCACAGCACTGCCCCCCCTTGGTTCCTCCATAGACGTCAGAGGGAGCACAGCACGCCCCTCCTTGGCTCCTCTGTACATCAGAGGGAGCACAGCCCTGCCCCCTGTTGGCTCCTCTGTACATCAGAGGGAGCACAGCACGCCCCCCCTTGGCTCCTCTGTACATCAGAGGGAGCACAGCACTGCCCCCCCTTGATTTTGGACTTGTGGCCTGCAGAACCGCGAGGCCGCACGTTTCTGTTGTTTCCAGCTCTCCCAGCGTGCAGTGCTTTGTTGCGGCAGGGGAAGGAGGCTCACCCGGGGGTCAGGGGCTTGTGTTGGCTCTGTAGCCCGCATCGCTCCGAGCCCACCACGCACACGCTTGCATTAAAGGCTGCAAGAGGTCCTCCAGGGGAGACCCAGTGAAATGTGTCTAATCCAGCCCCTCCATGACTGATTCGCTGCCTGCTAGGACTGGGCGATCTGGAAGTCACGCCCAGCGCTGACGGCGTGGAGGCGCCGACCCTCATCGTCGCAAAGGCCAGCAATGACCGTGAGTAGAGCCGGCCAACGTTTAGACTTTTCCTAGTTTAACTTAAAATTCTGAAAATGTATTTGAGAGACTGAGCGAGCTTCCATCCACTGGTTCACTCCTCAAATGCCCGTGACAGTTGGGACTGAAACCGGGAGCTGGGAATTGGATCCAGGTCTCCCCCATGGCTAGGGCCAATTGTTTGAGCCATCAATGCTGCCTCCCAGGGTCTGCCCTGATGGGAAGCTGGGGGCAGGAACTGGAGCCAGGAATCAAACCCCGGTGCTCCCGTGTGGGAGGCCGGCGTCTTAACCGCTGGCGAAATGCCTACCCTCCATGTTAACTTTCTAAAGAACAGTACGTAGTTTAAAAATATTCAAACAGTACAAACACCTTGCTTGGTGTCAATCCATCTCTCTCCCGCCCCTCTGCCCCAGAGCCCACACAATGCACAGCTCCCCGTTCTCTTAGTTACTCTTCCAGAGAGGATCCTACACATACGTAGGCAGATATACAGATGTGTTCCCTCTTTGGCATGGTAGTCTACGGTGTTTATTGTTTTCCATGGTGCTTTACTTTTCAAAAAAGATTTATTTATTTATTTGAAAGGCAGCTTGACTAGGGGTAGGGCTAGAGAGAGATCTTCCGTCCCCTGGTTCACTCTCCAAATGGCTGCAAAGGCTGAGACTGGGCCAGGTTAAAACCGGAAGCCTAGAACTGCACCCAAGTCTCCCATGTCGGTGACAGGGTCCCAAGGACTTGAGGCACACTCTGCTGTTTTCCGAGGCATATGAGCATGGAGCTAGACTTGAAGTGTAGCAGTTGGAATGTGAACCAGAGCTCCAGTATGGGATGCCAGCATTGCAAGCGGTTACGTAATTCACTGCGCCACAATACTGGCCCCCAAACAGGGCTTTATTTTAATTTGATTTAACTTGACACATAGAGACTTCATAGGTACATATCAGGGTTCTTCAAGCTTAGCATTATTGACATTTTGGTCTGGATAATTTTTTTTGACAGGCAGAGTTAGACAGTGTGAGAGAGAGAAAAAAGGTCTTCCTTTTCCATTGGTTCACCCCCCAAATGGCCACTGCGGCTGGCACGCTGTGCCAATCCGAAGCCAGGAGCCAGGTGCTTCCTCCTGGTCTCTCATGCGGGTGCAGGTCCCAAGAACCTGGGCCATCTTCCACTGCCCTCCGGGGCCACAGCAGAGAGCTGCCTGGAAGAGGAGCAACCGGGATAGAATCCGGCGCCCCAACTGGGACTAGAACCCGGGGTGCTGGCGCTGCAGGCTGAGGATTAGCCTAGTGAGCCGCGGCACCAGCCAGTCTGGATAATTTTTTAAGGGAGAGAGATCTCGCATGTGCTGTTTCACTCCCCAAAAGCCTACAACGGCCAGGGCTGGGCCAGGCCCAAGAGAGGAGTAAACTGGGGAGCCCACGAGAGTCTCCCATGAAGGCGGCAGACTGAGCTGCCTGAGCCACCACCACCGGCTCCCACGGCTGTTTCAGCAGGAAGCTGGGGCTGGGAGTGGAGCTGGGACTCGAACCTGGACAACGCGATGCGGCACACAGGCCTCCACCACACGCCCAGACCTGGTCTGCTTAATTCTTTGGAACAGGAGTGTCCCGTGCACTGAGCAGTATTTGGCACCCCTGGCCTCTACACACAGATGCCAGCATCCCTCCCTCCCACCCCCATTATGACAACTAAAACTGTCCCCACATGTCCCCTGGGAGGTAGAGTCGCCCTCCCGAGAGAAGCATCCACACGGAGCGCGCCCGCTCCTCCTCAGGGCTGCCCTGTCTCCCGTTACACACGAGGACCTCAGAGTCCATCATTTACTTAACCAATTCCCCACTGGTGGGTGTTTAAATTGCTTCCAGTCCTCGGTTAGAGTAAACGGTGTTGTAATAGTTATTCTTGTACATGTGTCTTTGGCACCTGTGTAAGTTTATCTGGAGGATAAACTGTAGGAAATTGTCTTGTTCACCACTCAGTAAATATTGGTTAAATAAACATCTAAATGGAAGGAGAAGAATGCGAGCTGAGAGCTTTCACTTCCTGTCTCATCCAGCGAGCGGGGGAAATCCTGTCTGTGGCTGCAGGAAATGAGGCCCGCGCACAGAGAGAAACGGACCCAAGAGACGGAGCTCTCGCTTCAGCCCCTGGATCCAGTTGTACCTGAAGCCGCTCTACTGGATTTGCCCATTCTGCGAACTAACACATTTTCCTTTTGCCATGAGCCTGTCTGAAGTGGGGTTTTGTGAGCTACAACGTAAAGAGTTCTGGGTATCCGTGGAAACATTACTCTTCTGAGGAGTCTGTCCTGACCCAGCTCCCGTGCCGGGGCTCCCACAACTCTGTGGGCTCAGCCAAGGACGTCCTCTGTGGGAGTCCCCGCCCCCCCCGGTCCCAGCTCCTGGATCGCAGGGGGTGGCTGAGTGGGTGTTAGGACCTCCTGACCCAGACTCAGCTGCTGATCCAGGCAGCTCTGCCGACGGAGCAAGATGACACCCGCTGCAGGGCACCGGGCTGCGGGGAGGCGAGGGGCCGCTGGCTTCCAGGAATTTCTGCTGTCCTGGGTTGCACGCGTGACAGTGACGCTGCTCCGTTTCCCATCCCTTTCCAGGACAGGTTTGGCTTCCCAGGGACCCGCCTTGCTTCAGCGAGTCACGCCCCACCTGCCACTCATGCAATTTACCCAGTTAATGTTTACAAAGTGCCCCAGGGCCGCGGCCCAGTGCACAGTCAGCACACTTACTAGCCTGGCAAAAGTGACAGGAACCCACCTGTGGAGTGGCCCAGAAAGCTCTCCGAGTGGCTTCCCACCTGTGAAGTGGCCCAGATCTACACCAGTGAGCATGGGGCGCAGGTCGGGGGAGGGGGAAAGCCAGGAGCGTATGCGTCTCCACGCCAGCCACACCCCAGGGCAGGCCATGCTGTTAACTGAGCACCTGCTATTGGCGGCCTTGAGAGCTCAGCACTGCACAGGAGGTTTTTATCCTGGTAAGGGGAGGCAGGCAGAGAGACAAAGGCAAATCAACATTTTAAGGAAAAGAGAACAAAGGTTCAACCCTCGCCACCAGTGCACGCCAGTGTTCCTGGTACGGGGACAGCAACCTGTCTCCGCACAGTCAGAAAGAGTACACTGTGTTAGGGGTACCCTTGATTTAAGAAAGAAAAAGTATTCATTTGAGAGGCACGCACACACACACAGACAGACAGACAGACAGACAGAGAGGGCTTCCATCTGCTGGTCCACTCAGCAAACGCCTACAAAAGCAGGAACTGGGCTGGGCCGAAGCCCGGGGCCCGCAACTCTGTGCACCCACTGCTTCCCAGGGTGCACCTGCGCAGAAAGCTGCAGCCAGGAGCCGGAGTTGGGACTTCAACCCAGGTACTCAATCCCAGGCATCCCAAGCAGAGCCTTAACCACTGGGCCAAACACCTACCTCTGATACGGTGAGACACACAGACACAGAAATGACCATCACAGAGGGAGCTTACTTTACTCATGGGTCCCCAGAAATCAGGGGCACCGTGGCCTCTGCAGGCCCTGGGGGGGCAGGGGGGAGGGCTGGCCAGGAGGCAGAGCGGGGAGGGGGGAACACGGGCGAGAGCTTTTATTGTGCTGTCCCTGGAAGGGGGGGCAGAGTCAGCAGGCACGGGATTGGGTGGTGTGAGCCATCGGTGGCCTCGGGGGCACAGGAGCTGACCCTCGGCGGCGGCCAGCTCCTGCAGGTGGATGGCAGCCCAGAGCGTGAGGGCAGATAAAGGAGGTGGCTGGGGGTCTGGGTTTGGTCAGCTGGAGCTCAAGAGGCGTGCTTCCCGGACTGCTCACTATCTGTGGGGATTGGCTCACCCTGAGAGGGGCGTCCTTCCGGGCTCAGCAAGTCCTCGAAGGGAGAAAAGAAAAGGTAGGGTTATTGATGCCCAGATCCCGTCCGGGGCTGCTCACTGTCCACAGACCCTGCAGGAGCCTGGGAGGGGAGAAGACACCAGGGCGGCCTCTGCTCCCACGGGAGAGAGCCCCGTTTCTCGTGTGTCTCCCACGGTGCCGTCTCAGCAGGGCCTCGTTAATCCTCAGGAGCCTGGCGACGGAAGAACACAGCAGAGAGGCCGCTCTGATGCGAAGGAAAATGAGTTCATGCCAGAACACCCAAGAATTGTTTCGTTTTCTTATAAATTCTCCCCCATTTTGCTCCAGAGCTTGTTGCTGGTGGGGGTGAAGGGGTGTCCTCACTTAAAACAACAAAAACATTGTTCTCAAAAGTGTAGCTGGCTGGGGCCCATGTTGTTTTAATTTGCTGGGACCAGATTGTCCAGCCCTCGTGGATTCGATCCCAGACAGGCTAGTTTGACTTATTCACGGGAAAACTGTTTTTCAGCCACAAACTGTACCCCTGTCCTTGGCCAAATATGTTGCAATCCTCACTAAAGGTCCCAACAGCAGTTGTCCAGGAATCCTGAGCCCACGTGCTGGATTCTATCCGGGATCCTCCTTGAACACACTCCACGTGCCACTGACCCCTGAGGGACCATCCTGCACACAGACCCCCAGAGCTGGTCTAGGCTTAGCTTCACAGCAAAACAAAGAGGAGATACGGACATATGGCGGCTGGGTACCCCAGAGAGGTTTGCTAGGTGAATGGATAAATGAAGGACCAGATGAATGGAAGGTGGATAGGTGGGTGGATGGATGGATGGATGGATGGGTGGGTAGATGGATGGATGGATGGATGGGTGGATGGATAGGTAGATAGGTGGGTGGATGGATGGATGGATGGATGGGTAGATGGATGGATGGATGGATGGATGGGTGGATGGATAGGTAGATAGGTGGGTGGATGGATGGATGGATGGATGGATGGGTAGATGGATGGATGGATGGATGGGTGGATGGATAGGTGGGTGGGTGGATGGATGAATGGATGGATGGATGGAAGGATGGACAGACAATCTTACTGATCATAGGTTTTTTACACTTCAGGATGAACTTCAGGACCCAAAGACAGTATGGGAATGAATGTCCTGGAGTGAAGCAGATCTGAGCCTCTAAAATACAGTAGTACATGCATTGTGGAGTCGTCAGGGCAAAGACAATGCATACACTGAACACATCCATTTGGTACATGGCCCCAAGGAGCCGCTAGTGACTGCCATGGTGGGCAAGGGTGAAGCTTGCTGTTGTCTACAGGTTACAGATGGGGCAAGTGTGGCGCTCAGTGGTCAAGGCACCACCTGGGCTGACTGCATCCCACACTGGAGGGCTTAGTTTGATTTCCTACTCTGTTTCTGATACAGCTGCCTGCTAATGTGCACCCTGGGAGACAAGGACGTGGTACCTGCCATCCACGTGGAAGATTTGGGTTGAGTGCCAGGTTCCTGGCTTCCTGGTTTTGGAGTGGCCTGGCCAAGATGTGATTTGGGGAGTCATACAACAGATGAAAGATTCTCTCTTTCTTTCTCTCTCTGCCTTTCATGTAAAGTGAAAATAAAATTAAATAAATACATAAATAAATGAGTAGCTTTGCACAATACTGACAAAACAGCCTTCTGCCAAAAAACGTCTCTGGCCTGACCCTATTCCCCAACTGACACAGGCACAACATTTCCTACCGTCAGGAATTCAGAACTTCCTGAATCATATACACAAATGGCAATCACACGGAAAAAAAAGTTCAAACTCATTTGTAATCAACGAAATGCAAATTTAAATAAGCAGGTAGCAAAGGGTTCAGAAAGGGACACCTGATACAGTGCTTACGGAGCAGTAATTGGCACAGGAGCCTTTCCAGACGGCAGTTTGGTAATTTGTACTGAGAGTCTCAATTAAGCCATACCCTTTGACCCATTAATCCTACTTTTAGGAAGTTGTCCCTAAAGAAATAACCAAGCGTGTGATCACATGTTTAGGTACAAGAAAATTTCTTAGGGCCAGCGCTGTGGCATAGTAGGTTAAGCCTCTGCCTGCGGTGCCAACATCCCATGTGGGTGCCGGTTCATGTCCTGGCTGCCCCTCTTCTGATCCAGCTCTCTGTTAATGGCCTGGGAAGGCAGTGGAGGATAGCCCAAGTATGTGGACGCATTTTAAAAAATGTATACAAACATAGATGTATGCACTTACAGAGGGAAATACATCAAAAATGCTAACCATGGCAATGAGAGTTTCAGTGGTATTTATTTTCTTCTCTTGTTTTGTTTTGTTTTTTGTTTTTTGTTTTTTGACAGGCAGAGTGAATAGTGAGAGAGAGACAGAGAGAAAGGTCTTCCTTTTTGCCATTGGTTCACCCTCCAATGGCCACTGTGGCCGGCACATCACGCTGATCCGAAACCAGGAGCCAGGTGCTTCTCCTGGTCTCCCATGTGGGTGCAGGGCCCAAGGACTTGGGCCATCCTCCACTGCCTTCCCAGGTCATAGCAGAGAGCTGGCCTGGAAGAGGGGCAACCGGGATAGAATCCGGCACCCCAACGGGGACTAGAACCTGGTGTGCCAGCGCCGCAAGGCGGAGGATTAGCCTGTTAAGCCATGGCGCCAGTCTCTCTTGTTTTTTGTTGACAATTTTTGTTGACTTTTTTTTACACTGAATATGTCAGAAAACAAAGCTCTCAAAGACTTTTTCTGGGTTGTTTGAAAGTTGTTTCAGTAGACATAAATGAAATACTTAGAAAAAATTTATTTTCATTGAGAAAAAAAAGAAAGAAACCCAGAAATTCAATTAGGACTCTGGGTTTTTTGTGCATTCTTTCATTCAATGGACATTTACCAAGAACCTGCTAACGTGCCAGGCACTGTGCCAGAGATGACAAAAACACAGGCACTAATCTCTAGACACCCAGACTAACAGGCAATTAAGGAGTCTGCTCTAAGTTCCACAGGATAAGTGCACATGCAGTGCTGAGGCAGCCCAGGGGAAGGGGCTTTTGTGTGGGCTGACAGAGGGAAGGGGAGGGAGCTGGGTTTCCTGAGTGGCAGGAGAGAGGGCCCAGAAAGCAGAGAGGGAAGGATATGGGGCAAAGGCAGGGTCTTGGGTATTGTCACAGAACCTGGGTTCCCAGTGGTTCCCGAGCTCCTGTGGACTCTGGGAATTTCTAAGGCCTGAGAACCAGATGTGGTCCATGGGCCTGTTTTGTCTGACCTTCATTATTTTACAATTTGAACCATTTCTCATAAAACTCCAGATTCCTGGCTTCTGAAAACTTCCTGGCAATGCTGGCCCAATTCCTTCTTGGCCACGAGCAGCTGGAACTGAGAGGGAGCTGCCCCCTTGGCCCAGCCTCCCCCGGTCCCTCCCTCATCTCATGCCTGGGCCCTGCAGGCATCTGATTCGGCGAGTCCTGATCGCCGGCTGCTGGTGGCCACGCACAGATGGGAAGACTGAGGCCTGGGGAGGTTCCAGACTCATCCAATGTCACCCGGTTCTGCTGGAGCCGGGAACCCACAGTTCTCACCCCGACCGGGAGCCAGATTTGAAGTCCTCCCAACAAAACCTCTGGGCTGGGTTCCCCATGTGAAGAGGAAGCCATTCCGAAGGCCTTCATGGCTGACTAGAAACACAGCTGCACTTACCAACTGTGTTCTGAGAAGCGCACCAGCGTGCGCACGTCGTGGGGTCCACTGACACAAACCTAGATGGGATGGGCCTGTCCCTGGATCTGGCCTCTTACCGTAGTGCAGAGACACATGAAAGGAGATGCGTGAGGCTGCTGCCAGCAGCACGTGGCCTGCTACTTACAGGAAGGTCTGTTTTATGTAATTATTGGGAGCACACTCTAAATTCATGATAGGCGGGGGAGTTGTGGCTCGGCGGGTTGAGCTGCTGCTTGGGAGGCCGACATTGCATCCTGGAGTGCCAGCTACTCCACTTCCGATCCAGCTTCCTGCAGGTGTCTCCTGGGATGCAGTAGATGATGGATGACCCAGGGCCTTGGGCCCCTGCCACCCATGTGAGAGGCTCAGGTGGAGTTCCTGGCTCCTGGTTTTGGCTGGCCCAGCCCCAGCTATTGCGGGCATTTGAGGAGTGAACCAGCAGATGGAAGCTCTCTCTCTCTCTCTCTCTCTCTCTCTCAGTTGCTCTTTCAAGTAGATGAAAATAAGCAAACATAAACTCATGATAAGGCACATGTGGAAACCTTATGGTTATGATAAGATGGCTTAGTTTTACGGTCTTTGATGCCCTTGTCTCATATTTGCCCATGAGGATGACCTGTTGGGCTTGCACAGGGGCCTGGGAGAACATGAACGTGAACGTGTTTGCGTTGCGCTGCGGGCGGACTCGTGCCCTGCGTACAGGTGGTCTGTGAGCCTCCCGGCCTAGCAGTAGTGCTCCTGGCCACTTATCAGAACAGGAAACTGCTGTTCGAGGCTGTTAAGTGGCACGTTCAAGGTTACACAGCTCACAGACAGCCGACTCCAGGGCTCCCTGCCCTCGCCAGCACGCCCGGCTGCTCAGAGCCTGAAGTGGAGAGACTGGGATACAGGACACTGGGCCTCCTCTTGACCCACCAGCCAGCGCCAGGCTTTTGGCTTTGCTCAAGCCGGAGCTCTAATGGGCTGGTGGAAGGGGTTTCCTCCCTCTTTCTGAAATACTTCCGTGCCCCCCTCAACAAGAACAGATCCCGTCTCTTTAACAGGGTTACCCTGGTCTCTTTCATTTGATTGTTCTTGCTCATTTTATTGCCTTGGAATAAACCTTGGAACCAGCCCTACGGCTGGCAGGGTACAGGGAGCTCCTGAAGGCAGCCTCCCCCCGCCCTTCCCCGCCCCCTCCCCCCCTTCCCCACGCCTTTAAAAATGGCCCTGAGCTCACCCTCCTCCCAGCCCGCTGGAACTGCAGCAGGGCTCCAGGAGCCACGGCTGCTGTCACACGATCCTGCTTATGGGCACAAAAGCCGGGAAATTTCAGAGCCAATCTGGGCCAGGGGAGGCCAGTGCTGGAGAGCTGGGCTTGAGATGTTCCTCCCAGACTGGAGAGGATAGGGTGTCCTGCCCGCCGGCTGGCCTGCCCCGTGGCAAACAGGAAATCCCAGAATTTATAGATGACCCTGTTGCAAGGCAAATGTTTTGGAACAAATTGTTCTTCTTTTAAATCCTTGTTTTCCACTAGTTTCTCTTTCTGGAGTTCCCCCTCCTGTCCACCTTCCCGCTGTCCTTGTTAAACCGGGGCCACAGCGCCACCTGCTGCCCGTCGTGGGCAGCGGGCCTGGTAGTGTCCGGGGGCCCTGGGTGCTCTCCCAACATCCTGTGTCTCAGAATGGGTTGGGGAGAGTGGCTTCCTGGCTCCTGTCCGAGGGTTTGTGCTGAGGATCACGTCCCCAGCCACGAGAGACCCGCTCCTGGCGTTGTGTGACCTGGAGACTGAAGCCAAATGCTCCGTTCTGTCCCCTGGGAGTCCTAGGGCTCGCTGGTGGAAAAAGCCAGTCAGATGGCATCCCTGCCCAAGGCCAGGACTCGCTGTCCACACACCCACCGACCGGGTCAACCCAACAAGCCTTGGTGTTTTCTGGATGCACAGCGACTCCTCTGTCTTGGGACCTGGGAAAGGGACCTCACATGCCTGGCCCATAGCTGATGCTTGGTCAATGTCTGTGCAGCTTGGAGAGCCTCACAAGGATGCAAGCTCCAAGAAGGCGCAGGCACCACCGAGCCTCAGCAGGGCGGGGAAGGGCCGAAGCCTGGAGCCCTCCCTTAGGAGTTGAGCCGCCGCAGGCCAGGTGCCACCCCACCCCCTTTACGCCTTGGTGTCCTCACTAGTTTCTGGGGACGGCGTTGGTAACCACATTTCACAGGGCCTCCATGAGCATCGACGCCAAGAGAGTTTACCAGAAAGACTTGCGCGTGGAGACGATGCTAGCGCCTGGCTGGCGGCAAGCACTGGATAAACAGCCAGGGAGCGAATGAGAACATCACAGAACACACGCTGGAGACCTGCCCTGCAGCCCCCTGCTGTGAGACGTTCACAGTCCCTGTGCCTTTGCAACCAGAAACCTCTCTTTATTGGGTAAAGGGGCCCCTGGCTGGCACCTCGGTTTTCCCACCTGCCAGATGGGCACGGCATTTCCCTGCTGCATAGAGACCTGGGGGAGATCTACTGAGTAATGTACATGAAACTGCTTTGGAAGCTTTGAAGAGGGAAGGTGGGGGGACAGAGGGAAGGGGGGGGGTCTTCATTTTCATTTAGGATGGTTCCATGAGCCTGACGGCTTTACTCTCACTTTCCAAAGCCCCTTGGGCTCTGTGCGACAAACGGAGTCCCTCCTGACACAAGTTGAGAGTCCTGCCCTGAGCCCCAACTCACTGGTGGCAGCAGCTGGTGTGACAGCACAAAACCTAGGCTTACAATGAAGCCCTGAACTACGACACAAGCTCAACACATTCCAAGGAGCGGGCTCCCGCCTAGGAGGGAGAAGGGGTGGTGAGTCTCCAGTCCTGGTGGTTGATTAATTGGGGTGACTCACACCCAGAGGAGGGTCAGGTGGTGTCACAGGAAGCAAGGCTGGGGCCAACTGAAACACCCAGGAAGAAGAGGTGTAAGCTGGTCCAGCAGGCCCTAGGGAGCCGCAGAGGACTCACGCGCAGATGGACATGAGCAGGAAGGATTCTGGGGCGGGCAAGACGGTGCAGTGGTTTAAGCCGCTGCCTGGGACATGGGCATCCCATACTGCAGTGCTTGGTCCCAGTCTTGCCTAAGCTTCTGACCCAAGTATTCTGCTAATGCGGCCCTGGGAGGCTGCAGGTGATGGCTCCACGGGCTGAGTCCCTGCCGCCCACGTGAGAGCCCTGGATGGAGTTCCTGGCTCTTGGCAAATGGCCCGGCCCAGCCCTGGCTGTTGCAGGCATTTGGGGAGTGAATCTGCAGATGGGAGCGTGTGTTTCTCTCCCTCTGATTTTCAAAAAACAAATAAAAATAACCTTTAAAAAAGAAGGCAGCATGCGTTACATGGGATCTTCAGTTTTTAAAACCAGTAAAGTAGTTTGGGCATTTGGCGATTTGGCACAGCCATTCTGTTGCTGCTGGGGCCACCAGTATCTCCCTGTTGGAGGTCCTGGTTCCTCTATTTCTCACCCAGGTTCCTGCTCAAATATTTAAGTCCCTGCCACCCATGTGGGAGACCCAGACGGAGTTCCCAGATCCTGGCTTTGGCCTGGTTTAGCGCTAGGTGCTGGGAGCATTTCGGCAGTGAACCAACAGAAGAGAGGTCTCTGTGTCTCTCTGCCTTTCAAATAAAATAAAAATAAGCAAAGGAAAATGTCTTTATTTAAAAATATAGAAATAAAAGCAGTAAGGCCACGGGATGAGTGGGTCCCTCGGGCTTGGGATCCACTCAGAAATAACCTGTCTTTTGTCTTGTTCCCTCTCGATTCTGTTCCACCTCGTAGCACCTAGTTTGGTGGGTTAACACATCAGGATGCCTGGCACACCGTGCCTCCCACGTAATATGTGTGCATTTAAACAAAGGCCTCCTGGAGACAAGCTTTTAATCCAGTGCAGCGAGTCTAAGGGCACCCGTTTCAGCCCAGGAGGGACGGAGAAGACTGTGGGGGGAGCGGGGGAGGCGGCGCGCCTCCCACACCCCATCCTGTCAGCAGCTATCTGTGTCACCGTGCACACGCCGGCCCTGTCTTCCTGGCTCCTAGCTCACAGGCCTGCCCTGCCAAGCAAGGCTGCGGGAGCCTGGGCTGCTTGCATATTCTGTAAATAATGCTGACTGCGGAACTTTGAAGACAGGCTCGCAGAATCACAGCAACGGAATCACAGAGTGTCAGAGTCGAAACAGATGCTAGACATCAGAGAGTCCGGGGTCAGAAAATACACTGCCTCCCCTGCCATGCCCATGGCAGACATCACTAATCAATCATGACACCATCTAGCTGAGCCCGCTTGCGGGCTTAGGATCCTTTGAGGTGTTCCAGGAAGCAGCCGCCGTGAGCCTGTATCCGCCAGTCCCAGCCAAGGTTTGCTGAATGCACCTTCTGTCTTCCTTTTCCCACATCCTTGTTCACTTCCACTTTAATCGCCAACTGTTTGCCAGGCATTTGGTATCAGGGATTCTCAACCTTGGCACCACTGGTTTATGGCTGGATAATCCCTGGAGGTGGGGGCCGTCTCATCCCAGGAGGCTGGGCAGTCCCCCTGGCCACCGCCCACGCGGTCACTACCAAACACATCTCCAGACGTTGCCAAACGTCGGTGAAGAGCGACTGGTTCCCCAGGATACTTCAAAAAGTTCATGGAAAAGTGGAATCAAGTTAATTTTGGTGCAAAAAAATTTCTGAAATCTATGCATATGAGTTCATGGAAATATGGATTATAAAATGCTACGCATGGATTTCAAGTCTGGGGCGTCAAAATGAATTACCTCTTAATTTCATTATTCCATGAACTATTTTTACTTATTTGAAAGGCAGAGAGATGGAGAGAGACAGAGAAAGAGAGAGATGAAGGGAGACAGAGAGAGAGAGAGAGAGAGATCATTCATCCCTTGGTTCATTTCCCAAATGGCCACAACAGCCAGGGCTGCACCAAGCTGAAGCCTGGAACTCCAGCCAGGTCTCCCATGTGTGTGGCAGGGACCCAAGTGTCGGGGCCATCGCCTGCTGCCTCCCAGGTGCCTTAGCAGGGAGCTGGGTCAGAAGAAGCAGAGGCCTGGGACTTGACCCCAGGAGCTCTGCTATGGGACATGGATATCCCAAGTGGCTTCCTAATCCCTGTGCCAAACGCCCGCCTCCCACGAACTTTGTGAATGGTCCTCGTCCTACTGCCTCTAACCTTCATCACACTCTAGGGCAGACTTTCAAAATGTTCCAGACGAAGAAACGAAACAGAGGCCAAGAAGGAGCCGCGGATGCGCTGCCGCCAAGAGCAGGTGCAGAGCCCACCCCGCCCTCTCACAGCCAGAGACCTGCACTTGGCTCACTGCCTTCTGCTGCCAGCTCCCCGGGGCGGAGACCAGCACCTGGGAGGCTGAGACCCCAGCAGGCCTTGCACACTTGGGCTGGGTGGCTGAGACCCCAGCGGGCCTTGTACTCCGGCGCTGGAGGGGAGCTGGGACCCGGCCCCTTCTCCCCTCCTGCAAATGGCTCTGGCCATGCTGACGGTGCAGGGAAGAGGCTGCCAGGGCCCTCGTGCCGCTCGTGACACCACGGTTGATACCTGCCTCGTCTCACGCCCTGACGGGGCGTGCCCCACTTCCCGGCCAGCACACGCCGCGCGGCCGTCCTCAGAGGTTTGACGCGGAGAGCCTGACAGTTTGGACATACCGCCCGTGGCAATGTTTCCCTTCCCCAGGGCTTGTGTCGGGGCCAAGAATTCCTAACAAAGGGAGGGAAAAGATTAATTAATTTAGGAAAAAAAAAAAAAACATGAAAACTGCTCCTGGAACGGACTCGCCAGGAACTGGCCCTCTTTTTTTTTCTCCCCCCACGCCCTGGTAATGATCAGAATGTCGCGAGTCCCTACAAGCGTTCCATAAATCTTCCCGTGGCACTGCTTTCCCATAAGTGAGGTCCCTCGGGAAGTCATTGAGACTTCCTCACGACATGCATCCGAGAGAAAATTGGATGTAACACGGGGGGGGGGGGGGGGGGGGCTGAGAGCAGCTGCCAAGGACACAGCGAGCAGGAGGTCTCCTTTTCTTGGAAATTCCTGAAATTTCCAAACTGTCTTTGGCTTCTAGTGAACGCACAAATACTCTCTTTGTGCGATCCCTTTATTGATCTCCCATCACAAGAGTGGTGTGGGTTTTTTTTTTTTTTTGCACAAAAATCTGAAAAAAAGAAAAGTAGAGGTAGAAAGAAATGACACGAACAACAACAACAACAAATATCAAACCGACAAAAATCCACCCCAAACCCCAAGGTTGCTTTGTTTTGCATGAAGATCTTTCTGAGCAGTGTGACGGCGCTGTGCCAGCTGCCTGGAGGTGGGAGGCCCAACGTGAGCGCGCGTGTGGGTCCCCGAGGAACCTGTCGGGATAGCACAGTCCCCAGGTGGGCACCCCCCTGGGGAGGGATCTTGCAGGGTTGGGGGTGGGGGTGTCCCTAGGTTTTGCGTTTTTTATTAAGCCCTTGACTGACTGCACCGAAAGCTGTCTTTGGACCACACTTCGAGAAATAATGAGTTTCAGGTTTTTCAGACCCTCTGCACATCAGAGATGTGAAAATCCAGATTTGAAACAAAAACTTGGTGGGGGGGGGAGTTAAGTTTTCTAGAAGGGCTCAGGTTCGATAGGCCTTCCCCTCGGTGCTGTTAACATACGATTCCATTCATACTCTGGGTCCAGGGCTGCGTGTGCCACGCTCCGGGCCAACACGGCACACGGCCACCTTCTCACACGGCAGCGCTGACACCCATCTGCTCAAATAAATTCACGTTTCCATCTCAAATAACTCATTTGGCCGCATCACCGGGGTTGCATGCCAACCCGGAGAGGGAGGGGCGGTGGCGCTGCGGGGGAGGGGGTTCTGCAACACACAGGTTTCGAGGAGCACGATTGTAGTTCTTTCTGTAGCCAGAAGACGGGTGCAGCGAATCCCCGTGCACCCCGTCCCTCTCTGCCTTCACAATCCCGGTTGTGCCCCGAGCAGGCTGCAGCTGGAGCTGGATTCGCTATGGACGTGAGAGGTGTGTATGTGTGTGTGCACGGGTATGGGGTAGGGGTCGTTCTGGGCAACAAGATCAGGTAAAGGCACAGAGAGCAGGAGCATGGAGTGGAGGGAGCAGGTAGTCTTACTTATCCATTCCTTCTTTTTTTTTTTAAATTTTTTAATTAACTGATTTTTTATTTAGAAGGCAGAGAGTCAGAAAACTCCCATCTGCTGGTTCACTCCCCAGATGCCTGCAACAGCCAGGGTTGGGCCAGGCTGTGGCCAGGAGCCCAGAATTCCATCCAGATCTCCCACACGGGTGGCAGGGGGCCCAGGCACTTGTGCCATCCTCTGCTGCCCCCCGGGATGCGTTAGCAGGAAGCTGGATTGGAAGCAGAAGAGCTGGGACCTGAATGGACACTCCGGTGTGGGGTGCAGGCTTTCCAGGCAGTGATCTAACCCCCTGAGCCACAGTGCCTGCCCCAGCTTCTTGTTTTTTTACAGCAGGTTTCGGCTTTCTCTTTGAGAGTTTCACAGTGAAACTGAGCAGAAGGTGCACAGGTGTCCCGGGTACTCCCTGTCTCACACTCACACAGCCTTCCTCATTGTCTATGTCCCCCTGCAAGAGCAGTCACTTGGGCTGGAATGGATGCACACGCAGGTGGACAGGACATCGCCACCCGAAGTCCACACTCCACACCACCTGCTGTCGTGAAATGACCTCAGAGTTATCAAAAAGCTGCAAAACCAGTGCAGAGTTCCTCTGGACCCTTTCTCTGGTTTCAGTATTTCATCTAAGTCTCGTACAAGGATCGAAATCAGGAAACTCGGGCTGCTTTACTACTGTTCACTAAGTTGCAGGTCTTCTTCTGATTTCACTGCTTTTTCCACTAGTGGCTTTTTTTTTTTTTTTTTTTCAGTCTGGATAATGAGAACTCACAAGTCGGAAAGATCCAGGTACAAGTCAGGGGTCAGGGATGTCTGGCCCGTGGGCCGTGTAAGTGCCGTGAAATCATTGGTTCTGGCCCTGGCCAAGGCAACTGTAGGCGGGACTCGAAATTCAATACATCTCTAGCAGGCTAATTTTTGAGCTGATAATTTTGTATGGCCCGTGGATGATGCTGTAAATATCCAAATGGTCCTTGGCCGAAGAAAGTTTGCCCCGCCCCTCCCCGCCACCACCCGGTACTATAAAAATCCTAGCTGTGTGTGTCTAAAATTGTCTAATTGGATCATCTCTCGGAGCCCCGATCTCTCCTCTGGAAATCAGAGCTGACAACAGCCACCTAAGAGGGTCCTGCTACTGAATGACCACAAAAACGCGTGGCCAGAGCTTGGCAGGAGACACGGACGCTGGTTTTATTTTGCCACCCTCTTTCCGAGACGCATGTTTCATGTTCCGGGATAAATGGGCATTTGTGTAAATTCCTGTTGGACCAGTCTGACTTAATCTCGGCTGCTGGATCAAGTTTCTCTATTTTTAGAAAGAAAAAAAAAAAAAAAAAAAAAGACAGGAGGCAAAGAGCTTCCTAGGAGGCTACTGCACTGGTCCATGTCAGCTAGTTCTGCAGAGAGGGAAGGAGAGGAGGGGTTTCATAAACATGTCAAATGCAGGACAAAGTGACTCACTGGATGGGCAGAGTGTCAGTGGGAGGAGCCACCAATGAGAGGATCCCAAATCTGAATGGCTGGGAGGTGAGCAACAGGGAACTGGCTCATGGCAGGAGAGGGGTGACAGCACCACAGCCCTGACGAGCACTTGCTGAGTCCTGGGTGCCTGTTCTGAGCACCACGCTTAGCGTGCTCTGAGCATAATCCCCCTGCACTCACCTAAGAGCCTGGGACCACTGAGATACACAGGAAGTCAGTCCTCTGCCTGAGCCTTTTGGGAGAATTAATACCTAGGTATTAATTAATGAAAAGGTAGGGTCCTTGTGCAACCTGTATTAAGAATCTCAAGGGGCAGGTGTTTGGCACAGGTGTCGAGACATTGTTCTGGGACACTACATCCCAGAGCAGAGGGCCTGGGTTTGAGTCCCAGCTCCACTCCTGGTTCCAGCTTCCTGCTAATGGAGACCCTGGGAGGCAGCAGGTGATGTCAAGTAGCTGGTCCCTGCCACCCATCTAGGGGATGTGGATTGAGTTCCCAACTACGGCTTTGGCTTGGCCCAGCCCCAGCTGCTGCAGGCGTTCGGGGAGTGAACCAGTGAATGGATGATCTCTGTTGTGTGTGTGTGTGTGTGTGTTTCTGGCTTTCAAATGAAATAAATAAATGAATGAATGAACGAATCTTTTTAAAAAGAAAATGACTCTGCAGACAAGACAGCAGAACATGAACCAAGCACACGGCTGGGCAACTGTGCAGAGGAGGCCCACGGAGCCAGCTCCTTCCAGGAAGTCCTTGTGTGGCCAGGCCTGAGAAGAAGTCTGGGGTGCCGCGGGGGCGGGGCGGGCCTGCAGTTGGCGTTATTCTGAGAGCAACCAGCAAAGAAACTCCCAGAAGGTAGGGAGGGAGACTCAGGAAGGTGGAATCAGAGCAAACGGGCAAAAGTCACAGGCAAGGGGGAGGGGCCCGAGGAGCCACACACAGCGCATGAACATGGGAAACAGCAGAGAAACTGGACTGCGTCTGTCTCTCTTCCCTGTCCTTGCACCCTCAACAATACAGAGCATGTGCACTGGACTGAGGGTTGGGCACCGTCCAGAGCTGACTTAACGCATAACAGGAGGATGTGCGTGTGCGGAAAGGGACTTTTTGAGCGACTGCGGATTCTGGTCTCTGCTGGGCCCTGTGGACACTGAGAGGACTGCCCTGTGTCCACTGTCCTGTGTCAGGACAGGAGGACTAAGGGACCCCAGGTTTGCTGGTGGAATGTTCCCGCTGGCTCCCGGGAGGCAGCTCTCAGGACTGGAGGGGGCGTAGCCTGATGCAAGACACAGAGGACATAATGGAAGCGAGCAGCCGGCAGACGCAACCCTGGCCTTCTTTCTTGGAGACCCTTGTCCACTGCCAAGATCACGAGTGATGTTTTAAAAAGTCGAATCACCTGGGACTGGCGTTGTGGGGCAGCAGGTAAAGCCACAGCCTGCAATGCCGGCATCTCATATGGGCGCTGGTTCCTGTTCTGGCTGCTCCACTTCCGATCCAGCTCCCTGCTAACGCACCTGGGAAAAGCAGTGGAAGGTGGCCCAAGTGTTTGGGCCCCCGAAAACTGTGAGCTAAATTCACCTGTTCTCTTTATGAAGTAGCCCAGCCTCAGGTATTCCGTTATACCAACAACTACAACACAAAGCCATGTGGGGAGGGTGTCTGGCAAAGCGGTTAAGATGCCTTTGCGGACACCCTATCCTGTATCCTGCCTGGATTCACGTTCCAACTCTGCTCCTGACTCCAGCTTCCTGCTAATGCACACCCTGGGAGGCAGCAGGTGATGGCTTAAATAGTTGGGTCTTTGCCATCCACAGAGGAGACCTGGATCGGATTCCCAAATCCCAGTTTTTGCCTAGCCCATTGCCTAGCCAGCTGTTGCAGGCATTTGGGGAGTGAATCAGTAGACTGAAGATCTCTCTCTCTCTTTCTTGTTGCCTTTTTGGAAACAAACAAACAAACAAACAAACAAAAAGACTAATAAAGTGACTTACCCCACTCCCAAAAACTTTACTATTATCTTTCTCCAGTGCTCAGATGATGCACCTGCCATTCTGGGAAGTTAAGAAACACACAGCCAAGGTGATGGGGCTGCTAAGTGGCAGGAGGTGATCTCACAGGCTCCAAGCCTCCTCCCTTCTGGCTTCCTAGGGTGCAGTATGTATGTATGTATGTATGTATGTAGAGATAGACAGAAAGCTTCCACCTGCTGGTTTATTCCCCAGATGTCCACCATGGCTGGCAGGTGGAGGTCAGGAACAGGGAACTCCGTCCAGGTCTCCCTGTGGGCGGCAGGAATCCATCACTGCTGCCTCCCGGGACGTGCATTAGCAGGAAGCTGGAGTTGGGAGCTGAAACTGGGAACTGAACCCAGGCACACAGATGTAGGACACAGGCGTCTAGCCCTGCTGGGCTGAACACCTGCCCCCTATGGTACATCTGGAAAGACTCCAGCCTGGACTTGATACACCAGGGATACTAAGTAACAAAAGCCCAAGAGCTGGCCTAAGAGGCAGTGGAGTCGGTGTGGAAAGGACGTGTGGAAAGGACTGTGGGAGTCTGTAACGCTGACTGCGAACGCCGCCCTCCGTGCGCCATCTGTAACCTGGGCTTGCATCATATTCTGATGGTGCAACAAGTCCTGGAGGCCTCCACCGTGCACCCCAACGCCTGCCGACACACAACACCCAGGCAGGGGCTCGGAGCATCGTGGGCAGACAGCACACAGGTCTCTAATCCAGGTTTTCCCAACCTCGGCCCGACCTTGCTTCTCTGGGTGATGCCAGCAGCCTCTCCGCTGGTCTCTGCCTCCTGTGCTCCCCCACCGACTGCTCGCACAGCAGCCAGGGGGGCCCTTTAGGGGTTTCAGTGAGGGTTTCTCATCACCCTGCTGGGACTCCCAGGCTCCATCCCACCCCCACCCTGCCGTGTGGGGGGCTCCTGCCCACCTGCAGCCTGGGCGCCTGTTCCTAGCTTCCAACTCTTTGCCCAAAAGCCCCCATCACAGACACCCTAGGATCTCCATTGGAATGCCCCTCCCAGAGCCTTCCCTGCCTCTGCCCTGGTGCCATCTGGGCCTGGGAGATTCTTTGCTGGCGAGGGGGCCTGTACTGTGTACTGTGGGGTTTAGCAGCATCCTTGACCCCTACTCAACAGAGGGGGGAGCACCTTTCCCCCAACACTCACACTACTGTGACACCAACAATGTCTGCCAAGGTTGCTGCGCACCCCCTAGCTAGGAGCTACTGCTGTGATCAGCAGGTGCATAGTGAAGTCCCCAAAACAGTGACAGGATGAATCCAGTTTTAATGTTATTTATTTATGTTCAGGCTGAAGCCAGGAGCCTGGAACTCCATCTGGGCCTCCCACATGGGTGGCAGGGACCCAACTACTTGAGCCATCACCTGCTGCCTCCCAGGGTGCGCATTAGCAGAGAGCTGGATTGGAAGCACAGGAGATGGGCCTCAAACTAGGCACTTTGGGATGCAGGTGTCCCAAGAGGTAGCTTAGCTCCTGTGCCAAACGCCTGCCCCAGAATGAACCCATTCTAAGGAGCTGGTGTAATGTTGACACGGGCATCTGCCCGTGCCCTTTTGGAAACTGTTCCAATCGCCACCCACGGCTGCCCAAGAAAGACCTGAAACTGTTCTCTGTTCAGCAGAATCCGGCCTCCTAAGCCAAGCTCTTCCATTGAAAAGAACTTTCTGGGGTATGCCACGGGGAAAGCTCGGGGCCCTCGTTGCTTCCCAATGAGGGAAGTGAGTAAGGGAAGGGGTGGCTGTTTTTCTTGAAAACACCCGAGAATTCCTGCGTGGAGTTCCTGCTCCGAAACCCCGGAGAAGCTGCTGCGGATGGCGGTGGGGCTGGGAGAGAGGAAGCCGCAGCCAGCACAGGGCGTGCTCCCGGTCTGCTCCAGACAAGTAGGGCTGGGTGAGTTGTCTCTGGACATGTGCCCGGCACGGCATGGTGGTCAAGAGCATGCAATCAGGACACGCGGTCGTCGGAGAAACACTGAGTGATGGGCCAAACGCAGCCCAACACCAATCAACGCAAACCTTGCTTCTGACCTTGTCGTTGTCCACAGCCGTGACCCTGGGGCAGGGCAGGCGACAGACCAACCAGGAGGTTCCTAGCGATGGCCTTGGCTCAGGGCTCAGGGCTGGCCGCTCTAGGAAGAGCATTCACATACTAACGAGGAACTGTGGCCACTGTTCGCTTTCTCGGGGTGATTTACAGGTTCGCTCACTCAAATGCTCATTGGGTCCTCATCACGTTCCCGGGGTGCACCACTGGCGGGTGGGAGTGCCAGCCCCGAAGAGAGAGGGCTCACGGAGGTGCCAGCCCTGCCACTTCTTTGCTGTGTGACCTCGGGGAAGTGACTTAACTCCTCTGGGCCCAGGTTTACTCACCTGTAACACAGTGATGCACATAGCCACTGGCCAGGCAGTGAGGACTGAAGGGGCTGATGTACAGGAGGGCCTCACAGGGGAGGTGCTCACTGGGATGAGCAGTGCTTCCTTGGGCTCAGCGTGGTAGGAAGCAGGGGGAGCAGTGACATTTCTGATTAAGAGAAAATGTGGAAAACCAGATTCTGGAGTGCCCATTTCGATCCAACCCCTCTCAACTCACAAGCCAGGAGTGAGGCGGAAGTGTGTGGACGTGAGCTGGCTTGCCCAAGGTCACAGGGAACGTCAGGGGCCCAGGCTTCCTGCTGCCCCCAGGCTGCTGTCCCACTGCCTCCTCTGTCACTGAGGGGTGGGTGCAGGGGAGGCCCCTGCCCCTCGGTGCAGATCAAGTCCACGGTCACAGGCAGATGTTCCAAAGACGCTGCTGGTGGAAAACTGAAGTCAGTGCAGAGTATTTTCAAGGAATGTTGCCATAGAGACGTACACATAACGAGAAACAATCATGTCTTATCAAGCCAGAAAGGAGCCATTCATTCTAAAAGGACACGTGCAGCGGGTGGGGCGGCGTCCCTGCTGACCGGGTGGGGGCGGACAGGAAGGTCGGGCTGAGGGCGAGGAGGTTCCTGGTCTCCCAGTCAAGTTCCCCAAGGGACCTGAGGTCTTGGGAGGGTCCCGCGCGCCTGCCGTGCCCAGCCGGCTGTCTCCATCTGCAGGCCAGGCCCTGGGGAGGGCGCTGACCCCACCGTGGCATTCCCATCATGATGGCCCCCTCTGGCTGCTGTCAGACACAACCACCGGCTTCACCACCTGAGTTTCACTTTTAGGTTTCAGTTGTCTGCAGTCGTGTGGTCCAAAAACATTACATGGAAAATTCCAGAAATAAGCAATTCGTAACTTCTAAATCACTTGCTAATCTGGGTTGTGGGATGAAATCTCTCACTGTCTGGCCCTACCTGGGACGTGACTGGCCCCTGTGTCCAGGGTGTCCATGGCCGTACGCACTGCCCGCCTGTCCCTTACTCATGGCCGGCTTGGTTACCAGAGCAGCCGTCGCGGCATCACGGGGTCCTTATGTTCAAGTCGCCCTTCCATTACAGACTAACGCTACACCACGATGCCTACGCCATCCACTTCGACTCTCTCCCCACTCTCCCTGAGTCACCTCACAGCATCCCAGGAAGGGCGGGTGAGCACTGCATCCCGGGCACCTTGCTCCCCTCTCCCACTCCTCTTGTGTAAGAAGTGCATGGCCAGCAAGCGGCAGACGGCGAGGCGGGCTGCGGGCATCCCATGCTGGACAGCCTGGGACGGAGTCCACCTTGGCCTTGGATCCAGCTCCCTGCTACTGTGCACCTGGGAGGCAGCACTGTTGGCTCAGGTACTTAGTTCACTGACTTCACTGCCACCCACACGGGAGACCAGGGTTGATTTCGGGGCTCCTGGCTTCGACCTGGCCCAGCCTGGCTATTGTGGTCATTTGGAGAGCGGATGAGAGATCTCTCTGTCTCTGTCTCTCTCTGTAGCCCTGCCTTCCAAATAAATATAAAGACATACACAAACTTCAAAAACTAAAAGGCGCTTGAGAGCACCGCCTCCCAGACTGGTAGCAAGGAAAGGCCCTTGTCACGTGGGAAGGGGGCTGCTGGCCTGGCTACGCAGCGCGGGGTCTGAAGGGTCCCCTCTCTTCACTCGTCTGCTCTTGGCTGTGCATGATCTGTGCCTTTGCCTCAGACAGCAGAAGTCCGAGTCCGGACCCTGGAATCCTTATGCTTCGGCCACCGCCCTCCTGCACTTGGAAATCACAGGTGCGACACAGGTGGGAGGACGTCGCGGGACCTCTGCCCGTCCATCAAACGCGGTGAATGACAGTGTCGACCTCTCGCGCCTGCTCGGAGCGCTCCCGAGAGAAGGGGCTGAGAGTTTGAAATGATCACGTGGGGGCTCGGGAGTCAGACGGGCCTCAGCCACGTGCCGGCTGCACCGCTTCCCAGCTCTGTGACGTGGGCGAGAGACGGACACTCTCTGAGTCAGTTCCTTTGTCTGCAAAATGAGGATGAGAAGAAAAAACCCACGGAGGTCCTTCGAGAACATCTAGGACGGACTCATGGATTACGACCTGGTGATGCTCATTCTGATTCCCTGAAAAGTTAGGCCCAGAGAGGGGAAGTGCTTTGTCCAAGGTCACACAGCAAGTTGGAGGCAACTGGGCACACAGGCAGCTTCTTGCAGCAACAGGGTGTCTGGCTGGATTGCTGTCATGCGTTCTGGGGACAGGAACCTGAGACAGACGCCTCCTCCCGCCTCTGTGTGCTGCTCTTCCCGTGAAGGGCAAGGTGGCCCCCCTCCCGGCCCGTGGCCACTGCATGGCGGGATCGTGCAGCTCTGCCTGCGGAGGGATCAGATGGCGCCAGCAGACGGGCTCTCCATGCTCCTGGAGCCTGCATCGCTCCCATCACTTATCTTGGACAGGACACAAGATGGGAAGGCAGAGGAACCGGCTGCTGGCTGGCCGGCTGCTGGTCAGAGACGGCCAAAGGGCTCTCAGTCCTCCCGGCTGGGCTGGGCGCAGGCAGACACCACTTCCCAACACACACACACACACACACACTCACACACACACACCCGGAATTTGGCTTTCCCGTTCTCATCCAACTTAATTAGCTGAAACATGATCAATGCAAAGACCGAAGAAGCCAACTATTGTCTTGGTTTAAAGCTTTTTAGTAAAAAAAAAATTAAAAACTGGAAGTCTTTCTAGAATTAGGTTGAGATGGGAGAGCTTCAGGCAACTGCGGCGGTCAGAGGTCAGAGGTCAGGAGCCGGAGGGTGACCTGCAGCCCAGCCAGGCAGGCTGCTATTTCCTCCCCCGGGGGCTCTGCCGAGTCGCCCAGCTGCTCAGGCTGCCGTGGCTCCGTGGCACAGCACAGACACCCCCTCCTGCCGGGCCAAAGGCCCTCGAGCTCGCCACCGTGGTTCCGGGAGTTACAGCAACTGAGACCCAGCGACCGGCTCCCTCTCAGGTGAGAACCCGCGGGGGAGGCTCGTTGGAGGGTGGGTCCTTGGAGCCACAGCGGTCAGGGTTAGCAGGCTCATCTTCTGAGGAGGACTGACAGGTCCTGGACTGACACCTTCCATGGAGGGAAGGACTAGGTGAGAAGTAGAGGACTGGGAGAGCTGAAATCAAATCCCAGCTGTGGGTACACACGCACCTCTATCCTCAGTGTTCCTCTCTGTATAATGGGTGTTTCCAGGAGCCCACTGAATAGCCCTTAAAGAAACATTGCCGGAGGAATGGCTCGCTTTGCAAGGTTTGCAGACACCTGCCACCGGACTCGGGCTCCCGGGAATACCGGTGGAGGCTCCAGTGGAGGCCGCAGGGGCAGACTGTTCCTACCTGTGGGAAGCTGCGGCCTCCAGTCCCCAAATCAGTTGCTATTGTTAGGATGATCAACAATGGAACCGCCTCGCTTCCGGCAGCCTACCACTCCAAAGTGCCTTTTGGAATGCTAATCCATTCACCCTCCTCGCAGTAACTCTGGAAGCCTTCCATTAGGCAAAAATCTGTATTATTTTTACCACCACTAAATATGTAGTACCAGTCTCTTAATGGAAAGAGATAATTGAGCTATGATCTGAAAAGAATAACAGGGAGAGAAGGCTTGGGGGAGGCCCGTGCTCATACTGACAGGAATAACTCCCCCCCCCCACCTCTGCTAAGGGAGAGGCGTGGCTCTCCGAGGGGCAGGGCCCGGAAGCCCCTCCCAGCTGCCCATGGGAAGCCCTCGGGTTCACCGAGTTTGGGTTTCCTGAAATAATATTATTTATTATTCTTGGCCATGTCTCTCACTCACTGGGTGACTTGGGGGAGTTGTAGAACCACTCCCCTTTCCTCTTGTAAGGGGTGAGCTGGACTTGCCCTCTGTGCGGCGAGAAGAGAGAGGCTCTCCGGGGATCTTGTGGGATGCCTTGGCCTGCAAGTGAAGCACCACGGGCGGTGGACATGTAGGATGGCACCTCAGCCACTGATGACCGGCTAGCTGCCTGTCAGCTCTGCGACCAGCCAGCGTGCGCCAGGGCTCAGGGGGCAGGGGCAGGGCCACATGGTGGGCTTCTGCATCTGAAAGTCCTGCCGAATCCAGCTGTGTGACCAGGGCCAAGCCACCTACCCTCTCGGCACCTGTGAGAGCCCGTATCCATCTCTGGGTTGCTGTAAAGAGCTCCTGGCAGCTGGCAGCCGCGGTGAGGGCCTGGCATGCCCCACCACACCTTACAGACTGAATGTGGCTTTTCCAACATGCACGGGGCTTGGAGCACTTGAGACACAAGGGGGACATGGTAGGTGGAACGCTGGGTTTGCCCTCACAGGTGTGGAATGAGGGGCCGATAGGAGGGACACACCACACCTGTGACCCTAACACCGCTCCTGCCTAGAACCAGGGGGAGCTTTGAGAACGTGAGTCAACCGTGGCTGGCGTAGTGGCACAGTGGGTAAAGCCACCGCCTTCGACACCAGCATCCCATGTGGGCGACCGTTTGAGTCCTGGAGGCTGCACTTCTAATCCAGCTCCCTACTACTGGCCTGGGAAAAGCAGTGGAAGATGGCCCAAGTGTTTGGGCCCCTGGACCCACTTGGGAGACTTAGATTAAGCTCTTGGCTGTCGCCTGGCCCAGCCCTGGCCATCGCAGCCATTTGGAGAGTGAACCAATGGATGGAGAATCTCTCTCTTTCCCTTTTCCCCCTCCCCATGTAATTCTAACTTTCAAAGAAATATAATAAATTTTAAATTTTTTTTAAAAAGGAATGTGAATCAATTAAAACATAGTAAACAAATAACTGCTGTGTTTATATAAAGGGTTGTTGTATAGATAGGGTAAAACTGAGGTGGAACATGAAAGATCTAAGGCACAAAACGGGGTGAACATTTGAGGCAGTGGCTAAAAGACACTGCCTTGCATGCTCGCATCTAAAGCAGGGGGCCTGGGTTCGAGTGCCAGCTCCACTTCTGACTCCAGATTCCTGCTAAAGGGAACCCCAGGAGGCAGCAGCGATGCTGGTTCAGGTACTTGGGTCCCTGCCACCCAAATGGGAGACCCAGACTGAGCTCTGGGCTCCTGGCTTCCGCCTGGCCCAGCCCCAGCTGTTGTGGGCTTTTAGAGAATAAACAAGCCGGTGGGAGATCTTTCTCTGCCCGTCTCTGTCTCTCTGCTTTTCAAGTAAAATTAATAAATAAATAAATTATGAAAGTCTCTTAGATGAACACAAAAAGCTGATCGCACAGGAAAAAAGCCACTGGGCTTCTGACAGGTGTGACCTTAAGTGACCTGTGTCTGTCACGGGACTTTCGCCAGGCTGCTAAGTCGCTCGGAGCCTCAGCTTCCTTGTGAGATAATGAACACGAGAGCTATTGGGAAGCTCCAAGAGCACCGCACGGTAAGAGGTTCACTTGTGACCCCTAACACGTGGTTCGACAAAGAGAAAAGCCACACTTGGCTGCCAGTGATAAGAGGACAGCGTAAATAGAGCTGAAATCACAGATGGCTTCAATTCTGACTCTGTCCTGTTTCATCTTGTAGCCTTGAGCAAGTTATTTAAGGTCTTTGGGCCTCAATGTCTTCATCTGAAAAATGGGTTAGTAGTAACACCAAATGCGAGTGAACCCAAAGGACAGAAGTTCTGCGGTAGGTGTTTGGTGCAGCAGGCTGATCTGTTGCTTTGGATGCCACATCCCACATCAGAGTGCCTGGGTTCCAGTCCCAACTCCACGTCTGTTCCGGCTCCCTACTAATGGACATCCTGGCCTCAGATGATGGCTTAGGAACCTGGGGTCCTGCCACCCATGTGGGAGACTCCCCAACGAAGCTCCTGGTTCCCAGGTTCAGCCTGGCCCAGCCCTGCCTCTTGTGGGCATTTGGGGGAGTGAACCAGAAGACAAAAGATCTCTCTGTGTCTCCCCCACCCCCGTCTCTCTGCCTATCAAATAAAGAATAAATTTGGGGGTGGGGGGCAGCACTGTGGCGTAGCAGGAAAAGCCACCACCTGCAGTGCCGGTATCCCATATAGGCACCAGTTCAAGTCCTAGCTGCTCCACTTCCAATCCAGCTCCCTGCTATGGCCTGGGAAAGCAGTAGAGGATGGCCCAGGTCCTGGGTCCCTGCACCTGCGTGGGAGACCCGGAAGAAGCTCTCGGCTCCTGGCTGTGTTCCAGCTGTAGCAGCCATCTGGGGAGTGAACCAGCAGATGGAAGACCTCTCTCCCTCTGCCTCTGCCTCTCTGTAACTCTGCCTTTCAAATAAAAAAATGAATAGATCTTAAAAAATAATTTTTTTAAAGGGTGGATTGTTTAAGGACAAGCAACTCAAAGGAAAAACCCAACAATCAAAAGCAAAACAGTGCGGTTGTGTGAGTACAGCCTGTTGAAATCCTTGCTTAGGATATACTAAGTTGATCTTCAGTATATGAAGGTAATTGAAAATGAAACTCGATAAAGGGCGGGATGGGAGAGGGAGAGGGGAGGGCCACGGGAGGGAGGGAGGTTGGGGGGGGAAGCCACAACAATACAAAAGTTGCACTTTGTAAATTCACATTTATGAAATAAAAAAGAAAAAGAAAAGTCCACTAAAGGTAAAGCCCCATGGCCGTGAGACACGCCTGCTTCTCCAAGCACTTGCGCAGCAGGCATCTGGTTAAGACGCTGTGTCTCACACTGAAGCACCTGGGTTCCACATCCAGCTCCAGTTCCTGACTCCTGTTTCCTGCTAGTGCAGCCCCTGGGAGTCAGCAGGGACAGTTCAAGTTTTTGGGTGTCTGCCACCCACGTGGGAGACCCGGATGGAACTGTCAGCTCCCAGCGTCAGCCTAACTCAGTACATGCTGTAGTAAGGCAACAAACCGGCAGATGCGAGCTCTCTCGCTCCCTCTCTCCTCTCTGCCTATCAAATAAACAAATGGTCTTTAAAAGGCACACTGAGTGTGAATCTCATAATCATCAAATTTGCACAAAGACGAGGTTGGTGGCGTTGTAAGGGTGAGGTGCTGGAAACACACCTGCTTATCCTGGCAGCAGATGGTCACCCGCAGTTCACAGTTTACCAAAGGTGCACACGGGCGAGCCACGCGAGGTAAGTATGGCGTCCATACCCCAAGCCTGGACCACGCGCATGTTAAGTTAGGAGGGAGGAAGGACCTGCAGGCGCAGCGGGAACCTGGAGATGGGGACAACGTCCAGGTGACCCCCGTGGATCCGATGCGACAACAAGGTGCTTACAAGAGGGAGGCAGGGGCCAAGGGGAGAAGGAGATGTGACCACAGAAGCAGAGGCGAGAGGGACGTCCTTTGGAGACGAAGGAAGCGGCCAGGGGATGGATATGGCTGTCAGAGCTGGAAAAGGCAGGAAAACAGACCCCTCCCCGGAGCTGAGTCTGCCAGCACCTGCATTGTGGCTCAGTGACGCAGCTCCCCGACCTCCGCCTGTGCTGTCCTGGGCCACTGAGTCAGCCACAGCTTGTGACACACACGCCCTGCCCCCAGCACCCTTGGGAAGCACAGACACACTTGGACAAGTACCCGTGCAAGCGTATTCACTGACGCACGAAGTACAACAGCCACAGGCTGGAAACGGGGTGAACCCTCAGTAGCAGGAGATGGCAAACTAATCTCAGGATCTTCATCCAGCAGAAGGAAGGAGAGGGGGAGAGGGGAGGGAAGAAGGCAGGCAAGGGAAGGGCGGGGAGGAAGGGAAAGAGGGGGAAATAATGGGCTTTCAGCCCAGCGGTGCTGGCTCACAGGCCTTGGACCCCTGGCTGTGGGTCCCCTGGGGACAGGCGGGTCCTCTGAACTTCGGCATCACTGGCCTGGGCCTGGGTTTCTCCAGTGCATTCTGGCTGTGGCCCTGTCGTGGGGTGGCTGGGACCAGGTTCTTGTCTCCAGTGCAAGAAAGAATTCAAGGATGAGATGTAGGCAAAGGTGAGCCCAGGAACAAGAGTTATTCTTAGCCAAGCGAAAGTACCCACTCAAGAGGGAGTATGGGCATGACTGACAGTGAGCGGTGCCCAGTGAGGTTTGGGCGTTTATATGGCTGGAGGCAGAGGGGGTGGTGTCTGTGGTGGGGCTTAATTGAATATTCATAGGGGGTGGGGTTTGGGCAGGGATGGGGTTTGGCTACCACCTATGTCCTTGCCTGTGGAAGTCTTGGACATGTCATGGTGTCAGGTGCATGATGGGAACAGGAGTGTCAGCTGCGGCCATTTCATTACAATGACCCCATAATTAGCTATGCTGACTGTGGGGACGCAGTCAGCAGCCATGTTGCTTATTTTCAGCTGGTGCAAAACCGAGGGCAGTGGTTTTGCAGAAACCGTGGTTCTCTACGGTAGGAAAAGGAGGGGAAGGCTTAGGTGGAGTGGACAGAATGGTAGGGAGGGGCTGCTGACAGCCTCTGTCTGCCTGTGTGGGCATGGCTTTCCTGTCCCTACCTGCCCTGTAGATCACGCATCTGGAGGGCAGCTGGAGCCAGGATCAGGAGCCACTCGATCTCGTGCTATCACCAGAGAAACACTGCCTCCTTCCTGCCACGCTCCAGTGGGCGGGGCCGCCCTTCCCACGTCTTCCCTCTGCCAGCCTTGCAGCCAGCATCCACCCTGCAGGAAGACAGCGCAGCCACGACAAAGGCACTCCCTGAGGGTCTCCTCCCCAGGCGAGCTCGGGCCAGGTGCGCCCGGGGCAGGCCCTAACCAACACACGACACGCAGCTCTGTCTTTGGGGCCAAGCGGCTCTTTTTCCTGGCGTGGGAGAGGCGACTCCTGTGGGATGTGTTCAAATCTCTCCAAGAGGGAGGACCAGGGTGGGAAAGGAAAGGTATTTCCTTGACTTCAAGCAGGAAATCCCTAGTGGGGCCTCACGCAACCCCAGGGCGGGACACGAGGAGGACCTGCTGATGGAGGAATCTTCTGACGGGGACGAGGGGGTGAGGAATCAGCGTGGGGGTCCCCCGTGTTCCTGACTGTGGTCATAAACATTCCTGCCACATTAGCAAAGCTGCCTGAGAGCCACCGTACACCTGTGAGGCAGGGCTGCCGCGGTGGCAAGTTCAAAACCCAGGCCCGTTTTCCTGGGGGACCTCCTAGGCTGAAGATACCCACTGCTCTGCCGGAAGCAGGGGCGAGCCGGGCAAGACTGCCACCCGCAACACAGGGTAGGGCTCCCTGGGGAGCGAGGGGACCCACAGACTCGAGGGAAGTGGCTCCTGCCAGACGCATCATTATTTGTCATGTCTGGGGTACGAGGATTGGCCTGATGAAGGGGCTTAGACTGGAGAGGCTTGGGTTCAAATCCCAGCTCTTCTGCATCTTACTCATTTGCATGGCCCTTTGCCCAAGGCACATGGATTTATAAGTTTCATGCTTTAAAAAAAAAAAAAAAGATTCATTCACTTAAAAAGCAGAGAGAGAGAGAGAGAACCTTCTATCCACTGGTTCACTCCCCAAATGCCGGCAACAGCCAGGGCTGGGCCAGGCCAAAGCCAGGAGCCAGAAACTCCATTCTGGTGCTTCCCATGGGTGGTAGGGACCCAAGTACTTAGGCCATCAGCTGTTGCCTTCCCAGGTGCATTAATAGGGAGCTGGATCAGAAGCAGAGTAGTCAAGACTCAAACCAGCACTCCAACATGAGATGAAATGAGTGAAACAGAGAGTACAATAGCAATAGAGTATAATAGAGTATAATCATAAGCTGTAATGAATGACAAACGCCTGGCACCGAAGGGTCCCTGGACCAATGGCACCAGTTATGAGTACTGTGACAGCTCTCAGCTTGCCTGCGTCTGCCACGCCCCTGCACCGTTCACCCGCCCGGCGTTTGTGGAAGCCAGGTCACCCAGGTAACTCGGAAACTGCTGGTGTGGAACAGAGGGCAGACGCTGTGGAATGCGCTGCACGGATGGGGCAGGTGCAACAGCCTGGACGCAGAAACTAGGGACCACAGAAAGCTCAGGGAATGATGGAACTGAAAGGTAATGCGAGTTTCCTAGGAAACTGAAAAAATGTTTGTTTATGTGAAAGGCAGAGAGAGAGAGATACAGATCAATTGATCTTCCATCCACTGGTTCGCTCCCCAAACACCTGCAACAGCTAGGGCTGGGCCAGGCTGAAGTCAGAAGCCACCAACTGCATCTGGGTCTCCCACGTGGGTGACAAGGATCCGAGTATTGGAGCCGCCACCTGCTGCCTCCCAGAGCAGCCGTTAGCAGGAAGCCGGAGCCAGGACTGGGCCAGGCTCCCCGACACGAGGTGTGGGAGTCCCACACGATGCTTTCTCCACTGCATGGAGTGCTCATCTCTGACTTCAGCCCTGTTGTAAGGATCCACATCAAGACCAGCCACACAAGGAGAGGCACGGGCCAGGTCTGGGAGGCCCGGGATGTGGGGCATCTGTGGCTGTGCCCAGCGTCACCCTCAAGAATACCAGTGCGCTCACCAGCAGGAAGCACCACTGAGCTTCCGTGAGCTGGGTTTTAATTGGGTTTCTTAGAGGAGGCACGATTTAAAAAAAAAATAATTCTATCTACTTACGAGGCAGAGAGACTGATATGCAAACACTCACAGCAAAGAAAGCTCCCATCTGGTGGCTTAGTCCCTAAATGTCCACAACAGCTGGGGCCAGGCCAGGCCACAGCCATGAGCTGGGGACTCAGTCTGGGTCTCCCACCTGGGTGGCAGGGGCCCAACTAGTTGAGCCATCAGTGCTGCCTCCCAGGGTGCTCACTAGAAAGAAGCTGGAGTACCCAAGACCTTAACCCCTAGATCAAACACCTATCATGTAGGCATCACTAAAGGGGGCCCCTGGCCATGGGACTACACTGCCCTGCCCTGCCTCCTCCCCAGAGGTCAGTCCGGCTGAAGGTTCCAACCCTCTCATCAAGCCATCATCTTTCTGGTGATCAGCCCCCATCCCGAGCCACAGGGCTCACAGATCACAAAGACACCTCTGTTCCAAGGACCAGAGGCACAGGCAAGTCATATGCTTCGAGGTACATCAGACATGAAGTGAGGATGAGCAGGAACATTCTGGAACATGCTGAGACACAGTGACACCTTTGGCTGAATGTCTGCATCTCCCTAAAATCCATACCTTATCCAAAAAGCCAGAGTCCTAAATGTTCCAAAATCCTAAACTTCGAGAGCCAACATGAAACCCCCCAGTAGAAAATTCCACACCATGGAATTTGGTTCCATGCACAGAATGATTAAAAATATTATATGATGGGCAGGTGTTGTAGAGCAATGGGTTAAGCCACTGCCTGGGACACCCACAACCCATATCCAACCCGGGTTTAGGTCCCGGCTACCCTGCTTCTCATCCAGCTCGCAGCCAATGTACTTGAAAAGACCGTGGATAATGACCCAAGGACTTGGGCCCCTATCGTCCACGTGAGAGGCCTGGATGGAGTTCCTGGTTCCTGGCTTTGATCTGGCCCAGCCCTGGCCGTTGTAGGCACTCGCGAGTGAACCAGTGAATGATTTCTTTCTCTCTCTCCCGCTCTCTACCTCCCTCAACCCTCCTCTGTCTGTGTTAGTCTGCCTTTCAGATAAATAAAAAATACATACAAAATTACCCTCAGGCAATGTGTATAAGGTATATGAGAAACACAAATGGATTTCATGTTTAGACTTGGATCCCACCCTCAAGATATCTCATTATGTAGATACAAATATTCTAAACCCTGGGGAAAAAATCCCCAATCTGAAATGTTTCTGGTGCCCAGCATTTCGGATAAGGGATGCTCAGCCTGCGTGCTGAGACTCTAACCCCTAGGGGATGGTGCTTGGGGCCCCGAGGATGAGGTTAGCGCCCCTTGTGTGAAGAGACAAGGGACAGCTACTTCCTAGCACTGTTCTTGGCCACGGGAGAGGACTCGGCATGGAGGCTGCTCTTCCATCAGTGGGGTGGGTCACAAAGCCTCCACCCGGGAAGCTGGCAGCACAGCGGTAGTTCTGTCTCCCGTGGCCTCCTCCACACTGATGCCATCCACAAGTCCCAGACGGCCTTCTTCCCCTCGCATGTCTGGGCTCCTGACTGCTCCCTCCATGTGTCCCCAGCACCATGCTCACCCTGGCCTGGCTAGTGACCCAGGCTCCTACTACTCCCCCAGTGATGTGGGTGGCTGCCATCTGAACGGGATCGTATTCTTCCCTGACCTCTTGGAATAAGGAACTGCCATTGCGGAAGTCCCACCTCCTTGATGGTTTAGAAGCCAGAATGCAAATTCCCAGGCTCTCCTGTGGGCACGTGACCCAGAACACAGCCATATGGTGCCCCTGGCCATGGGACTACAAGGGAGTCGACATGGTAGTCTACAAGGGCACGATGCAAACTGGGCTCCCAGGGCTGGCACCGATGGCCCTGAGGTCGCCGGGTCAAGAGGGGATGCTAATGGCAGCACAGGCTGCCCAGGCACTGGCGTGCAGCGGCAGCAATGGCGACAGACAGACCGCACGAGCCTCTGCAGGCATTGCTTTGGGGCGGGCTGCACATGGAAGCTTCATTTCAAGTCTGGCTCTTTCCAGTGCTCTCAATAATTTCGTGAGTGACCTCATATCCTTGAATAAATAAATCTCTTTTCCGCTTAAATGAGCCAGAGTGGATTCTGTTGTTTACCCTGGGGCCTAACATGCTTTTCTCCCATTTGACCTCCGGCCAGCAGTCAGAACAAC
Organism: Lepus europaeus; assembly: GCF_033115175.1. NCBI lineage: Eukaryota > Metazoa > Chordata > Mammalia > Lagomorpha > Leporidae > Lepus > Lepus europaeus. The sequence continues at coordinate 12,706,453 of NC_084849.1, forward strand.
CTTTTGCAAACTGAAGCCCGGGGGCATCGCCCACCCCTGGAAAAGACCCTGAATAACGGGGATCCAGCGCAGTTCCCCAGCGTCGTTCCGTTTCACGCTGTCTCTGGCTCTCTGCTCCTGCCACACTGGGTCTAGCACAAGATCATTCCCTAGTGCCAAACTGACCCCGATTCTTCCCTTGGCCTGAGGGTGTTCCAGTCCACTCCGTGGTTGGCCCCTGGATCAATGTCACCCCCTCAGAAAGCCTTTCCTGGTCCACGAGCATCTTCCTCCCTGGTCCTCATCCCCCCACCCTGGCCATGTCCATGCTACGACCCAGCCCATCTCTAACTACGTGGCCGGTCCACTTGCTGGGTGGTCACTGGCCATTCCTTCACCAGATGGTTCCCAGACCTGGCACAATGCCTCCTCCCTCACCATAACTCATCAAATACCAGTTGAATTAATTTACTGAGTGCCTATGAGCTAGAACTCTTTGAAGCACCCTATACATGTGAACCCATTGAATTCTCACAATGGCCCTGCGAGGTACACACAGTGTTTCTCCTGTTTTACTGATGAGAAACACCCAGCATGGAAAGGTTAAATAATTTGCCCAAGGGCACACAGGGTTGGGAAAGTGGACCCCGACCATGCAGCTTGAGAGCCCATGGTTTCAGCCGGAGCAATCTCAGGATGACAGGGAGGGAGGAGGGGAGAGAGGAAGGAGGGGCCGGTGTTACATAAGCTCCGAGTGTCTGGGGGCAGGGGCTCTCTCAGGTTCCCTGGCATCCTAGCTCTCTGCTCCTCAGCTGTGCAGAGGCTGCCTGGAGCCACCGCACGTCCCGGCCACTCGCACACGCACCAAGCATGTGTGCGTTTTGCCTATTCCCTTGCCAGATGCCGGTAAATGTTTTTACATCCACATCTCACGTGGGAATTGGGGTTTCAAACTCCAAGTCACGGATCTTTTCCTGTGTGCTGAACCGTGGGCCTTCCCATGGAGCCTGGGGACCCCTGGGGGGCAGTTCAAACCCTGCAGCAGTGACAGGCCCTGGTGGACAGGCCCGGACCTCCACCGAGGAGTGTCCCCAAGGCTGCCAGTGTCCTGGCCTGAGCACAGACGCCCGCGTGCCACTCACGGTTCTCTGAGCTCTCCCAGACACAGTTTCTGGGCTGAATTCTGGACAAACCAAAATGCAATTTTCATTAGCAATGCCTGAATATATGAAGACATCATCAGACTGTGTCAGAACAGCAGCATCTCTGACTTTGGGTCCCCTCCAAGTCTCTCGACTAATCAAGGTGGAGACGGCGGCACCTGCCCCAGGCCCTTAGAGACTGAAGGAGTGAGAGGGACACCCACCAAAGGCCTCTGCCTTCAGTGTTTTAAAGATGAACAAAGGTTCTACACAAGGGGAGCCCTGGTTTGCTGCCTATATTTTTACCTTTTTCTGCATTTGTGGGAAACTCCATGTGTGCTTTAAAAAGTTCATGGAAAATGGAATGAAAGGAGTTTATTTTGGTGTGAAAAAGTCTAAAATCTGTGGCTGTGAGGGTCTTCAAACAGTTCACGGGAAAATGTATTAAGATGAAAAGATTATGCACAGATTTCAAACTTTTTTGCACCAAAATACATTTACCTTTTAATTCCATTTTTCCATAAACTTTTTTTGAGATGAGAGAGAGAGAGAGAGAGAGATTGCATCTACTGGTTCATTCCCCAAATGCTCAAAACAGAAGGGGCTGGGCAAGGCTGAAGCCAGGAGCCAGGAACTCCATCCAGGCCTCTCCTGCAGGTGGCAGGGACCCAAGTACTTGAACCAGCACCTGCTGCCTCCCAGGGTGAGCATTAGCAAGAAGCTGAATAGGAAGCAGAGCTGGGATTCAAATCCAGGCACTGCAGTGTGGAACCCTCTCATGTTCTAGCTGCTTTTATACTCAGAAAAAAAGGAATAATAGATTTATTTTTGAACAAACAGCAAATCTTCACATCATCAGTGTTGTCACCTTACCACTCAGACAACAAGGGGGGGGGGTCAGGACTCACCCCATGGGGTTCAAATCAGAGTACTGATGAATAGTCAGGGGGGAAACTGAGGCAAGGGCCTGGACACCCAGTGCTAGGGGCTCCCACACTTCTAGCACCGTGTCCAGGGAATGCTTCAGTCCTGGGCACACGGGGACAGCTGGCCGCTCTGCCAGGGCGAAGGAGCAGGTGCACCCAGAGGGCCGCTGTCATTCACTGCCCTGTGACTTTGCCCTGTCCACTTCAGGAACATTCAGGACACTTGACTAAAATGGCCCAGCCAAGAGGTCGGGGTTTTCTCCTGTCCCGGGGGGCCCCCGCTCATTTCCTGAGAGATGACTTTATTTTCTGTGTGTTTTCGCAGTGGGTTCTTTCAAGCCCCAGCTGTTCTGGGGAGAGTAAATAGGTTTTAAAATTAATTATCAATTAAAGGGAGGTTAATTGGCACCAGGCTCATCATCTATTTCATCTGTAACTGAGGCCGTCTTCCCCTCCCCCTCTCCCTCCCCAGAATCCCCAGACAGACACCGACCGATGCCAGGGCCTGTAAAACCCAAAGCAGGAGCTGCTGATGCGTGGCCCACGCGCTAACTGTCGGCATGGACACAGCCCCGTTGCCCTGTCCGAAGGTGGATGCTGTGGTCCTTTTGATTTCCTGGTTCTGCAGGAAGCAAGCCAGCCTTCTAGGTGGGCCCACCAAACCTTTAAAACAACAACAACAAAAGTGGCTTGCAGATATTTTTATTGGCATAAAGATTCCTCACACCGGTCTGCACTGCACTTAGGGAAGCTCCTGGGATCTAGTCCATGGAACAGCAAGGTTCCAAAAAACCATATTCCTCCCTGGCGTGGATTTTCCCCTCTCATTAGCATCTTGCACTTCTTGCAGCCTGATTTCATAAGCGATCAGTCTGATTTCTTCTAAGCTCTTGCAATGCTGTGCTGCGTCTGCCCCCCTCCCCCGCCCTTACTGTCATCCCCCCTGGGAGAAGGGAGAAGCCTGCGCTTTGTGTTAATAATGATCCTCCCCTGAATTCCAATGCTTCACCTGACCTCATCGTTGATGAATATTTATAGGGTGCTGGCAGGGAGCATTTGCAAATTGGGTTCAGACCAGACAGGTGAGCCCTTGCAACTGAGACAATTACGTAATCTGGTGTTAGGCTGTGCACGCATATTAAAATGCGCCAAATGACAAGTGGGACTCCAGGAGACAGGGGCCACCTCCTCTCTGCATTCCTTCAGTCGCTAACCTGGGCCACGGTGAGATGAGGAACACAGGACCGACCGGCCAGAGCCACGTGTCGCCTGGACGTTCTGGGATTTGAAACACAGGGAAGGTCTCAGGAGGAGAAAAGGCACTTGGGAGTTAACCTATGAATACGGTCACATCTCTTCGCTCTCACCCTCCATCTCTGGGCTCTGGGTGGGTGGGGGAGCTGTCCCCTTCTCACCTAAGCTCAGAAGGCGATGGCAGGTGGCAAGGGAGCCAAGGACGCCACGTTTGTATTTGTGGATCACTTTAACCTCAAGGTGCCTGAAGAACCTGCTCTCAGGCAAGGGCAGATGAGGTTCACGCGAGCCCCGCTGCACAGAGGAGGGCGCCACACTCCCAGAAGAGGCAGGAGAAGGTCAGCGCCACGGCTCACTAGGCTAATCCTCCACCTGCGGCACCAGCACCCCAGGGTTCTAGTCCCGGTTGGGGCACCAGTTCTGTCCAGGTTGCTCCTCTTCCAGTCCAGCTCTCTGCTGTGTCCTGGGAAGGCAGTGGAGGATGGCCCAAGTGCTTGGGCCCTGCACCCGCATGGGAGACCAGGAGAAGCACCTGGCTCCTGGCTTCGGATCAGTGTGGTGCTGGCCGTGGCAGCCATTTGGGAAGTGAACCAATGGAAGGAAGACCTTTCTCTCTGTCTCTCTCTCTCTCACTGTCTAACTCTGCCTGTCAAAAATTAAAAAAAAGAAGAGGTGGGAGGAAAAGGCAACCTCATTTCCTGTCTCTATTGCTCCCTGCAGGGTGCATCCACTGCTTCTTCCTCGCGGTCCGCGTTCCCCTGTCCCCGGCCATTTCCTTTCTTTCCTTACATCTCTTAATCAGGCTTTCTGAGGGGGCAGATAGCTGCTGGTGGTGGGGGCCGCCGTGGTGAGCGGCATCCCTGGTCTACCCACCACATGCTGGTACCAGCCTCCACCCAGGGTGCAACAAAGACCCCTTGGTTGAGAACCACTGCCTTGGACCCACGAGTACACTGACAGCCGCGGGCTCAGCGTCGGTTGACAACTTTGCCCATCAATAGTGGGACCTTATCACGTCTCATCCACCCAGGAGCCTTCTGAAGTGTGCCATTCATAATCACACTGGGCCAACAGGTGCACATCCAGACCATTCCGGGCAGACGGAGACAATATGGGCACCACAACCTTAAGCCTCTGTTAGAAGGGGCGGGTGCACTGCTCAGGACTCTGAAATTTGACAAATTTCCCAGTGTCATCTACAACTTCCAAGTCTCTGGCTTTGCATTCCTGGATATTTTTTTTTATTTTTTAATAAAAAGATTTGTTCATTTATTTGAAAGGCAGAGTGACAGAGAAGGAGAGAGAGAGGCAGAGGGGAAAAAAGGGAAGAAAGGAGGGGGAGCAGTAGGGGGAGGAGGGAGAGAGAGAGAGGAGAGAGAATCTTTCATCCACTGGTTCACTCCCCACATGCCCACAACAGCCAGGCCAAAGCCAGGACCCAGGAACTCCAGCTGGGCCTCCCATGTGGGTGGCAGGGACCCAAGTCCTTGGATCATCATCTGCTGCTTCTCAGAATTTATGTCAGCAGGAAGCTGAATTGGAAGTGGAGGTGTAACATTTTTTTTAAAAGACTGATTGATTTGAAAGGGTGACAGAGAAGGAGAGGCAGAGATAGACAGAGAGAGTAGAGGTGGAACTTGACCCCAGGCACCCTGATGTGGGATGCGGGTGTCTCACACCACAATGCTTGCCCCTGCGCGCCTGGGTTTGGTTCAACAGATTACTCCCCTGAGGACCAGCTTGCCAGTGCTAGGAAAGGAACTAGATGAGGACCAGAACGTTTTCAAGGAAGTAGAATACATCTGTACGACATTAGCAGTGTTACTGGTAAACCCCACAAGGTGGAAGCAACCCACATTTCCATCAAGGCTGAATGGACAAAAAGGCCGTGCTGCAACCACGTAGTGGGATATTACTCAGCCGTCGAAGGGCAGGTGTTCTAACCCATGAGAACCCTGAGCTGGGACGTTAAGGGAAACAAGCCCCTAGCAAGACGACAGATACTGTCCGAGACACCTAAGGCGCTCGGGAGTCCCTCCGAATTCGTAGAGAAAGAGAGCAGAATGGTGGCTGACATAGGAGGCAGGCAGAGACAGCGAGCTGGTGTTTAAGAAGCACTGGGTCTTAGTTCTGCAAGATGAGAAGAGTTCTGGGGCAGGCGCTCGGCGCAGCGGGTAAGACGCCCGCGTTGCCCAGTGGAGGGTCTGGGGTCACCGCTGACCCCAGATGTCTGCTAGTGCGGACTCTGGAAAGCAGCCGACAGCAGCTCAAGTGACTGGGTCCCTGCACTCACCTGGGACACCTGCATTGAGCTCCTGGCCCCCAGCTTCAGCCCCGCTGGCCACTGGGGACATCTGGGGAGCGAGCAGATGGGAGCCCTCTCTGTGTTTCTCTGCCTCTCAAGTTCAAGGATAAAAAGGTCTGTGGATGGATAGTGGCGAGGGTTGCATGACAAACATGAATGAACTTCATGTCACAGAACTGTGCACTTAAAGACTATTAAAATTGTAAAGGTTATGTACATGTATTTTACAATAAAAAATAAGAATTTTTTTCTTTAAAAAGGGGGGAATTAGAGTTGTGTTCACCATGGAGTTGCCAGTTGTGTGATGCCCGGACTCTTGTCTGACTGCCCGCCTGCCCGGCTGGAGGGGAGTTCTGGGCAGGGCGCACTGTCCTCACGCAGGAGTGACGCTGGCCTGGTTTGAGACACGCTGTTGAGAGCGAGAGCCTTGAAAAGCAGCGCGTCTCAGCATTCCATGTCCCAACATCTCAGCTCCCGGCCCCAGCCGTCCGCCCCCCGTTCTGAAGCCACTCGTGGTAAACCGGAGGCCCTGACAGAAAGAGCAGCATCCTTCCTGGGTGTCCCGGCGCAGTGTCCCTGCAGGCTCCCGCGCACAGCGATGTTTCTCACAGCACTAGTTTTAAATCCCCATCCCCTGTCAGCCAAAGGGAGACCACCCCTTCCTCGGCAGGACACGCCCTGGGCACGTCCACACATGGAGAAGCTGCCACCGTGAGTTACGAGCATGGCTCGGCTGCCGCCTGCTCCCCGGGCCTTTAGGCAAAGTGCTCCCTCCAAGGCTGAGTGGGACTCAGTGACCTCCCCAGGGCGCTGAGTGGCATCTGCCGTAAAGCGCTGGGGTGCAGGGCTGACAAGGCTCCCTGTGCGGCGTGCCTAATGCCAGGCCGGCCCCTTGCAGTGGTTAGGGGACACGCCGAAGCTGCCTGGAGGGGCAGGGTGGAGGGGGTCATGAAGTGTGCCCAACAGGGCAGCATCGATGAACAGGCTGCAAAGGCACGGTGTTTCCCAGGTTATTTAGCATTCTGTATTTTCCCTACAGAAGCAGGGATAGGTGAAGCTGACAGCTGACCTTCTGCACAGGGAAACGTGTGTGTGTGTGTGTGTGTGTGTGTGTCTACACTCAAGATTTCAGGCATGGGGCCAGTGTTGTGGCACAGGTTGCAATGCTGCCCACGATGCCAGCATCCCAAGCCAGACTGAATCCCAGCTGCTCCGTTTCCCATCCAGCTCCCTGCTAAAGCTCCTGGGAAAACAGCGTAAGATGGCCCGAGCGCTCGGGTCCCTGCACCCACCTGGGAGTCCTGAATGGAGTTCCTGGCTCCTGTTGACCTGGCTCCACCCTGACTGTTGTGACCATTTGAGGGAGTGAATTAGCAGGTGGAAGATATTTCTCTCTCCCTCTCCCTCTCCCTCTCCTTCTCCTTCTCCCTCTCCCTCTCCCTCTCTGCTTTTCAAATAATAAAATAAATCTTTTTTTAAAAATGTCAGGCAGCCATGAGGACGCTGTGCTGCTGGGCCTATCTCCAACAGCCGAAGGTCAGGGCTGGGGAGTCTGGTAGTGAGAACGGGCATCATGGCTCCTGCGCCGTGGCACAGTGGGGAAGGTCGCCGCCTGCAATGCCTGCATCCACGTGGCTGCCAGTTTGAGCCCTAGTTGCTTCACTTCGGATCCAGCTCCCTGCTAATGCGCCTGGGAAAAACAGCGGAAGAGGGCCCCACTGCTTGGGTCCCTGAACCCACACAGGAGATCTGGATGAAGCTCCTGGCTCCTGGCTTTTGGCCTGACCCAACCTTGGCCTTTGCAGCCATTTTGGGAGTGAACCAGTGGATGGAAGATCTCTCTCTCTCTCTCTCTCGCTCTCTCTCTCTCTCTCTCTCTCTGCCTCTGCTTCTCCCTCTCTGTTACTCATTCAAATTAATTAATTAATTAATAAAATTGTTTTTTAAAAAATGGGCATCATTTTGTTTTGAGCAAGGTCAGTGTGTTTCATTGTCCACCGTGCTCCTAGGGAAAGTATTTTGAAGAAGCCAAACTGTTTTCAGATGCAAAATAAATAAATAAGTAAAACCTGTTCATCTCATTTGGCATTGAAGATGGCGGAACTGGAGTTCAGCGTATCTCTGTAAAGATTCATTAATTCAACAACATGGCCTGGGCAAGGTACCGTATTTGTTAGCTCTGGCATGATGCAGGGTTAGGTAGAAATCACTGGGGTTTTGACACCAGTGGATCTGGCACTGTTTAGGGCAGAGGAGACGAGGGCCCGTCCTGAAGAGCTGGAAGTAGAACTTTCCCCTGACGGAGGCAGGAGTCCTTCTGTTTGATGTTACCTCTGCTAACTGCATTTCTCAGCGAAGGTAAACACAAGAGGCCAAGGGAGTTCCACGAGTGTTTGTTCTTTGGTTAATATTAATGTATGTTCGTGTTTACCTGAATTTTCAAGTGCACTCTGGATCGGCACTGACGGCCCATAAGCGAGCTCCTCGGGAAACTGATTAGGGCAGAGCAAACAGGTGTGAGCGCCTGCGTTACCTACTTTCAGGGCCCTTTGATGGAGTTTCCCCGGGGTGGGTGCTTGGTGTAGGGGTCACGATGCCGTTCGGGACTCCCGCATTCCGTATCAGGGCGCCGGGGCTCACCTCCACTCTTGATTCCAGCTTCCTGCTAACACACGACCTGGGAGGCAGCAGGTGATGGCTCGGGGACCAGGGTGCCGCAACACTTCGCCATCGAGCCAGCAGAAGAAAGGACACGTCTCCCTTTGTGAAGGGACATGCAGGACATGCGAGCCAGTTCTTCCTGGCACATTGTAAACTTTTGTTTTCACTCCTTGCTCCGTAAAGAATAAGGAAGGGGTGGGGAAACTGGGGACTCGCGTACTCAGGACCCACTATCAGCTGGTGGTGGGTGGTTCTGGAACGAAGGTGGCACCTTCCTGGGCTTCTCATGCCCAGCTGGGCTGGAAGCGTCTGATCGACGCCTGCCTTGCAGAGATTCAAACATGTCAGCCCACGCCGGGGCCCTCAGGAACGGGCTGACCTCGGGGGAACCGCTGACCTCTCGGCTCTGTGTCGGGGTCCTTGTTTCTGCAACAGAGGGGCCGTGGTGATCCCGGGGAATCAAGAGGTATCCATTTCCGGGCTGGGTGTTTGGCGCAGCAGTTATGTCACTGCTTGAGATGCCTACATCCCACATCAGAGGGCCTGGGTTTGAGTCCCGGCTCCTCTGCTTCAGATCCGGCTTCCTGCGAACGTACAGCCTGGGGCCCTGGGAGGAGACCCTGGGCTGGGCTCTTTGCAAGGACCTGCTCTTGTCATCTTGTGGAGTGTCCTTTGGCCTAATAAAGGGTCCTTTGCTATAAGAAAGCTTTGCTGCTGATTGAAAAAAAAAAAAAGTACACTCCAGAGGCTCAAATACTTGGGTCCCTGCTACCTACATGGGAGACCCAGAGGAGTTCTGGGCTCCTGGCTTTAGCATGGCCCAGCTCTGAGTGAGTCAGCAGATGGCAGATCTCTGTCTTCCTGAAAAAGAAATATTCATTTCCTTCTCTTTCTCTCTTTTTTTCCCAAAATTTTATTCATTTATTTGGGAGGCAGAGTTATAGATAGAAGGAACGATAGAGAGAGAGGTCTTCCATCCGCTAGATCACTCCTCAAATGGCCAAACAGCTGGAGCTGGGCCAATCTGAAGCCAGGAAGCCAGGAGCTTCTTCCAGGTCTCCCACACTGGTACAGGTGCCCAGCCACGTGGGCTACCTTCCACTGCTTTCCCAGGCAGTTAGCACAGAGCTGGATTGGAAGGAGGAGCAACCAGGACCAGCCGGTGCCCATATGGGATGCTGGTGCAGCAGGTGGAAGCTTAGCCTTCAAAAAGGGAAGCTTGGCCGGCCCCCATTTCTTTCTTTTCCACCCACTGGGTATAAGCCTGTTGCTTCATGAAGTGGTCAAGGCCGTCTCCAGGTTCTTGACTGAGGGTGTTAATGGTCTACAAATGGATAGGAACTAATCCCACCAGTAAATTTATCTGAAGCATAAAAATCGCTGTCTATATTCATAATCCATAGTATGTGTATCAGACCCAAACACACACACCTGTGAGCCCAGAGTGGTGAGGGGGCTGTCAGAGGACTGGTTCCACAAACACAGCGGCCAGCACAGGCCCACGCTCTCCAAGAATCCATCCCACAGGTCCTTCCCAAAGCGTGATCCTTAGAGCTCCAATCTCATCCATTTTTCCTAAGTGGAAAACTGAGTGGAGCATCCAACCTGTAAGTAAAGTTTGAAAATCACAACAGATTGTGTCTCCCTTAGGAGATTATAATACAAGCAGACTTCAAAAAGTTTTTATTTGGGCACAAAAAGTTTATTTGGGCACAAAAACAAAGAAGAGGGAGGGGGAGGGGGCAAGTATGCTATAAGAAATTATGGGTGGATTTCAAATTTTTTTGCACCAAATAAACATCTTTTTTTATTCTGTTTTTCCACAAACTTTTTGAGTTCTCCTCATACACTTTATTTTTAAATTTTAAAAAAAAATTTATTTATTTATTTTCATTTTTCATTTAAAAGGCAGAGAAGCAGACATAGGTTGAGACCTTCTATCTGCTGCTTCACTCCCCAAATGCCTGAAACAGCCAGGCTGAACTCGGGAGCCTGGAATTCAGTCTGATCTCCCACGTGGTAGCAGGGACCCAACTACTCGAGTCATCACCTGCTGCCTCCCAAGTGCACCAGCAGGAAGCTGGACTGGAAGCAGAGGAGCCAGGATTCCAACCAGCCATGCCAACAACCGATGTGGGAGTTGCGAGGGGGCAACTCAGCCCACTCACCACAATGCCTGCCCTGCTTTGTACACTTGAATGGCAAACCCATTCGGCCACAGAACCATTTCCACTAAAGATTCATCGTATGAAACTGCTGCCCCAGGAAGCCACACCAGAAAATGCTGTTTTCAGACCAATCAAAACCCCCTGCGCTTGTACAGTATTCAAAGAAAGACATTTCTGGCCCCTTCTGTCTTGATGTTGGCAATGGGAACGCGTTCACACGGGTGCTCTCTCTCTCGAGTCATTTTTCTTCTCCCGAGTGTCCTCATTCTAGCTTCTTCTACTTCGTGTAACAAAGGGTGATGTGCTCTGTCTGAGAACACGGCAGCTAGCCTGTTGGACACCAGGAGGGAGGTGATCTGGCCAGGGGTAGAGAGCGTTTCCCGATCGCAAACACAAAGGCTCTGCTTGTCCCAACGCAGGCAGAGACTAATTTCCTCTTCTAAAAATTCCTTAAAAGTCCAACTGTCCAGATTTGGCACATCAAAGAGCATCTTCCTGGGCCCATCACGGGGTCATCTTTTCAAATGAGCCACAGAATCATGGGAGGAAACAAGCATGCGATTTATCACTCTGTGGGGTTCGCGGGTGTCCCAGTCCACATGCTCACAGCGCTGAAGCCAACAGGCGCCATTAAACACAGTCGTCAACACAGACACCACCGACAACTCCACAGAATACTGCTACACCTGACACAGCTGTTACCCTACGTCAGCCAGGAAGTGGAGCCCCTGGCATGACTGATGCTTTAAAACACTTTGAGGGGCCAGCGGGTTAAGCTGCTACCTGCACTGCTGACATCCCACATGAATGCCGGTTCAAGTCCTGGCTACTCCACTTCCAATACAGCTCCCTGCTAACGCACCTGCATGGCAGCGGATAATGACTCGAGTGCTTGGGTTTCTGCCTCACACAGAGCAGGACCCAGATGGAGTTCCTGGCTCCTGGCTTCATCCCGGCCCAGGCCCGGCTGTTGTAGCAATTTGAGAAGTGATGGAAGATCGATCAATCAATCTCTCTCTCTGCCCCTGCCCCTGCCCCTGTCACTCACCTTGGGAATGAATGAATAGCAAAATTTAAAACATTTTGACACTATGGTCAACAAAAGACCCATTTTAATGTCCATGTCAACAGCCTGGTGGCAAGTAGAATTCCAAGGTGGAAGGAAGGTTGGCAGCCCCTCTGTGCCCCACCTTTCCTGGTCACTCCAGCGCTAACCCTGATATGCTGTGAAGGGATTCTGCAGGGTCCCGAAGGCCCCAAGTCAAGATAAGGAGATTATCTGGTGGGGCTGATGGAATCACATGAGCCATTTCAACTGGCCTAGAGGTCAGAGACAGAAAATGTCAGAGCTGCAAAGAACAAGCAGGATGGAACCTTCCATCGCTGGCTTGAGGGTGAGGGTAAGGGTGGGGGGCTGTGTGCCAAGGAGTGTGGATAGCTGGGAGCTAAGCTTAGAGCAGCCCCAGGCAACAGCTTATAGCTCTAGAATGGAATTCCACCGCCGCCGACAATGATCTTGGAGGCAGAATTTTCCCCAGGAAATTCCACGTAAGAACCCAGCTCAGATGACAGAATCCAGCTACACCATGCCAGGACTTCTGATCTTCAAGGCTGCAAGCTCAAAAAGGGGCATGGTCTTCAGCCTCAAAGCTTCTGATCATTTGCTGCTTGGCCGCTGAAAATGAATCCAGGTTAAAGCAGTCCTTATCTGCAACGCTTGGGACCAGTGTGCTTAGGAGTTTAGATTTTGGGGGGAATATCTGCATTTACATGATGAAATATTTTGGGCATGGGATCCAAATGAAGACATGAAATTCATTCATGTTTTATATGTACCTGTACACATAGCCTGACTTTTTGTTGAAAAAGATTGTATTGACTTATTTGAAAGGCAGAGTGACAGAGAAAGGGATCTTCTATCTGCTAGCTCACTCCAAATGGCTGCAAGAGCTGGGACTAGGCCAGGGAGAAGCCAGGAGCCTGGAACCGCATCCAGGTGTCCCACGTGGAAGGCAGGATCTCAGGCACTTGGGGCGTGGTCTGCTGTCTTTCTAGGAGCATCAGCAGGGAGCTGGATTGGAACTGCAGCAGCCACGACTGGAACTGGAACCCTGATATGGGATGTGGACAACCCACGTGGCAACTTAACCCACTGGGCCACAACACCTGCCCCAAAGGTAACTTTATACACTATCTGTAGTGCACCTGCATTTTGAGGCACGAGATCAGGTGTGAAAATTTCCACTTGTGGCATCAGGTCAGAGCTCACAAAGCTCATTCCGGATTTTGGATTTTCAGATTAGGGACCCTGGAGAGGACAAGAAGATGCTGCTTGCCTAACAATCAATCCAATCACAGAAATGCAATTCTCCTAAGGTTTTTGTTGAATCAGTATCTCAGCAGTTTTTTCTATGTGTGTTGGAATTAAGATAAAAAATGCAAGTGAGGGAAATGCAAATCAAAACAGTGAGATGTCTCTCCACCCCTATTGGGATGGATGTTTAGGAAGAAAAGAAGCAAAAAGACAATGACAGGTGTTGGTGAGGATGTGGAAACACCAGGACCCCGATGTGTTGCTGGCGGGGGCATGAAATGTCACAGTGTGGCAGTTCCTCAAGAGGTTCAACACAGAGTTCCCAAGTGACTTCGCGAGTGGACTCCTAGGTAAATACCCGAGAGAACTGAAAACACAGCTTCCCACAAATACTTGAACTTGAAGGCTCGGAGCAGCATTATTCACAATAGCCAAAAAGCAGAAAACAACCCAAGGGATGAGTGGGGAAATAAAATATGTTCTGTTTTATGGGGATGAAAGCACTGGTACATGACACTGATACACGGGACAGCATGGCTGAACCCTGAACACATTAAGTGAAAGATGCCCGTCAACAAAGGCCACACATTGTATGTATTTATATGAAATGTCTAGAATAGACAAACTCATAGAGGCTAAAGTATGTTGGTGGCTTCCAGGTGAAGGAGAATTTGAGATAAATGGCTTAATAGGTACAGCGTTCCTTTTTGGGGTGATGGAATGTTCTGGAATTGGGTGGTGGTAATGGTTGTACAATATGCTGAGTTTATATTTTACCATTTTATATACTTAGTCATTTCATTTTGTTTTAGAGAGAGATATCCTTCATCCACTGTTCTCTCCCCAAATGCTGCCAACAGCCAGGGCTAGATCAGAGGAGCCAGGAGACTGGAACCCCATCTGGGTCTCCCAGGTGGTGGAGATCCAAGTATCTGAGCCACATCTACTGCTCCCAGGGTGCACTGGCAGGAAGCTGGATCAGAAGCAGAGGTAGGGCTGGAACCAGGCTTTCCAATATGGGATGCAGGGGTCCCAGGCTGCATCTTAACCATTGAGCCAAACGCCTCCCTCCATCTCACTCTCTGCCTGTGCACGTGTACATACACATACATACACATACAAGCACACACACACACGCATGCGCACACAGGCGTGCACACACTCAGGCTTTTATCCGTAACTGGATCACAGCTGCTCCTGCTGCCCTCTCCATGGGTGTGTGTTCTGAGCAGAACCGCGTCTTTTGTATTCCCTGCATAGTCTATCAACAAACCCTGCCATGGACTCTGCAGAGCGGATGCCATGCAGCGGTCACTCTTCTCTAAGACACTGTCCCCAAGAGCAGCAGTCCCCAAACGCTTTGCAAAGGACAAGCTCTTCCCCTGACCGTCTGCTAAGGTTTGGAGAGTCGTTCTCCCGGACTCAGGGGTGTGGCCCCCAAAGTCTTGAGTGAGTGGCACTGAGAGGGTGGCGATGTGTTGGGGGGAGAGGGGAGCGGCCTTCATGGGGTTGCTGGTGCGCAGCCCCGATGACTGAGTCCTGGGCGGCTCTACCAGAGACCACACGGACGCAGACAGGTGTGGGTGTGCCCTTGTCTCTTGCCACCTGGGACACCACCTGGGGTCTCTACTGGCACAAACACCGTCATGAGGCCAACCTGGGGTGGGGGGGGGCCTGCCTGGTCCTGCACTGTGGATCTTTTCTGTTCAGGAACTGGCTGTCTCAGGTGTTTGACTACAGTAACAGAAACCTTCCTACTACAATGTCTTATTCGGGCAAGCTTCAGTGACCTGGAAGACGAACACTGCGAGAGCTCAAGGTAGACAGCTTGGTGCACAGCGAGTGACCAGCAGCTGCCAGTGCTGGGTTGCAAACACGCAAAGGTCTTACCAGAAGAGCAGACAGGCAACTCTGGCACAGGTACAAAGAGCAGCCAAAAAGAGTCTTTTGAATTAAGTAAGTTAACTAATGCAGTAAAATTTATGTTCTAGGCTTATTATCTAGTGCAGAGGTGATGGATAGAGGTCATTGACTGGCCGTGGCTGCCGGGAGTGCTGGGCTGCTGTGATTAATTAGTGATGTCTGCCATGGCGCTGGCCAGGGTCTAATCTGAGTGGATGTGTTTCCTGCGCTGGGTCCAGATTTATAAATGCAGCGTGAACACAGAGAGGAGGCCTGTCCGGTCAGAAATCGATTTTGATAAAGACGTCCAGGTTCCTCCTGAAAGCTCTTTGTTACCCCTGACTTTTCCTTCCTGGAGTCGTTTTGCTGCTTACCTACGCAACCTCCCAGCATCCTTTCTCTCCGACCACGATGACAGGAAGTTAACAACCGAAAACAGCACGGGCTGCAATCACAATGCAACTCCTGACAGGCAGGCTCTGGACGCGGCGTGCACGGGGAGGAACAAACGCCACAAAGAACGCCCCGTCCTCCTCAATTCCCCTTTTCAGCCTGAGATGACGTGGCTTCTTTTTGGCTGTCTTTCTCCAGGGCGTGGCTTCCAGGTAGAATTCCTCAACCCAGACCACTCTAGAATGTGTCTGTGTCAGGACTTCATTTGCCATCTTAGGTGAAGGCTTGGCAGTCAAAGCCAAGTGAAGACATCTAGAAAACATTTTGGCATTTTGTCCACAACTCGGGCAACTCGATTGTTCTGCTGAGGACTTTCTGGCGAATCCATTGTAAACACAATGGCTGCTTGCATCTAGGCGCTTCAAAAAGTGTGCGCAAAACAGAATTGGCCAGCACCATGGCTTAACAGGCTAATCCTCTGCCTTGCCGCGCCGGCACACCAGGTTCTAGTCCCGGTTGGGGCGTCGGATTCTATCCCAGTTGCCCCTCTTCCAGGCCAGCTCTCTGCTGTGGCCAGGGAGTGCAGTGGAGGATGGCCCAAGTGCTTGGGCCCTGCACCCCATGGGAGACCAGGAGAAGCACCTGGCTCCTGCCATCGGATCAGCGCGGTGCGCCGGCCGCAGCGGCCACTGGAGGGTGAACCAATGGCAAAAAGGAAGACCTTTCCCTCTGTCTCTCTGTCTCTCTCACTGTCCACTCTGCTTGTCAAAAAAAATTTTTTTTTAATTTAAAAAAAAACAGAATTGAAAGATGTTTATTTTGGTGCAAAAACTTTTCCAACTCATTTTTACAAGGGGTCTTCCAAAAGTTCATGCAAAATGTATATGATGAAAACATTTTGTGTCAATTTCCAACATTTTTGCACCAAGATAAATATATCTTTTAATTTTATTTTTTCATGCATTTTTGAAAGTACCTTAACATATAATACATACTACTTTTCCAGGAGTTTCATTAAAAGCATTGTCTAACTTTGATCGAAGTCACAAAGACTATGGTATGGTTCCCATTTTACTGATGAACCCACTGACGTGTCGGAGAAACTAAAGGAACTCCCATAAATCTCAAGACATGCTATTTCTCCCAGGAATATTCTTCTCGCGCAGCAGAAAGAGCTCCAGCTATTTTCCGGCTGCATGAAGCAGGCTCTTCGCTAAACACATCAATGCAAATGTCCCCCTTTGGAAAGCAGCGGAAGTTCGAGCTACCTCTGAGGGTTGATAGGAAGAGTTAAGACGTATAAACGGCCCACCCCCTTGTGGTAGGCTGGAAAACGACCGTCCAAAGACAGAGCTACTTCTGGTCCTGGAAGCCTAGGAATCTCACCGTCGGAGGCAAAGGATGTGATTAAGTTAAAGATCTTGAGCTGGGGCGATCATGCTGGATTATCCCAGTGGGCCCCAGATATAGCA
Source organism: Lepus europaeus (assembly GCF_033115175.1). Taxonomy (NCBI): domain Eukaryota; kingdom Metazoa; phylum Chordata; class Mammalia; order Lagomorpha; family Leporidae; genus Lepus; species Lepus europaeus. Next base: position 12,722,969 of record NC_084849.1, read on the forward strand.
CTGAGTCTTCCCGAGAGAGGCAGAGGGAGATCTGACACTCAGACGTGGCCAGGAAAGGCGGCCGGGTGAAGGCAGGAATGCAGGTGGGAGCCACAGGGTCACAAGCTAAAGAATGCGACAACCTCGGGAAGCCGGGGAGGCTGGGGCAGGCTGGGGCAGCCGCTGCAGCTCTGGAGCAAGTGTGGCCCAGCACCTTGGTTTCGGGACTTTGATGTTTGGACTTCCGACCCCTGGAACTGGGAACGAGTACAGCTTTATTGTTGAGTGTCGACTCCTCGTGGCAGCTGCAGGATACAAGTGTGCCCACGTCTGGCACCTGTGGAGGACCCCACAGAGGCTGCTGGTACCCGCTTCGACCTCCAACCTCCGTTAGCCCAGGGGCTGGGAAGCTTCATCAACCTGGCCAAATCCAGCCCACCAGCTGTTTCTGTAAATAAAGTTTTTGTTTGATCACAACTGTGCCCATTGTCTTGGTGGCTTTCACGGGACTGCAGCAGTTTGGTGGTTGACAAAGACCACATGGCCCACCAGCCTACGTCACATGACGTCTGGCTCTCAGCAGAAAACATCCGTGCCTCCTGCCTCAGGTCCCTCCAGCGGAGACGGCCGCTTCTCACGTCTGAGTTCTACCTGCCCTTCATGGTACCCGGTTTTCAGAGTTGGTCCCAGGGAACCGGGCCTCCTGATGGGCACCCACTTCCCTGTGTGGTCCCCTAGCCTGTGAATTCGGGCTGTGCCCGTGTACACAGCACAATACGGCAGCAGTGCTGCCGCAGGAGCTCTGAGCTGGCACACAAGAAGCCCTGTTCTGGGGGGGAGTCCACCACCGTGTGCGTGTCCAGCTGCCCCGAGGCTGCCACGCCAGGAGGGAGCCCAAGCTAGACAAATGAAGACGCCACTGGAGAGAGATGCCAGCCAGGGTTGGCTGTTCAAGCCACCCCGGTGAGGCGCCAGGCAGGTGAGTGAAGGAGCCATTCACGAGGCATTCGATGACCCGGTTCCAGCTGCGATTCGACCCCAGGGCACTTAGCCTCTGAGCAAGGACCTCCTGGCTACCCTCTGCAGTCCACAAAACTGTAAGAGACGCCATCATAATAAATCATTTTCAGGCACTGTGTTTTGGGACTCTTATATGATAATAGAAACATCCACCCGGCCTTTCCCGTGTACCTGTCCCATCCAATGATTAAAAAATCCTTAACAGGGGCTGGCATTGTGGTGCAGCAAGTTAAGCTGCAGCCTGTGAAGCCAGCATTCTATACTGAGCGACGGCTCGTGTCCTGGCTGCTCTGCTTCCAGTCCAGCTCCCTGCTACCTGGGGAATCATAGATGATGCTCAAGTATTTGGGCTCCAGTTACCCACATGGGAAACCCAGAGGAAGTTCCAGGCTGCTGGCTTCAGCCTGGTCCACCATTGTGTCCACCTGGGGAACTAACCAGCAGATAGATAGATAGATAGATCTCTCTGTCACTCTGCCTTTAAATAATCATTAAGAAATGAGACCGATGGGGCAGGTGCTCAGCCTAGGGATGAAGACACCAGCTAGGATGACCGCATCCCAAACCAAACTACCTAGGTTCTCCGTGAGGTTCCAGGTCCCAACTCCAGCTTCCTGCTCTTGCAGCCCATGGAGGCAGCCCCCAAGAGAACAAAATGAGAAAGAATGAGACCAAGAAGGAGCTCAGGCATTGTTGGGAGTTGAATTGTGTCTCTCAAAAAGACACATTGGAGTCCTGATCCCTGGTGCCTTGAGATGGTGACCCTCCCTGCCAGTGGGGTCATGCACATGCAATAAGCTGAGGTCATCACTGGAGAATGTGGGCCTTTAATCCATCTTTATAAGAAAAGAGAAGAAACAGACACACACAGGGAGAACGCCACGTGAAGATGGGGTCAGAAACCAGAGTGCTGCAGCTGCAAACCGAGACTGCCAAGGATTGCCAGGAGCCACTGACATGGGGCGAGGCCAGGAGGGAGTCTCCCCTGCAGGTGACAGGAGGGGCACAGCCCTAACACGTTCATTTCAGACTCCCAGACTCCAGAACTGAGAGAACAAATTTCCATTGTTTTAAGTCACCCATTTTATGGTCATTTGTTTGGGCAGCCTTAGATCAATATAGGCATAGAAGAGTTAAAGTAAAATTTGTTTTTTTTTAAGACATATATTGAGAGAGAGAGAGAGAGAGAGGAGAGGGAGAGAGAGAGAATGCTCTTCCATTCATTGGTTCACAAATGGCTGCAACAGCCAGGGCTAGACCAGACCAAAACCAGGGACCTGGAACTCCATCTGGGTCTCTCTTGGGTGCAGGGGCCCAAGCACTTGGGCCATTTTTCACTGTTTACCCAGGTGCATTAGCAGAGAGCTGGACTGGAAAAAGAGCAGTTGAGACCCAAACTAGCACTCATGTGGGATGCCTGTGCCTGTGCCAAAAAACTGGCCCCAATAAAACAAAATTTACTCATTTTGCATAAACATTTGAATAATGGTAATCAACACAGTGGGGAGTAAAGACAGCATTAATGTTGAAACGATATCAAAGAACCTGTTACACCTCTAGATGTGTGGAGATGTGACTGCAGGAACTGTGAAAAAGGAGGAGAGTGAAAGGAAGGGAAATGGTTTGATGAGCTGAGAATTATGCCAACAGTAACTATAAATACTGAGATAAGGAGCAAGTTGTAGGGTAGCATCAATGCCAAACTTGACTAAACCCTCAACTGAGTTTCAAACCTTAGGTATGAGTAGTGCCAAGAATAAGAATTATTTAATATCCAGTCAACAAGGAAGGGAGAGATCAACGAGTAAAAAGAGGGAGAAAGAGAAGGAAAAGGAGAAGCCAGCAACAAACATTTGGAAATGAAGATTAAAAAATATAATTCCACTTACTATATCAAGAGCATCAAATAAAGTTAACAAAGTGTGCACAAAACTTTTCAATGAAAACTATAAAACACAGTGTAGAAATAAATTTTTCAAAGACTGAATTATGGAATAGTATACCATATTCATGGATTGGAAGAATCAAATGTTAAAATGGTGATTCTCTCCCAACAGGTCTAAGATTCAACATGAACTCAACCAAAATTCCAGTAGCATACTCTGTAGAAATTGACACGCTTATTCTAAAATTTATATGGAAATGCAAATGCCTAGATTAGACAAAACAATTTTCCAACACCTTGAACAAAGTAGAAGCAGTTATTTGAAGTTATTTGGCAATGTAGTATTGGTTGAAAAGACAAATAAAAAAAAACAGAAAAGAAAGAGAAAGAAAGAAAGAAAGAAAGAGGAAAGGAAAGGAAAGGAAAGGAAAGGAAAGGAAAGGAAAGATCAATGGAACAGAATATAGAGATAAGAAAGACATCTGTGGATGGGTTGTGGTGCAGTGGGTCAGTGCTTGGGATCCTGCATATCATAACATAGTGTTGGTTCACATCCCAGTACATCTGCACCTGATCCAACTTCTTGCTAATGAATCCTGGGAGGCAGTGTACGATGACCCAAGTGTCTGTGACTTGGGTACCCATGTAGGAGACCCAGATACAGTTCCAGGCTCCTGGATTCAGCCTGGCCCAGCCCTGGCTGTTGCAGGCATTTGGAGAGTGAACCAGCAGGTGGAACATATCTCTCTTTCTCCTCTCTGCCTTTTTTTTTTTTTGACAGGCAGAGTGGACAGTAAGAGAGACAGAGAGAAAGGTCTTCCTTTGCCGTTGGTTCACCCTCCAATGGCTGCCGCGGCTGGTGCGCTGCGGCCGGCGCACCGCGCTGATCCGATGGCAGGAGCCAGGTGCTTCTCCTGGTCTCCCACGGGGTGCAGGGCCCAAGCACTTGGGCCATCCTCCACTGCCTTCCCTGGCCACAGCAGAGAGCTGGCCTGGAAGAGGGGCTACCAGGACAGAATCCGGCGCCCCGACCGGGACTAGAACCTGGTGTGCCGGTACTGCAAGGCGGAGGATTAGCCTAGTGAGCCGCGGCGCCAGCCCTCCTCTCTGCCTTTTAAGTAGATAAGAATAAATGAATAAACTTAAAAGAGATAAATACATCCTTATGTAGTTAACCTATTATTTTTTGAACTTTTACTTTTATTTATTTGAAAGAGAGAAAGACGGAGATAGATCTTCCACCTGTTTTCTTCACTCCTCAAATGCCAGCAACAGCTGGGGCTGGGCCAAGCCAAAGTCAGGAGCGTAGCACTCCATCTGGGTGTCCCACATGGGTGGCAGGGACCCAAGTACTCGAGCTGTCACCTGCTGCCTCCCAGGTGTGCATCAGCAGGAAGCTGGAATTGGAAGCAGAGTCGGGATTCAAACTGAGGCATTCCAATTTTGAGTGAAGGCATCCCAAGCAACATCTTAATGTAGTGTAAAATGCCAGCCCCTGGCCATTTATTCTTGACAAAGGCATCATGTGTAACAAATGACACTAGGACAACTGAATGTCTACTTGGGGAAAAAAATAAACATCAAAACTTATATACCATACACACACACACACATACACACAGAGAGTGGATCATAGGCTGAACATAAAAGCTCAAGCTATATAACTTCCGGAAGAAAACCTAAGAGAAAAAAATCTCTGTGATCTTGGGGTAGACAAAGATTTCTAAGACACAACAAGGCAAACCATAAAAGAAAAAAAAATGGATATATTAGACTTCACCATAACTTTAAAATGTGGCTTTAGGAAAGACAGTTAAGAAAATGAAAAATCAAGCCACAGACTCAGAGCAAATAAATATATCTGACAAAGGACTTGTGATAAGAACCTACAAAGAATCCTTACAAATTAATCACAAGGCAAACAACCTAATCTTTTAAATGGATGAAATCTCCAAGAAGACACTCCTAAAAGAAGATGTATGGATAACCAATCAACTCCTGCACGAATGGTGCTCAGTGACAGTTACCACGGAAATGCAAACAGCAACCACACCCCCGTTACAAGGACTGTAAACACAAAACGTCTGACAATGCCATGTGCTATGATCTACATATTGGTTTGCAAGTTGGGTGTCACCCAAAGGCCCGCTTCTTAAAAGCTTGATCCCCAGGAGGTAGCAGAACCTTCAGGAGGTGTTGGGGCTTAGTGGGCTAGCTGGCTGGGGATGTGCCCTCAGAAGGGAGTTCTCACAAGGGGACTGTTACTTACAAAAGCCCGAGTTTGGGCCCAGCCTCCCCCTCTACTCCCTGGCTCCCCACAAGCTCCTTGCTCTGTGTGCACTCCACCATCACCATCCATAGCCCTCACTACAGTCCAAACCAATGGGGCCATCCAGTCTTGAGCTTGAACCTCCAAAACTGTGAGCTGCATAAACCTTTTGTTTATAAACCTGGTTGCCTCAGTTACCTTACTGCAGTAATAAGACGTTGACCAACACACATGTATCAGCCAAGGTTGTGGATCAACCAGAATTCTCATAACATCGCTGGAAGGAATGGAAACCTGGTGCATCCACTTTGGAGAAAGGTCTGGGGAAATAGACGCCTACCATACGAGCCTACGACGTTCAGGTGTTTACCCAAGAGAAACAAAAACATATGTGTACCCCGAGACCTGCACAAACATGTTTACAACAGCATTAGTCATAAATCCAAACCCCAGAAACAATCCAAATGTCCAGCCACACGTGGATGGATAAACAAGGTGCAGAGGACAACTCAGTCACAGAAGGGAGTGAACTAGTGGCTTTGCAGCCAAACGAAGCTCCAGGAAAGTACAAGAAGCCAGACACAGGAACACAACACTGCATGATTCCATTACAGCAAATTATAAAGACTGCGAATCTAGAGTGACGGGAAGCAGATGGGCGGCTGCCTGAGGTTAGCAGTGAACGGGGGAGGCTGACTTCAAATGAGGCTGGAAGGAATTCTGAGGGGTGACAGAGCTACTGCACGCCTTGACGGAGGGGTTATTACCTGGATGTATTCTCTTGTCAAAACAGCAAACCAGCCGGTGCTGCGGCTCAATAGGCTAATCTTCCACCTGCGGCGCCAGCACACTAGGTTCTAGTCCCAGTCGGGGCGCTGGATTCTGTCCCAGTTGCTCCTCTTCCAGTCCAGCTCTCTGCTGTGGCCCGGGAATACAGTGGAGGATGGCCCAAGTGCTTGGGCCCTGCACCCGCATGGGAGACCAGGAGGAAGCACCTGGCTCCTGGCTTTGGATCAGCGCAGTGCGCCGGCAGCAGTGCACCAGCCGCGGCAGCCATTGGAGGGTGAACCAATGGCAAAGGAAGACCTTTCTCTGTCTCTCTCTCTCACTGTCCACTCTGCCTGTCAAAAAAAATTAAAAAAAAAAAAAAAGCAAACCATACACTTTACATAGGTGCAGTTTATTGCACGCCAATCCTACCTCAATAAAGTTGATGAGGAGAAAAAGGAAAGCAGAGGCTAAGGTCCCTTTGATAATTTTTCAGCCTGGGGAAGCTTGGCTGCGTCGTGGCCTGGCTCTCCCTAGGGCAGGAGTCTGCATTACCAAGGTGTACTGTTGCCATGCAGCTGGAGACCGGGGCTGGGAGTTTTCCTCTGCTGACTTATGTGTGCATCTTTCCAGTGCTCAGTAAATGATGACAGGAAACAGTTTGAGATCAATTCTCATCTCGTGTGCTCTGCGGCAGGAAATTCTGGTTGTGATTGGTGATGCTCTCTGTCGGCCTCTCTTTGAAAATGCAGAGACTGAAATACGTGTCATTTACCTGGAAGAGGGAGGCCAGTTTGGGGAAGCAGCAGCCTGAGTCAGGTGCCACAGAGCACAGCCTTGACTGGGGAGGGTTGAGACCCTGGGCTCCGCTTGCCCATTTTCAAACCAGGATCCAAGGCAGGTGCACCTGGACTCCGCGTGGGAACTGGATGGGTCCCTGCCGCCTAAGCCAAGCTCACGTCACAGGCCGGAAGGAACCCTGAGCATCACAGAAAGGCTCCTTCCTGCTCGCAGGCCTGACACTATCCGAGCCATCCTGGACAGCTCAGAGGAGCAGAGCGTGAATTCTGAGGCAACCAAGGGCTGTGCTGCCAGTGAGTGACCATAGGAGACATTAAGGAGCAGTGGATAATATGCAGCCCAAGACGCGGACCATCCGAGAGCCGTGTCAATGCATCTGTCTCTTTGGGGTCCAGCTAGCCACTGCATGGAGGCCTCGATGACCAGACAAGGGAGGCAGCGTGGACACTATGGCACCCATCTTATGAGCCTCCAAGCGACCGTGTTAGCCGCCTAGCTCCCTAGGGCACTGAAAGCCCGCTGAGGCTAACCCTAACTTTTCTCTGCTGTGCACCGAGAGCCACGCACACTGCCTGGTCTGTAATTAAGGCTCAAACGTTTGCTGCACAGGCATGGAACAGCATGCGTTACCTAGAGGACTCCAGTCCATCTTGTGTTGCTATAACACAGTACCATGGATTGGGTAATTCACAAAGAAAAGAAACAGATTTCTTTTAAGTACTGGAGGTTGAGAAGTGAGAGACTGAGGGGCCCACATCTAGCGAGGACCTTCCCACGTTGCTGTACCATCCCATGGTGGAAGGCGGAAACGCAAGCGAGGGCAAAGGCAAGAGACAGCAAGACACTGAACCTGCAGCCTCAAGCAAGCCCTTTTTTTAATTTTATTTTTGACAGGCAGAGTGGACAGTGAGAGAGAGACAGAGAGAAAGGTCTTCCTTTTTGCCGTTGGTTCACCCTCCATTGGCCGCTGTGGCCGGCGCACCGCGCTGAGCCGATGGCAGGAGCCAGGTCTCCCATGGGGTGCAGGGCCCAAGCACTTGGGCCAATCCTCCTCTGCACTCCCGGGCCATAGCAGAGAGCTGGCCTGGAAGAGGAGCAACCAGGACAGAATCCGGCACCCCAACCGGGACTAGAACCTGGTGTACCGGCGCCGCTAGGCGGAGGATTAGCCTGTTGAGCCGCGGCGCCGGCCAAGCAAGCCCTTTTATGATTGGTACAAACACAACATGAGGGTGGAGCCCAAATGACTTAAACACCCCCCAGTTAAGCCCCGCCTCCCAACACTGCTGCTTTGGGGGTGAAGTTTCCACCACGGGGACACATTCAAACCTCAGCAACAGGCAAGTGAGCACAGTCAGACCACAACCTGGGCGGCCTCCACAGCCAGGGTCAAGAAGCAGGCAAGAAAGGGCCAGCAGCGAGCAGGGGCCTGCCCGGCAATGCTCTCCGCTGAGGACAGTGCCAAGCCCACTCTATGCAACACAGGGAGGACGAATCCCCAGGACCAGCAGAGCCTCGTGCAGGAGGGGCTCAGTCCTAATACCAGTGAACAAGGGCCCGGGGCTCTTCCAGGCTTGGTTGATCTATGCCAGACGTCATGGCTCAGTCCTGATTCAGGGGCCACCTGTGACTCCGGGACCCTGGGACTCTCTTGCTCACTCCAGAGTCCCAGGGGGGCCCTTCACCTCTCCCCTCATCCCTCAAAGATCAGATTCAATTCGCTTTGAAAACAAAAATTCTTTAATTGCCTTTTTTTGCAAATAATAAAATCCTCAAGGAGAGTGTATTGTACTTCTTCTTTTTAAGTTTTTTTTATTTTTATTTTGTATTTTTTTTATTTTTGACAGGCAGAGTGGACAGTAGAGGGAGACAGAGAGCAAGGTCTTCCTTTTTGCCATTGGTTCACCCTCCAATGGCCGCCGCGGTAGGCGCGCTGCGGCCGGCGCACCGCGCTGATCCGATGGCAGGAGCCAGGTGCTTATCCTAGTCTCCCATGGGGTGCAGGGCCCAAGCACTTGGGCCATCCTCCACTGCACTCCCTGGCAACAGCAGAGAGCTGGCCTGGAAGAGCGGCAACCGGGACAGGATCGGTGCCCCGACCGGGACTAGAACCCGGTGTGCCGGTGCCGCAAGGTGGAGGATTAGCCTAGTGAGCCACGGCGCCGGCTTTCTTTTTAAGTTTTATTTTATTTATTCAAAAGGCAGAATTACAGATGGCCATAATGGCCAGGGCTTGGCCAGGCCGAAGCCAGGAACCAGGAGCTTCTTCCAGGTCTCCCATGTGGGTGCAGGGGCCCAAGCACTTGGGCCATCTTCTGCTGCTTTCCTAGGTGCATTAACAGGGAGCTGGATCAGAAGTGGAGCAGCCGGGACTCAAATTGGCACCCATCATGGGAAGCCTGTGGTGCAGGCAGTGGCTCGTGTGGTTTGTGAAGGTTCTGTTCCCTGTCCCCAGTCCCTGCAGAAATACTGAGATTCCCGGACTCTTCCTACAAGGTGCGTGGCTTCAGTGGGCCACGAACCCCCAAAACCGCATTTTGCGGGTAAATTTGGTTTTTCATTCTATTGTGAAAGACTGAAAACCGCAGGAGGCCGAGAAGTCCAAGGCTGCTGGATGCACGTCTGGCGAGGGCCTTCACTCTCACCCACTCGTGGCGGAAGGTGGAGGGTGAGAAACTGAAGCTGCTGGCACAAGCCCCTGTGTAACACTAAAAACATCACCACCTTTGAAACCACAGCACCAGCGTTCAAATCGCAGTTCTAACAGGCGAAGCGGCTAAAGTACGGGCATGTGCCTCAGGAGGCTGGGCAGGACCCTACCAGGCTGTCTACCCAAAAGCCTTCTTAGAACACAGCTCGGAATTCCAGTGGATTCTCTCTTGAGACCCTCGGCCAGGGCCTGGGTGATGACATTCGCCGTCTCCGTCCCCGTAGCACAGCTATAGTCACAGCACAAGTGACTCCCATCCTACAGATGAGGATGCCGGGGCCAAGGCAGCTTACTGAACGTCCCCAAGGTCACAGGATCAATCGCTGACGGACGCTGGGCCTTGGAAGTGGAAGGGAATGAAGAGGACGGGGAGGAAGGGAAACAAAGACAACACTCCTGAGTCTTTGTTCTTCTGGAACTCAGCTTGCATCCCTCCAGAGACAGTGGAGTTCTGGAATGTTCTGCAAGATGGAGATGGCTTCCTCGTTCTGTCACTTCCCTCTCTGAGCACCACCTGCTTGTTGCTCTCTGCTGGTGTCGCGCCTTCTGCACGCTCGTCGTGCCGAGCAGAGTCGGGCTGGGTGAGACCAGGGCTCCATCTGCCCTCGTCCTCGCTGGGGCCGTCTGAAGGTAACTGTGCCCGCACCCGGTGCCAGGAGGCGGAGACGGCTTCTGCAGCGCCACCCGGCTGCCATCCACCCTCTGCAGAACGAGCCGGTACCGGAGCCAGCCCCTGGTGCCGCTCAGCCAGATGGCAGAGGAAGCAAAACAAAAGTGACCTTGTTAGCAGAACGCGTCTTCCCCGGGAAAAGCTATTTCTGTTGTGGTTGTGAACCCGAGGCGTCTCGGCTGAGCTCGCCCTCCCAGCTAGGGCTGTGGAATGTTAATTTGTTCCAAACTTCAGTATTTTGACTAGAACCAGGAGTGCCAGATTCTGTCAGAAACATTTTGGAATGGGGTAGTCTCATGTTCTTTCCCTCTTCCTCTCTCTCTCTCTCTCTCTCTCTCTCACTCTCTTGGCCACTGTACAAAGTAAATGTTGTTACAGCAACTGCTCCCAGGGAACAGCCCGTCGCAAACTGAAGCTGAGCAGGGAACGGCCCCTCCCTGCAGCCGTGACCTTCTGGCCACAGAAACACCCCGACTGGGGACAGAACTGGAGCAGGGCTGTGAGGACATGCCCTGGGTTCCCTCGGAACACAGGGGTCCCCGGGAAACCATGTGTGCTGAGAACCAGCTTCCTTAAGACGGGAAGCTGGCAGGGTGTCTGCAACCAGGAGGTCAAGTTCAAAGACAGCTGAGGTCTGGGCTCTGAGAATCTCACTGCTTCTCTATCTATGGTTCTTCTCTCTCTCTCTCTCACTCGCCCTCCCTCCCTCCTCCTTTCGGAAAATTCTGAATCCGGGTCATGCTTCACTGTCTGTGTGTTACAAAATAAATGCAGGTAAGAGGTAGTGGCCCTGGCCTGGCGCTGCCAGCCTCCCCGGGTAATCAGGTGCAGGTGCCTCACCCTCGCCAGTACTGGTTGTTGGTCTGGGGGGGTGCAGGGTGGTTCTGGCATCCCAGCAGAGCAGAATGGTAAGGGTGGGACTCGGACGCCAGGTGGCCTGGGACCTGCTGAAGTAGCAGCGGTGTGGACAAGCGAGTCTGGCTGGGAGCGGGCTGTGTGGCCTGTTGACCAGGACTGATGGCAGAGGTTCTGAACTTTGCGGTTGGTGGCGGGGGGAGCGCACTCACCAGCAGGTGCTTCACATGGAAGCGTCCTGGAGGGGCTGGCTGTCATCACCCGTGACCTGGGGCACCCACACCCCAACTCCTCACTTGCACTGTCAGGTCAGCGTGGATATTTCCCACACTCCCCAGGGTTTCCATTCCAGCCCCTGCAGTGGCCTATGCTCCTCACTGGTCCCTTCAAAGTTCAGCCCAAGAGGAAGAGAGAATTAATGCCTAGGGGCAGCAGGGTGTCGGGGGTAGAGCTGGACAACTGAGGCCCCATGGGGGGAGGGACTTCTCCAGAGGCCACTTAGAGCCAGGACCACTCAAGCACAGGGCCACTTCTCCAACTGCCCAGAGGTCACTTTCCAAAGAGCTGGGTTAAGGAGGGTGCTGGGAGACAGTGGTGGGTAAGGGATACTCTGCAGTGGGCACAGGAGGAGGCATTGGGGCCTGCTGTGCCCCCGCCCCTCTATGTGTGTGTGTGTGCGTGTGTGTGTCTCAGATGTGGAGAAATTGTGCAACTATCACTGTGGAGGAGCACCAGGAAGCCTAACACTGGCCGGAGCTCTCCCAGCCGCCGTGGGCACCACGGGGAGGGAAGCACAGGTGCACTAGGCAAGCAGAGGCAGAGCTCCTCGTGAGGCCGCGGCTCAGACAGGCCTGGCTGCCCCCACCCCGCCCCCCGAGCCTCTGCTCTCCCTGCTCTGTTCAGGGCCGTGGGGGCTGTGGATGCTGCGGATCTGCCGTCTGTGGCTGTGAACCCTCCTGCCAGCTGCCCCTCTAGGGCTCTGGTTGTGCAGGCTGCAGGCAGTGGCCTAAATGCCCTTGGCCCGTCCAGGACTCGGTGGCTAGCACGGCCTGGTGCACACCGGCACAGCTGTACCTGCAGGCCCCGGAACGGCTCACAGCGCCGCCTGCATCAGGAAAACCCCATAGGAACCAAGCGCCACTGGAAAAGCTGGTGGCTGCAGCTCCCACGTCCCTGCACTGCATAGCGACCACACTAACGGGCCCTGAGCTTTCTGTCCTGTCTCCGTGCTACGTCTTCGACCCCGGAGAACGAGAAGGAATAGGCACTGGGTCACCCACGAGCTTTGTCGGCGTGCACCCGGCCGGTCCCAGAAGCAGATTTGGGGACGGGACTCCAATGACAGCAGTCCTTGGGGACCCTCCTGGGTCTCTGCCACCACTGCCCACCCCAGTGCAGCACTTGGGCTCTGGTTTCAATCCCAGGAATGAGGGACAGTGGGGCAGGGGAGATTTTAAAGCTGAGCTGCTCCGTATTGCCATGCGTTAGAGACCCACTGGAAGAGACTTAAACAGCTGAGAAAAGAACAGGCACGCTTCCTGGATGACGGGATTGCATTTATATTTTTAAATTTTACATGGATTGGGTTCAGAACACATTGCTTCTGTAACCTGAGTTTAAGGAAAGACCCTGTATCACACAGCACAATCTGCCCACGAGCCGCAGGGCAGCCTCCAAGGCCCCAAGGGGCTCCTTCCAGGGGCGCAGGATGCCACTGGCAGGCATTTGGCACAGTGGTTAAGATGTTGCTTGGGACCTCAGTTCCCACATTGGAGTTCCTGGGTGCAAGTCCCCCCGCTGCTCCCGACCCACCTTCCTGATGGGAGGCAGCAGGTCATGGCTCAAGTTAAGTGGGTTTCTGCTACTCACATGGGAGACCCAGATGGAGTACCAGGCTCCTAGTTTTGGCCTGGCCCAGTCCTGGCCTTCGTGGGCATCTGGGGAGTGAACCAGTGGATGGAAACTCAATCTCTCTCTCTTCCTCCCCTCCTTTCAAATTAAAAAACAGCCAGAACAAGCTTGTACCCATTACTTTTTTTTTTTTCTCTTACAAATGACTTGACTGAGTGATTTCTTTAAAAGGCAGAGTGAGGGAGTGGGAGAAGGAGTGAGGGAGAGGGGGAAGGAGGGAGGGAGAGAGAGGTCTTCCATCCACTAGTTCACTCCCCAAATGGCTACAACAGCCAGGGTTGGGCTAGGCCAAAGACAGGAGCCTGGAACTCCATCTGGGTCGCCCACATGGGTGCAGTGGCCCAAGCACTTGGGCCATCTTCCACTGCCTTCCCAGGTACGTTAGCAGGGAACTGGGTTAAAAGCAGAGCAGCTGGAACTCAACCCAGCACTCTGATAGAGGACGGTGATGTTGCAGGTGGCGGCTTAACCTGCTGCACCACAACACCAACATCTCCCATTTTTTTAAGAAGTTCCTTCTTTCCACTCATTCAGTGACTTACCAAATATGGCCGGTGGCCCACGGTGAGCCGTGTGAGCAACTCAGCAAACAGGACAATGCACGGGGAATGCACTGCCCTCCAGCCCCCCAACCCGGAAAAGTCAGCATCAGGGCTCCTGGGACTTGAACCCAAGAGACGTCAGAAGCCCACAAACCCACACACACAAGTCAAGGCCTCAAACATCTGAGAAGTCCACAGAATGGAGGAGAAGAGGAAATAGGACAAATCCTGGGGTCTGGGTGGCAGAGAGGGTGGGGCCCAAGAATAGTTCACCTGTGGAATAACCAGACCTGTCCACTCAGCCAACACCTGCCCCTGGGATGCTCTTTACTTCCAGCACCGCAGGAGGGGCCTGTGTGTCCATCCGCTTGTCCGCCTGTGACTGTCTAAGCAGACACAGCTCAGGACTGAAGGGACAGAAACAAAAATGCCACTCTGACTCGGGTTTACAGATGGCATCATGGGAACGGAAAAGACCGGGCAGCTCCTCTGTCCCAGCTCCCCCGGGGCACAGGCAAGCACAGGGCGACAGGTTAAATGCTGCCCTTCCCTGTCCCACAACAGCTGGGTGCACCTCCAGCCGGCGAGCAGCTGGGGACAAGCCTCCATGGGGCTTATGACGCTGACACGTGGTCCTCGGTTGCTGTGACAGACCCCGCCTGAGCAACCCCACTCAGTGCCCCACCCCAGGGTTTTCACACTGACTCCCATCTTACTGACGGGGAAACTAAGGGTAGAAAGGAAGTGTCTGCAGTCAGTCAGACAATGCTGACGGTGCCACCATGTGAGAGACCTGGAAGAAGCTCCTGGCTCCTGGCTTCGCATCGGCTCACTCCGGCCATTGCAGCCAATTGAGGAATGAACCAGCAGATGGAGGACCTCTCTCTCTCTCTCCCTCTCTCTCTCTCTCTCTCATCGGCTCACTCCGGCCATTGCAGCCAATTGAGGAATGAACCAGCAGATGGAGGACCCCTCTCTCTCTCTCTCTCTCTCTCTCTCTGCCTCTTCTTTCTCTCTGTAATCCCAACTTTCAAATAAATAAATAAATCTTTAAAAAAAAAAAAAAAAGATGATGCTTGGGATACCCACGTCCCATGTCCAAGTGCTCAGCTCAAGTCACAGCTCTGCACTCCACTCCAGCTCCTGCTAACGCACACCCCAGAAGGCAGCGGGTGACGGCTCAAGTACTTGGGTCCCTGCCACTCATGGGGGAGACCTGGATTGAGTTCCAGGCTCCCAGTTTTGGCCTGGCCCAGCCCTGGCTATTGCAGGCATTTGAGAAGTGAATCAAAAACTATTTTTTTTAATTAGTGAAATTCACATAACAAACAATTAATCATTTTATTTTATTATTTATTTATTTATTTGACAGACAGTGAGAGAAGAGAGACAGAGAGAAAGGTCTTCCTTCCCTTGGCTCATCCCCCAAATGGCTGCTACGGCGGATGCTGCGCCAATCCAAAGCCAGGAGCCAGGTGCTTCCTCCTGGTCTCCCATGCCGGTGCAGGGGCCCAAGGCCTTGGACCATCCTCCACTGCCTTCCCGGGCCACAGCAGAGGGCTGGACTGGAAGAGGAGCAACCAGGACTAGAACCCTGTGCTCACATGGGACGCCGGCACCGCAGGCAGAGGATTAGCCAAGTGAGCCACAGCACTGGCCCCACAATTAATCATTTTAAAGTCTACAAGTCCGTGGTTTTCAGTGGATTCACAATGTTGTGCAAACACCACCTTGGTCTAGCTCCAAAGCGCTGCCATCAGTCCAGAGTAAACCCTCAACCTGCTCAGCGCTTTCTCCACTTTCCTCCCCTCCCCTGCCCCTGACGACCAACACACCTTCTGTCTCTGTCTCTCTTTCCCTTGGCATAATGTTTTAGGTTCGTCTCTATTGTAGCATAGAACGCCTCTCTGCAGTTCCCTAGGGTACGTATCTAGGAGTGGAACTGCTGGACCATGCGGTCATTTTATGCTTGGCTTTTGGGGGGACTGCCAGACCACTCTCCAGGGGGCTGCACTCTCTGCATTTCCACGGCAAGGGATGAGGGCATAGCTTCTGCGCCTCGTTCCCGACACCTGTTACCTATTTCCCCTTTCCTTGTTTGTCCAGGTGACAAGGGGCTTGGCCCTGCTTTGTCTGCTGCAGCTCCCCGGCCTGGATGCTCTCATTCCTCCGCCTCTCCGATCAGGTGACAGGAGACAGAAAGCACGTCCCACCCCCCCACCCCCCAGCCAGAGCAGGCGTCTCCCCATTTGTGGCCTCACCATCGTGAGCTTGTGCTTTGGCTGTAACACATGCCACATCCTGTCTCATAGGACAGTTAGCTCCGAAAACTTCACACCCCTAATGTAACTCAACGTCCGGTGATCTGTCCTCGCTGCCGAGCCAGGAGGCCACGCCCACCTCAAGTCTGCTGAATCCCGGGGCTCAACACAGCACTTGCATTTTCAATGAAGAACCACATGGCGTTTTGTTTTGTTTTTTGTTTTTTGCATGTCAGTTTTCCCCACTATATTATATTCTCTTTGAGGGCAGAACAAATTTTCGACTTTGTATTCCTAAAAGCTCAACAGAGCTCTAAATTCGCATCACAGCTAAACTGAATTGAAAGGTAAAGCTCCACAATCAGTTCACCTTCAGAATTACAGGCAGCCAGTGCGGCCCGGGGCAGCCTGGACGTGGAGTCTGCCGAGCAGGGTTCTGGTGGAAGCATAGAGCATTCTGGGAAGTGAGAGCAGTGCACAGGAAGCCTCAGTGCCGGGGGTTTAAAGGGACCACATCTCAGAACAAAACAATCTCTGCGGTGGAGCCCACTCCCCAGTACCAAGTTCAGAGCTCCCCAAGGTGACTCTAAGGCCCAGCCAGAGGCAGAGCTGCTGAGTCCTGGGTGAAGGGGTTTCCAGAACTTTCCAGGTCACGATGGAAGGCATTCCATGGAATTCCTGCTTGCCTGCACTTGATCTTAGCCGAAGGGCCGAGAAGTGATCCTGCCTGACTACAAATCCACACAATTCTTCCAGTCTGCAGGGAAGGGCTGGTCGGTCACCTGCTCATGGAACAAACCCTAGGGGGCTGATGCACTAGACAAGTTTGGGCCACAGTGGTTTAACGCCACAGGCCCTGCCTACCCCCAGTACCTCTTCCCCAGGCAGGACAAAATGCTGGAAATGCCACCACTGGGAGTGGCTCCTGGGTACAGCTAAGTTCCGCCATGGGGTACAGCCCCGTCAAAGCAACCTCAGGAGGAAGGAAGACCCACTTACAGCTGACAGCGAGCCGCAGCTCTGCAGAGGCTCCCTGTGCAGTGGGAACCTGAGCGGTCTACACTGGGCGTATACAAAATAAGCCAAGGACCCGGGCATTGAGGCTTGGAGAGAAATCCTGGACTGGAGCCAGAGGTCAAGCCAGCAAGGGTGGGAGGGCCTCTAGGCCAAGCCTCACGGGCGACACTCGGTGCCTTGGGGGGGGGGGGGGGGACGCGATGGCTGAGATGTGCTCAGCTGCCCAGATCCCCCACTGGGGCCAAGAGTGAGTTCCCCGAGGCCCGCAGCATTGGTGCTGAAGGCTGAGTCCCTCCGTGGGAACCACCCCAGCCGCACACATCAGCCGGCCCGAGAGTCTGCTCCTCTCCCGGGGAACTGCGAAGACCCTGACCTGTGATGTGTCTAAAAGGCTGTCCCAGCCCCAGGCAGGTTCTGTGGGATCGCCTGGGAGGTCCATGGCGCCCACCTGACTCTGCCCTCACTTCCCCATGGGCGTTGTCCCTCTAAACACTGTCCCACACATCTACACACAACCCGCTGGCCCCCACGCAGTCCCCACCCAGGCCAGTGGATATGATATTCTTACCTGGTTCTCATTTTGTTGACTTAATGGGAGGACTTGGGGGCGCCCTGGTTTTCTGGCCAGCTTTCCCCACGGATGCCCTCAAAAGCCATTTAACTTCCTGCCTTGACAGGAATCAATGCTGCCCACGACTCCAGGGTGAAGGTCGCCTTCCCCGATCTGCAGCCTCACTCATGCACACTCCCCTGCTCCCTGATCTTCATCTCACTCAAACTCTTCAACTGTGCAGTCTCTCGAATGCAGGGCCTTGCAGAGGTTGTCCCCACAGCCTAGAGACCCGTGCTGCGCCTGGTTCCCGAAGTCACTCTCCTGTGTGTATTCTCCAGACCTTCACTTGGTTCTCTTTTCCCCGGGGAAGCCTTTTCCAGGACTGACTTCAGCTTCACAGCACAGCAGGCACGGTGCCAAGGACCCACGACGCCATTAGGGGCCCATGAACCACGGGTTTAATTTCTTTAAAATCAGAAGAGGAGAACAGCGACTGGAATAGTGACTATATACAATGAGGAATCCCAGCCTGGATTTTATACAAATGCATTTGGAAAATGTAAGCTTTCATTATTATTATTTTTTTAATTTTTTTAAGATTTATTTTATTTATTTGAAAGAGTTATAGAGAGAGGTAGAGACAGAGAGCGAGGTCTTCCATCTGCTGGTTCACTCCCCAGATGGCTGCAATGGCTGGAGCTGCGCCGACCTGAAGCCAGGAGCCAGGAGCTTCCTCCAGGTCTCCCATTGCAGGTGCAGGGGCCCAATGACTTGGGCTGTCTTCTACTGCTTTCCCAGGCCATAGCAGAGAGTTAGATCGGAAGAGGAGCAGCCAGGATATGAACCAGCACCCATATGGGATGCCGGCACTACAGGCCAGGGTTTTAACCCTCTGCGCCATAGCCCTGGCCCCTATTTATTTATTTTTTAAATGAGAAAGGAGGCCACCAAGGTAAAAATCCCTGGGGCCTTTCTGGCCTTTTCTGGCCTCCCCCAGCCGCCCAGCAGCAGAGGAAGGCCAGGTCTCTCTCTCTGTCCAATGCTTTCACTGTACCCTGAACACCTCTGTCTAAACAATTACCATACCTGAAATTTGCCGTGTCTCCCTAAACTGCAAGAACATAATGGCAGGGACCAAGTCAGACTTACTCCCCACAATGCTGTATCACACGCAGCACTTGGCCCCTAAGTACACGCTCGATAAATATTTGTCACCAGAATGGCCACAGAGGACGGGCCTGGCCCCCCGAGAACACTCCCCGGATCCACACTGGACTGCCTACCTAGCCTGCAGGCTCGAGGGGACCGAAACCCACAGAAGAGACAGGGACGTGGGAGAATGACCGTGCCTGGTGTCTGCCCTGGGCGGCAGAGAGTTGGTGTAAACAGACATCTCCTGGTCTGCTGCGTCATGATGGCACCGTGCGCAGGTCAAGCACTGCGGAGCCCCTGCAAGTCGGACAGTATCTGCCTGCAGCGGCCGCGGAGGGGGACTCCCATTAGCTCTCTTCCTACCAGGGCAGGAAGCTGCCAAGTGAGCGGCCAGGGCGAAGCCACGGAGCTGGCAGCCAGCAATGGGAAGGGCAGCTGACCTGGGAGTGCCCAGGAGAGGTGGGAACAAGACAAATACAAGAACCTGGAGAACTGGCTGGGCTTGAGGCCCTGGGTAAGATGCTGTGTGGAGGAGGGGGCGAGAACTCAGGTGGCCTTCCAGGGGAGGGAAGTTGGCAGGGGCAAGGAGGGAGGGACCTTCGTGTATGAAGTTCTAAACGACCACTTGTACCCTAGGGGGACAGGAAACGTGTCACGTGACAGAGAAGACAACAGGAGCCTGTTGGGAGAGAACAGATCAGGCGGCTGCCAGCAGTGGGACCAGCTTCCTGCCTACTGGCCGCCCTCAATCACTCTCACTTGGCAAACGCGGTGGGGGGTTTCCTTTCCCATTCATGGCTGGGGTTCCAGCACCCCAGGAGAGATGGGGTCAGAGGGTAAAGTCTATAAAGGGGAGGCCTGACTCACCATGAGAAAGAAAACCACACACACACACACACACACACACACACCACACACACCAAAAACCCCCAACGGGGAGCAACCAGGACGGATGGTGGCTGCACGCCAAGATCCTCCGGGGCCACGTTGGACTTGGCCTTGCTGGGACAGGTGGCCGGGACTCCCCTGGGCAGGTTGTGGGAAGAGGCACTGACATTCTTAAAATTCCCTTGCGCTCCCAGTCCTGAAATTAACATGGCTGTGGTGGCGGTGATCATATTAGCAGATGACATAATAAAGAGACAGGGATCTGGCACGGGCCCGACTTTGCTAATGGCTACCGATGGCTGGTGTGTTTAGCAGGGGATATGCCTCAGCCACAACGTCGCCGTCCTTGGTGCTCAAGGACCGTGCTCATGGTGTTGTCTCCTGACATGGCAGAGATCACCACAGCGTGAGCACCTTTCTCTCGGAGCAGCTTCTAGCGACAAATCATACATCGTGCAGCCCAGAGCGCAGGAGCGTTCTTGGTACAGTCACAGGGTGGGACACCATCCCCACGAGCTAATGTTAGGGCCTCTTTGTCCCTTACAGAAAGACCTGTGCCTCCCTCCATCCCCTGGCAACCATTTTTTTTCTCTTTAAAAAGAAGTATTTAGGCCGGCGCCGCAGCTCAATAGGCTAATCCTCTGACTTGCGGCGCCAGCACACCGGGTTCTAGTCCCGGTCAGGGCACCAGATTCTGTCCCAATTGCCCCTCTTCCAGGCCAGCTCTCTGCTGTGGCCCGGGAGTGCAGTGGAGGATGGCCCAAGTGCTTGGGCCCTGCACCCCATGGGAGACCAGGAGAAGCACCTGGCTCCTGCCATCAGATCAGCGCGGTGCGCCGGCCGTGGCAGCCATTGTGTCTCTCTCTCTCACTGTCCACTCTGCCTGTCAAAAAAAAAAAAAAAAAAGAAGAAGAAGAAGAAGTATGTATTAATTTAATTTGAAAAGTGGAGATAGAGAGTGATCTTCCACCCTCTGGCTCACTCACCATCCCAGGAGCTCAGAATCCAGTCCAGGTCTCCCAAAGCAGCAGCAGGAACACAGCTGCTTGAGCCGCCATCTGTTGCCTCCCAGGGTGCACGTTGGCAGGAAGCTGGAGCTGGGACTGGAGTCAGGACTCAGACCCTAGCACTCCAGTGTGCAGTGTTAGGTGTTCTAAGCCATTGTCTTCACCACGAGAAATGTCTGCCCCCACTTTCTATTTGCGTGCCTTTGCTTATTCTGTATATAAGGGGGTCTTCAAGGTGGGAGGGTGTTGGGCAGACGGTTAATATACCGCTTGAGACACCTGCATCCCATATCGAAGTGCTTGGGTGCAACTCCCAGCTCTGCTAACAATCCAGCTTCCTTCTGATACGCGCTCCGGGAGGCAGCACAGGAGGGCTTATCAGACAAAGATGATGCACAAATATTTGCTCCATCCTATGAATTATCTGTAACTTTCTTGATAGCACATTTGTGGCACACGATTTTTTTAAAAGATTTATTTATTTGAAAGTCAGAGTTAGAGAGAGTGGGAGATATTTCATTTGCTGGTTCACTCTCCAGGTGGCCACATGCCAACTGTTGTATTTTTAATGTTTTTATTGTAATATAGTCCAACTCATTTTTTTTTTCCTTTGCCACGTATGCTTTTGGTATTGTAACAAAGAAACCACTGCCTGACTCAAGGTCATGAAATTTACTCCTATGCTTTTTCCCAGGTGTTTTTACAGCGTGAGCTCTTACATTTAGGTCTTTGACACGTTTTTTGTGTGGTGTGAGGTAGGGGTTCTAACTTCACACTTTTGTATGTGGCTATCCAGTTGCCCAGCACCATTTGCTGAAAAGGCTGTTTTTCCCACACTGAATTATCTTGGTAGCCTTGTCAAAAATCAGCTGGCATATAGCAGTTCTACTTTTAATTTTTTAGGAACTCCCACAGTTTTCCTTGGTGGCTGCACAAATTTACATTCCCACCAATAGTATACGGAGTTCCCTTTTCTCCATGTCTTCACCAGCGCCTGTTAACTTTCTCTCAATAATAACTTTTCTCTCAATAATAACTATCCTAGCAGGTGTGAGGTGTTACCCCACTTCTGGGTAAATGAAATCAGGACCTCAAATATACCTGCACATCCATGTACACAGCAGGATGCACAAGCAACCGAGGCATCCATCGAGAGATGAATGGATGCAGAAGATGTGGTTTGTTGGGGCCGGTGCTGCGACATAGCAGATGAAGCCACCACGTTTGGTGCTGGCATCCCATACGGGCACAGGTTCAAGTCCCGGCTGCTCCATTTCCGATATAGCTCTCTGCTATGGTCTGAGAAAGCAGTGGTTGGGCCCCTGCACCCCCATGGAAGACCTGGAGGAAGATCCTGGCTCCTGGCATCAGATTGGCCCAGCTCTAGCCATTGAGGCCATTTGGGGAGTGAACCAGTGGATGGAAGACCTCTTTCTCTCTCTTGCTCTCTTGCACTCCCTCTCTCTGCCTCACTTGTCTTTTAACTCTTTCAAATAAATTAATTAATTAAAAATAAAATGTGGTTTGTACATACAACGAAATGGTATGGAGCCTAAACAAAATGAAGGAAATCCTGCCACATGGGACAATGCCATGAAGAAGCAGCACGTAATGCTAAGGGAAATAAGCCAGACACAGAGAGACCAATACCACATGATCCTCCTCATATGAGGACTCCCAAAAGCCAAACTCACGGATGCAAAGAGCAGAACAGTGGATACCAGGAACTGGAGGGGGAGACAAAGGAGGAGCTGTTGGTCCAAGATCACAAGGTTTCAGCTGTGCAAGACGAGCGGGTACCAGAGACCTGCACAGCATAGTTCTACTACGCTCAACAGTCTGCTGAGCGGGTAGATCTTACGGTGAGTGTTCTTACCACAAAATAGTAACAATAATAGTGACGAGGCGGGAGGAGTCTTTTGGAGGTGATGGACGTGTTTACGGCATGCACTGTAGTGATGGTTTCACAGAAGGATACCCATCCCCAAACTGACCGAGTAGCATATGATCAGTACAAACGGCGTTCTGCATGTCCATCACACCTAAACAAAAGGATTTAAAATAAGACCATTGACATGAGTGTAAGACTGCGAGGCCTGCAAAGCTTTCTTGTGACGTGGGGATGCATGAAAACACTCTGCCTTTTCCATCTCACCTGTCCTCAAAGGCAGCTGTGAGTTGCCGGGGGGGGGGGGGGCGGGGGGGGATTTATGATGACGCGATACTTCAACGATTTGGGAAAATAAACATAAGATTAAAACTGTTTAGCTAGGCAATGCCACGTACGTGGTGCTCTGGCAATGCACGCTCATTCCTATGTAAGTCCTCTTGTTAAATAGGCCAAATGCAAAAGTCAGAAAGTAGGGGCCCAGAGATGGAACCCATCCCCGGAGGCCAGATCTATCCCCACAGGCTTGCTGTGCTAGGCCAGTATAAATGTCTTAAAATTATTTTATCCAATATTTAAAATGATACCCAAAAATCTTGGTTTCTGCTTTGTCTTAAAAACGTAGATACTCAGGGCCAGCGCAAGGCAAAGTAGGCTAAGCCTCTGCCTGCAGTACTGGCATCCCAGATGGGTGCTGGTTTGTGTCCCGGCTGCTCCACTCTCAATCTGGTTCCCTGCTGTGGTCTGGGAAAGCAGTGGAGTATGGCCCAAGTACTTGGGCCCCTACACCCACATAGGAGACTCAGAAGAATCTCCTGGCTCTGCATTGGACCAGCTCCTGTGGGTGCAACCATTTGGAGAGTGAACCAGCGGATGGAAGACCTTTCTGTCTCTGTAACTCTGCCTCTCAAATAAAAAAAATCTGGAAAAATAAATAAATAAAGGAACGATAGGCACTTAAGCTCTCCCTTCCCCCGGCTCATTCCCCATTGTGTTTTCTTTGGTGTGAAGTCCCTATCTTAACCTACAGGGGGAAACTGAGGGCTGGAAGAGACCTGAGTCTCACCAAGGCTCCATCAAAGCCTGATGTTCTTCTGAAAGAACCCTCAGCAAACTCCCTGCTCTGCTTTGTGCGTGCCCCGGTCTCCTGCACACGACCCTCCTGTTCCCAGCCCATCTTCGGAGACAGTGGTGAGCATCATTCCGTGCAACAGCTCATTTGGAAAAAGGTGTTTAGAAGTTGTCTTTTCTCATCAAAAATGAGGAAAGAAAAAAAAAAAAGAAAAAGAAAACCTCTATGTCCCGCAAAGAGATAACGTGTGATTGTTACAGTGTTAATTAATTACTTTCCTGAATAGAAGAAAACTGTGTAAGAAGACTGTCCTGCCTCTAAGCCACTAAGATGTTGGACGCATCTGAGATGGTTCCCTAGGAGCAAAGCTGCAGCCCCCAGTTTCAACTTCCCATCTGTGTTGCCCGCCAGGGTTTGCCAAGTGCAGTCACAGTCAGTATCCCTTGAGTCTAGAAACTTCTTGAAACAGTTGCTGAGGGAGGGCATTGTGATGGGGAAAGCGCAGCTCAGTGAGATGAGGGGACGTGCTGGAGGCCCCGACATCACCTGCGTCAAAGCAGAGCAGAGTGGGGGCCCCAGGAGCTCATCCCACACAATTTAACAATCACTGTGCTGCCAGAGCACCAGGAACCTGGAGGTGCAAAGATGTGGAGTCTCTGTGCTTGGCTTAGGGGGTCTGGCACAGACATGCAGCCCACGCTAGCCCCCTGCTCCCAATGGGACTAGCACAGAAGGGCTGGTGCCCTGGGGCAAAGCAGCCTCTGTGGGTCAAGGTTCCCTCTTCTGTGAGAACACTCTCCCTAGACTCCAGCCTGCCTCTCTCTCTCTCTCTCTCTCTCTCATTTATTTTATTTATTTCAAAGGCAGAGTTACAGAGGGAGAGGGGTCCTGCATCCACTGGTTCACTCTCCAAATTGCTGCAACAGCTGGGGCTGAGCCAGGCTGAAGCTAGGAGCCAGGAGCTTCATCCGGGTCTCCCATGTGGGTGCAGGAGCCCAAGCACTTGGACCATCTTCTGCTGCTTTCCCAGTGCATTAGCAGGGAGCTAGATTGGAACTGGAGCATACAGGACTTGAACCGGTGCCCACGTGGGGTGCCGGTGCTGCAGGTGCTGGCTTCACCCCTTATACCACAACGCTGCCCCTAGAGCCTCTTTCTAGTGATCATCTCAATAGCATGAAAGCCTGGGTGCCAGGAAATCTAAAAAGACCACTGCAAAGCCAAACATTAAGCTGGACCTCTGTATCACCCCTACCCCAAAATAAATTCCACATGGGTTAGAGCTAAATTTAAAAATTAAAGCCATAAAAAGGCTGAGAAGAGAAAAGAAATAGTCATTAAAAATAAATATAATTGTAGTGAGAAAAAGGCAAACATGAAACCTGAAAGCCATAAAGAAAAGATTAATAGGTCCAACTATGTAAAAATTAAAGTCCTCTGTATGGTGAAAATATTACAAATACAAACAATAAGCTGGAGAAATATTTGTAGCACATTTCTTTAGTATTCAGAGAGCTCTTATATATTTCTAGGAAAAAGACAAAGCTGAAATGGAAAATGTACAAGGGACACACACACACCAAAAAAAAAAAAAAACCATAAATGGCCAATAAACACATGAAAAAATACACCCATAACGCATGCAGATGCAAAGGAGCTCCTTTTCCAGCCTTCAGATCTGATGATGCCCCGGGCGGGTGCGGGCGTGGGCTGAACACTTCCCCACGCCTTCTGGGGGAGCGCGGCAGTCTGGAGGGCAGTCAGGCCAGCTCTGCCCACGTGCAGAGAACGCGACCCCGTGACCAGCACGTCCGCTTCCAGCAGCCCACTCTGCAGACCCACTTGCTTCAACATCACAGGATGTGCACACAGAGATGTCTCTGCAGAAGTGTGGTGCTGGAGGCGGGCGTCAGACACGGCCTCTCTCCACCGTGTGAGGGAGCGGGAGGGCCCAGCGGCAGCAGTCCCGACTCGCGTCCCCTCCCCTGCTTCCCTTCAGTGCCAGCACAAGGTCAGGGCTGACTTCCTGACTACACGTGACTTCTCGGTGCCTCAACTTCCTCCCTGTGACATGGGGAACACAAGGGCGCCTACCTCCTGGGGTTAAATGGGATAATGCGCAGGAAGCATTTGGGGCAGTTCGTGGAACTTAATAAGCACTCTCTTCAATAACGGGGCTTTAAAAATTATTGGCACAAGGATGAGCCTTTGGTCCAGTAGTTAAGATCTGCTTGGGATGCCCACAGCCCTGTCAGACCGCCTGGGTTCCAGTGTGGGCTCTGCTTTAGGTTCCAGCTTCCAGCTAACGCACAGCCAGGGAGGCAGCAGGTGATCCAGTAATCGGGTCCCTGCCACCCATGTGAAAGGCCTGGACTGAGTCTCGGGCACCCAGTTTCATTCTGGCCCAGGCCTGGTTGCTGCAGGCGTTTGAGGTATAAACCAGCAGATGGGTGAGCTCTCTCTCTCTCCCTCCCTCTCTCTCTGTCCCTGTCTCTTTCTCCAATAAATAAAAATTTTTAAATTATCATGAAGAAAAAAGAACAAGAAGTAGAATGGGATATACGGCATGCCAAGTAACTTTTGGACTTAAACGAAAAAGAGAAATCACACGTGGGAGTGTCAGTTTGCATGCATAAACCATGTCTGCACACACAGAACAGTCACCCTGCAGGGGAGAGAGTGGCTGCGGGCAGCAATGGGAGAGAGAGTTCTCCCTGTGAAACCCTGGCAAATGCTGAGCTATGTGCATGTATTAACTGGTCAAAAATAGATAAAATTTAAAATTAAAAAAGAAGCCTGCAGTCTATACACATATCCTTGTATATGAATAGAAAACTGTCAGGAGAGCTCTATAGGAAATTTTTAACGGTGGTTACACCAGGAAAGTGAAGCAGAGCTTACGAGGCGACTTCTGCTGTCATTCCTCACCTCACACCGCTTATTATTTTTCTAACGCACATGTCTATGTGAGCATTATAGCAAAAAAGTAAATCAGCATATCCAAGCTCAAAAAAAAAAAAAAAAAGGATAAAGAAAAGCAAAAGGCTCCCTTTCCCCAGGGTTGGGAAGCCCGTCTTCCTTAAGAAGCCAGTGCCCATGCTGGGCAGCTGGGCTGCCACAGGGCAACAGGACAGCACGAGAAGCCAACAGTCACAGCTCGCAGCTCCAGTTCAACACCGGCTGTTCTTCCGACCCATCTCCCATCGGTAGCAGAATCGATAGCCACTTTAAAACCTCTGCTGGCTTCCCACCGCCTACAGGAAGAAGTCCAGATTCCATCACACAGCATGAAAAGTCCTTGGCAAGCTGCACCCCGACCCCAGCCCACGCCCCTCCAGCTTTGTCTTCTACGTCCAAGTCACATCAAGCAGTGGGGTTGGGAGCACGGGGGACCAGCGGGCCTGGGGAACTCAATTCCCCACTTGTGACCCCATGCCCTTGGTGTGTGGTTTAGTCCAGGCAGCGTCGTCTGGGTTTCTGTCGGCAAAGCAGGGTTCTGTGCACGAAGCTGGAGGATGCAGTGAGACCATGTGTGTTCACACATTCAGCACATTGCTCCGCACAACATAATCAAAAGATGTTATTGGTGGCTCCGGTGCTTTTAAAACCCTCTTCTGGTCATCACAGAAGCTCCTCCTTCTAGGGGCCAGCATAGGGGTGCAGGTGAAGCCGCCACTTATACTGCTGGTACCCTATACTGGCAGATTGTTCAAGTCCTAGCTGTTGCACTTCCCATCCAGCTGTTTGCTAATATACCTGGCACAGCAGCAGAAGATGGCCCAACTGCGTGGGCCCCTGCCATAAATGTGGGAGACCACAATGGAGTTGCTGGCTTTGGCGTGGCCCAGCCCCAGCCATTTGGGGAGCGAACCAGTTGATGGAGAATCTCTGTCTCTCTCTCTCTCTCCCTGTCACTCTGCCTTTCAAATAAATAAATAAATCTTTAAAAAGCTCTTCCTTCTACCTCCTAACCGCCTTTCTTCCTAGCAAACATCTGGTAAAGGCTTCCCAGGCCACATCCCACTCCACCCTCTGTAGCCCCACACTATCAATTCCTGTGCTCTTGGTGACAGTCACCACTCTGATGACAATTATGTCACGTGTCAATCGGCTTTGGCGGACTGCAAGGTCCTCAAAGGCAAGGGCCACATCTCACTCCTCACTGAGCCCAGGGCCGGGCAAAACAGGTGCTTCAGGAAATGATTTCTGAAATTTGCTCACCTACCTTGCCCGCCCCCTTCCCATCCCCATCCCATGAACCTCGGGGCACCAACTTCATGGTCTTCAATGTGACAATGGACAAAAAGATCCACTGAGAAAAGGGCTGCCCAGACTCCCAGCAACCGGGCTTTTGTTGACAAGAAAGCAGCACAGCTCTTGGCCGCGAGTTCCCAGAAGGCTGCGCCGTCTCTCACCTACAGGACTTCTGTCGACGGCACACCTGTCTGTACACAATGCAACCCTGGCCACAATAACGTCACTCTCTCCTTCAAATGAGATGTTCACGGTGAGACGGGGAAGCAAGGCGGACTGTTCTGCTTTCCAATTACAGACGTGCTACAGGGACCACATCAGAGGAAGAACCACCTTGCTCTCTTCCTGTCTGTGCACTGGAAAACGTCATGACCGTTTCCAAACGGTGGGCACACACAGCTCCCGGGCAGGTCTCTGCACACCCACTGTCCTCCTGGGGTGGGCTTTGTGGTCGTAGTGGAAACCCCAGAAGCGACAGTCCCAAGTGGACAGAGCTGCTTCAGAGTCCGTTAACAGCCCCTCTGGGTGGGTGAAGGCACAGGGGCCCCAGTGGCCTGAGCTCAGCCCATGAGTGGGCTTTGAAGGAGGGAAGGGTGGCAGCATTTGGGTCTTTGCATGACCTGGGATCTGGGTCCCCACATCGAGTACTTTATAGCATAAACCACGGGTCTGCTGAAAGAAACAACAGAGGGAAGAATGGAGGAACGGAGGGAGGGGTCAGCAAAGAGGAGGAAACTGCCTGAGTGCCTCGTGCTGTGCTGTCCTCCCTTCCAGCCTGATGCCCATCCTGGGGGACGGAAGATCCCATCTTACAGGTAAGGAAACAAAGCCCAAAGTTGGTGGCAGCCGAATATTCCACCCAGCTCCACGCAGCTCCAGTACCAGCCCTCTCCACACAGTCCCCTTGGAACAGCAACAAGACAGGGGCCGAATCTCCCTTCTGCAACCTGTGTGTGCTCTCCTGTGGATGTCCACAAAGAAAGCCACCTGCAAGCTCGCTCTCTCGCTCTCTCCCCCTACTCTGCCACTGCCAAGAAGAAACCTGTTCCTAGAGAGGCCCATGCTAAGGAGAAGAGGAGGGAGGGCTGTCCCCAGGTGTTGGATAGACCACACACACATGCACCTGCAGCTCCACAGACCCTTGCGGTAGTTTTAGAGGACATGGGCTCTCTTGGGACAACTCTTACCCTTCAGGCTGCCCTGCGTGGTCACTTCAATGGGGTTTCAACTTTATAACGATGAAGGTGCACCCTGTCACTCTCACGACACCCCTGTGCAGGATTCGAGGGGTGGTCCTGGCCCAGAGACCTCAATGATACAGTCATGGGGGTAGTAAGCAAGGAGGAACTGAGGTCGCCGGCCCCTCCCTGCAGCCCCGCCTGTACCACCCACCCCTCCCCCTTTCCTAGCAGTGGAAAATGGCAGCTTCTGCGGTGTCACAGCTTAGAACAGGCACCGCCCAAAAGAACCACACTGACTGCCCTCTGGGTTCCCATGAGGACCTTCAGCTCATGATAAGGTCATTATAATAAAGTGACCATGGCTGACACTCCAACTCCCATCATGCACCGGGCGCCATGACACTTCTAGTTTTCTAAGAAAGGGCAAGGAAATGGGTGGCACTCAAGCCCTGCCTCAAGTCCTGGCCTCTTTGCTTGCTACACTGAACCTCGCCCCAAACACTGCTCCCAGGCCTCCAGCTCATAGGAGGGGATGGCTCCTGACCTTGTTGGGTGCAGGTCTCTCTTGAGCATGGCCACACTCCTTCTTGGGTTTATTTTTGCTTTGTATGCAAATAAATGTTGCCTCTCCTGCTGACCTTTAGGCACACCTCATCCCGAATTCCTTCTCATGCCGCAGGTTGAACCAGGACAGCCACCCGATGACTGTATTGCATCAAATGAAGTCCTGTGTGGATGTACCTTGTAGGGTCCCTGGGAGGTGCAGGTGCCCAGTGCCAGCCAGATTTGATCCCAGAGAGTCAGGTCCACGAACTTTGGTACAGCAGAGGCTCTGTGATCCCAAGCACCTGAGTGCTGAAACACAGTGTCCCCACCCCATTTTTAAAGACACAAGACTCACCCTCATCAGCAAGGTGGGAGCACCATGTTTGCTTGCAGGGGACAGGGCCCCCTAGTGGGGGAAAAACCAAAGTTTATGTAAAGTTGATGCCAGATGGCACAAATGGATCAGATTTTCTGGTCTTCGTTCTACTAAAGAGATTTTCTACAGGTTTCTGTTTAGAGTATCTGGGAATACTTAAAGTTTGTGGAAAACGGAATTAAAAGATAAGTTTTTTTAGGCACAAAAATATTTTTGAGATCCATGCATACAAGGATTTTTCAAAAGGCTCATGCAAAGTGTGCATTATGGATCGCAAAGTCGGCATCTTGGGCACCTCCTACACCAAGAGATGGATCCTGTTTGAGAATGCCCAATTCTGGCGCTGCGACTCCCCAGGAGTCCCCTTCGCTTGTGTTCGCCTCAGTTTCTCCTATCGGTAAGATGAAGCTGTTTACCACTGGCGAGGAGAGCTAAGGAAACGTACGGCTCTCGAAGCTTTTACGTAGCCTGCACTCGGAGTTCTCATCACCAATAGCTCATTTCAGCTTCAGAGCACTACAGCACAAACCAGACCTGCCTAATTACATTGCAGAGGGATGGCCTGCGCGGATTTCACCTGGCTGTGACAGAAATCAGGGCGGTCATCTGTCAGAGGTGCCCCTGTGCCTAAGAGAGAGATGCAAAGACTCTCAGTCGTATCTGATTATCAATGAAGGGTGTGTGTATGTGGGGGGGGGGGAGTGCGAGCAAGCGCAAGCGAGGGGAGGGGACATGGTCTAAATAGGGGGTGCATGATAAAAGAACAGTTCCCCTCCTCCTTTTTTTTTTTTTTTTTTTTTTTGCAATATGCCAGCTGTCATGGGCTTCCAGGCAAGATATTATTTCTGATAAATAGATACGGACAATAGATAATGTCTATATTAATATCGCTAAAAAGTGGTCCTCTCTCGCAGCTCACCCGAGACGGGGCTGTGCATAAAGAGGCAGCCTGCAGATGCCAGACAAGAGACTTTCTCCTTGTGACAGGCTGAGCTCCCCCGCTGCAATTAACTTTTTCTCCCCCTCCCTCTCCTCCTTCATCTTCTGCAATGTGCTTTAGAAAAAAGGGGGCCTGCATTTTCCTCCTGCTGATGGAAGTTGATTAGCAGTCAGGTGGAGTGACGCTCAGGGGACAACACAGCGGATTAATTAAATCACTTCTACTGGCTAAGTGGTGACACTTTGATTTATAGCAGAGCTCACTCAACCAGACAGCGGCTTTTCTTGCATGCCCAAGGAAGAGGGGCCACGCTGGCCAGGGGTTGGAGACCTAGGGTTTTGCAAATTCTAAAGACAGGCATCCTCACCATTAAAGCAGAGACCTCCTGCTGGGCTCTTGTCCCCCGGGGGCAGGGGGACCCCAACAGAGAGGAACTAGAGAAAGAGGAGAGACAGGCGGGCCCTACAGAAAGGCAGAGCGGGTTGGGCCAGCCCCGCTGGGTTTTCCCGGGGCCTGCTCTGGCTGAGCTGCTGTTCGGCAGGGCACTTGGGCTCCCCTGTTAACTCAGGGCTGCGTGTGATGGTCCCCTTCACAGCACCAGGCCTCCTCACACCAACATCTAGGGAACGGCTGGGCTTCTGCTGGGATGAGTTCTGTGACAAACAGCGCACACCCCGGGGATGACCCCATTTCACTCTCTGGGCTGTGCAGATGCGCAGTCGGCCGTGCGGCCCAAGCGCCAGGCCCTACGCCCGCTCCCACCCGTGAGCTCATGGCCTCTGTGTATGAGGCTCTCTCATCTCCCCCTTTACTGGCAACATCTTTGTTTACATGAAGTGCCGTTTGGGAAGTGGCCTCCGATTCTTTTAGGAACTAGGTCATACAGGATAGCATGCAAGACCCTAGACTTTAGAGCATATTTAGCAAGGTCTAGTTTTCAGAGGAACTTAATGCTAGAGTAGGATCTTGCCGAGACACAAATTCCTAGGCCGCATTCCAGCCCTTCTGAAGCCGAATAGCTCAAGACAGGGTCTGGAAATCTTCATGTTAACAGGGTCTGCTGAGCAACCATGGGACACAGCGACCTTTGAGAACCATAGTTATGGAGCCAGACAGCTCTAAGGCCAAACTAACAGCTGATTACTGCAAGTCAAGTCCTCTACCGTCTATTTAGTGCCCCTCTTCTCACCCACAAGCATTCATTACCTTACGAGTTGGGTAAACATCCAAGAGGCTGGCCAGCAACCTGCCAGATTCAATGACCAGTAGACAGGCCACGTGTCTAAATAAACACACGATGGTCCATCCACACTGTGGAATATGATTCAGCCTTAAAAAAGGAAAGGAATTCTGACCCCTGCTATCACATGGATGAACACCTTGAAGGCATTATGCTAAGTGAAAGACACAAAATCCTGTCTGATTCCACTTACAGGACGTGCCCAGAGTCGTCAAGATCATAAGGCAGAATGGGGATTGCCAGCGGCTAGGAGGAGAGGGAAGTGGGGTCAGTGTTGATCGGGTATAGAATTTCAGTCTGGGGCTGGCGCCGCGGCTCAGTAGACTAATCCTCCACCTTGAGGCACCAGCACACTGGGTTCTAGTCCCGGTCGGGGCACCAGATTCTGTCCCAGTTGCCCCTCTTCCAGGCCAGCTCTCTGCTGTGGCCAGGGAGTGCAGTGGAGGATGGCCCAAGTGCTTGGGCCCTGCACCCCATGGGAGACCAGGAGAAGCACCTGGCTCCTGGCTTCGGATCAGCGCGGTGCGCCGGTCGCAGCGTGCCAGCCGCGGCGGACATTGGAGGGTGAACCAACAGCAAAGGAAGACCTTTCTCTCTGTCTCTCTCTCTCTCACTGTCCACTCTGCCTGTCAAAAAAAAAAAAAAAAAATTCAGTCTGGGGCAGGCGTTGTGGCACAGTGGGTGAAGCAGCCACTCAGGACGCCCACAGCCCATAGCAGAGTGCTGGTTCCCGTCTCGGCCACTCCACTTCCCACCCAGCTTCCTCCTAACGCGCCTGGGGTGCAGCAGGTGACAGTTCAGGTACTTTAGTCCCTGCCACTCATGTGGGAACCTGGATGGACTTCCTGGCTCCTGATTTCAGCTTGACCCAGGTCTGGCTGTTGTGGGCATTTGGGGAGTGACCCAGCAGAAGGGAGATCCTTCTGTGTGTGTGTGTGTGTGTGCCTTTCAAATAAATACTTTTTTTTAAAAAAAGGACTTCAGTTTGTAGAGATAAGAAGTTCTGGAAACAGATGATGGTGACGGTGGCACAACAGCGTACACGAGCTTAATAACAATGAACTGAACACTTACACACGGCGAGAACTCTTACATGATGTCTGCTTTACCGTAACAGAAATCAAAGGATGTCATTACCGACAACAGCAATAGGCAATGCTTATTTCCTGGGGCCCACTCCCCACATTGCCCCTTCCCTGTGATCTCGTCAGCAACCGAGTATCTGGCTGAGATGTGGGGGAAGGGGACAGACAAGGAACAAGGAAGAAGTAACAGTACCAAGTCCCTTTGTTGTTGTTATTGTTCTTTTTTTTTTTTTTTAGCCACAATTCCCAAAAGTCCCCGAGAAGCCACAGAGCAATCCCCCAACTGTGAAGGAAGCTGATGTGACATCAAATATTAAAAGGGTAGAGGAACCAGCATAGTTTTCCATATAAATGAATCCACTTACATATATGAAGATTGCTTTTAAAATTCAAATATAATTATTTTCTAAAAGGCGTCCTGCGAGCCGCCTCTCCCGGCGCTGACACTTCTGGGCGGCTGTCACGTTCGGCTGAGGTGCCTGTTGGCAGCCAGCCTGCAGCACTTTGCAGCGCGCCCTCCACATCCTAACTGAAAACTGATCAAAGCATTGGCACGGCACAGACAAGGCTGGGCTCAGCTAGGGCGGGGCGGGGCTGGGCCATTGTCCCTCTTTGTGGGAACAGCTGCGGATCGGCCGCGTGGTTACACTGTGCACGCAGGCTGCCGGCTTCACAGACACGCCTTCAGGGCCGCGGAGCC
Source organism: Lepus europaeus (assembly GCF_033115175.1). Taxonomy (NCBI): domain Eukaryota; kingdom Metazoa; phylum Chordata; class Mammalia; order Lagomorpha; family Leporidae; genus Lepus; species Lepus europaeus. Next base: position 12,756,539 of record NC_084849.1, read on the forward strand.
TGCACCTTCGGTTCCGGCGTGGGACGAAAACACGCCCTTGACACGCGGGGTGGGGTGGACACTGGGCAGGGGTCCCAGTAATCGTCCCACCCCCAGCTGTCATCAGTGCTGGCAAAACCCATCAATGTCTCCTGCGGGACACCAGAGTGGCCAGGCTCCCGGGCTCCGCATCCACAGCAGGCAGGTCCATGGGTTCCCTGGGGGCACCGCTGGGCTGTAGGTCTGCACGATGGACAGCGTCGTTGGCCTGGGAGTAGGGAGCAGAGGGGACATCCCAGAGTCGCCCCCAGATGCACCTGAGCCTTGGTTTCCCGCGCAGGGGTGGGGCAGGGGCCCCAGGGCACTACACAGGGCTGCCCTCCCCACGGGGCAGAGCCAAAGCCGGAGAGGTCCACGCAGGGGGGAGGCCGTGTGGGCCAGTGCGGCTCCCAGGCCTACTTGCTGGAGCACTGGTTCTGTCTGCTCTTGCACCCAGCCAGAAGGACACCATACTTTGCTTTTTCTGGGGGCGCAGTGGGAGGGTGCTGGCTGCTTCCCAAGCCCTGCCATGCCCCGGTTCGGCCCCACCTGTGGGCAGCTACAAGGGCCCCCAGCTCCTGTGCCTGCAAGGAGGAGGGGAGCGCATCTGAAATGAATACATGCATGTCTCGGCTGCTAATCACGGGGGGGGGGGGGACACTTCTTCAGCAGAGGTGAGCGGAGGGATTAGCGGCAGGACTCCCATTAACGTTAACTTTATTTCAGTAATGAGGTGCCAAGGCATAGAACAATCACTCGGCTAACGCGGTGTAATCATGGTGATGAGCTCAGCGTGCTGGGAAGCCAGCAAGAGGGGATCTGGGGGTGAGGCTGGCACAGGAGGGGCGGCAGGGGCCACCCTAGTGAACCCTGGCACGGGCAGAGCCCAGGGGAAGAGGAAATAATGGCAACAATGCCTCAGTGGGCACCCAGAGCGGCCAGGCGCAAGGAAGCTCACTGCTCGTTTGGTGTGACCGTCATGACAACCGCAGAGCTGGGAATCGCCCCATTGTGGGGATCGGCAAAATGAGTTTGAGAGAAGTGATAGAACTTGCCAGGAGTTCCACAGGTCGCAGGAGAAGCTCGCCTGGGAGCCCAGGTTCTCTTCATCACCACTTAGCAGCCCCGTGCCTGGCTGCCATAAACATGCAGAGACAGGAGCTAACAGGATAGCACTGGGAGGAGGGTGGGCAGTCAACATGCCCACGTCACATATGGGAACACCTCGGTTCGAGTCCTGGCACGGGCTCCTGGCTCCAACCTCCTGCTCGTGCACACCCTGGGAGGCAGCAGGTGATGGCCCCAGTAGTTGGGTGCCTGCCACCCATGTGGGGGACCTGGATTGGGTTCCTGGCCCTGGCTTTGGCCCCGTGGCCATTGGGGGCATTTGGGGAGTGAACTCAGTGGACAGGAGCTCTTTCTCTCTCAAATCTACACACACACACACACACACATACACTTTTTTTTTTTAAGGAAAAGGAGCAAAATGTGCCTGTGTGAGGTGAGCCCTCCCCATAGCACTGGGTGCACCTGGGTTCATACAAATCCACAGCTTGGCCACCCTGCAGGAGGGGTGTGAAGGAAAGGGCCAAAGCTACCCTCATAACTCAAGCTCTTGGTGCCCTAGGCAGCCACAGAGGAAAGCGCCCAAGTACCCAGGAACAAGAGGTGGGTGCTTTCTGGAGCTCCTGCCCACTACTGCTCCGATCACATGGGACTGCACACCAGGCAAGTGGCTGGTGTTTCTCCAGGTGTGGCCTCCACCCCCCTCAGCCCCGTTGAAAACCTGGCTCCCCGCGCTCTGCCTTGTCCTGCCCAGTCAGCCCTTCTTACACTAGGGGCGGCCCAGTAGCAGGTGCCCCGAGTGACACTGGGAGCCCTGGACGAGCTGCCTTGAAGGTTCCCCTGGACTTGTCAGGATTTGCAGGGGTCCACGGGGCAGGCAGAGACATAGTCTGTGTAGGGTACCCCTGCCCCAAACCTATGAGCCACTGCCAGGTGGGCTGTTCAGAAGCAGGGAGCTTACATGTCCCTCACACTGCCTGACCACCTGCTCCGCACCTCGGTCCTGGAGACACAGCAAGGACCCAATCGAAGTCCCTGCTGTCAGAGGTTTGTGTTCCAGCAAGAAATACCACAAGGAGATCCCCCACCAGAGAACTGGAGAACAGAGCAAGGAGCGGCTTCTCTAACCAGGTCGGCATCACCCCGAGGGCATTCAGCCATGCAGTGTCACCATGGGTGGGGTAGTCCTCCTGTCATCTGCTCAGTGTCCCACCATGCACAGCACAGACCCCCCTCTCCAACAAAGAATCACCAAGCTCCAAATGCCACCAGTGACAGAGTAAGGGACACTGGGCTGGGGGAGACGCAGGTGTGACCCTCAGGGCCCGGGGAGGGAAGGGCTCTGGGGGGGCACTGAGCAGAGAGCCTGCAGAGCCGAGGGTGTCTGTGGTAGGAGGTCTTGGGCCCGGATGAGGCGCCTAGGCCACAGGTGCGCAGGAGCGCCCACACAGCAGGGTGAGGCTGGGGTCCCACTCAGCCAAGTGCAATGGAGCCTGGGAGTCCCAGCAGGACAGTGAGACCCTCACTGAACCCCACAAAGGGTCCCTCTGGCTACAGCGTGAGAACAGCCTGTGGGAAGCCCAGGGACCAGGGACCAGTCAGCGCTGGAACGGGGGCAGGAGGCGCAGGGGGCAGGGTGGGGGTGTATGATGCCATTGGGTTCAGAACGTTCCTTGGAGGCTCACGTCTGAGAGATTTGCCAGCCAGTTAGATGAGAGTGTGACAGAGAGAAATCCAGAGTGACACTTGGTGCTTTTGATCAGGGCCCTGTCCCACGTGAACCACCTGGAAAGAGGGACCCCCTGCCCCGGTCTGGTGGGTCTCAGCCAGGGGGTGACTGTGCCCCTAGAGGGCACTGGCAGAGCTGGAGACACCTTCAGTGGCCAGCACTGACTGGCATGAGGGCTACTCCTGGCAAATGGTGAGTGGAGACCAGGGGAGACTGCCCAACAGCCTACGGTGCACAGGACAGCCCCGCCACAAAGAGCCACCGAGCCCTGACAGTCATCAGTGCCCAGGCTGACAAATCCGGCCCTCCCCAGACACCCGGCCCTGCCCTGACAATTGAGAGCCTAGACTCCCCCAGCAGAGGCATCTCGGCAGCTAGGGCCCGTATTAACTACATCTCACTTGCTCTGACACTGACACGGATCAGACGGTGCTGCCGCTGCCGCCGCCGCGCACAACCTAGGGTGTTGGCGAGCAGATTCATTATCCAGCTGTTCGGGGCACAGGGCATGCGCGTTTCTCTCCCCGACTCGGGCACCTGCGAGCCGTGTGATTGAGCGCCTGTCAGTCTCCTCCTCTCTGTGACCCTGACGTGTCACGGCAGCAACAAATGGATGGGTTAATTTGTTCTGTGCCCCTGCTGCCACCAGGCTCTCGTGGAAAAACAAAACCAAAGAAACCTCACAAAAAAACAAAAAACAAAAAAAACCAGCACCTCCAGTCATGGGGTTTAATGCGCCAGCTGCTAGGATTCAGACTGGGCAGAAGGAAGACACAAGTGATCCGTGCCTTCAGTTGTGTTTACTTAAAAACCAGTTTTTCCTTTGCAGGTTATTCTTGCAGGTTTGGACCTGGAGCAGAACTCTCACACTTCCAGGTGGTATCTTTAAGGAAAGCTAATTAAGACTCTTGGCACTTGTAGCACGAAACATTTTACAATTTTCTGCAAAGCAATTTGCCAATGAAATTAGCTAATGAAAACACCCAGCCTTCCACAGAGGGACGATGGGAAGACAGGAGAGTCGTCATTCCGAGCACCTGCCGCGTGGGTTGCGAATCCGGATTCCTGCTGCTCCACTCGGTTAAGGTCCTTCTCCAGGGTGGGGCTCCTCGTTGTTGCAGCAATGAGGACCTGGGACCGTTCAGGCAAGACTCCAGCTGGTCTAGAACTCGGGCTCTACAATAAGGGACTGCACTGGGGAAGACGTGTGGGTAATAAAGACTGAGCCAAAGGCTGGGAAACTGTAGTCCAAAGGTTGCATCTGGCCCTTGACCTGTGTTTGTAAATAAAGTTTTATTGTAACACGGCCATGTTCATTTGTTTGCATAGCGTCTCTGGCTGCTCTTGAATGACACCGACAGCGCTGAGCAGTTGTGACAGTGTGGGCTGCAGAGTCTAAACTGCTTGCCACCTGCACTTTTGTGGAAATCATTTTCCGACCTGTGCATTAAGCTGTACCTTTGCATCTAACAATGACCTTCCGCTCAGGCAGGCCAGACTCGCCACACAACCCTGACCTGGGCCCGGTCCATCTTCCTTCAGGCACCACATTCATCAACAGGACACCCATGGCGCCACATTCTAGATAGGAACACAAGACCCAGCAAACACACACACGGGGACACAAGTGTCCCCCACACCCTGCCAGGGTGCCCGAGGGCAGATGTGCAGGAACCGGCCAGCTGGAAGAGGCACTGCCTACACCGCAGGGTGGCTGCTGTGTCTCGCGGAGTCTCGGCCTCCATCCATCCATCCGGACCCGCGCTTCCCACTGTCCTCGCCCCCATTTCTGGTCTGTGGCTGGGCAGCTCTGTGTCCCATGGTCTCACGACTGTTATTAGCATGAGCCCAAAAGAAGGCCCCTAAGTGTCTCTGGCCAGTGGAGAGGCTATTCAAGGAAAGGGAACTGGAATTTACCGCCTCAGGACCAAAGTGAGAATTTGGTAACATCAAAACCCAGTAGAACTTTATGTTTGTAAGAATAGCTGGCTCGGCCCTCCTCTGGAATTTTTTAAAGATTTATTTATTTATTTGAAAGGCAGTGTTACAGAGAGGCAGAGGCAGAGCAGAGAGAGAGAGAGAGGTCTTCCATCCACTGGTTCGCTCCTCAGATGGCCGCAACAGCTAGAGCTGTGCCGATCTGAAGCCAGGACCCAGGAGCTTCTTCTGGGTCTCTCACGCAGGTGCAGGAGCCCACACACTTGGGTCATCTTCTACTGCTTTCCCAGGCCATAGCAGAGAGCTGGATTGGAAGCGGAGCAGCCAGGTCTCGAAACAGCACCCATATGGGATGCTGGCACGGCAGGTGGCGACTTTACCTGCTATGCCACGGCGTTGGCCCCCCTCCTCTGCAATTTATCCAAAAAGTATCTCCCTTCCCAGCCCACTGAGGTTCTATGTTTATGTTTGGGAACTTATTCCCTCCCTTTCTTTCTTTGCTTTTTTTTTTTTTTTTTTTTTTTTAAAGGCAGAGTTAGAGAGATCTTCCAAGTGCTGTTTTACTCCCCAAATGGTTGATTCAGCCAGGGCTGGGCCAGGCCAAGGACAGGAGCTCCTTCCAGGTCTCCCACATCGGTACAGGGGCCCAAGCACTTCACTTGGGCCATCCTCTGCTATTTTCCCAGGCCATTAGCCGGGGGCTGGATCAGAAATGGAGCAGCCAGGATTCGAATCAGTGCCCATACCATATGGGATGCCGGCGTTGCAGGCAATGTCTTTACCCACCATACCACAATGCTGGCCCCTTGTTCCCTTCTTTGAGTGCCACCCATGGGGTGCTTTCTTCTGAACTTGGGGAGTTCAAGGTGGAGCACCAGCCTCCAGTTCTTTTTTTTAATGTTCCCCAAATCTGGAACTTTTTAAAGAAAAGATTTCATTTATTTGAAAGAGTTACGGGGTGGGGCGGAGGTCTTCCATCTGCTGGTTCACTCTCCAATGGCCACAACAGCCAGAGCTGTGCCAATCCAGGAGCCAGGAGTTTCCTCCAGGTCTCCCACGTGGGTGCAGCGCCCAAGCACTTGAGCCATCTTCTGCTTTCCCAGGCCATAGCAGGGAGCTGGATCAGAAGTGGAGCAGCCAGGACTCAAACCAGCACCCCTATGGGATGCCAGCACTGCAGGCCGGGGCTTTAATCCACTGCACCACAGTGTCAGCCCTATAGCTTCCAGTTCTTTAAGCATGTCTCCCATGATCATCCTGGCTAGGACTGGGGCCAGGGGTCGAGATAGTCAATTTCATCTGGGTGCTGAGGTGTCTGAAGGCACGAGTGGTATGAGCTGTCAGTTTGGGCATGGCAGGGTCATTTCTAGATGCACCCACAGGTTTTTGGCCTTACTTGCCTTGATCTGACATGCTGTTCATGCAGAGTGGCTTGGAGGCTCCTTATTCTTCCAGGACCAGCTGCTTTACAAGGGTGTTGGAAAAGCTCTACTGGTGGCCACGCCCCTGGTGAAGCCAGGACTGGACAGCGGGCCCCTGCCTGGAGGCAGGACACAGTCAGAGGATGTGCCTGTGTCCCAGGGCTCTTTGCAGGGTCAGCACCTCGAGCAAGGGCCTGAGCTGTGTGTCTCAGAGAGGGCATCTAACGAGGGGGTCGTGGATGCCTGCCCGGGCAAGGACTTCAGCTAGGCCCAGACCTCTCACTTTATGTTTTGGATCCACTCAGCTCCACTGCACACCGGAATCTTCTGAAGGCTCAAGGACTTCAAGTCCTAAGGTCACAAAATCATACGCAGCACCTCAGGGCTGGGAGGCAGACTGAAGCGAGCATGTGCGAGAAACGTCACCCACATCATCTCCTTCGCCCACAAAGGCCTGTGGGGAGCTATTACCACGTCTGCTTCACAGATAAGGAACCAGGTGTCACAGCAGTGTCATGTTGGTGTCAAACTGTCGAGCAGTGCCCCTAGAAGGGGCAGGATTGGGGTGTACGCCTGGGTATGGCGCAGCCCTATTCTCCCACTCCACACGTACACCAACTATTTGCAAAGCTTTGTTATCGTCTTTAAATGGCTTTCCTGAAATGTCACTAACGACCTGTAAGATTCCGAGCTGGGGGGCTGGTGTTGCACTGTGTGTCACATGCTGCTTGGGCCACGTGCATCCACGTCTTAGTGCCTGGGTTCGAGTCCCGGCTTGATTTCCAGTCCAGCTTCTGCTAACGTGCACACCCTGAGAGCCAGCAGGCGATGGCTTAAGTACTTGAGTCCCTGCTGCTCTCGTGGGAGACCTGGATGGAACTCCAGGCTTCTGGCTTCAGCCGGGCCTAGCCCCGACGGTGGCGAGCATTTTGGGAGTGAACCAGCAGATGGAAGACATTCTCTCCCTCTCTGCTTTTCAAGTAAGTAAACCAAAGAAAGATTCAGACCCGTTTAGTGTATCTTTAGTACACTTCTTCACATCTTTAGCATTGTGCAACCATTCCCCACCATCGGTGTGAACGTTTCCACCTCCCCATCAGCAGCCACGCCTCATTCTCCCCAGTCCCTCCAGTCCTGGGCAACCTCCGCTCTGCTTTCTGTCTCGAGTATAAATGTTCTGGGAACTTCATGAAGTGGACCACATGGCAGCTGGCCCTCGTGGCTGGCTTCCCGCTTACTGCTCCGGTGTGTTCACGCTGCAGCGTGGATCAGCCCTCAGCCCTCTCTGTATTGAACAATGTTCCACGGTGTGGATCGCCCGCATCTGGTTATGCTGTGCACCTGCTGACGGACTCTGGGGTTGTTTCTGCTTTTTGGCTGCTGTAAACATGTACGTTCAAGTTTTTCTGTACACTGTGAAGCACTGAACTTTCACCCCTTCTACTAAAGATTGAAGGGAAAGTTATGAATGCCTGCTCTCACTGAACAATGTCACAATTATTTATTGAAAGGACTCAGGCATCTAAGATGGGAGAAGCAAAAACAACAACTGGATAGGAATCAGGATGCTGAAGTGACTGATGTTTTTCATTCACTCAATACATACTTTTTAAAAATTTATTTGACAGGTAGAGTTATAGACAGTGAGACAGACAGAGAGAAAGGTCTTCCTTCTGTTGGTTCACTCCCCAAATGGCCACTACGGCCAGAGCTGCGCCGATCCAAAGCCAGGAGCCAGGTGCTTCCTCCTGGTCTCCCATGCGGGTGCAGGGGCCCAAGCACTCGGGCCATCCCCCACTGCCCTCCTGGGCCACAGCAGAGAGCTGGACTGGAAAAGGAGCAATTAGGACTAGAACCCAGCACCCATATGGGATGCCAGCACTGCAGGTGGAGGATTAACCAAGTGAGCTACGGCGTCAGCCCCATCATTCACTCAATACATACTTTTTTTTTTTTTTTTTGGACAGGTAGAGTGGACAGTGAGAGAGAGAGACAGACAGAAAGGTCTTCCTTTGCTGTTGGTTCACCCTCCAATGGCCGCCGCGGCCGGTGCACTGCGGCCGGCGCACTGCACTGATCCGAAGGCAGGAGCCAGGTGCTTCTCCTGGTCTCCCATGGGGTGCAGGGCCCAAGGACTTGGGCCATCCTCCACTGCACTCCCTGGCCACAGCAGAGAGCTGGCCTGGAAGAGGGGCAACCGGGACAGGATCGGTGCCCCGACCGGGACTAGAACCTGGTGTGCCGGCGCCGCAAGGCGGAGGATTAGCCTATTGAGCCACGGCACCGGCCTCAATACATACTTATTAAAATGCCTCCCAAGTGTAACACACCACACTAGGCATGAATGATTTCACACCCTGGCCAACCTAGCACTCGTTTCAAGAAATAAAATTGTTGCTCATGTCAATGGTTTATTTCTGTGAGGCCTCGGTCTCTGTATCAGCAAAGTGGGGACAACGTGGAGACCCGAAGGGCCTGGGAGAAACAGGAACAAAGAGACAGCAGGGGGAGTTGGTAAGCTGGAGAACGAGGGCAGTGATGACATTTCCATCTGGATACTAGAAATGACGGAGTCCACCGTCTCTCACCCACCCGAGGTGAAGCAGTGCTCGCAGCTCAACACTCAAAGCTCTTGAGGACCGAGAGTTGCCCTCAAAAGACACGCCCAAGCTTTCTTGCCTCGTAGGAAAGATTCTGGGGGCCAGCGTCATGCCAGCATCCCACATCAGAGCACCAGTTCAAGTCCCAGCTGCTCCACTTCTGATCCACCTCCCTGCTAATGCACCTGGGAAAGCCACAGCAGACGGCCTCAGTACCGTCGTGGAGACCGGATGGAGTTCCTGGCTCCTGACTTCACACTGGCCCAGCTCTAGCCACTGTAACTTCCTGAGGATAGAAAATCTCTCTCTGTCATTCTGCATTCCAAATAAATACATCTTTTATAAGGGTGGGGGCGCAGAAAAAGGATTCTGTTTCAGTAAGTGGTTCAAGGTTTAAACACGAGCTCTACGGGTAGGAAGCCCTGACAAAGCGACAGGAGTCGGCCACAACCACAACGGAAGGCACTGGCTGATGGGCCTCTACAAGAGGCCCTGGAGCTGCACCAGGGAGCCCGGGCAGGATCCCAACACTCCTGTCACTGCACTCACCCATCCCTGCCACCAGATGGCGACCTGGTCCCACAAGGTTGCTTCAGTGCAACCCCTGGCACCCGGAGGACAAGGACAGAGGGCACCCGAGGCTGTGCAGCCCGGAGACCTCTGCGAAGGTCTGCACATCTGTGTGGGACAGGTGGGTGCACATCAGCAGGTCTGCACACCTGCGTGGGAGAGACAGGGCAGGTGGGACAACGACGTCTCTTCCACAGATACAGGGACCTGATGTCATCTGTAATGGCTTGGGCTCTAAGACCCCAGACGCTCCTCCGGAGACACTCACAGGTGGGCGGGTGTGTGCTGGATTCAGAGGCACTGAAAACAAAGAACGCCATGCAAATTAGAGTCTAATGATCACCCCCTATGGCACATCCACTCCCAGGAATCACTCTCAAAACCAACGGTATTAGATCTCAAAAGCACGAACAAAAGGAAAAATGAGGTAAGCTGGACTTCATAAAAATTTAATTCTCATGCTTCCAAGAACACCATCCATCCAAAACAAACAAACAAACAACAACAACAAAAAAAACTGAAAATACAACCCACAGGACGGAAGAAACGTGTGAATATCTGAAATGGGATCCAGAAGATAGAAAGAACGCCAGCAACTCAATAAAAAAGGACAGCTCTGAATAGGCCGAGGCTCTGGAGGGACCCCTGCTCAAGGACACACCCAGGGCCACAGCAGTGAAAAAGATGCCCAAGACTACCAGCCCCCAGGGGTCCACACCTGAATCAGCACTGCCCACCCACCTGAACGTGGCTCCGGCGTCTCTCCCCAGGTTTGCATATGGACTCACAACTCCCTACCTGCAAGGCCTGAGTTAGGTCAAGGGGGCGGCCACACAAGCTACTAGGGACTGGGCGGCTGAAGGTGCTGGCAGGCCGCTGCCTCCTCTCTGGGTCCTCACGGGGTTCTCCCTCAGCGCCATGTGCCCGCGCCTCTCTCCCTCTTCTCATAAGGATGCCAGTCCCTTTGGGTGAGGGCCCCACCCTAATGGTCCACTGCGATTTAATGGCATCTTTAGAGACCCCTGTCTCCACACACAGAGGCATTCTAAGGGCCGGGGGTGGGGGTGCTGGGGCTCCCACACAGGAGTTCCGGGGGAGAGGTGGGAACACAATTCCGTCCGCATCCAGGACTCCTCTCAGGGGAAGGAGGCTTCTCAGACACAGGCCTCTCACCACGGCTGAACAGGAACACTAAGTCCCCCTTCCAGGACATTCTGCAAAACCCTTTCCTTGCAGTGACCGGCAACGGGAAGGCGGAATACTTCACTTCAACCAGGCATGGTCTGAGCCCAAGGGCAAACACAAATTTCCGAGCAGCTGTAGAACTGCTGTGCTCCACCTTGGGCCCTGGGTCACAGGCTCAGAGCCCAGCGTGGTGCTCACCACGCTGAGGGGCAAAAGGCCAGGCCAGGGGGCAGGAGAGATCTGCATTCAGGTCACCCCCGTGGGGTACGCCATCAGGAACGCACTGTCTCTGACTCGGCTGCCCGACGACGGGAATAAGAAGTGCTCTCTACCTCCCAGGGGATTGTTAGGATTGTTAACTACAAACGCCTCTTAGCGCTGCACCTGCCCACTTGGCCTGCCTGTCCCGTGAGAGACCGAAGTCTGTCCAACTGGGGTTTGCACGCTGCTCCACCATCCGACAGTGTGGCCTGGAGCAAAACTTCACCTGAGCAGCCCAGCTCCCTAGGAGATGAAGATGTGAGGAGGGCGCTCGCTCCAGTAGTGAAGACCCCTGCGTCCCGCATCAGAGTACCCGGATGTAATTCCCAGCTCTGGCTCCCAACTCCAGCTTCCTGCCAACGCACACCTTGGGAGACAGCAGGCGATGGCTCAGGTAGTCTGGTCCCTGCCATGCACGTGGAAAACCCGGTTGCGTTTCAGGCCTTGTGGGCGTTTGTGGGAGTGAACCCAGGGGATGGGAGCTCTGTCTCCCTGCTCTCAAATGAACAACAAAACAGTTAAAGACATAAAAGAACGCCTGCCTCGGGACGTGGGGCGGCGTGAAAGCCGCGGTGCTGCGTGGAGCAGGACGTGGCGAGTGCCCCACCCACATCCTCTTCTGGTCCAGGGCAGAGCGCTCAGGGAACCGATGCTTTTCATCCTGGAGGGCAGCAGAGGTTGAAAGAGAGGCACGCACTTACGCGCCACCTGCAGCCTGTGGCCACCTCCCCAAGGGCTCCAGCCTGGAGTCCCCATCCACGGCTCTGCCGGGAACCGCCAGCTGGCCGTCCACCTCGAGAAGCAGCTTCATTGTTTGAGGAAGCGGCAGCCACACGCAGGCACCGGCCGGTCAAGGCAAGGAGCGCGCGGAGGACAGAAAGCCCGTGGCGCTGGTGCCACCAAGTGGCACGGAAAGCAACTGTTGGCGTCTCTGCCGCCGCGGCCGCCTCCCCCTCCCCTCCGTCCCGCCGTCCTCGGCCTTCCTCCCCTGACACGGCCCCACAGGCGTTGTTCTCGCCGCTGTGCGCCCAGCTCTGGAAAAGGCTGCGGTGAGACGCGAGGGCCTCGAGCTCCCGCCCGACTGGACTCTGCAGTTCTGCTGCCTGTTAAGTCAGGTCCACGAGCTTATTTGTGTCAAATAAATTAGCGCGGCGAGTGCTGAGCTGCCGCAAGACTATTTATCTCCGGCTTCCCGTTCCCACCCAGCAGGCTGTGGGCAAAGCCCGGGCAGGTGCGGATGTCAGGGACGGGGCCTCGAGGGCCCCCCTCAAAAGCAGTACCCGGATGCAACTCCCCCAGGAGAGACTCCATGTGCCCTGGGCTCCTGCAGGACAGCACAGCGGACTCCGGCTTCCAACGGGGACTGCTGGAGGCCACTACAGAACACAGAGGCACAGCTCCTAAAGCTGACGTGCTGGGGCCGGTACTGCAGAACAGCGGGTTTTCGCGGCTGCTTCTGATGCCAGCATCTCATCTCGGAGCACAGGGGAATCTCACTGCTCCCCTTCCAACCCAGCACCCTGCTAATGTGCCTCACAAAGCAGGAGAAGATGGTCCAAGTGCCTGGATCCCTGTCACCCATGTGGGAGACCCAGAATGGAGTTCGTGGCTTCTGGCTTCAGCCTGGCCCAGCTGCAGCTGTTGCAGCCACTTGGGGTGTGAACCAGCAGACAGATGGATGATCTCTTTCTGTCACACTGCCTTTCAAATAAATCTTTAACAATACATACATAAAAATGAGAAGTGGCATCCTCCACCCTTGGAAACCACCACATAGACCAGACATTTGCTGGAGCAGGGCAGGCACTGAGCGAACCTGGGGCCGCCCTGAGCTGAGATCATCTGCTCACAGCCCAGGGGTGTCTCCGCGACCTGCTCATTTTGTTCATTTCTGCACTGAGCGATGCTCTAGCTGACATGCTCAGGAGACGGGCAGCGGCTTTAGCCCGTTCTGCTTCTCTCCTTTCGCTTAGCAAAGTGGAAGGTAAACTGCAAATGCACCGCCTGCCTGGACAGGTTTTGTCTCCACTGCGCTTAGCGTGCAGGTCAACCCGGGCCACGGCAAATGCCTTTCATTTATTCGTGAAGGACAAAAAAGACTTCTTCCCCCAGTGCATAAAACCAGACAAGGAGAAAGGTGCAGAAATGCAAAGCCAGACCTGTGTGCAAAGACAACAGGGTTGTCACCTCTCTCTGGGTTTCGACTTTCAAGGCAGGATGATAAGTGCACCGTGCACCTCCCCACGCTGCTATCACTGGACGAAGGCAATCTCCCAGCAACTGACGATTCTGAATTAATTCGTGCAGCAGGATCCTGCCTTTTGTACTCACATATATAAAACACACATTTGCATCCCAGACGCGGGCAAGCCTTTCCACAGGTGCTCTCATCAGTGGCTGTCTTTCAGGGACCAGCAATCTAATTTGGCAACTTTTAGCAAGTTTGTACATTTTAAGGTTTCTGCCTTTTAACACAAAAGAAATGAAAGAAAACCCTTTCACTGAGCAACGCCTACAGCAGCCCTGCTTAGCAATTCCAGGCTGCTCCGGGTGCCTCAGGTTAAGCACATCTTAATAATTCAGTGCTGTCTGGAGGCACGGCCAGCTACACTGTCAGTTCTGGGCCTACCTGCCAAAAGGCTGCTGCTTTTACGGCAGAAGACACAGCAGCTGTTTTCACAGGTGCAGGGCGACAACACACAATGGAGGGGGTCCCAGCAGGGAGAGAGAGGGCGAGTGCTTAAACACTGCGGGAGAAGAGGCGGAAAACAGCTCGTCCCGGCCGAGACCCCCAGGCAGGGGCAGGGAAGGCCTGGTTCGGGGAAAACGGGTTCCAGGTGGCTGAATCCACCTCCCTTGTGAGAATCACGGATACCTTGGCAATCACTCTCGAAGGACAAACGAGGAGACACCAGGCTAGGAAGGTTATTTACCCAAGGTCGTTGATGCTTGGGCTCCTGCTGACATGGTCAGATGCCACTCACACGGCTCACACCTCTGCTGTTCCCCCCACACCAACGGCTGAGGGGTGGGGACACACCCAGAGAAGCACACGTGATGTCATACTTCATACATGTCAGCATGCTTACCACCTGCATTGGCCAGCTTTCTGTTACTTTAACTACAATACCTGTGAGGGGCTTCTTGGGAAGGAAAAGGCTTATTTTGGCTGACAGTTTGGTGGCTATGGTTTAGAATCGGGCATGCCCATAGGCTGGGATCTGGTGGAGGCTGACCATGGGGAGGAGGCTCACAGGGTTGACCACATGTAAGCCAGTAAGCCAGGACGAAGACCAAGAAGCCAGGCTGAACCCGGCTTATATAACTCTCTGGCGAGAACCATCTGCCGAAAGTGGTCCCCAGTGGCCGAAAGACCTCCCATCAAAGCCACCATCATTAGATCAAGTCTCCCCCTGAACCCATCAGCCCCTTAACATCAAGTATTTGGAGTTTAAACACTTGCATGAGTTGGGGGAGTCTTCCGTCCAGCCCACGACACCATCCAAGTGAGCATACCGATCAGCCATTCATGCAGGAAGCACTTCATCCAACATTTCTTATCACCTTGCCTCCCCAAACACAACTTGGTGGAATGGCCCATCCTTATGGGACAGGAAACCCCACACATATCCACACCTACTCAGGAACAGTGGGCTGTGGCCAACAGTCTGGAATCCTCAATCGCTGGTAACAGTGATTTCTCACCAACGCCACCTTTCCAAGTGGGGATAATCTGGACGCATACAGATCAGAGCTTACCTACTCAACGCTGCATAGAAAATTTATGAATGAAAAAATTCCAAGCACTCAAGAAACTACTTTACTGTATCAACAAAATTCCAAACTGCCACGTACAAGCAATGCACTTCTAGCAGTGGTGTGTGTGGCTCCAGCTGGTCCCATGGAACGTACGTCCTGAGATACAGTAGAACTGGGCTCCTGTTAACACATCTGAATCTCTGGGGGCGGTTTTGGCCTGGCAGTTAAGATGCTCGCATCTCATACCAGAACACCCGAGTCTGATCCCCAGCTCTGGCTCCAGAATCCGGCTTCCTGCTCGTGTGAACCTAGGGCGGCAGTGGTGATGGCTCAGGTCCCTGGCTTCCTTCAACTCCTCGGGCCACTGTGAGCATTTGGAAAGTGAAGCAGCAGGCCAGCGCCATGGCTTAACAGGCTAATCCTCCGCCTTGCGGCGCCGGCACACCAGGTTCTAGTCCCGGTTGGGGCACCGGATTCTATCCCGGTTGCCCCTCTTCCAGGCCAGCTCTCTGCTATGGCCCGGGAAGGCAGTGGAGGATGGCCCAAGTGCTTGGGCCCTGCACCCCATGGGAGACCAGGAGAAGCACCTGGCTCCTGGCTTCGGATCAGTGTGGTGCGCCGGCCGCGGCGGCCATTGGAGGGTGAATCAATGGCAAAAGGAAGACCTTTCTCTCTGTCTCTCTCTCTCACTGTCTACTCTGCCTGTCAAAAAGTAAAAAAAAAAAAAAGATATTTGAATAACTGCTTCCTCTATTGGTTCTAAGAGGCAAGTTTTTGTTTCTTTTTTATTTATTTATTTGACAGATAGAGTTAGTGAGAGAGACAGAGAGAAAGGTCTTCCTTCTGTTGGTTCACCCCCAAAATGGCCACTGTGGCCAGAGCAACGCCAATCTGAAGCCAGGAGCCAGGTGCCTCTTCCTGGTCTCCCATGTGCGTGCAGGGGCCCAAGCACTTGGGCCATCCTCCACTGCCCTCCTGGGCCACAGCAGAGAGCTGGACTGGAAGAGGGGCAACCAGGACTAGAACCCAGCGCCCATATGGGATACCGGCGCCGCAGGTGGAGGACCAACCAAGTGAGCCACAGCGCCGGCCCCAAGTTTTTGTTTCTTTACTACAATACTGAAGGCTGTACTTCATCTGAGACAATTCAGCAGCTCAACTCCAAATCAGAATGATTCAAGTTAAGCAGGCGAAGACAAACAGCCCGGCGGTGCAGAGATGCAGAGATGCAGAGCCGGCCACGCGAATGCAAGCACTTGACCCCCGGCTCAGCATCAGACAGGCGCCAGCCACTCAGTCCACTGTGCTGTGAAAGCAGACCACATCAGAAATGCCACAGACGCGAGAGGACTTCACGATGCTCACGGAAGCTGGATTCGAAGATGAAACCTGGGGCAGATGTGTGGTGCAGGGCTTACTTCACTAGGTGGGATGCCCACATACACTGTCAGAGTGCCTGTTTCGAATCCCACGCCCTCTTCAGAGCCAGCTTCCTGCTCTCATGCACCCCGGGAGGCAGCAGACGACGGCCCAAGTACGTGGGCGTCCACTGCCAGCTGGGAAACAACCTGAGTTCCGGAAGCCCGGCTTCGGTCTGGTCCAGTCCTGGCTGCAGCCAGGGTTTGCTGAGTAAGCCAGTGGGTGGGAGATTCTCTATTTCTTTGCCTTTGAAGTACAATGAAAATAAATAATTTTTTAAAAAGAGAATCCTCTTTTTAAAAGGTTGTTTATTTTGGAAGAAAAAGTTTTTTGAACTCCATGCATCCCAGGAGTCTCTTAAAAGGCCATGAAAAATGCATATGGTAAAGAAACTGGGTATGGACGTCCAATTTACTCTCCTGGCATCCAAATGAACTCTTTTCATTCCACTTTCCCCCAGACTTCTTGAAATATGCTCCACACTCACACCACAAAAACAAACTGCAAAAAAGCAAGGAGGGGGGCCAGTGAAGCGGTGCAGTGAGCTACACTGCCACTTGCTACTCCCGCGTCCCACCTCCGAGGGCCAGTTCAGGTCTTGGCTACACCACTTCCGGTCCAGCTTCCTGCGGACACACCTGGGAAGGCACTGGACGACAGCCCTAGGGCTTCAGGCCCCATGTAGGAGACACAGACGGAGTTCCTGGCTCCTGGCTGCAGCCTGGTCCAGACCTGTCTGTTGAGGCCATTTGGGGAGTGAACTAGCAAACAGATCTCCTTTCTGTCCCCCTGCCTTTTAAATAAACACACACACACACAGACACACGCAGACAGGAACAGCCCTGACCAGAAGGCAATGCCACAAAGACAGGAAGAGGAAACTCTCAATTTTCTGATTGGTTTGTGCGGTTACTATTTACTTACGTGATACTTTTTTTCTCAGGGGGATGACTAAGTCGGCTCAATAGACTACGGCAGGGCAGGCCCACCTCTCCTTCCCGTCACCGCCCGCGAAGTCACTCCATTCGGAGAACTGCTGGTCTGCGGGGGAGGGGAGGGTGGTGGTTGAAAGGCCAGCCGGCCCTGCAGCCAGGAGGCTGGCCGTGCTTCGCTGAGCGCACCGAGGCCAGTGTGGCAGGGGAATCAGGCCGCTCCTCGAGGAGCACGGGGCTGGCGGGCACCTGTGAGGAGGTAACAGGCCCTCTGGGGACTGCAGGGTAATTGAATCAGCAGCGCTTCAGCGTGGCACAGAGCTAGGGCAGGAAAATAATGAAGTCCGCACTCAGCTACCGGGAGCCCCTCGGTTCAACTGCAGAGGGGAACACAAGCCCCCAGGAGCAAGGCCTCCACACCTGGGCACTGTCCGCACCGGCCGGCGGCCGGGTCCTTCCGTGTCCTGGACGCTGCAGGATGTTCAGCAGCGTCCCTGGCCTCCACCCACCAGGCGTCACCTCCAGTCCTGACAAAATGTCTCCAAACACTGTCAAATGTCCCCTGGTGGAGGGAGCAGGAACTTGTTCCTGATGGAGAACCACTACCCTAGAAAAACGAGAAAAGTGAGTTTGCGAATTTATGAGCTATTTGCTTGGAAGTCACACAGGACTGACAACGAGAAGGGGTATGGGGCTTCTTTCATTTAAAAATGCCCTGAAGTAATAAGGAAGTTTAAAAAGATAAAAGTGGGGCCAGCACTGTGGAGCAGTAGGTTAATCCTCTGCCTGCGGTGCCGGCATCCCATATGGACGCTGGTTCTGGTCCGGTTGCTCCTCTTCAAATCCAGCTCTCTGTTGTGGCCTGGGAAAGCAGTACAAGATGGCCCAAGTCTTTGGGCCCCTGCACCTGTGAGGGAGACCAGGAAGTAGCTCCTGGCTCCTGCCTTCCTATTGGCCCAACTCTGGCCATTTGGGGAGTTAACCAGCAGATGGAAGACCTTTCTCTCTCTCTCTCTCACTGTATAACTCTGCCTCTCAAATAAATAAAATCTTAAAAAAAATGTGGTCATGGGGCTGGTGCTGTGGTACAGCGGGTTAACGCCCTGGCATGAAGCTCCAGCATCCCATATGGGCACCAGTTCTAGTCCCGGCTGCTCCTCTTCTCATCCAGCTCTCTGCTGTGGCCTAGGAAAGCAATGGAAGATGGCCCAAGTGCTTGGGCCCCTGAACCTGCATGGGAGACCCGGAAGAAGCTCCTGGCTCCTGGCTTTGGATCAGCGCAGCTCTGGCTATTGCAGCCATCTGGAGAGTGAACCAGCAGATGGAAGACCTTTCTCTCTATCTCTACCTCTCTGTGTAACTCTGTATTTCAAATAAATAAATCTTTAAAAAAAAAAAAAATGTGGACGTGTCACAAACAAGCAACTGATCCCAGGTAAACAATAAAACATGAAATGGGGTTCACCTCACCAGAAATTAAAAAGACAAAAGTTAGAACACTGAGACGCACGGGCAGGGAGTTTAAAGATGGGAACACACCGGGGTGGGCATGGTGGCAAGCAGGGCAGGCCACCGCTGAGGATGTCCTTATCCCACACCAGAGCACCTGGGATCGAGTCCTGCCACTACTTCCAAATCCAGCTTCCTGCCAGTGTGCACTGTGGCAGGCAGCACATGACGGCTCAAGCACTTAAAAATCAAAGTATGAGGATGTTGCTTGGGACACCTGCAGCACACATCAGAGGTACCTGGGTTCAATTCCCAGCTCTGGCTCCTGACTTCAGCTTCTTCCTACTGCAGACCCTGAGGGGCAGCAGCCAAGGCTCAGTCGTTGGGTTCCTGCCAGCCATGTGGAAATCCTACACTGGGTTCCTTGGTTCCTGGCTTCAGCGCCACCCAGTCCTGGCTGTCGTGGGCATTTGGGGAGTGAACCAGCAAAGGGAGCTCTCCATCTCTTTGCCACTCATTAGGAAATCAAGAAACATAGCGTTAATCATGTGTGTATAAAGTCAATTGAAATTGATCTTAGTAAAAAATAAGAGTGGGAATAAGAGAGGGAGGAGAAAGTTTCTAAATGTAAAGCTGTATAGTTCTGCTTGCATTTCTACGGACTTACTTCTAAGGGTACAGTTTAAAAACTTGCCACGGGACCCCGAATCCCATTAAGCTGGGTGGTAAAAATGTCATCGTAAGTGTTAAAGTGATCATATAGAAAGGATTAAGTGTTAAAGGGATCATATAAATAAGATCAAATGTCTGATAATAATAATAGAATTAAAAAGGAGCGAATGTCCCAACGTGAGAAGCGGTCCCCAGAGCAGACTCAGAATGATAATCTCTTTAAACAGCACTCTGACCTCAGAATCCTCTCTTAAGGCACCTTGGTCTGGCTGAAAAGCCCACGAGAGCATTTCAGGCATGGAAAGCCAAGACACTGTGGCAAAAAATGTCCCACACGAAGGAGCTCTGAGAAACCCCAGTGGAAAGAAGTGGCCATCGACGAAGGATGTACTTTTCTATGAAGGGAGGCAAGAACTCCCACTTTGCTTATGGCCCTGTCTAAATACTGACAGAGATTGTGGATTCAAAAGGCTTCCATAGCCTTGGCAGCTCAGGTCAAGAGCCAAAAGTGATCACTGATGTCATACATAAGAGTGTTAATTGTTAAATTAACAACAGGAGTCACTGTGCACTAATTCCCCAAGCAGGACCTCTGTCTTCAATGAGTTGGGCTATCAGAATTAACTGTAAAACCTGTTCTCACTTTCGTGTGTGTGTGTGTGTGTGCATGCAAACTGTTGAAATCTTTACTTAGTATGGAGTTGGTCTTCTGTGTACAAAGTTAATTGAAAATGAATCTTAATGGAGAATGGGACTGGGAATGAGAGAGGGGGGAGGAGGAGGAGGAGGGGTGGAATGGGGGCGGGAGGGTGGGTATGGTGGGAAGAATCACTATATTCCTGAAGTTGTACTTAGGAAATTTGTACTCTTTAAATAAAAGGTTTCTTTGGGAAAAAGGTGATGCAAGAAAAAAAATAAAGAAAAAAAAGCCCTTCAATGACCACCCATTCAACTCCGGGAGCCCACCCACCCTCAATTCTTGCCCTCTCCCCACTACTGCTCTCTGCTGAGCTCCAAGCCTACAGGCCCCTACTCACACCAACACCTCGAGGCAGCTGCTGTGACCCCACTTCACGGATGAAAGGCCCAAGACTCAGAAGAGCTAAGCAGCCAGCAGCATCCGCTAACTCCAAGGCACAACTGTAACAGTTGTGTGCCAGACAAATGGTATCCCTGGCATCAGTTCACGGAGTGACGCGAGGATGGGCAAAGCCGAACTGACACCAAACAGTATCTTTGTACCAACTGTGTTTACAACTTAGCTGCAAATCCCAAGGATGGGAAAGGCTCGCCTGGAATCTTGCGAACTCTGTGCCTGTTCACCGCAGTTCCCCCTGGAACCAGCACGGACTGAGGCACTTCCGGGAGGCCCTTTGGGGAGCACGGGGAGGCGCAGCTGCTGCTCCAAAGTCCCCTCTGCTCTTCCAGGAACTGTGGAGCTCCCCCTTCACTCCCAGCAGCGGGGCGGGCTGTCCGGGCCCACCTCACTGCCGATCAGGCCCTCCATGGTGGGTGACCCTCAGCCTCAGCGCCGGGCACACACACTCTGCTTTGTGCTCCTCTCCACTGCGACCCGCCTTCTCTGCACACCTCCAGCAAGGAGCAAGCCGAGGAAGACGCAGAACCGAGGAGACGCTTTGGATTACCCAACTTCCTTTAGCCTAAAGCACTCGGGATGTCACACATTTCCTAAAGGCTCAACACCCAGCCCATGCTTTGCTAGGCTCTGTGCATAGAAAAATCAGACAAGCTCCCCATTTAAGAAACCCTTGGTCAAGGGAACCAGAAATAATGCGCGGTGGAGAATGGGAATCCCATATGGGAGGCCAGAGAGGCTGACCACCTGCAGAGGCGTGGGTGGCCTGGCTCCCCCACGTGGCCTGAAGCACCCGGAGTTTCCAAAACAGTGAACACACCCCTAACGGATTTAAGTACAAAAAACATACCCCACAGCCAAATGGAAATGACCTCTGGATTATCTGCCAGATTTGGATATTTATGCCACCTCACCCCTCTCTGGACCTGGACGATCTGAAATCTATACGCTCTCAGGGGAGACGCTCACGGATGAGTCAGCGCCGGAGTGGGCAGGGGCGGTGGGAACGCTGGACTGAGAATTCGAGATGAAGCTCTTGTTTGGGTTTTGTCACGAAGTCTCAATGGGGATCTGGAGGTCGCGGCACCTCTCACTATTTCCCCGTCCGCAAAGCAGAAACACAAGCAAGCGCAAACCTCTCCTGTAAGGCCGCAGGTGCCGGGTGTGAAAACGTTGAAAACATACGACGTGCTGCTCAAGCCAAGGTCGGAGAGGCTCCGTACACAGGCGCAGGCTGGCCTCTGACACAAACTGCTCACGTTAAATGCAGGTTACATTACTCACGCATGGCAACAAGCTCAAAGCAGAGGCTGCCACCGGGTCAACCTAGGGAGACTGATGCTCAAATCCCACAGCGCGGTACCGGAGAGGACGAGGCTGATGAAAACAAGCGTACGGCCACGGTTCCCTCCCGCTCACAGCAGCTTTGATGCTAGCGCTGCTGAGTACACAGGATCTGAGAAGCCCAAGGCAAACAGAACAGATTTCCTGGGGCCTAATAATGGAAAAACAATTGCCTGGCAGTTTACCCTCTAGGAAATCTTATTCAGGGGAGCCAATGACCTTGGGATACGTGTAAGATACACACGCGCGGCAGGAGGAGGAAGTGAAAGGACACAGCAGAGAGCAAACAGGGCCCAGAGGAAGAAAGCACCAGCGGGAAAAACAGATGCTGAAAGGGGTCATGGAAGCAGCAGCTTGCTCCGAGGTCAGGACACCGAGCGACAGAAAAGACCAACAAGACCTTGGCCGAGCCCAGGGCTCGCGAAGGAGTCCAGGGAAGAGCTGGGCCCCCCAAGCCCAACCGCAGTGCCGTGCAAGGCACAGGATGTCTTGATCCTAGGACCAAATACTCTCCCATGTTCCAGCTGAAAATGCAGGGGTCTGAGCCTGTGCACCTTGGACATCCCGGCCGCTGTCACGCGGCACTTTCCAGGCTGTCAGGAGCCTGCACGTCACCCGCTCAGGGCAGAGCTAAGAATCTGACAGGAGCCTGCACGTCACCTGCTCAGGGCAGAGCTAAGAATCTCCTGCAGCCCTCTGAGAGAAAAGTCAGGATTTCTTTCCTTCTTCTCAAATCAGGGAAGTCGATCATCCGTACATACACCTCCCGAAGCTGAAAGCAATAGAGAACGAACGACCAAATGAACGACGGCACACCGCAGGCTGCTAAGTGCATCTCCACTGAGGAACCGCCTTCACAGCGGCTTCTGGCACAGGACAAGCGGCAGCAGCCCAGGGTCGTCCTGAGGCTCCCCTCGCGCCAGGGCCGAGGCGACCACTGTGATTTCAACGCAGCACAGGAAACGAGAAAACGGCAAGCCAGTCGGTCAGGAACGCCCAGGCAGGAGACATGTGCAGAGAGAACCTGGGGCGCCCAAGCAGGAGACACGTGCAGACAGAACCTGGGGCGCCTCAGGTCTGGCCTGGGGTCCGAGTGGAGCAGTCTCTGAGCAACTTCCGAGGCCAGGATACAGTTAACAGGTGGTATTCAGGGCTCACTTCAAGAGACACTGGTAAGTACCTACAGAGAACATTCATTCGAAGAGATAAACATTCCAGAGGCAAAGTGATGATGTAATTCACGTAACACAAGAACCAACGACCAGAACAAAAATTTCCTTGAGTGTATTTGACTAGACCGGCAAGGCGCATTCCCATATACAACTTTACAACTTTCCCACCATGCCAGAAAAATCCAATAAATAATTTTACAGTGAAAGGGCCCATGGCAAAACTGGAGGTGAACACCTGGCCCCTGAGGAGCACGCACCGGGGCTGCGTCCTCTCCGAAGGCCACCACCCTCACCCGGCCCGCAGTCTGTCCTTGGAGAGCAGGACAAGCCCGGCTCCAGGCCACTTCACAGAACAGCTCCACCTGGCGATGCCTGGGCAGTGCGTGACCAAGGACGGTCACAGCCAAGGCCTCCTCGCGCTGCCCGTCTTCTGCCCGTGGACCAGCCTGGGTGCTGCAGCCCAGTTCCAGGCGCTGAGTTCATCAGAGGGGGCTCCTTGCCCCGGCTACCCAAGCAGGCAACGCCCATCACGCAGGGAACAGCTCGGGCGGGCTCTCACCATAGCAGAACTTTGCTATGGGATCCCTGTAGGTATTCTCATGTTGCACGCTCTGTGGGCAAAAGGGAGACAGGAGGGTGGTGAGACACAGCAGTTGCACACAGAGAGCAGAGCGGCCGGCAGACACGGCCTGCAGGAGGCGGCCCACGTCCACCTCCACATCTACTAGAGGCTCCCAGGCACTTTCTGGAACAAAGGTGCTCAGCAGAGTGCCAGTGAGGGGCACGAGAACGACAGCACCGCAAGGCTGTTGCTTTCCACGTCCACCACTGAGCTTCTTAGCAACACGGCCGTGACCTCGGCGACTCAAGACACTTATTCTTTTTAAATGACTGAAAACAGGTTAGGATCCAGAGGCTGTGTGCACCTGATCCTGCACTCCGAGAACCTCAGTTCCTGGAAAGGAAGCCCAGGCTCGGGAGCCGCTCTCGTAACGCTTGTGTGCCCACAGGCTGGCTGCGTGCGCCGAGGCCCAGCGTACCATGCAAGCCTCGCAGGATGAGCAAGCTGCAGGCGTGATTTAAGGCACACAATCATCCCTGATGGCTAATTTTTCAGCAATTTGTTTTCATACAAGCAACTTGCGTTTTTGGCTCGTCTACAGTTCTCTAATTACCCTGAGACCAATGCTAAGCAACTGAATCGTAAGTATTAATCCAATTTAATAGACATACAGCCAAATCATCTTTCTTGGGATACTGTTATCAAAACACATTGAATGGCAACTGGGAAATCTCTGTTGATAATAAAAGGCAAAGTCAGAAAGGATGGTAGCTTCATGGGAGACTGGAAATACCCCCGGGTTTATCGGTTAAGGAAAGAGAAGACTTGGCCTTTCCCAGCACTTCGGGACGAGAGGATCGGAACCCAGCGAGTCGTGCGTGCCGCCTTCCCCCACTGCTCCTCTAAAGCCATTCAAGCCGAAAGCTCTTCAAGCAAAACAAGACCGTCAGGAATGTCTCAGTGTTTTCTAACGCTCATTACAATCCCTGCAGCACTTACCCAGTGATACTGAACACCCTCTGAACAAACCAGACACACAAAAGGGGCGGAAAGTCAAAAGGTGGAGGACAGAAATCTGGCCAAGGGTATGAGAGCGCCAGGGAACGCCAAATGACACCGCGACTGGAAGCCAGGAGACGTGTGCTTGTGTGATCAACATGTCTGCTGGCTTCACCAAGAGTTGTCGCGGGACAACTGCCCAACGGGGCGTCAAAGACGCAGGCGCTTCCTGCGGCAGGTGCGATACACGACAACCGAAGAGCAGCGCATTTACGACAGCATGCTGATACGCACCGAGAGCTGGACACCCTACACCCGTCTTGGTGGGTTCCTAACCACCACCTGTTCCTTCCCCTTGGCTCCTAAAGTAAACCGTAACTTTGACCCAGAACACATCACTGCTTACGCTAAACCGCGGTTGCTAGAAACCATCGTTGAATCTCACAGACGGGGTGGGGGACGACTTCTCTAGGCAGCTGGACTGCGAGGACTCCACTCAGATTTCAAAATAAGTTTGAGCTCGCACTCAAAGTGTGAACGTGCCAACCAGAGAGGAGACACAAGCCTTGACTGAATGCAAAAGCCGTGCTTCCCCTACCTTGGACAAAGCTCGGATCTCAAGCTGGCATTCTAAGCATCATCACTCCAGCCAACACAGCAGGGCTCCGTGCGCCCCTCCTCTCCACATCACCAACCCAGAGTCTACCTTCTTGTTTTCCCCCAGCCCGCCTCTCACCCCCCGCCCCCAGCGGCAGACCTCACAGCCTCTGACCTGGGATGAGGTCCTGCATTTAGCCAAGCACAATTCAAAGTGATCCTCGACTGCCATGAAGAGGTTCTGGAACGCCACGGCCGCCCGGTTGAGGAAGCGCTCCAGGAGAAGTTGCTATGGAAACAAAAGTTGTACCTGTAATAAATTCCAGACGCAGCCAGCACAAGGTAACCTTGGAAATCCCTCCCAACTAAGAGAATGCTGAGCTGAGGAGGGAGCAGGCTGGGGGCCAGGGGCCTCATTCAGGAGATTTCTGATTAGCAACACAATGGTCCACCCTGCAGAAGAACCACTCCGGGCACGGGGAACCACCTCCTTCCCTGGAAGACAATGGCTACTGTACCATGCAGCTCGGTTCTTTTCTGCCTTCTATGTTCAGAAGAACCTCCAGGAAGAGCCTGAAGCCCCTGAGAACACACAGGGAGCAGCTCCCGTACCTTGTTGGGCTGCAGGCAGCAGGAGACGCAGTACTCGTAGGCGCTGCAGCAGCCGTTGGACAAGCAGCCGTCGCAGCAGTACTGCTTCGTGCTGGGGCCGTTGACGTTACAGCAGCCGTTCACCAGCAGGTCTTTCCTTTCACACACGTACCCTGAAAGTCGGAGACTGACCTTAGCATGGAGTCAGCGGGTACCTTCCCTGCGAGGCAGCAATGACCGTACTGCACACAAAAACCCGGATGCCGAATCTGGAGTCCGGGTGTTCTCAGCACCTGGCCCTCATATGCCAAGGGCTTGCTTTCCCCAGGCCACAGTTCTGGGAAGCAGGGCCTCTTGCGTCATAACTGGGCTTTGGTCATCACTTGCTTACAGCAACCTTTCAGTCTACGATCATGTCTGGGCTCCATTTTCCTATCCTAACTTAGGCAAGCCACTCTTCCAGCTGGGCCTAAAACAAAAATCTGAGGGGCCGGCGCAGTGTGTTAATGCCCTGGTCTGAAGCACCAGCATCCCATGTGGGTGCCAGTTCGAGACCCGGCAGCTCCAATTCCTGTCCAGCTCTCTGCTATGGCCCAGGAAGGCAGCAGAAGATGTCCTTGGGCCCTTGCACCCACGTGGGAGACCAGGAAGAAGCTCCTGGCTTTGGATCGGCACAGCTCCAGCAGTTGAGGCCATCTAGGAAGTGAATCAACAGATGGAAGACCTCTCTCTCTCTCTCTCTCTCTCTGTAACTCTTTCAAATAAATAAATAAATAAATCTTTAAAAAAAAAAAAGGTTTAAAAAAAAATCTGAAACAGGAAAAGCCAGAGGATTCTGAGAGGGGACACAGCCACAGTTATCCTTTGTCAACTGGCTGAAAGGGAAACAGTCCCAGCTAACTTACAAACTGAGGTAGACTGCTGGCACCCCCACATGCCAGGGATGTAAATTCCCTTCCGCATCAGGAAACACAATTCTCTAACATCCAAGGCAGAGAACGTCCAACCCCCCCAACCCCCACAAGCCCGTCTATACACACGCCCTCCAACCCCGCCGATTCACACACAACTTTAGGGGAAGAGGCTCCTTACAGAAGCTGCTGTACTGCTCGGAGCTGCTCAGCACGGTTCTCTACATCCTTCTGGGAGCAGAACAGAGAAATGCAGGAATAAATCCCCGGGAGACTCCCAGGTGTGCGCAGGAGCGCACAGGTGCAGGCTCAGGCTCACGGGAGCCACAGGTGCGGAGCAGCTGCTCCCAGCATCCTTCCACTCCAAATGCCCTAGCTTCTTGCTCCTCAGAGACTGAGACTTGTAGAAGAATATGGCTGTTTTCAGAAACCACTCCGGAAAACATTCTGTACGGACGCAGGAGGTGCCAGCAGAACAGCGATGGCGGCGAGTACAGCGCCGCACTTCGCACCTGGCAAACGGAGGCCTCCAGAGGAGCTCTCCGTTACCAGGGAGCGGGTGCTTCAGCTGCTGGACTATGCTGTTCTGTTTCCTAAGAGAGGATGCTCTAATGTCATAGTAAATGTTTCCCAGGCTCTCCCTAACTATTCCTAATCATTTTTACAGGGTTTACAAACAAAAAAATCCAAGTAAGTATTTTCTCAAAATCCTGCCCCAAGGGATAACACACCCTGATTCCATCATCTCTCACGGGACGTGACAGGCAGTCGTGTGGCCTAACTCCCACTGCTCACACCTTCTTTGTGCTTTTTCCCACAGTCAAGGGTCAGCATCTCAGCCTCCTCTGTCTTCGCAGGGCCCACCTGCGGCGTTTGGCCTGGAAACTGCAGCTCTTCCTACCCTCTGGGCAAAGCAAGCCCACGGGGCCCTCACTTCTCATCCTTCACCTCGTCAGGCAAACGCTATTTCCAACAGGTGTCCGGGAGGACTGCGACCGCCAAGTGTGTGGCTACTGCTTGGGAAATGAATTCCCAGCCACTGAAAAGCCTGGAACCCTAAATCGTTGTCTGATTTAATGGTGCGTTCCCCAGGCAAGATCCACGTGGCACTGGCCTGCTCAGTAATTATGGAAGTTTTCTTTTTTTTCTTTTTTTCTTTTTGACAGGCAGAGTGGACAGTGAGAAAGAGACAGAGAGAAAGGTCTTCCTTTTTGCCGTTGGTTCACCCTCCAATGGCCGCCGCGGTAGGCGCGCTGTGGCCGGCGCACTGCGCTGATCCGAAGCCAGGAGCCAGGTGCTTCTCCTGGTCTCCCGTGGGGTGCAGGGCCCAAGCACTTGGGCCATCCTCCACTGAACTCCCTGGCCACAGCAGAGAGCTGGCCTGGAAGAGGGGCAACCGGGACAGGATTGGTGCCCCGACCGGGACTAGAACCCGGTGTGCCGGCGCCGCAAGGCGGAGGATTAGCCTATTGAGCCGCGGTGCCGGCTGGAAGTTTTCTTTATTAAACTACTTACCTCTTCTCTCCTTTTCATGGAGTTTA
The DNA here is from genome assembly GCF_033115175.1 of Lepus europaeus. Classification (NCBI taxonomy): domain Eukaryota; kingdom Metazoa; phylum Chordata; class Mammalia; order Lagomorpha; family Leporidae; genus Lepus; species Lepus europaeus. The sequence goes on from NC_084849.1 coordinate 12,784,370, forward strand.
TAAATAACAAATATCACAGCTTTGGCCGGCGCCGTGGCTCAACAGGCTAATCCTCCGCCTAGCGGCGCCGGCATACCGGGTTCTAGTCCCGGTCGGGGCGCTGGATTCTGTCCCGGTTGCCACTCTTCCAGGCCAGCTCTCTGCTGCGGCCAGGGAGTGCAGTGGAGGATGGCCCAAGTGCTTGGGTCCTGCACCCCATGGGAGACCAGGAGAAGCAACTGGCTCCTGCCTTCGGGACAGCGGGGTGCGCCGGCCGCAGCGCGTCAGCCGCGGCGGCCATTGGAGGGTGAACCAATGGCAAAAGGAAGACCTTTCTCTCTGTCTCTCTCACTGTCCACTCTGCCTGTCAAAAAGTAAAAAAAAAAAAAAAAAAAAAAAAAATCACGGCTCGGATTTTTACTGCTTCAGCGAATGACTCACTCTCAGAATTTTTTACTCAAGGAGTCTGAGTGGGTTTGTCTCACCTAAATTATTCAGAAAAATATTATTTTCTCTCTATGATCAAAGAAAATGGTAAACTACATTCATAACTCAAGGCTAAAATTTCACCTTTTCTTGCTGAATGTCACGCTCTGCACGAAGTAAGCCCTGAACTCCAGGTCAGGCCGGCTGGTGTCAGTCACAGGTCAGTCACAGGTCTAGCCACTGACCACCCACAGCATCTTGTGAGTCATTTCCCTTTCACTCCGTTTATAAAGACAGAACAGGTGGGCATCTGGCCTAGCAGTCAAGAGGCCCACATCCCATATCAGAACACCTGGGCTCTATACCCAGTTCTAGCTCCCGACTCCAGCTTCCTGCTAATGCAAACCCTAGGAGGCAACAGCTATGGCTCAAGTAACTAGACCCCTGGCACCTGCACGGGCAGTCTGGATTGAGTTTCAGGCTCCAGCCTCTGGCCCCAGACCAGCCCCGACTATCGTGGGCATCTGGGGAGGGAAGACGTGGATGGGAACACGAAAACACTGTCTCCCAACCCACTGTGCCACAACGAACCCAGGAGTGTGCTTCTGTGCAAGCATTCCCAGCTCTTCTACCCCAGCGAGACAGTTTTCCTCCAACTCCTTTCTTCATTTCCAAGTCATCTCCTCTCTGGTTTGATGATTTTGAGGCTTGAAAAAGTTTTGGTTCTCATTTTGCAGAGGATACAACCTAATCAATAAATGCACTGTGGTTTCCATGTTAAAGACAGCATGTGTCCTCACTGACTTTAGCTTTCTCGTGCATGAAGACGGCAGTGCCGGGTCACCTCCACAATCCACCTGTTCTGAGACTCGAAAACTCAAAAACTCACTCTTACAAGCAAAAGCCTCCCATCATTTGCAAACCGCCAGTTGAAGAGAAACATCTGTAAAAGTAATTAAGGAATTCTGAACACTGGGTATTTGCTATTCAGGAGAAACTGACATTTTTATGTGGTAACGTAGTGTGTTTAGGTTGTACAAAGGAGTCTTGTCAATCCAGGGCAAGCTCCTTGATCTCTTGATGCCTACATCTTCACCTGTAAAATGAAGGCAGCCTCACCTCGTAGCATGATTCTTGCAAAATCAAATATGATATTCAGGGAATGCAGTTAGCCCAGTGCCCAGCACCCAGCAGAAGCTCAGTCAGTGCGAGCCAAGCACAGCAGTTTCCCTTCGGAAAGACTACCTTCTTGTTTTTTTAAAAGATGTATTTATTTATTTGAAAGTCAGAGTTACAGAGAAAGAGGAAGAGACACAGAGAGAGATCTTCCATCTACTGGTTCACTCCCCAAATGGCTGCCATGGCCAGGGCTGGGCCAGGCAGGAGCGAGGAGCTTCCTCCAGATCTCCCACACAGGGAGCAGGGGCCCATACCCTTGGGCCATCTTCTGCTGCTTTCTCAGGCCATTCGCAGGGAGCTGGGTCAGAAGTGCAGCAGCTGGGACACCAACTGGAGGTCACATGGGATACTGGCACTGAGGGTGGTAGTTTTAGCTGCTATGCCACAAGGCCGGCCCCAGAAAGACGGAGTATATCGTAGAGGAAAAGTCTAGCAGGTGTCTATTCCAGCTGCCCCACCAGAGCAGAAATCTCTGTTCTTACAGCTTCAAAGAAAGCACAGAAAACCTTATCAAACACACTGATGTTTCTACTGTAAGACTAACACATTTTGAAGCTTTTTAATTCATTTGGAATCATCTGGTCAGCCAGTCAACAAGTACATTTACCATGTGTCAACACTACAGGTACCATTCAGGTTAACAAGGAGGAACTGAACTCTTATCCTGTAGAGTTCATCATCAAGTCTGGCAAGACCAGGAAACACTGGGGCTGAGGTGAGACGGGCAGGAAGTGGCCGATGGGCTGATGCACAACACTGCAGGCACAACGACCTTCTAAGAACCACAGCCATCACACCAAGCTCCTCTGGTACTGAGGGAACCTAGAGTGATGAGTAAGAAGGCAAAGGCGATGGGAGAAATGCTGGAAATGTGCAAGACAGGAAACTGCACCGCAGAGGGAGCCTATGACGACAAAAACCCCGCACACAGCCCCACGAGGCACGGGCGTGTTCAAAAAGTTCATGGAAGCAATGACAAAAGGGTTCCAACTGACCTCTGTAACTGTGAGGTTTCCTACACTTGACCTGAGCTCAGAATTGTTTTTTTAAAAAATCATGAAAAATGTGTATATCATGAAAAAACTATGCATGGATTTCAAAACTGTTTGCATTAAAATAAACCTACCTTTTTCTTTTAAGATTTACTGATTTATTTGAATGGTACAGTGACAGAGAAGGAGAGCTAAAGAAGAGAGATCTTCTACCTGCTGGCTCATCCCCAAATGCCTGCAACAGACAAGGCTGGGCCAGGCCAAACCCAGGATCTCAGAACTCCATACAGGTCTCGCCCTTGGGCGGCAGGGTCCTAAGTACTTAGGCCATCGCCATCTGCTGCCTCCCAGACACAGCAGCAGGCAGCTGGATCAGTAGTTTAACTGGGCCTCTTTCAGGTGCCCTGATATGAGATGTGAGTGCCCCACAGGGCGGTTTAACCCACTGTACAACACCTGCCCCTAAACTTACCTTTTGTTTACATTTTCCATGAACTTTTTAAGTACCCTATTGTCTCCTGACTGCCAGGAGAGGACAGGGTTCAACCTTACCCAGCTCATCTGTGATGAGGTGCTTCCCCTGGATGGAGTTCCGACACTGATTGCTTGGCCGACTGCTATTGCCCAAGTTGAACTGCACTTTCCATGGGATGGGCTGATCATGGTCTTGAACCTGGAGGAGACTCCGATCTCTCACTGCCCTCTCCTCCTACAAAGAGACCATGAATCAGAAGGTTAATTTCTCTTCTTGCAATCTCAGCCATTTTTCATAGGAACTCCAGTAAAAGGACAGAAACACTGCAAAAAGCTTGCAATACTGCACTCCTGTGGTATAAGCAAAGCGTGAGCCAAAGCCAACATGAACCTACACAAAAGAGCACAAAGTAAGGGCTGAGCTTCAAGGCTGGCAGACTCACCCGCACTGCCCTGAGTGACCCGCACATGTTTAACATGCGCAAAGCTCCTAATCTTATGGGGAAGAAAAACCTGGGGAGGTTTTGAGCTTCTTCTGATGGCAAGTCAAAAGAAACAAATTCATTGTGGAACAGGATGCAAAATGCAAGCATACTTTTTTTTTAAACTTTTATTTAATAAATACAAATTTCCAAAGTCAGCTTATGGATTACAGTGGCTTCCCCGCCCCCCCATAACTTCCCTCCCACCCTCAACCCTCCCATCTCCTGTTCCTTCTCCCATTCCATTCACATCAAGATTCATTTTCAATTATCTTTATACATATAAGATCAATTTAATATATATTAAGTAAAGATTTCAAGCAAACACACTTTTAAAACCACAGAGGAACCTCGCTTGTGCCTGTCATCTCCCATCTATAGCACATGGTATCTTTTACCTGCGGTTACAGGCGCTTGGGTACACACATGGAAACACTGAATTGGAGCACGGCAACCAGCCAATGTCTGTGGTGAAAGCATCCTGCATGTGGACCCTCGCAAGGCTACTCTGGAAGAAGACATCCAGTCCCACCTGCCCGCTCCCAGACCCACAGAGGGGAGAGCAGCCAGGGAGGCAATGTTCAAACCCATCCTCCCAACCCTGAAGCTATGCCAGGGCTCACTAGACTGAGCTTTCAAAACTGCCTTCTTTCTACTACTAAGAGACTACGGGGGACGGTGCCCACATATCAGGAAGCAAGCCAAGCATGCGACAGTCATCTTCTGAATGCTTTATTACTGCAAAACAAAACCACCGGGAGACTCACTCCCAGAGGTCTGTAGGTACTTTATTCACCATTCTAACCATTCCCCTTAAGAATGATCCATCATAGGTCACTTGCTAAGAAAGTGGTAATAACCTTGAAAACGTGATGGCAAATCTTACACATTTTTGGTTACTGAGATTTCTTAAGGAAAATAATTTGGGAAGAGCAATTAATTTGTAAAATGCATGTGTCCCCACACACACTATGCTTTAGAAAACCCAGTGCAAAGGAGATGCAGAGAAGGTCTAGCACAGCACTGTCCCGAGGGGAGGAAGGGCCTGGACACTCAACAGCAGAAAAGTGACGAATCAGCACCAGCCAGCATACGCCTATCATCAAAATCAACCCAGATTCCTCTGGGATCAAGCTCAAGTAGCAATTTTTTTTCAATATATATTTATATTTATTTGAAAGGCAGTTAGAGAGAAGAGGGAAACACAGAGATTTCCATCCACTAGTTCATTCCCCAAATAAGCACAATGACCAGGGCTGGGCCAGGATGAAGCCAGGAACTAGGAGCTTCTTCTGGGTCTTCCACATGGGTGACAGGGGCCCAAGCACTTGGGCCATCTTCCACTGCCTTTTCTAGGCGCATTAGCAGGGAGCTGGATTGAAAGCTAAGCAGCCGTGACTCAAACCGACACCCATATGGGACGGTGGAGTTGCAGGCAGCAGCATAATCCACTATGCCACAATGCCAGCCCCAAACAGCATTCTTACACCTGACGTACTTTAGATTATATAGGGAGCTTAAAACAATTCTGACTCCTGAGCCTCCCCACAGAATGAGAAAACAGCCTCTGTGGATGAGACCTGGAAATCAGTATTTGTAAAGCAGACAGATGAAGGCCAGTGCTGTGGTGTAGTAGGTTAAGCCTCCTCTCCAGCACCAGCATTCCATATCGGTGCCGGTTCTAGTCCTCTTCCGATCCAGCTCTCTGCTATGACTTGGGAAAGCAGCAGAGGATGGTCCAAGTCCTTGGGCCCCTGCACCCATGTGGGAGACCTGGAGGAAGCCTCTAGCTCCTGGCTTCAGATTGAGCCAGCACTGGCCGCTGTGGCCATTTGGGGAATGAACCAGTGGATGGAAGACCTTTCTGCCTGTCTGTCTCTCTCTCTCACTGTCTGTAACTCTACCTCTCAAATAAATAAATAAAAATCTTAAAAAAAAAAAAAAAAGCAGACAGATGATTTTAACACTTGGGGTGGCAGAGCACTACCTGGGGTGGCCAAGCACTGGGTGTCTAGGGTGTACCAGGTGGAAAAGCAAGGTGCAGAATAAGGTGCATAATTACAACAAAATAGTATGCTAAAATTCTGACAATATACGTACACAGAGAGGTTTGTTAGATCAGAGACAAAGGGATGGGAAGAAAGACCATAGGCTATCTTTAATCACCTGTGGGGAGTTCTTCACTTTGAAAATAAAATGATAAAAAGATTAAAGGGACAGGAAGCTTATTAGCAATAGCAGAAACTAGGCAAAGAGTCTATGAGTAGTCTATACTGTCTTTGCAACTTTTCAATAAATCTATAGCTATTCCAATATGAAAAGCTTATTTAAAAGAATGATTACCAACATTACAGACAAAAACTGCCCATAATCCCATCCCTCAAGTAAAACTGTATTTGTTTTTGCATATTAACTTTCAGCCTTTAACCCGGTATTTACAGAACAAATCACGATGCACTGCTTTCAGCTCATCATGACACTAATTGGAGAGTAAAACATTTCCAAGGACCTACATTATCCTGATAATCACATTTCCAAGCTATGTAATAAGAATCCATCATGTTGATGTGCCATAATTTAGCAAACACATCCTCTATAGATCAACATTAACCCTGGGTTTCTGTTGTTGCAGAATGTATTGCAATAACATGTAGAGCTTTAAAAGCATTCTCTTGAATAGTCCAAAGTAAATGCTACAGTGCCAAACTTGCCAAAAGTTACATGTACCCTTTGCAACCTTACCGCCGGTTATGTACCACTTGTAACCTTACCGCCGGTTAAGTTAACAGAATTTACATTCGTAAGTCTACCAGTATGGGATTTTGTTCTTGAATTTCTTAAGTGTAGAACAGTCCTCCAATGTGGCTTTAATTTCTAGTCTGCCCCTCCCTTTTGTTCTTTTAAAAGAAAGAACTGGCATAGCAGGAGGACGGGCTGCACAAAAACAACATGTGTATTCCTCGGTTGGTGCAAGAAGAGGAGCCAAGTGCAGGAGTCTTGGGGTTTGGGACAAATCACTCAGGGGCATCCTGCTTAGCTACCAGCACATTCACCCCCTCCGCCCTTCTGGGACCCTGTGGCGGGTGGTCAGCTGCATAACTAAGCCATGTGCAAACTCAACTGAGCTGCAAATGCTACTCTAGACAAATTCACAGCCATAAAGACCCACTACAAGGCTGGTCACCGTACAGCAAACTGGCTCTTAGGACAAGGTTAGGAGTGCTCTTAGGCACTATTCCCAAGCTATCCTGTTATTCTTCCTGAAAGAAAGCAAGAGCTCACCGGTGAGTGCATCCTGGGATTCTGCTACACGCTACACTTCTGGTAAACAGGAAAGCAATTCTCCCAGCACTTGAGCTTGTTTTCAAACATGAATATCCGAGACCTTGCCAAAGGAGCGTGTGAGTAAGGCAGAGATGACACAACAGCAAATGCAATGAATTGGCTCATGTTCGCTTTTCTCAAGACCCAGCCGTGCCAAGGGGGTGGGGAGGGAGCACTAAGGGAAGTCCTCCCAAACTGATGCACCTAACCAATGAAGCTGTCTCAACTTAAGCTTTTCCATACATACACACATGAACGCACCCCCCCACACACACACACACACAGTGCCATATTCCAAAGTATCAAAGTTCAACCAAGTGCTGTGATACAGAGACAAAGGTAGGATCTCTGTTCTCAAAGTGCCTCCAGAGCTGCTGAGAGACAGGCATCCATCCGTCAGCACAGGCAGCCACTGTGGACACTTAGACAGGTGTCCACACAGGATACCAGGGAAGAACAGGCACAGAGAGCAGCAAAACCACACGAGAACAAAACCACACGAGAACACCCTTGCAGAGGCCGCAGTGCTACAAAATGCACTGATGCTCCTGCAGGTTGCTTTGTCTCTGGCTTTAAAAGGGCTGCGTGAATTGTTGTGCATTTTTCAGGGGTTAAAGAGTCCAATGAAATCAATGTTCCATGTAAGCAGCAAAGCACTGAAACCCAGGCATCATAGTCAGGTTGTGGGTCCCAAAAACAGGCAATAAAGGCAGAGGAGCACCCGAATGTCTAACATCGGAGGAATGCTAAATGCAGCCCGGAAAACTGCAGCCATAAAAAAGCTGCACATACAAAAGGCTTTTACAGACAGGGAAACACTTATATATGAAGTAAACAAACAGAACGCTGCGATTATGTTCATAAACAAAAGTGAAAAATGAGAGTGGGGTGGGCACTTCCCACCTGCAGTGCCTGGACTGAGTCTGGTTTTGTTCACAACTCCAGCCTCCTGCTGAGGCACAGCCTCTGAGGCAGCAGGTGACAGTCAGTAGCTGCCAGGGTTCTCACCTGGGTCCCACGCCTCCCGTGGAGGCAGGCCCTCCCTGCCACTCCACCATGTCATCCTGTTTGTTTTCTTTATGTCACAAACCATTTCTGGAATCATTTTGCTTAGTATCTCTCCTTCTTACCCCTGCCCCCAGCAGAAGCATGGAAACTTGGCCTGCTCTGTACCCAGGATGGTGCTGGGTACACACTGGGTGTTCACCACCTGTGCGTTAAAGAAACACACCCAAGTCACCCCATCCACCTGCCACCCCCAAAGCTCTCCCCCAACGGCCTCCTCAGCACGGCCACTCGTTTCTCCTGCGCTCCCATCTCTTAGCAATGAGGAAGGGGCCCCCAAAGCATTAAAGAACATGAAAACCAGAGAAAAGAGGGATTCAAGACAGCAGTTCAGCTACTCCTAGACAAACAGCTGCCGCATCTGCTCTACAAGCTCACGGTGTTCCCGCAGAAGAGCCCACGATCCATCGGTCACAGATGAGCTCCGCCCCCATAAGCCAGCCTACCAGCTCCATACAGCTGAAGAACCTGAGGCGAAGTCAGACGAAGCAAACTCGACTCCGGGCACAGAGCTGCTGAGCAGCCATGACCAAGGCTGCAGCCAACAATGGCGGCCAACTCAGATGCACGCAGCAGTCAGAAGGGGCTCAGAGGTGGCACTCGTTTCTGGTCCCATGACCCTTTATCCTAATTTTTTATTTGAAAGGCAGAGACAGAGATGAGGTGTTGGGGAGTGGAGGGGAGGAAGTGTCTTCTCAGCTGCTTCATTCCCCAAATGCCTACAACAGCCTGGACTAGACCACGCTCAAGTCAGGAGCCAGGAGCTCCCTCTGGGCTCCCTGAGCAGGCAGCAAGGCCCATTACTTGAGTCACCGCCTGCTGCTCCCGGGGTGTGCTTCAGCAGGAGCTGGAATCAGAGCTGGAGCCGGGAGAGAAAGGCTCTCTGAGATGGGACAGGGCTATTCCAGGTGGCATTGTAACCACTGAGCGGAGTGTCCTCCCACTGTCACACTCTTAAAATGGCAAGGACCCTAACATGCGGTCTTCGATGACTTGCAAATGGTGATATTTGCTTTAATGAAAATTAGAATCTAAATTCTTGAGATATTTTAAATCATGTACTTGTTCATTTAAAAGCAATAAACTCATTGCATGTTAGCTCAATGTTTGTGAAAAAATGTTGAAAAAAACAAAATGAGAAGAGGAACGATGTTTTCATATTTCTGCAAATCTAACATCTGGCTTAATAGAAGCCAGCTGGGGTCACACAGCTACTTCGGCCTTCAATCCACAAGGTCCAGTGTTTGGGTTGAAGCACGTGAAGAAACTCCACCTCACACAGATGTGTAGCTGGGAACAGGAGTGGAGATAGATAGTATCAGCATTTGCAGAAAATTACGGACACCAAATCGCACACCAAGTGTAAGTGCAGTTTCTTCAAAGTTCTTTGCAAATGGCGCAGCCACTTTGGAAAACAGCCATGCAACTCCTAAATGTCAGGCACAGGTTGGCACCTTACCCACAAGAAAAGAAAACGCAGGCCCACATGCAAACTCGTGAACCAGTCTTCTCAACAGCACTACTCAGAGGGGCCCAGAGCAGCACCGAAGCAAACGCACACCAATAACAGATGGACCCACACATGGCCTCAAGACACGGTGGCAGGGAGACGGGAACAAACACCTGAAAATGCCACTGGACACTGTCCTAGCCAAAGCAGGGCACGTGGCATTCCTACCTGCAGACAGGGAGGGAGGGGTGATCCCACTGGGCACCCAGGAGGAGGCCAGGAAAGGGCGAATGAGTGCGTGGCCCAGAGGAGGAGCATCTCCCAGGACCTAAAGCATGCAGTCGGTTCAGTGCCCCGGCTATTTCCAGACCGGAGTGAAGACCTCTGCTGACAAATTGCCTGTTCTTTTCCAGAGAAGCCAGAAGGAAAGATTTATATGAAACCTCATACATTTTTAATCCCATTTTTAAAAAGCACTGTGTAAGCAAAACCAAACACTGCACGGAGCCTGTTTCATCCCTGTCACAATGGCTGTGAATTAATGTGGGTTTTAAAGTCACGCAGATCTCAGATTCCCAATCGGAACCTTCACAAAGGAACAACAGCCTCTGTGAAGAAGTTCGACAAAGAATTCCCAGACAGTGACAAAAAGAAACCCAACAGTCAAATGGTCAAAAGATGTAAGTCAATACAAAGAGCAGAACAGTTAAATTAATAAAAATCCAGAGAAACAGGGGTCAGAGCTGTGGTGCAGTGGGTTAACCTGCTACGTGGAACACTCGCATCCCATATCAGAGTGTCTGGGTTCAGTCCCACCTCTGCCTCTGTCCAGCCACCTGCTAACACACATGCTGGGAGACAGCAGATGGTGGCTTAAGGATGCGGGTCCCTGCCATCCATATGGGAGATCTGGCTTCAGCCTGGTCCCAGCACCAGCTGTTGCAGGAATCTGGGGAGTGAACCACTGGATGGAAGATCTCTTCTTTCAAATAAATAAAAACATTAAAAGAGAACAAAATGACATCCTACACCAAAATGAACTCCAAACAAAGCCAAGATTTAAACACAAAAGGTAAAATAGGAAAAAGATACAAACTAGCCATGCTTAGAAAATCCAGCCCAAATGGCCTGAAGTATATGAACATGTGCTGTGCATATGAAAACACACATTAAAATATAAGTGCTGTCCCCCATGCGAGCAGGAAGAGGGCCCTCACCAGCCGTGGAATCCCCAGCCCCGGGTCTTGGACGTCTACGCCTCCAGCATAAATGCTCCTCACTGAAGCCCCCTGTCTTTGGCAGTCCATCCTGGCAGCCCGAGCTAAGACACAGGAGCTCCCCTCACAGCTCCTTCCTCACTTCAGAGAGCTCTACATTTAGCTCAAGGTGCCGCTGTCTCCCTCTCTATGGAATTCCATCGTCTAACGGGGACAAGATCATCACAGCGAGGACACAACACCGTACAATCAGGAAACAGTTCTGGGTTGGTGCCATGGTGTCGTGAGTAAAGCCGCCGCCTGGGCGCCGGGATCCCATATGGGCACGGGTTCCAGTCCCAGCTGCTCTGCTTCCAATCCAGCTCCCTGCTAATGTACCTGGGAAAGCAGTGGAAGATGGCCCAAATGCTTGGGCTCCTGCACCCTCATGGGGGGGCCCAGAGGACGCTCCTGGCTCTTGGCTTTGGACTGGCCCAGCTCAGGCAGTTGTGACCATTTGGTGAGTGAACCAGCAGATGGACAACCTCTCTGTCTCTTCTTCTCTAACTCTGCATTCCAAATAAATTAATCTTTAAAAAAAAAAAACACTGCCCAATAATTCTAGGCTTTTTTTTTTTTTAAGATTTATTTATTTATTTGAAAGGCACAGTTAGAGAAAGGCAGAGGCAGAGAGAGTGCAAAGTCTTCCATCTGCTGTTTCACTCCCCAGGTGGCCACAACAGCCAGAGCTGCACCGATCCAAAGCCAGGAGCATCTTCCAAGTCTCCTACATGGGTGCAGGGGCCCAAGCACTTGGGCCATCTTCTACTGCTTTCCCAGGCCATAGCAGAGAACTGGATCTGAAGTGGAGCAGCAGGGACTCGAACTGGTGCTGCACCACAGGGGGGGTTCTTACTCCTAAGCACTCTAGGGGGTTCTTACTCCCTCCCATCTCCACTAAAACAAATTACAGTCACAGATCACAGGTTTACCAAAGAAGAGCACTGTATTATTATTTGTTTTAAACGAGGATGGTGTGCTGGAGTGCCGGGGAGGTGGTGCTGGGGAAGACCACAGAGCACCCGAGCCAGGCCGTGGAAGTGAGCAGAACTCTCCAGACTGAGAGGAGAGGGGAAGGCAGCCCAGTTAGGCTCGTGCGTTTGTCCAACCACTATCTGCACTCCCACGAAGCGAACAGGATGAGTTTCCTGTTCTCAGGAAATTCTATTCTAAAATGAAGAGAGAGGTGAGACAGATAAACAAGCAAATGAACAAGAAACGTCCTGTTAATGATTCCTACACAAAGGAAATAAGGTAAGTTCACGGGAAATGAATTAGAATAATTTATGCTGTGTCACTAGGTGTGGCTTGAGTCACTAGGAATGGTCGGAGAGGTTAACATAAAATGACAAAAAGAGGGGCTAGCGCTGTGGCGCAGCAGGTAAAGCCGCCACCTGCAGTGCTGGCATCCCATATGGGTGCCAGTTTGAGTACCAGCTGCTCCACTTCCGATCCAGCTCTCTGCTATGGCCTGGGCAAGCAGTAAAAGATGGCCCAAGTCCTTATGCCCCTGCACCCACCTGGGATACCTGGAGGAAGCTCTAGGCTCCTGGCTTCGGATCGGTGCAGCTCCAGCCAATGTGGCCAACTGGGGAATGAACCAGCAGATGGAAGACTTCTCTCTCTCTCTCTGCCTCTCCTCCTCTCTCTGTGTAACTCTTTCAAATAAATAAATATATCTTTTAAAAAAATATTCAATCCTGGAGAAATCCTGGAATGGAATCTGGAGTTCTGTCCAAGCAAGAACCTGAAGAATCACACATGGGAGAGCACCATGATCTGATTTTATTTTTAAGATTTTATTTATCTGAAAGACAGAGTTTCACAGAGAAAGAATTCCTCCATCTGCTGGTTCACTCCCCAAATGGTCACAATGGCCAAAGCTGGGCCAGACCAAAACCAGGAGCTTCTTCTGGATCTCCCACATGGGTTCAAGGGCCCAAGTATTTGGGCCACAGTCCCTGGCTTTCCCAGGCCCATTAGCAAGGAGCTGGATCCAAAGTGAAGCAGCTGGGACTCGAATCAGTGCCAATATATGCCACAACGTCAGCCCCAGTCTAATCTCTTTAAAGCTCATCAGCCCCACTGCCAGGCAGCGAGCAGACTGTGAGACAGGAAGGGTCAGAGGTGGTGGTGGCTTGGCCGAGGGTGACAGCAGGGACAAACAGAAGAATGAACAGGTGCAGGAGACACTGTGAAGGCAGGGCCCGTCTTTGAGATGCAGGGATGAGGGAAAGTAAAGAAGAGGCATCTGCGGCCAGAACTACCTGGCGAACGGTAGGGCTACTGCCTGAGAGTGGGGTGGCTGCAAGAGGAAGAAACTCCAACAAGAAAGTCCCGAGCTCCATCTGGCCAAGGACGAGAAGCCTGCACACCACCAACACGAGACATCAAGGGACGGGTGCCTAGTTGCCATGTGAGATGCGTGCATCTGAGTGCATGGTTTGAGTCTCAGCTACTCTGCTTCTGGTCCAACTCCCTGCTAAAGTACACCCTGGTTTGCAGCAGTATTTGGGTCCCCGGCACCCACGTGGGAGACCTGAACTGAGTTCTCATCTCCTGGCTTCAGCCTGGCCCAGCTCTGGCTGTTGTAGGCATTGGGAGGGCAAACCAGTGAAATTGGGAGGGCAAACCATTTGAAAGGCAGACTCTGAGACTCAGAGAGGGAGAGGGGGAGGGGGAGAAAGGGGGAGGGGAAGGGAGAGGGGGAGGGAGGAGGAGGGAGGGAGAGATGGAAGTGTGTGGGGTCAGCAGAAACTACAATGGTGGTTACCAGGGACTTCCGCTGAGCAGTTTCAGCTTTTTCTTTTTTTTTTTTTTTTTAATTTTTGACAGGCAGAGTGGATAGTGAGAGAGAGACAGAGAGAAAGGTCTTCCTTTCGCCGTTGGTTCACCCTCCAATGGCCGCCGCAGTAGGCGCGCTGCGGCCGGCGCACCGCACTGATCTGATGGCAGGAGCCAGGTGCTTCTCCTGGTCTCCCATGGGGTGCAGGGCCCAAGCACTTGGGCCATCCTCCACTGCCTTCCCGGGCCACAGCAGAGAGCTGGCCTGCAAGAGGGACAACCGGGACAGGATCGGTGCCCCGACCGGGACTAGAACCCGGTGTGCCGGCGCCGCAAGGCGGAGGATTAGCCTATTGAGCCGCGGCGCTGGCAGTTTCAGCTTTTTCAAGATGAAAAGAGTCAGGGAGACAGAGGGTGGTGATGGCTGCCCAACACTAAGAATGCACTTAACATCACTAGACTGAACACTTAAAAATGGTTAAGGGACTCTTTCCCTTTGGCCACTGAAGATGCTGCTATTGCCATGGGCTGCTGTCCCGCCCAGTGCTGTGCCCAAAGTCTCACTTCTGTCCAGGGCTCCCAGATGCCAAGATCTGTGTGCTTGATCTGGGCCAGAAGGCAAAAGTGGATGTGTTCCCACTGTGTAGCCGTATGGTGTGAGATGAACAAAAGCAGCTCTCTCAGGCCCTGGAGACGGCCCAGAGCTGTGCCAACAAGTACGCGGCAAAAAGCTGGGGCGGACGGGAGAAGCACCTGGCTTCTGGCTTCGGATCAGTGCGGTGCGCCGGCCGCAGCGGCCATTGGAGGGTGAACCAACGGCAAAGGAAGACCTTTCTCTCTGTCTCTCTCTCTCACTATCCACTCTGCCTGTCAAAAAAAAAAGAAAAGAAAAGAAAAGAAACCGCTCACCCGTTCGAGTGCAGCTCCACCCCTTCCACGTCATTCGCATCCAAAGATGCTGCCCTGTGCTGGTGCTCACAGGCTCCACACAAGTAAGCGAGCTGCTTCTGCGAAGACCACGGACACAGCGGCTTCGCACTGGCCAAGTCATCACGTCCACCCGTTCCAAACAGCAGAACAAGGAACGAGCGACTGGGGCCTCTGCGGGGCCAAGTTCAAGTCCTCTGGCTGCAAGAAGATCCACATCTGCAGGCAGCGAGCTCTACCGGGTTCAATGCAGGTGAACCTGAAGATGTCTCAGACGGCTGTGGGGCCAGACACCTCCCCAACCATGGTCCCTTCCTCTGTTCTGCCCTCTCCCTCATCAAACAACCAATAATAAATCCTGTCTGCCGTTAAAAAAAGAAAAAAAGGTTGAAAAGTATGACATCACGAGTATTCGACCACAGAATACAACCTGAAAAATAAAGAAGAGAGATGGAGCAGGCAACGGGACATAGGCGGTCAGGTTTGCCCCAGTGACAAAGGGGGATGCTCACAGCACACAGCTGGTATTCAAACAGTGGCTCAGAGACCACCGTCAGGTGGACACACTCAGAGGCCCACTAGACGGAGAAGCGACATCGTGGCTGAGCGGTGACAGAAGGAGTCACAGAAGCCCGGCGGCGCCCAGGATCACCCACACACCTGCACCCGCGACACAGCCTCGCCGCCCAGCCTGCCTGCCGGGGGCTGGATCCCAGTCGCACCTCCTACTGCCCAGCCGCTAAACGGGGGTGGCCAGGCTGTTTTATTTACTTCTCTTCGCTTCTGTTTCCTATCCAGGACCACGACCCTCGAGAGAGGAAGGCGGACCTTTGAATACTTGTTCCGGACGATGCACAACCCAAGGCCGTCCTGGGTACACCCCGGGGTGGACTCAGATTGCCATCTCTCTCAGAAAGTCTCACACGGAAGAAAACGAGGAGAGAGGAAGCCAACGAGGAGTCCAGCCAACCCCGAGTCCGCCGAGGCACTTGGGGGGCTCAGCACAGCCCCCCGAGGGGCGGCCTCCCCGGCCGAACCCTCCCTCCCGAGGCTCGGTGTCCTCGCGGCAATGCGAGGACCCCCGCCGCCCCCAGAGCCGCCGCGAGGGTGAGACGGGAGGACGCCCGCCCCCACGGCCCCCGACCCGGCAGGTGCAGACGCCCACCGCGTCGCGCCGGGCTCCGGTCCCGGCCAGCTCTGCCCCTGGCCCGGCAACGGGCAGGGTCCCTCCGCCCGTCCCGAGACCGCGTCTTCGGACCCTGGGACGCACGGGCGGCCACTGACCTGCTTGAAGGTGCTGCTGAGGAAGTAGACGAGCGAGAGCCCGAAGACCAGGGCGAGCACCCACCTCTTCCGCAGAAGCCGGCGCCACACCATGGCCGCCAGGTTCACCATCCCGGCGCGGACGCAGGGCGCGGCGGCCGGGACGCGAAGCGTGGCAGGCCCGGAGAGCCGGCGGCATGGCCCCTACGAGCCGGACAGGCTCATGCCTCGCCGGGAGCACCGGCCGCGGGACCCACAGCCGAGCCAGCTCCCGGCAGCCTCCCCGCGCCGGCGCACGTCGCAACACGTGACACCCGGCGCGCCCCGCCTCCCTTCCTGGACGTCACTGGCCCACCCCTCCTTACCATTGGGTCCTTGAGAAGTGGAGGCCTCCTATTGGCTAAAAGCTGCGAAGGGGGCGGGCAACCGTTTCCAAGCGACCAGAGCAGCTGTACCGGGGTCCTAGTGCCTAGTCCAGCGACCTGGAGACCGCTCGGGAGAAGGAACCGGAAGCACTCGGAAGTCACGTGCTGCCCGCGCAGCGCCAGCGATTGGCTCAGGTGGACGTGAGTGATGCGGCTGTGATTGCTGAATTGTCTGGGCAGGTAATAGCAGAACGCTTTTTTTTTTCTTTTTCTTTTTTTTTTTTTTCTTGAAAACCGGCTCCTCTGTGAAGTCAGGCCTTGCAGCCCAGGGCGTTGGGCGCTGTGCGTGGGTGGCAGGAGCGGACGCACCTGCCTGCTTCCGTTGCGAGTACTGCAGGAGATGCTCCCTCGAGTGCGCCTGTGCAGCAGTGTAGCGGCCCGGGCACGACGCACAGCGTCGCAGGCCTCGGAGGGTGGCGGCGCGGCCCTCCCTGAGGTGGTGGGGAGCTCTGGGCGAAGCGTTCGGTCTGGAGCTCCGTCCCGCGTGCGAGCGTTGGTTCCAGAATTCGGTTTTGTAGGAACTCACGGACCGCCTGCCTCCCGCAGAGATTCGGAAACTGCGCGGAGAGCAAGCGTGCGAACCAGACCTTGGGCGTTGCATTTAGGAGGTGTGCGGGCGGCCCTCGGGAGCCTGTGTCCTCTCCAGGGATTTGCGGGCTGGGGGGCGTGGGCCGGGGCGTTGAGCGACAGACAGGTTCTGGAGAACTCTGCTTAATGGGCCTTCCTTTGTGTAGGGACATGGTAGGCCCAAGACCCACTTCTTAGCCCAAAGCAAGGGAGGCGTAGCTGATGGGTTCTAGCTCCACTCAGTGGCCCTAGGAAGCACGACAGGGCCCCCTTGAGAGGTTGGCGGGGATCTGAAGCCACTCCACAGCCGGAGAGGTCAGCGGGGTGGCCAGGGCCCTTGGGAGGAGGTGACCTTTGATCTGCCATCTGCAGAGCAAGTCAAAGGCACTCCCTGGTCCCAGAAGAGACAGACGTGTGCGACCACCTCGGGCAGGATCCGTGGGCTGTGAACAGAGCTTGCTTATTCTGCTTGGGGCGGGGAGCCATGGGAGGATCTGAAACACGTTTATCTCATTCCCCAGTCAAGTCTTATCCTGGGATAATGGATTCAAATACGTGATCTTAACTATGCTAAAGTGTTGCAAAGAGGCATCAGCGTCATTTGCCCATTGCAACCAATAATGTTCCAGACTTACCGGGTGCAGAGCATCCACCAGCTGTTTACCCAGGTGTTCTGTGCCGTCCAGGGTTTGGAGCGTCCCAGCCAGCTCCCCTGACCTGTGCATCCCTCCGGAGAGGAAGAGGAGGGAAGGCCTGCTGTCTCCGGGCTCCAGGGATCCTCTCCCCGGCAGCAGCGCCGAATGCCCGCCCCCGGTGTCAGCAGTATGGAGTGCTGACGTCCATGTGGCTACTCGCAGTGAAACAGGTGACGGCGGTTCCCGGGAATGCACGCCCCCGTGGCCACTTTATTACATGTGTGGCCTGGAAGGAGTCTGACCTCTCCTGGCCTCCTAAGTGGCTGAAGCCACAGAGAGGTAGCTGATGTGTGCAAGGTCACACAGCATGTTAGGGGCAGTGTCAGTCCAGCTTCCAGCGGCACAGCGCACTGCTCGCTCCTCTCGCCTGAGGACATCCTGCACCTGCGAGTCTCATCAACCTGGGAGATGGGGTGACCACACTTCCTTCATGGGATTGCAAGTCAGATGGAAGCTCAGGTGGCATGAAAGACCAAAATGGGGTCCAGCAGAGCCCTTGTTGATGGTTACCATGACAACCCGATAAGCAGTGGGCGTGTTGGGAGGGTCTGACTCTCCTGTGTGTTGGCTTTCAGGTGTTAAGGAAAATGCAGAGACGCCACAGCAGCAACACGGATAACATCCCGCCTGAAAGGTAGGGCTCCCGCGGTTCCCTTCCATCTGAGCGCTCTGGGTGTCTGACGGCCAGAGGGAACCCCACGCTGGATGGAACGACCCCTGCCTCTCAGAGTCAGCTGTCAGCCTCGCCAAGGAGACGGCCACGGAAGCTGTTCTGCACAGTAACGGCCTTCCGCGGGGCCAGTGACGGTGCCTGCGGGATTTTGACTTCTGACGATGCCTTCGTCCGTTCAGGCTGCCATGGAAAGGCAGAACGCTGGGCAGCTTAGATGGCAGACGGGGACGTCTTAGAGTTCTGGAGGCTCTGAAGTCCAACACCAGGGCACCGGCAGAGCTGGTGTGGTCTGGTGAGGACTTGTTTCCTGATTTAGGTTTGCTTGCACAGGCTGGCAGGGGCCAGGGATCAGTCTGTTCTTTTGTTTGTTGTTGTTGTTATTTTAAGACGCATTGATTGATTTGAAAGGTGGAAAGTCAGAGAAGAGAGAGAGCTTCCATACACTGGTTCACTCTCCAAATGCCCACAACAGCCAGGGTGAGGCCAGGCCAAAGCCAAGAACCGAGAACTCCACCTGGGTCTTCCATAGGAGTGGCGGGAACCCAAGCACTTGGGCCATCACCTGCTGTCTCCCGGGTGCCAGGACCCAAACCAGGCCCTCTTGTGTGGGATGCAGCCATCCCCTAGGGCAGCTCAACTGGCTGCACCACAGCTCTTTCTGTGTGGGCACTCATCCCATAGAGAAATCACTTCTCAAAGTGATATCCCATCTCCTAATGCCATCCTGTTGGATTTTAGCATTTCAGCGTGGGATTGTGGGGCACACAGGCCTTCAGTCTGGAACACTGAGAGGCCAGGGACCTTGCAAGGGGATTTTCCTTGCTTACATATCGGGGGGTTGGGAGGGAACAGCACCCGGAGCCATAGGGAGAAGTTCCAGTGTCAGTCATGAGAGCAGAGGCCACAGCCTTGATTGTGTTTTCCACGCAACAGACGAGGCAGGGCAGGGGGACAGTTTAGGACTGGCTAGAGTGAGCAGTGCTGGTGGGCTCGGGGCATTAGGGGTGGTCTCCAGTTGTTTGCTGTCTGGCCTGGGTGATTTAGGGCAGAGGAAATACTGGCTGCATGTGTGAGGGTTAGAGTAAGAGGTGACGGGATGGAGATGAGCCGCTCTGGATCACAGCGGGGATATAAAGAACTTTGGCCCTGTAGTCAATGGGTAAATACAGGATCTATGAAAACACTCATGAACTAGACTTTCTATGTATGTAAACCCGAGATTGTACACGCACGGGGCCTGTTCCCAGGTAGTGACAGTCTCCCAGCCCCGGCGCTAGCCCACATATCCACCGAGCAGACAGCCAGCAATCTTGTCCCTCGCCATCCTATTCCAGGCTCCCTCAGCCCCCAGAGTCAGCTGCACAACCACCCAGAGTGTCCTCCAGCCCCGGCCTTGGGACCCAGTTTTATGTCGGTCCTGCCTGTTCTACTCGGAACAGCACCGGCTTCAAGTCTGACAACCCTTGGCCAAAACCCCAGCACAGCCACTTTCTCCCCATCACCCCTGGGTCTCTGTGTCTTCCTCTATAAATGGAAGATAATCAGACGCAGGGCTGCTGGTGAAGGAATGAGCTTGAACGTGCAGACACAGCATCCGGTGTTCAGTGTTGGAGTTTCCCAGTCTCTGAAGACAGCATTGCCCTCTGCTCTCAGGGGAACCAGGAGATCCTTGAAGGCAGAGACCACAGCAGAAAAAATCATGGCCACCCCATGTATGAAGCACCCTCCCAGGAGCCTGGTAAGATCAGGGCTGCTTTTAATCCCCATTGTACAGATGGAGAAACTGAGGTTCAGAGAGGGGAAGTAAATTACCTGAAGTCATACAGCTAGGAAGGGGCAGGACTGAGATTTGGGCCCCAGTCCACCTGTCCCCCAAAGTCTGTGCTTTGAGGCACCCCAGCTATGTTAGCCACCACCTGTCTGGACAGATCCACTTCTTCCAGGCTGCCTCCAGCTCTGGCCCTTAAGGGGTTAAATTGGAAGTGGAGCCTCTGCGCCCTCCAAGGAATACTCTTACCATTTAGGCTGAAATCCCGGCTGGATGCGGGGAGGCTGGCTATAAACAGCCTCTCGGTGGGTTGAGTCTTCCCAGGTCATGCTGACATCCCCCGAGCCCAGTGAACTAACTCAGAATACTGGAAAGTTCTCAAGGGCGTGTGGAGGGGCCCCATGGGACAGTAGGGGGCCAGGGAGAAGGTGGCCTCCACCCGGGCCAGCATGGACACCTGCCAGGACTCCTGCTTTCTGAGCTCTGCTTCTTGGAGAAAAAATAAAAATAAAAAAATCTCCAGGCCCCTTGCGGTGCACAGCTAGGTGTCCATGGCTGTCGTCATGATTAATACCATCATTATTATCCAGAGCCCCAGGGAGGTGGACTGTGTGTTTCCTGGGCCTTGGAAACCAGCACGGATGAGGCGTGGTGGGAGACAAGAGGGGGAAGCCATCTTCAGGGTGCCCCAGGCTTAGAGGAGTGGACCCTCAGGCCCAGTTTCTGAAGTCCCCTGCTGTGTTTAACCGGTGCTCGGCAAGAGCTTCATAGGTTTCCCATGGATCAGAGGGATTCTGTCACCAGACAAGTTTGGGAAGCACCGGATTCAAACAAAGTTGATTTGTTTCCTGTTGCAGGCCTTCGCGGGGTCTGTAGTGTGTGTTCATTCAGTCCCTTTTTCAGGCCACGTTTAGTGAGCGCGTGCCGCGTGCCAGGTGCACTGTGCTAGTGGTCGGGATGCGCAGGGAGCTAACACATAGGGCTCTGACCTTGTGCAGTGGAGCCTGCTCCAGAGCACTGCCTTGCAGCGCTGACTGCACGTGAGGATCACCAGGGAACTCGGAAGAACCCTAGGTGCTGGGAGCTCGACTCAGTGCGGCCAGGGCACCTGTAACTTGCAAAAGGCCCCGCTCCCAAGTGATTGCAGTGTGCATCCAGGGTTTGAGAGCCACAGGCAGGTCTAGAGTGAGAGATAAGGAGTGAACCGAGGTCTGATCAGTCCCAGGCAGGTGAGTGAGGGTGCAGGGAGAAGCAGCAGCAGGGAGCACTCTTTGGGGGCCGGAGAGGGGGAGGCTGCACCCCGGAAGAGCTTTTGGCTGAAATCTGGTGGATGATCACAGGCTGCCTGGGTGGGATGGCACAGCCCCGTGAAGGCAGCTCTCTCCAGGAGGAGGCTTTGAGTAGGGAGTTCATCTCTCCAGGTCTCAGTTTCTTCATCTGTACAGTGGGAATGACACCGGTGCCTATCTGTAGGATTTGTCTGAGACTACGGGAGAGAGTACAGCACGGGAAGTCCTTGATGTATATCCAGTGATACACATGCTCTAAAGCGTTCCCTGGTCTCTGAGAGAATGGATTACACAGGATGAACTATGAATGCAGCGTAAAACCTCACTCACTTGGGACTGGAATAGTAGCTGGTGTGCATTTATTAAGCACCAACTGTGTGCCCTGGGTTATGGGATCCACAGGGTGAATGAAGCCCAGCTCTTGCTGTCAGCGAGCTCATGGTGTATTCAGGTTGCTGTGGGGGACCTCCTGCAGGGTGCATGTCGCCTCCCCCCTCCTCCCCGACAGGTGCACATCCAGCAGTGTAGACTGGATCCCCACGTAGTGTTCCATTGGAAAAGAGGACAGGAGAGGAAGGGAGGAGAATGGCATCCAGAACCCTGGGACTCAGTATCCATGGGACACCCCGTCTGCTCCTGGGCTCCCCCTTCCTGCAGGGGTAACTCCAGGCTGCTCTGACAGAGTCCTGGAGTTGTTTGCCTGAGTCCAGCCCAAGAACCCATGCTAGGAACTAGAAAAGGCAATTTGGCCCTGGAGTGCCTCCCTGGGAAAAGAGGGGGTGGTTCCCAGGTATGAAAGAGCATCTAGGAGGCTCCAAGTACGTGGCAAAGGGCAATATAAATTTGATTCCCCCGGAATTCTAGGCCTGAGTGAACTTCACACCCATTTTTCAGGTGGGAAAACCAAGGGCAGCGGGATAAGGTCCCCTAGTGAAGGTGGCATTGGGGTGCACGTGGGGGTCCTCTCTGGGGACCTGGGAGTCACTGAACCTGAAGGTCCCAGAGCCAGGGGGTCCTTGGGCTCCAGAGACTATTCCAGAACCACACAGAATCCTGAGCTCCGGTTCAGGAGTACAGCAGGTAGGAGAGGAGGCTCTGGAGAGAGCCGCCTGGGTCTGCACTGCCCGCTCCTTGCCTCAGCGGCGTGCGCCCCTCGCCCAGTCTCCACGGGGCCTCACCTGCTCGGCCGGTAAAGCGGGGGTCTCACTAGCACCTACTGCCAGGGTGGAGAGGAGGATTCCAGGGGTCGGTGGCAGCTGAGCACTTAGAAGTGAGTCTGACGTGGTACAAGTGTTCAGCACCTCTGGGTCCTGAGGACCAGGTGGCTGCAGCCACAGGAAGTGCTTCCCTCACCATTCTGGGGGGGGAAGGCCAGGATCCAGGGGTGTGTGTGTGTCCTACTGTGTCCTACTGTGTCCTACTGAGTGAGTGCCCAAGCTTTGGTTCTCTTGGCAAACACCCATCTCTCCAGGAGGTCCTGTTCTTAGGTCCCCAGGGGTTAGGACTTCAACCTACCAGTCTGAGAGGTGGGCGTGTGGCCCAGAGGTTAAGGTGCCACCGGCGACGCCGCGTCCCATATGCGAGAGCCTGGGTTGGAGTCCTGACTCTGTTTCTGCTCCAGCTTCCTGCTAGTGTGAACCCTGCGAGGTACCAGGTGATGACCCAAGTACCAGGATCCCTGCTACCCATGTAGGGGAGCTGGATGGAGCTCTTGGCTTCGGCCTGGCCCAGCCCCTGCTGTTGGGGCAATTGGAGAGTAAGCCAGCAGATGGCAGATCTTAAACAGACATGAATTGAACGGGTCACAGCTGGGCGCCCCCATTGCTACTCTTACTTGGCCAGCGCCCCACCTACCCTCCCACCCCGCCCCCACCCCCACCCCTGCACTGGGGTGCCATGCCCCTGACTCCTCTGCCCCTGTCACAGGAATCGCAGCCAGGCGCTCAGCTCTGAGGCCAGTGTGGATGAGGGTGGCGTCTTCGAGAGTCTGAAGGCAGAAGCGGCCTCCCCGCCCGCGCTCTTCTCCGGTCTCGCAGGTGGCCTGCCCGCCAGCCCCTTCCCGGCCAGTCTGGTGCTGGGCGCAGCGGCCAGCGGCGGCGACGTGTTCATCCAGATGCCTGCGGCGCGAGAGGAGGGCGGCACCTTCCACCACCGGCCGCCCCACCACCACTTCCACCATGGCCCCGGCACGCGCGGGGGCTCCCTGCTGCAACACGTGGGCGGCGACCACCGCGGGCACACGGAGGAGGCCGGCGATGAGCAGCCGGGGACACCTGCGCCTGCCCTGTCCGAGCTCAAGGCTGTGATGTGCTGGCTACAGAAGGGGCTTCCCTTCATCCTCATCCTCTTGGCCAAAGTGTGCTTCCAGCATAAACTGGGTGAGGCCTGGGGCTGCACGCAGGGGTCCCTGTAGCGTGTAGGGGGCGGGGGCTGGCAAGGGACAGACCTGGCTTCAGATCTGGCTGGCTGTGTGACTATGGGTAAATCTCTTGGCTTCTCTGAACCTCAGTTTCCTGATCTAATGGGGGCAGTGATAGAAAGCTGTTGAGCTGCTTGGTTGGTATGGAGCAGGAGCAAGCTTGGATGGCTTGAGCCTGAACCCCACTGTGCCCCTTCCTCACCCTGTGACCCTGGGAACAATATCGAACCTCTCTGTGCCTCAGCATCTGTAAAATGGGGGTTGTGATGGGACGTGCAGTCTGCCCCCACCCCCAAGAGTCACAGGTTCTGAATCCAGAGTCCACCCACTGCAGGTGGAAAATATTTGGAAAGAAAATGCATGCGCACTTGGCGTGTATGGACCTGTCCCTGGCCTTATTCCCTAAACAACACAGGATAATAGCTACGTGCGTAGTGTTGGCTTTGCAGCAGGTGTTAGAAGTCATCTAGAGAAAACAGAGTGTGTGGAGACGATGCGTGACCTGGTCACAAGTACTGTTCCATCACATACAAGGGACTTGGGCGTCCATGGATTTCACTACCCCCGAGAGGTTCCCGGATGCCAGCAGGCAGCTGCACTTGGTGGGATCACAGGTGGAGTCTGAGTGAGGCATGGAGGACAGCGCCTGGCACTGTGGGTACCGCGCAAGTGTAAATTGTTACTTTTGTTATTTTCATTTATTTTAACACACATGAAAATACTTGGCTTAGTACTGGCAAATAGCAAGTGCTCATTAAACACCACTTCTCATTCGGAAGTGAGATAATGAGTCATGAAGTGCTTAGCCTAGCACGTGGCGCAGGGCTCACGTTGCCTAAGCGGTCTCTGGTGCATTGCTACCGTTACCAGCCGTCACTGGCTTGTGATGTGGCCGTGCCCTGGAGGGCTCGTGGGCGGCCGTGCCAGTCCTGCAGCAGGAACTCTGGTGAGAACTGTCCGTGGCCCCTGCTGCTTCCCACAGGGAACATCCACAGATCAGCCCACCTTCCTGACTGTAGGGTGCTACCCTGTCGGCCCCTCCCTATGTCCTGGAAGTAGGAGCTGCCACGCAGATCTCTGCCTGGAACTCCAGCAGCCCCACCTCTCTGTCACTCTGCAGTGTGATCATTTTCTTTGTCAGTTGGTGGGTTTTTGTTGTTGTTATTTGCTTTTAAAAAGTCACTTTACTTATTTGAAAGGCAAAATGACAGAGAGAGATCTTCCATCTGCTGATTCATTCCCCAAATGGCCACAATGGCCCTGGTTGGGCCAGACTGAAGATAAGAGCCCAGAACTCCACATAGGACTCCCACATGGGTGGCAGGGGCCTAAGCACCTGAGCCATCATCTCCCCCCCCCCCCCAGGTGCACCAGCGGGGAGCTGGATCAGAAGTGGAGCAGCTGGGGCTCCAACCAGTGGTCTGATGTGGGTGGGATGCTGGTGTCACAAGGGGCAGCATAACCTGCTGCACACAATCCAGCACCATTTGCTTGCTTTTTTAGACAAAGAGGAGAGGGGAAAAAAACAACTGTGGCATTACTCGTTCTAATTTCATGTTTTAATAAACATTTTTATACCTGGAGTATAATACATATTTATAATATATAAAATGTAATATATATTTACATCTGAAATACCTGGATATGCATCCTATTGAAAAAGTGAGTGAGTGCCAAGCACATCATGTGAAAACAGAATCCTTTCTACAAAGAAAAAAAAGTAGCATTTGAAAATCAGTATTCAAGAAGAATTCCAAGATTGTAGTTTGGCAAACAGTAGCAATTAAATGAGTTGTGGAATAAAATTCAGTTCCGTTCCCCCATCTGCCTGGGTCATGTTTGCCTGTTAGCCAGGATTTTTTTCCCCTTTACCATTAAATTTTATTTCCTTATGGTGTTGTGCGCTTTTTCTGTTTTTTATTACAAATAACACACCTCAGACTCTGTTTTGGAAGTAGGAATAGCGGTGAATGTTTAGCACATGTTAAGCCATCCCTTGGCACGCCTGCATCCCGTATCAGAGTGCCTGGGTTAGAGGTCCAGCCTCCTGCTGATGCGCACCCTGGGAGGCAGCACTGATGGCGCAAGGACTCGGGTCCCCGCCACCCACAGGGGAGCTTCAGACTGAGTTTCCAGCCCCTGGCTTCAGCCTACCCCTAGACTGACACAGAGGGAAGATCCATATCTCTTACCTCTCTCTCTCTGTCTCTCTGTCTTCCATGTAAATAAAAGTAAACTTTTTAATTAGAAAATGGAGAGGGGTCAGTGTTTGTGCAGCAGGTCAAGCTTTGCTCAGAGCACTCCGTGTTGGAGTGCCAGTTCCGGTACTGGCTGCTCTGCTTCCAATCCAGTTCCCTGCTGATGCGCCTGGGAAAGCCAGCAGCAGATGGCCCAAGTGCTTGGGTCCCTGCCACCTACCTGGGAGACCTGAGTTTTCGGCTCCTGGCTGCAGCCTGGCCCAGCCCAAGCTGTTGCAGCCCTCTGAAGTGTGGACCAGCTGTTAGAAGGTCTCTCAGCCGGCGCCGCGGCTCACTAGGCTAATCCTCCACCTTGCGGCGCCGGCACACCGGGTTCTAGTCCCGGTCGGGGCACCGATCCTGTCCCGGTTGCCCCTCTTCCAGGCCAGCTCTCTGCTGTTGCCAGGGAGTGCAGTGGAGGATGGCCCAAGTCCTTGGGCCCTGCACCCCATGGGAGACCAGGATAGGTACCTGGCTCCTGGCTTCGGATCAGCGCGGTGCGCCGGCCGCAGTGCGCTACTGCGGCTGCCATTGGAGGGTGAACCAACGGCAAAAGGAAGACCTTTCTCTCTGTCTCTCTCTCACTGTCCACTCTGCCTGTCAAAAAAAAAAAAAAAAAAAAAGAAGGTCTCTCTTGCTTGCTCTCTTTCTGTCACTCTGCCTTCCAAATAAATAGATAAATCTTTAAAAATAAAGTAGAAATAATCAGATTATATTCTCTAAGCGTTATCCCTCCACTAGGTAAGGACTGGTGTTATTCTGTCCATTTCACAGATGAGGAGACTGAGGCCCAGACAGGGGCAGTGACTTGCCCAGGCTCACACAGAGAGGAGGTGGCAAGACTGGGGTTTGAAGCCAGGTCTTGCCCTCCTACCCAGGCTGTGCTCCCATCCTGGTGCCATGAAATAGCCCCCAGTGGCCTCACCCTGCCCCTCAGCCAGAATGACTCAGGGTCCCCAGGAACTAGATCTTCTCCCTTGTCTGTGGACCCCCAGGGGACCCGGATGTGTCCCTCTCCAACGTTGCTCACAGACTTGGGCTGGGCCTGATGCGTCTGAGCCGGTGGTGTTGAGCCCTCCTCTGTCCCGCAGGCATTGCTGTGTGCATCGGGATGGCCAGCACCTTCGCCTACGCCAACTCCACGCTCCGCGAGCAGGTCTCCCTAAAGGTGAGTCTCCACGGCTGCTGGGAAAAATGGCTGTAGGCTCAGCAGTGCCACCAGAACGTGCTTATCACCGGCGGTTCTGCAGGGTGGAAGTCTGCAGGCCAAGACCAAGGCCAGCAGGGCCGCATTCCTTCTGCAGGCCCGAGGGGAGCATCTCCCTGCTGGTCTCTTTGGCTCCTGGCCTCTTCCTCTTGCTTTGGGCCAGTGGGGCTGCATCTCCGCAGCCTTCCATGTCCTTCCATACTTGCATCTCCCTCTTCCACGTGTAAGGGCTCTTGTGATTTTCCCAGCCTGCCTGGGTCATGCAGGCAGCCCGGGCTGACTCCTAACTGTTGCTGTCTTCTTACCCCTGGGCCAGGGAGTCGCTCGCACAGGCACAGGCTCCAAGGGTCGGAGTGCAGGCTTCTCGGGAATGCATTCATCTTGGGCATCTTGGGAACGTCTTCTCCTGCCACCCCTCCCGCTCTGCTGTGCCCCATAGAGACCAGTCCCTCCAGCCTCTCCTTCACGTGCCCCCGTCCCAGCCCCTTTGCCCTCCTGACATTCAACTCATTAGCTCACTCGCAACCCACATCAGGCTTAGAGCCGCCTCCCTCTGCTGATGCCGCCACTGTCCGCAGTGTCCTGTGCCACCAGCACAGCCCTGAGCCCCTTCCTCATCTCAGCCTGTAGACTCAGCCCAGCAACCTGGCGGAGACAGATCAGCTCAGCTTCAGCTGTTGCAGCCTGACATTCACTTTCCCAACGATGAAACTGTGGCTCAGAGAAGCTAAGTTTCCTGCTTGAGGTCACAGCTGGTGTCAGTGGTGACATCAGGATTCAAACCCAGGCAGTTGAGAGACTGCTCACTCCAAGCTCAAATGCCAGCCCCCTCACCTACCTGCAAGCCCACAGGTGGGTTACCTTGGTGATCTCAGGTGTTCCCCCAGAAGAGGGACTACATACGGCCTTGACTTAATGGTGGTCCAACTTAGACTTTGCAATCTTATGATTGTGTATAACTGAAGGTATCCAGTGGAAGCCATCCTTTGAGTTAGGAATTTGGTTCTTTCCCGGGCTGGCGATACCCCGTACGATCCTCTTTGGGGTGCCAGGTGGTGGCAGTTCCCAGTCAGTGCTGCAGTCATGAGGGAAACACCTAGCTGGGGACAGTGTGCTTGTTGCCGAGCTCGGAGGCCCAGGAGGTCAGATACGGTCAATGCACGTGGACTTATGTTTCTGCTTACCATGGCTCTGTCAGGATGTGACGGCGCTGTAACATGAGTGAGGGGCACCTGTACTCGTGCCCTTTTGTAGGCCCATCTAGAGGATGAGAGGAGGGGCTGCATAGCAGGTGTTTAGCACAGTGCCTGGCTCATCGGCAGCATTTATTGAGCCGTGTTTTAGAAGCCCGTGTTTGCACTAGTGACGGATACCCCATCTTGCTCTTCTGGAGCTCACAAGCACCTGGGCCTCCATGTCACCTGGACAGCAGCTCCGTCTCCACGTGCACCGGGGTTGGCCCCAGAGCCAGAGGGCTCTTCTTGACCCTTATGCTCATCGTCCTTGTACAAAACCCCATCTACCGCCACTGAGACAGCAGGTGGATTCCACACCCTACAGGGAGGACTTGGAGGCTGCTCCTCTCTCATAGATGTGGTAACGTATGTGGAAATGTTAGGGACCCAGTGGATGCCTGGACAGACCTCCTGGGGGCCTTGACCCCCTAGGAAGACACGGGCGTGTGTTGCCCATGTGTGCCTATTTTCTGAGAGTAGGGTCTGCACGGCACCTGAGCTTTATAGTCGAGCGCTGCCCCTTTTGTCTTTCTGAGTCTGTCCTCTCGGGGCTTTGCTCATCCCCTCTCTGTCGCCCGGTTCCTTTGAATCTGCAGAGAATCAAACGGGAATCTATTATTGATTGAGGCAAAAGGGCTGCTGAGTGGATTAATCACATTGATAAGAGCAGGCAGTTGGTTGCAGCTGGTTTTCAGAGTCGTTGACCTTGACCGCTCCTGGCATAATGGGTACATAGAGATCCATTTGTTTAGTCCACTCTTTGGAAATGTACATCCAAACAGGGCGCGGGGCGCTGAGCTGTGTCTGGAGACAGCATGTATTGAGAATTTACCGAAACCGCAAGGAAGGTTACCCTGGGAAAGTTATGACCTCATCTTGTTCCAGCAATGTAGCCGCCCGGTCCAGGAAAAGACAAGCTTTATGAAAATCAACAGCAGAGGGGTCCTCAGGCCGGAACACACCCGGACAGTTGCTATGATTGCTCACTCGCTCAGGAGCTGCAGCAAACAGAATGGCTTCTGGTTTTTCTTCCCGGGAACTAAATAGGAGTGAGGCTAGCAAAAGAGACAGAGGGCTGGCTTATGACGGGTGCTGATGGCCTTGTGCACGAGTTTGAGCTTGGTCCCATCAGTGTGGCCCTACAGCGAGCAGGATCAGTGCGGGGTGGTGGCGTAGATGTCTGTGCTAGAGAAAGCCAGCACAGAAGTTTCCAGCCCTGAGTCTACTGCCGGGCTGGAGACACCTAGTCATAGGTCCTACGTGGTGTAAACCTGATGTGTGAGTCTGTACCACACTGAACGTTTGTTTATTGGATGGGCAAGGGGAGAGTTAAATGGAGAGAAAGCTTCCACTCACTGTTTCACTGCCCACATGCCTGCAATGCCTGTGGTGAGGCCAGGCTGAAGCCTGAAGCTGGGAACTGAATCCAGGTCTTCCACATGGGTGGCAGGAGCCCGATTATTTGAGCTATCACTTCTGCCTTCCAGGTTGTGCATTAGCGGGAAACTGAGGCAGGAGCTGGAACCAGAGACTAAATCAAGGCCCTGTGAAGCAAGACGCAGGCATCTTAACCACTAGGCCGAATGTCCACCATAGACTGTATATTTATTTTATTTTTTTTTAAAGATTTATTTATTTACTTGAAAGAGTTACAGAGAGAGAAGGAGAGGCAGAGAGAGAGAAAGAGGTCTCCCATCTGCTGGTTCACTCCGCAATTGGCTGCAACAGCTGAAGCTGAGCTGATCCAAAGCCAGGAGCCAGGAGTTCTGGGTCTCCCACGCAGGTGCAGGGGCCCAAGGACTTGGGCCATCTTCTGCTGCTTTCCCAGGCCATAGCAGAGAGCTGGATTGGAAGTGGAACAGCCGGGACTCGAACCGGCACCCACATGGGCTGCCAGCAATGCAGGCAGCGGCTTTATAACGCCACAGCACAGCGCCAGCCCCTGAATATTTAGATTTATTAATTTGACCTAATCCTCAGTCACACCCTGGTTTTCAGATGAGGACACCAAGGGTTAGCACGTGTGCCCTTGAGCAAGAATTATCTAATTTCTGTGTCTCATTTGCTGACAAGAAATGTGAGCTGGGACTGCCACTCGCTGGGCGTTCCTCCAGGAAGCACTGATGTACATTAATTCTCACAGTTCTGGAAGGCAGGCAGTAATACCAGGGGACTTCAAAGAGTTCAGAGAAAATGGAATTAAATGGATGTGTTTATTTTTTTAAAAAGGTTTATTTATTTATTTGAAGGTCAGGGTTACACAAAGAGGAGATGCAGAGAGAGAGAGGTCTTCCGGCCGATGGCTTACTCCCCAGATGGCTGCAATGGCTGGAGCTGCGCTGATCCGAAGCCAGGAGCTTCTTCTGGGTCTCCCACGTGGGGGCAGGGGCCCAAGGACTTGGGCCATCTTCTACTGCTTTCTCAGGCTATAACAGAGAGCTGGATTGGAAGAGGAGCAGCCAGGACTGGAACTGGCGCCCATATAGGATGCCGGTGCTTCTGGCCAGGGCGTTAACCCACTGTGCCACAGTGCCGGCCCCTGGATGTGTTTATTTTTATGTGTGTGTTAGCAAAGTTTTTTTCGTACCATATGGAAAATGTATATTATGAAAAACCTATGCAAAGCTTAAAAATTTTTTTGTTTCAAAATAAACTCATACTTTTTTTTTTTTACTTCTTAAAGATGTATTATTTGTTTTCATTTTATTTGAAAGACAGAGGTAGACCTTCCCTCTGCAAGTCCATTCCCATCAATGCCCACAGCAGCTAGGGCTGGGTCAAGATGAAGCCAGAAGTTGAAAACTCGGGGCTGGCATTGTGGCGTAACAGGGTAAGCCACCGCCTGCAATGCCAGCATCCCATATGGGTGCTGATTTGAGTCCTGGCTGCTCCACTTCCAGTGTGCCTGGGAAAGCAGCAGAGGAGGCCCCAAGTCCTTGCACCCCTGTACCCACTTGGGAGACCTGGGTGAAACTACTGGCTCCTGGCTTCAGCCTGGCCCAGCCTTGGCTGTTGAGACCATTTGGGGAGTGAACCAGCAGATAAAGATCTCTGTCTCTCCCTCTACCTCTCTCTGTAACTCTGCCTTTCAAATAAATAAAATGAAATCTAAAAAATGAAAAAAGAAGTTGAGGACTCAGTCTGGTTCTCCCACGTGGGTGGGGACCCTGCTACTCAAGTCACTGCCTGCTGCCTCCCAAGGTGCACGCTGGCTAGAAGCCGGAATCAGAGGCAGAGTAGGGACTGAGACCCAGGCTGTGATATGGGATGTGAGTATCCCAAGTGACATCTCAATGACTGCACCAAATGCCTGCCCCTGAACTCATACTTTTAACGCCATCTTCCCTTGAACTTGTTGAAGTGCTCTTCTGTGTACAGATGTGCAAGGAGAATGCACTTGCCTGAGACTGGACAGCTGCCCAGCTGCAGACGGAGGATCTGAATCCAGGCTGTCTGGCTGTGGAGTCTGTGCTGTGTGCCACAGTGCTTTCTAGTTGTTCCAGATGGTTCTCCAAGACGGTGTCCACCCTTACCCCCTTCTCCACCCTTTGGGTCCCAGCAGGATGGAAAGATGCCAGTGCCCTTCCCTTCACTGTAAGCCCAGCTTCCTCCAAAGCTTTAAGAAACTGAAAAGTTAAAGGGCAACAGAGGACATTCTGGAACATTCCATCGTGTGCGCCTTTGGCATCACAGTGTCCCCACAGATATCTCTTGCTTTGTCTCCAGGAGAAGAGGTCGGTGCTGGTCATCTTGTGGATCTTGGCCTTCCTGGCAGGGAACACCTTGTATGTCCTCTACACCTTCAGTTCTCAGCAGCTGTATAACAGGTAAGGGGGGGGGGGGGGAGTCTGACACCCCCGGCAGGGCTGGGGGGCTTTGCTGGGCTTGGGGCACACGCCCTTCACTTGGGAAGAACAGTGCACCAGCTCTGTGTCACATTGGACCTCTCAGATCCCACCCTGCTGTTGGGGCACACACTTGCCTACAGCAACTCTCTCTGATAAAAATACAATGCAAGCCACATAGGTAAGTTGACACTTTCTAGTTGCCACATCAAGAAAGCTAAAAGGAAACAGAAGAAATCACTTTTAACAAATGATTTTATTTAATGCAAGACCGTTAGCCGTCTGTTTCTGTAGGCGCCCCATCCGTGGATTCAGCCAGCCACAGATAAAAAAATATTGATCTGGGCAGGTGTTTGCTGTAGCAGTTAAGATATCGCTTGGCTATCTGCATCCTGAGTCCCTGGGTTTGAGTCCTAGCTCCACCTCTTTATTATTTATTTATTTATGTATTTGAAAGGCAGAGTTATAGAGAGGCAGAAACAGATAAAGATCTTCCATCCACCAGTTCACTCCCCTAAATGGCCACAATGGCTGGGGCTGGCCCATCTGAAGCCAGGAATCAGGAGCTTCTTCTGGGTCTCCCGCATGGGTACAGGGGCCCAAGGACTTGGGCCATCTTCTGCTGCTTTCCCAGGCCGTAGAAGAGAGCTGGATCGGAAGTGAAGCAGCCAGGACTCAAACTGGTGCCAATATGGGATGCCTGCACTGCAGATGGTGGCTTAACCCACTGTACCATAGTACCCTCCCCCCTTTGCCACCACAGTTCCACTTCTAATTCCAGCTTCCTGCTAATGCACACATAGGGAGGCAACACATGATGGCTCACATAGTTTGGTCTCTACCACCCTTGTGGGAGACCTAGATGGAACTCCTGGATCCATCTTTGGTCTGGTCCAGGCCTGGCTCTTGACTCTTGCAGGCATTGGGGGAGAGAACCAGTAGATGGCAGATCTCTGTTTCTCTCTTTCTTTCTTTCTCACAGTGGCAAGAGTGGGCATCCTTTTCTGGTTCCAGATCTCAGCGGGAATGCTTCCAACTTTTCCCCATTCAATAGGACACTATTGGTTTTTCATGAATTGCTTTGATTGTATTGAGGAATGTTCCTTCTATACCCAATTTGCTTAGAGTTTTCATCATGAAAGGATGTTGTATTTTATCAAATGCTTTCTCTGCATCTATTGAGATAATCATATGGTTTTTATTCTGCAGTTTGTTAATGTGGTGTATCACATTGTTTGATTTGTGAATGTTGAACCATCCCTGCATACCAGGGATAAATCCCACTTGGTCTGGGTGAATGATCTTTCTGGTGTGTTGTTGGATTCGATTGGCCAGAATTTAGTTTAGGGTTTTTGCGTCTGTGTTCATCAGGGAAACTGGTCTGTACTCTTTCTCTGTTGTATCGTTTTCAAGTTTAGAATTAAGGTGATGCTGACTTCATAGAAACAATTTGGGAGTATTCCTTCCCTTTCGATTGTTTTGAATAACTTGAGAAGTGAGTTAGTTCTTCTTTAGATGTCTGGTAGAATCTTTGTGTGGTCTTTGTGGCAGAATGGACAGATAATATACTCACAGGGGCTAGTGTCCAGGCACCAGTTTCCTTCGAGGTGAAGAGCTCAGCTGAGTCTATGCCAACAGACAACAAAAAACCTCCCCTCTGATTTAAAAAAAAAAAAAAATATTTACCATGCCAAACCTGGGTGTGTCACCTCAGACACCTTCACCCTGGGGCACTGAACAGAGCTCCCTGGCCACTCCCACTACACGCCTCTAGGTATTCCCTGAAAGCAGACACTCCACTAATCCAATCAGACATAGTCCAAAGATAAAAGCCACCACAGTGAACATAACAAAGAAACCAACCAGTATCCCCACAAATGCCAAATAACAAACACACCAATCTAGGAAATAAGAATAAGGAAGACAACATGACACCCCAAAAGAACACAGCACCTCAGTACTAGATTGTGAAGATGAAGAGACTGAAGAAATACCAGAAACGGAATTCAAAAAAATTGATCATAGGATTACTTAGAAGTAATCAGAGGCTGGCGCCGCAGCTCAATAGGCTAATCCTCCGTCTTGCGGCGCCAGCACACTGGGGTTCTAGTCCCGGTCGGGGCGCCAGATTCTGTCCCAGTTGCTCCTCTTCCAGGCCAGCTCTCTGCTGTGGCCTGGGAGTGCAATGGAGGATGGCCCAAGTGCTTGGGCCCTGCACCCGCATGGGAGACCAGGAGAAGCACCTGGCTCCTGGCTTCAGATCGGCTCAGTGCTGACCGTGGCAGCCATTTGGGGGGTGAACCAGCAGAAGAAAGACTTCTCTCTCTCTCTCTCTCTCACTGTCTAACTCTGCCTGTCAAAAAAAAAAAAAAAAAAAAAAGAAGCAAATGCACAAACTAATGAAATCCAAACATGACATGAAAGAAAATTTCTCCCACAAAATTGAGACCTTAAAGAGAAATTGAAATGAAATCTTGGAAATGAAGAATTCAATGGAACAAATAAAAAATACAATGGAGAGCCTTAACAACAGAATCAGTGAAGCGGAAGAAAGAATATCCAACTTAGGAGACAAAACACAGGAAGTTATACAGTCAGACCAAAAGCAAGAATAAGAAAGTAGAAAACTAAAAAACACTGTTGGGAATCTACCAGATATTATCAAATGACTCAACATGTGCGTTCTAGGAGTTCCTAAGGTGGGGAAAGAGAAAGGATTAGAAGGCCTTTTTAGTGGAATAGTAACAGAAGTGGATAAATCTGCTGCCTGCCGCGCCAGCATCCCATATGGACGCTGGTTCAAGTCTCGGCTGCTCCATTTCCGATCCAGCTCTCTGCTATGGCCTGGGAAAGCAGTAGAAGATGGCCCAAATCCTTGGGCCCCTGCACCCATGTGAGAGACCCGGAGGAAGCTCCTAGCTCCTGGCTTCGGATCGGTGCAACTCCAGCCATTGCAGCCACTTGGGGAGTGAATCAGCGGATGGAAGACCTCTTTCTCTCTCTGCCTCTCCTCTCTCTGTGTTACTCGTTCAAATAAAATAAATAAATCTTTAAAAAAAGGCATTTACAGAGACAGACCTTCCATCTGTTGGTTCACTCCCCAAATGATCACAACAGCCCAGACTGGACCAGGCCAAAGCCAGGAGCCAGGAGCTTCTTCCGGGTCTCTCACATGGGTGACAGGGGCCCAAGCACTTGGGCCATCCTCCGCTGCTTTCCCACGCACATAAGCAGGGAGCTGGATTGGAAGTAGAGCAGCTGGGAACTGAACTGACACCTGTGTGGGATGCCAGCGTTGAAGGTGGACGCTTAACTTGCTGAACGACAGTGCCGGCCCCCCAATAAATTAATTTTTTTAAAGAGCTTAGCACAATGCCTGATGCATCAGATTCCCTCTGTCCTTCCTTTAACCTCTGCTAAAGCCTCCTGTGGACTCCTAGAATCTGGAGGGGCGCTTAGTGATGTTCCCAGTCAATCTGATCCCTTAACTCAAGAGAATTGAGGCTTATTGAGGTTAAGAGACCCACCAGCGGTCCCATGGCAGGTGAGTAGCAGGTTCGGGAACAGGCACAGGTGTCCAGTTCAGTGTCCCCGCCACAGGTGACATCTGTGGCACTCCCGAGTGCGGGCCTGGCACTCACTGAACATGCTGATTTCTGAATCCTCCCCCCCCAGCCTCATCTTCCTGAAGCCCAACCTGGAGACGCTGGACTTCTTCGACCTGCTGTGGATCGTGGGGATCGCCGACTTTGTGCTGAAATACATCACCATCGCCCTC
Organism: Lepus europaeus; assembly: GCF_033115175.1. NCBI lineage: Eukaryota > Metazoa > Chordata > Mammalia > Lagomorpha > Leporidae > Lepus > Lepus europaeus. The sequence continues at coordinate 12,820,109 of NC_084849.1, forward strand.
AAGTGCCTCATCGTGGCCCTGCCCAAGATCATCCTGGCTGTCAAGTCCAAGGTAGGCCCTGGGTGTGGCTGCAGGGGGCCCCACTCGCACAGATTCAGGGCATCTTCTGGGAGAGGAGGGGTTGGGCGAAGGCAGCGCTGATGCCACTGCGTGGAATACACAGAACCAGAGGCAGTGGCACCTGCCACCCACCTCCTGATTCCTGGAGGCCGAGCTCGGCTCTTTGTTCTCCCTCCTTCTTGTCTCACCGCCACCCTCCAAGTTCATCTCCTGGGTTCTGTTGCTCAGAGCTGCCCTGGATACTGCTGTCATCTGTGTCAGTCCATGTGTGTGGCTGTAAGTAAGCACCCGAGACCAGATGGATATAAAGAAAGGAGGTTTGCTTGGCTCGCTACGGCAGAGGCGGAAGGTCCATACTGCCTGGTGCCAGCTCTTGCCAAGGCCCGCCTGGCTGCTCTCACTGTGGCAGTGTCATCACAGCAGGTGCAGTGTGAAAGGAAGAAATCACAGGGTGAGGACCAGAAGCTAGGGCGAGGTCAGGCTTGCTCCTTTTATACAGCCCTCCTATGAAAATGATTGAGCGTCCCATGAGAACAACTTTAATTCCTTCCAAGGGCAGAGTCCCCAGTTACCTCCTGACTTAAGGACCTTCTACTAGGCCCCACCCCTTAAAGGTCCCACCGTGTCGTAACATTTGCTGCAACAGGAACCAAGCTCCCAACATGTGAATCCTTGAGGGGCAAACCACATCCAAACCATAGCTTCCTTGAAATGTCACCTGAGAAAAGAAAAAAAGCATGTGACATGCCCTGTATCTCTCAAGGAGGAAAGGGCCTAACAGGTTTTCAACAGTTTGTAGTGCCTGGATCTCGTTTTGTAAAGGGTACCTAGGCTCAGGAGGAAGGAGCTCTGCGATTGATTAGTAATGTCTGCCAGGTTCACAGGTGGGACAAGTGGTAGCAGTGGTACTACCTTGGGGAAGGCCTGCATTCCATCTTTGGGATGGAGAGGTCTTGGGGAGTAGCCAGTGGGATGCAGAGGACTGAGCTGGCCTAGGACGAGATATCACCTGTAGGTTATAAGAACTGCCAGTGCCTCTGAAAGGTGACCAAGACAGGTGGGTTAAAGAGGTAAAATCCACATCTTTCAAGGTCAGAAAGCTCAGAATTTACACCAGGCATTGCTTGGAGGAAGAGGAAATGGAGAGGGGAAACAGTGGGCCTGCAGTGGTCCTAACATGCCCTTGCCTGACCCTCCAAGACCACCGTCACCATCCCCAAGCCTGTGCAGCGTCCCATGACACTGCACCACGTACTAGGCCCCGGGAAGCAGTGCTGCTAATGGTTATGCACGTGGACATGGGCTCCAGACACAGCCACATTCAGGACCCAGCTATGCCCCCCTCTGGCTGTGTGACTTTGGACAGGTGACAAGCGTTTGTCAGTCCTGGTGTACCAAAATGGAACCTCCCTGGCTGTGGTGTGGCTCATGGTCTGTCACCTACCAGAGCCACCATCACGTGGCTTGTCCCCTTAGCATTCTACAGCTCATGCACACTCCTGGGCCCAGTCCCCCTCTTCCACCCTGGACTGGGGGGGAAGGGGTCATGTGGCCACCCTTTATCCAATCACTGTTGCCAAGAGGGGGTGATTTCAAGTGAGCTAAAATGTGGCCTCCTGAGGAAGGCTCTGTCAGCACTGCCGGGGTTGAGGCAGACAAAGGAACGAGGCACAGTGGGCTGATTGCCAAGAATGAACTTGGGAGCTGCCTCAAAGCCTGGGCCTCCCCCCTGCTCTGCATGTCAGAGGGCTGCCCCTCCGTGTGCCCCTTGCTCAGGTCAACAACTAGGAGTGACCTTGGTCTTGTGTTCCTCTTCCTCCCTTGCTTTTTCTGGTCCATAACCTAGTTCTGATGAGTTTCTCGCCTTAAACAACGTGAGAGTGTGTTTGCCTTCTGTGTCTCCAGCGCCACCACCTTTGTCCTCAGCACTGTGACACCAAACGGTCTTCCTCTGTCGGTCTCTCCAACCTTCTCTGCTTCACTCTCTTCCCTGCGGCCAGAGCAGCTTTCATTTTCGGTGGACCTGTGATAATGTACAGATGTATGGGGCACAACGTGACACTGCAGTAACCTTGTGCAAAGACCGGATCTGTAGGCCAGCGCCGCGGCTCAATGGGCTAATCCTCCACCTTGCGGCGCCGGCACACTGGGTTCTAGTCCCAGTCGGGGCACCGGATTCTGTCCCGGTTGCCCCTCTTCCAGGCCAGCTCTCTGCTGTGGCCAGGGAGTGCAGTGGAGGATGGCCCAAGTGCTTGGGCCCTGCACCCCATGGGAGACCAGGAGAAGCACCTGGCTCCTGCCTTTGGATCAGCGCGGTGCGCCGGCCGCGGCGGCCATTGGAAGGTGAACCAACGGCAAAAAGGAAGACCTTTCTCTCTGTCTCTCTCTCTCTCACTGTCCACTCTGCCTGTCTAAAAAAAAAAAAAAAGACCGGCTCTGAGTAACAGTGCACCCACAACTTCCAGCACTCAGCATTTCTTTATGGCAAGATGCTCAAAGTCCTCTTCTTGCGTGCAGTCTGAAAAGCCTATCTCTTGGAAGTAGAAATAGACTAATGGTTACCAGATGGTGGAGACGGGGAGGGGTCAGTGGGTACAAAGTTACACAGCAGGAGTAACTCCAGTGATCTGTATGGCAGTAGGGTGACTGCCGGCAAGGGGACTCCCAAACTTCCTGGAAAATGGAAACTGGTTCATTTTAGTGCCAAAGAAAATTGAAATCCCATACATAGAGGGGTCATCAAAAAGTTCCCAGAGGGGCGGGCATTTGGCCCAGCAGTTAAGACGCCAGTTACAACGCCTGTATCCTGTATCAAAGTGCCCGAGTTCAATCGCAGCTCCGCTTCTGACTCCAGCCTCCTGCTAATGCACAGGGAGGCATCAATGGTGGCTCCTGTAGCTGGGTTCCTCCACCCACATGGGAGCTCTGGAGTGCATTCCCGGCTCCCAGCTCCATGTGGGAGTGAACCAGCAGATGGGAGCTTACTCTTCCCTGCTCATGGTTTTAAAAAAACATGGAAGAGGCCAGCGCGGCAGCTCACTAGGCTAATCCTCTGCCTGCAACTCCAGCACCCCGGGTTCTAGTCCCGGTTGGGGTGCTGGATTCTGTCCCAGTTGTTCCTCTTCCAGTCCAGCTCTCTGCTGTGGCCCAGGAAGGCATTGGAGGATGGCCCAAGTGCTTGGGCCTCTGCACCCTCATGGGAGACCAGGAGGAAGCACCTGACTCCTGGCTTCAGATCGGCATGGCATGGAAGATGCATATTATGAAAAAATCTGTGCACAGATTTCCAAATATTTTTTTGCACCAAAATGGACTTTTAATTCCATTTTCCTATGAACTTTTTAGAAGTACTCTTATAAATAAAAATACATTGTATATCTCAAAATAGGCAGCGGAGCCACCTTGTAGAAAACAGCTCATCTGCATGTTTCCACCCAACACTTCTCACTTCTGCCCATCCTGAACCCTGCTATGAGCAAGGTCAAGTTCCACAGACCTGGCTGCAGGGCCTGCCCCTCCCCCTCAGCAGCACCTCAAGCCGCGCCCTGCGTTTCGTGCCTGCGCCCTTCTCCCTCCTGTCCCAGCTCCTTGCGCACGCCCTCCAGATCCATGGCGACGCTGATCCAGTGGCTGCTGATCTCTGAAACTAGTACTCAAAACAGTCAGTTCTAGACCGTCCTGCCCGAGTCCTGGTCTGTCCTTCGAAGCGTCTGTGGGGCTTTGTCATTACTCATTCGTGTGATTATTAAATTCCCTTCCACCTTCCCCCTGGCCCCAGTGTGTCCAGATAGTTTGCACAGTGTCACGCAGAGCTGTGTGCGGGGGTTAGTGAGGATGCAAAAGAGAAAGGGGAGTTAGACTCTGTCCCTGCCCTGTGCCCTCTGGTCTACAGCCCGCAGATGGAAACAAGACAGAAATTATTGTTTATTTTTGTGGGCTTTTTTTGTTTGTTTTGTTTTTTGTTTTTTGTAAAGCAGAGAGACAGAGACAGATAGGGAGAGGACTCCCACTTGCTGGCTCACTCCCCAAATACCCACTATGCCCAGGGCTGGGCCAGGCTGAAGCCAGGAGCCAGGAGCTCCATCTAGGCCTCCCGTGTGGGTGGCAGGGACCCAGTCACCTGCTGCCTCCCATAGTGCTTTAGCAGGAAGCTGGAATTGGAAGTTGAGCTGGGACTCTGATATGGGATGTGGGTATCCTGAAAGGCACATTAACCACTGCCCCGAACTCCCGCTCCAGGAAATTTTCCTGATGTCCAGGGAGGGCAGGAGACGTGAGTCTGTGTGTAGGAGAAGCCAGCTTAGCGGTGCCTGGAAAAGTAACTGTCACAGTAATAGCTTACAGTCTTTTTGAGCACCAGCTGTGCACCTGTGACAGTGCTAGGAGTACTTTGGGCGAAGTCCTCCACCGAGCCTCTCGGTATTTCTCTGCAGTGAATAGCGTTACTTTCCCTAAGGGACGAGGAGTCGGCGGGCTGACAGATGGGTGCCTTTGTAGCCGCACATCTGCTGCACGGCAGGCAGGGCTGGAATGCTGCCCTCAAACTCTACCTCAAAGTGGGTTTGGAAGAACAAGTAGGCAGGCAGGTACTGACCACTTAGGACATTCAGGGTGCTGGCCGGACTCTCTCCCTATCCTGGTTCTTGTATGGCTCTCAATTCTGAATGAAAACTGAGCATCCATTTTTTTTGTGGCTGTTGTAATGACAGAGTTGATGGCTTGAAATGAGGGAAATGAATTCTCTCATGGTTTGGAAGCCAGGAGTCCAGAGGCAGGATCACTGGGCTGAAATCAGGTGTGAGCAGGACTCACTGTCTCCAGGGACCCCAGGGGAGGACCTGTTCGTGCCTCTTCCAGCCTCAGGTGCCTGCCAGCTTTCCCCAGCTTACAGCCATTCCATTCCCAAGTGCCTCCACAGTCACATCACCTTGTCCTCTCTTGGGAGTGACGTCTCCCTCTGCCTCTCTCATAAGGATACATGGGCCTGTGTTTAGGGCCCATTCCAATAATCTAGGCCAACACCGTTCAGTCCCTTGCACCTGCAAAACCCTTTTTTCTGAAGGTTCATTCACAGGGCCCAAGCATTAGGACTGGTCTCTTTGAGGGGTCATTATTTCATTTGTCCAAAAAGCCCCGAGCCGGTCAACCCCAGAATCAGCATAACGATCCATCTTTGAACACGCAAGGCCACGGCCACTTCTTATTCCAGACGATCTGGCAGGTGGAGCAGAGGCTGGGGGCCCTGGGCCAGTCCCACCCTGATGCTGTGCAGCCATGGGGCCTTCAACAAATCACTTAACACCCCTGAGCCTGCCTCCTCCTGCAGGAAGTGGAGATGCCAGAGAGACAAAAGGGCTTGATGGATGTGCCTGGACGAAATGTGAGGTGGGTTGTTCTCACCTGGGGGGAGGCAGGGGAGGCTGTGTAGCCTCTGCCAGGCCCACCTTCCTGGCCCAGCACCCTTACTCACTGCACTTCCTCCCTGCCTCCCACCCTCTGGTCTCGGTGCTTCAGCTGGGCTCTACTTCTTTCGTTTCCTTTACTGTTTAACTCACCCGTGTTGACAGTATCATCCTGTGGCGGGTGCTTGTCTTACCCGTTTCGCAGATGAGAAAACTGAGACACTGAAATGCTAACTGGCCACCAACTCTCAGAGTAGACTTCAGAGTCGGCTTTGTGCCTTCCTGTCTCCTGCCTGCTGTGCCTGCTGGTCCGTCTGCCTCAAAGACGCTTCCCCCTTTTACACGTCTTGACCAATTCCTGTCCCTGCTGCAGGGTCGGCACTTGTTTGTTTTTTGTTTGTTTGTTTGTTTTTAAATGTGTTTATTTGAAAGGCAGAGTTACAGAGAGGGAGAAGGAAAGAGAGTGAAGGGGAGAGACAGAGAGAGATATCAAGCGATCAAGAGATCGATCTTCCATCCCCTGGTTCACTCCCCACATGTCCACGATGGCCAGGGCTGGGCCAGGCCAAAGCCAAGAGCCAGGAGCTTCATCCTGGTCTCCCAGGGCTGGCGCACACCACCCTGGCTGTAATTGCTCGTTCCCCACTGTGCTGCCTCCATGACAGCAGGATAGGAACGCAGCTCATTTGTGGGTGAGTCACCTGCATCTGTGATACACTCACAGGCATCCATTGCATGTGTGTAAGATTGTGTGTGTGTATGTGAGAGAGAGAGACAGACAATTGGCAGGTGGATGAGTGAGTGCATACACAGGTGGACAGGTTAACTTGTACGGCTGGATGAGAAGGTTTTTGGATGGGTGAATTGGTGGGCAGGTAGGTATTTGGATGCATGGATGCTGGATAGTTCAGCCAGCTGTACTAATTCCCACCACCTCCTCTTTTAGCAGATCAAACTGCTTATAATTGGCAGGTGTCTACACACTTCTGCCCTGAAGTCACAGAAATCCACAAGCAAAGTAGCTCTCATTTCCCTGAGCTAGAAAAGACCACAAGGGGGTACTCAAAGAAACCAGGAGTTATGAACACAGCTAAATACGGCTGAGCAGTGACCAGAGACCAGGCAGGGTGTGTAGCAATGCTGTTTGTCCAAGCAATACTTGTTGAATTCCCAGAAATGGGCCGGGCTCTGTTCTAGGCACTGGGAATACATCAGAGAGCGAAGTAGACAAAAACCTTCATCCTCACAGTGTTCACGGCCTCCCAAGGATATTATCTCATTTAATCTTTTTTTTTTTTTTTTAGATTTATTTATTTATTTGAAAGTCAGAGTTGCATAGAGAGAGGAGAGGCAGAGAGAGAGAGAGAGAGAGAGAGAGGTCTTCCATCCACTGGTTCACTCCCCAGTTGGCTGCAACAGCTGGAGCTGTACCAATCCGAAGCCAGGAGCTAGGAGCCAGGAGCCAGGAGCTTCTTCCGGGTCTCCCATATGGTGCAAGAGCCCAAGGACTTGGGCCATCTTCTACTGCTTTCCCAGGCCATAGCAGAGAGCTGGATCAGAAGTGGAGCAGCCAGGACTAGAACCGGCACCCATATGGGATGCTGGCACCGCAGGCAATGGCTTTACCCGCTACACTACAGCGCCGGCCCCCTCATTTAATCTTACCAGTCCCACAAGGCCAGAGGCCACAAACCTCATGATGACAATCCTGGTAGCTGCGGAAGTGGCCCGTGTCTGGTGAGCCCTTCCTATGGCTGGGCTCTGCTCAGCTCACTTCCTTCTGACGTTAGACTTGCAAGTCTTGGGGTGTTTTTTGAATTGATGTAGAAGTCTCCCAACTTATAATTAACGATTAGCCATCCAGCGGCACTTAACACATCTACAATATTGTGCAACCCCCACCTCTGTCTACTCCTAAAACATTTTTACCACCTCAGTGGGAAACTGCATGCCCATTAAGCAATTGCTGCAGCCCCTGTTCCCCATCACCCTCCCCAACAATCGGCATCTGTCTATGGACCCACCTGTGCTGGACGCGTCCAGGAACGCAGCTGTACAATGGGTGGCCGTTTATGTCTGGCTGCCTTTGGTTTGCATGATATTCCCAAGGTTCCTCCACATGGTAGCATCAGTACTCCGTTCCTTTCTGTGGCTCTGTGATATGTCACTGTGTGCCAGGCCACAGTCGGCTTAGCCATTCATCCAGGGATAGGCGTTTGGGCTCCTTCCACTTTTTGGCTATTGTACTGTGAATGTTTGTGTGCAAGTCCTTGTCTGAACAGAGTTCCGGGTAAATAGCTTGAAGTGGAGTGTCTGGGTCCCAGCATCATTCTTTTTAACTCTTTGAACCACTTCACATTCCTAGAAGGAGAAACAAGAGCAGGAGAGGTCAAGGAAGTAGGCCGAGGCTACTCAGCTTGTAAGTGGCTCTGCAGGGACTTGAACTTGACTCCAGGGCCCTTGCTCTGAGCAGCCAGACTGTCCTCACTCCCACGCGAGTTCCTGGAGTTAGGGACAAGAACCCCACATGGTCTCCGTCAGATTCCCCCACGTCCTGCCAGAGCCACCTTCCTTCCTTCTCCCTGGGTGGGTACTGCTGGGGGCGAGGGGCGGGGCCGGTCGCCTTCCGAGGTGTGGGCGACAGTTACTAATGCCGCACTGGCTACAGTCCAGCTCCCTTTTTCGGATTATTATTATTTTATTCGACGAGATTGATGTGCCGGGTCAGCACATCATCCAGGCTGTAAGAAGAGCTGTGAATGCCGTGCCCAAGATAAATTGCAGCCCTGGAAGAGGTTCACAGCCTTTCCCTGCCTGTCTGAGTGCTCTCCCGAATCCTCATCAATCCTTGTCTGGGGGGAAGAAAAGGACGGGCCGCGTCTGCAGCTGGCGTGGGGGTGGGGGGACGGCACATCTGTCAGGGACCCTGAATGGCTCACGGCCCAGATGCTCCTTCCCGCACTGCCATGCCGTCCGCGGAGGGGGCAGCTCGGGCGTTAATGTGACAATGACCACGTTGGAAGAGCCTTGGTATTTCAGCCTGCTTGATGGCCTTGCCGTGCGAGGCCGAGCAAGCCCCCCTGTCTGGGGACTCTGGGAGTCCCTTCATTTTCCTCCTCTCTTAATCATCCCTCCTCCAGTGCCCGTTCCCAGATGCCCCCCACCCCCGAGAGTCCATCAGGAATCCTTGCGCCTGGGCATCCCAGGACAGCCAAGCTCGCTGGCCAGCCAAGAGGGTCAAAGATGGCGATAACTGATCTTGAGCTTCAGGAGCACAGGTACCTCGGTGCCTCTTCTCGTTACAAACCCAGAGAACTGCTGTGTAGCTCCTGTCTTGGCCTTGCCAAGTCTGGCTCCTGCTCCGCCTCTCGGACCTCATCACCCACCACTTCCTCCCCTGCTCCCTGTGGAGCAGCCACGCTGGGCTTCACAGTGCCCCCAGCGCTGCGCTACCAGAGCTGTGGCTCTGGATTTCAATCCACCAAGTTTCAAATTCACTTCCTCAGCCACACTGTGTTTCAAATGCTCAATCGTCACGTGCAGGGCCGGGCATTTAGCAGCCAGTAAGATGCTGCTTGGTGCCTCTGCATCCCATGTTGGGGAGCCCAAGTTCAAGTCCAGGCTCTGCCCCTGATTGCCGTTTCCTGCTAATGCTCACCCTGGGAGGCAGCAGGCGATGACCCAAGTATCCTGGTCCCTGCCACTCAAGTGGGAGACGGGGGTACAGCTCCTGCCTCCTGGAGCTCAGGTAAGGAGTGATGGAGGGAAGATCTGAGCCCAGTTGGGAGCTCAGGACCCGCACTCTTGCGACCCTGCAGTGCCGCTGCCCCTTTCAAGTGCCCCACACGAGTCTCAGAGATGTGCTTGTTTTCTGTTTCCCCATCTGAGAAATGGGAAGAATGGCAGCTGCCTGCTAGCTATATAAGCCCGCGGAGTCAAAGCCTATCCCAAGAATGTTCTAGAACAGCACTGTCCAACAGAACTCCCTGCATTGATGGAACCATCTTGTACTTGCATTGTGTAGCGTGGTAACCACAAGCTGCTTGTGAATTCAATTTTATTGAATTGAAAGAGCGGGAGAGGCCTTCTGTGTGCTGGTTTACTCCCCAAATGTCCACGACAGCCAGGGAGGGCTAGGCCAGGCTGAACCCGGGAGCAGAGGACTTAGTCTGGGTCTCCTGGATGAGTGGCTGCCGTCTGCTGCCTCAGGGTGTGCATTAGCAGGAAGCCAGAATCAGGAGCAGAGCTGGGACTTCAAACCCAGGCACTCCGAGATGGGGTGGGATGCAGGCGTCCCAAGCAGCGTCGTAACGGCTGTGTCAGACGCCTGCCCTGGGCTGTCTTTTCTGCAGGGGTCAGGGAGGAGCCTTCCCTTGTGCTGTCTCGGCTCAACACGGTTCTGGTTCAGCCTGTGTAGCCTAACGTCCTGGACAAGAGGTTCCACCAGGGCCAGATTCCCTGAGCGCCCAGCCCCATTGGTTTTTCTCCAAGTCCACGGGAGGAGGGGGAGGGTGGGCCATAGTGAAGGAGATGTTTGCTTGATATAAAAGACATGAGGATTCATGGGGCTTTTTGTGCCATTAAAATGCCTGCATTTTCTGGGCCCTGAACCCAGCACTTCTGCTCCCAGAGTGGTTTCCCATTGATTGTGTCCTTTTCCTTCCTGGAGGTCAAACATCTCCCACTCTCCCTCCCCCACCCCCCTCCCCCAGCAGACATCTGTCTACACCAGGGTGGGTCTGCCATCTAAGCTTCGGTTCTCACAGCGCTCCCTCCTGTGTGCAGAGATGCGAGGCTTCTCTTTCCCATGGAAACGAGAAACTCCATGAAGAGCCAGCCACACCTGTCCCAGAGAAGGGGCTAGCTCAGGGACTCCCAGCCAGGGGGACATTGGGCAGTTCCAGGAAGCAGTTTTGGTTGTATTCAGAGGGCAGAACCAGAGATGCTGTTCACTTCCTGCCAAGCGCAGGACAGCCCCCTGCAGCTGAGAACCATCTGACGCCAATGGCAGTGGGAACGCTGGGTTAAACTTTGCTTTATGGCCCTGGGTCAGCTCCCCTAATGTGTGAGCTGAATTAGGTCCCCCAAAACTTCCATGTTGAACTTTCAACCCATAGTACCCTAAAATGAGGCTGTATCTGGGGATAGGATCTGTAAAGAGGTAACTTACTGAGTTAAAGCAGACCGGTAGGGTGCGCCAGGGTGCTTACATGAAGAGCGGAGTTGGACGTGGACACAGAGGGGAGACCACGTGAAGATGCGGCAGCCGTGCCAGCTGGGGAGGGAGGCCTCAGAATAACGCCGCTGACACCTTGATCTGGTCCTTGGAGCCCCCGGCACTCTGAAATGGCAGAACTAGAGCAAAGGACACCAAAGTCTGCATGGCCTCCATGACAGTCCCTGACTCCTGGCTCATCACAGTCCAGTGCAGGTCAGCTGGGTGGCTCTGCTCAGTGCAGGTGTTTAGGGATCCAGGCTTCTCCCACGAGTGAAACTACCATCCCTTGAGAACAGTTGTTCACACTTTGGATGTCCATAAAAATCATCCACGGGGTTTATTCACACGCTGCTTCCTGGGCCTCACCGCTAGGGATTCTGATTCACATGCCCCCCTGAAGAGCCCGAGATTCTGATCCCTAGCAAACAATCAGGTGGTGCTGTTGTGGCTGGTGCAGGGACCACCAGCCTAGAGTAGCGAGGGCCCAGGACCTCATGGCCTCCCTGGGACCTCGCCACCCAGCTGATCTTGTGAACAAAGAGAAGTTGGAGGAGTGCATGGAAAGTCTTAGGCCCCACGAGGTGGTGCAGGTCACTTGCATCCTGATTTTCCTGCTGGCTGGAACTCAGCCAGGGTCCCCCCCCCCCCACAAAGGAGGGCATTCTGGGAAATCTTCCTGAGGTCCGAGGGTAGGGAGGAAAAAATGGGACTTGGACAAAATCTCTGCCACATTCTGTAAGATTTTTTCAGCCTCTCTCCCACCCGCCAGGTAACCACTTGTGGTTTATTTGCTGTGTGTGTGTATCTCTCACAGGCTAGAATACTGAGTGTTGTGCACAAGTTAACATACATGGTATCCCATGCATACCCTTTTGCACCTTACGTTGCCACACAACATTGTGTTTTTGGGTTTTGTGTATGAGGGTACTTCAAAAAGTTCATGGAAAGTAGAATTGAAAGATAAGCTTAGGGGCCGGTGCTGTGGTGTAGCCGGAAAAGCCGCCACCTGCAGTGCCAGCATCTCATATGGGTGCCAGTTCAAGTCCCGGCTGCTCCACTGTGGTGGAATGAGAAAGCCATGCCAAGATGGCTGCTGGCAAGTGAACTCTGTTACTCAGGAATAGCTTTGAAACCCACCTGGCAACGGAGCCTGCCTGGCAACAGGCTGTGATTGGTTAGGGTATAGACCGCCCCTTGACCAGATTGGCTGCCTCGGCTATATAAGCAGCTGTACCAACTGAAATAAATGAGTCTGCAGGCTGCTCCCCTGTGGCCCACTTTCATCCGACTCCCGGGGTCTGTGTGGTGACTCTGCGCCTCTTGCCCCCACCACGCTCCTCCTCTCAGAACAAATCTTCAGCAACATCTGGCACCCAACGTGACTAAAAGTGTGTCGGACTTGGCGAGGTCCCCCCTTGATTTCGGCAAGTAGGCCCCTCCGTGTTTTGTGTGCTGTTCGGTTCTGTGAGGGTGAGCACAGAACCCCCTCCTACGCCCCTTTCCTTGTCCTTGTCCTCGGTCGAAGTGACCCCAGGTTAGGCACACACCGCCCAGAAGCGGCTCCTCCTTTTACTTCCGGTTCGCCCAGCGAATTCACATAAGGGACTGATCATCCCAGAATTCGGAACCAAGTCATCTTCCCTCACTCGAGAGAGGTGACGCTCCAGAGACACCATGTGGCCATACGGCCTTGACCTGAAGAATCAAGGAAGTCCCCCACTAAGCACAGGACAAACGTATGATCTGATACACCACTGTCTGTTCGTCTAACATAGGGAACCCCTGCATAATGTCGTCAGCCGCTGAGGTGCTAGAAATTTGCTTTGTTATGGCAGCAGTGCTGTGCGTGTCTTTCCTTTGGCTAGAGTTGGTATGGCATGCCACTCTCAAGCGCTCAAATATGGGAAAGATACCCCCCTCTCAGAAACCCACACAGATTACCAAACATAATGAATCTGTGAGTGATAAGAGCCTGTCACTCCATGCCACTGCCTCACAGGCAACAGTTGATGATTTAGGGAGAGAGTTCCGGCAGTGAAAATGACATGACGCAGACAACACAGCAATGCCTGGTCAGCCACCCCCCAAATACCTGTGGGATGAACTTAGACAACCTTGAGGCAATAACCCATGTCAGGTCATCCCGTCCGCACCCAGTGAGGATCCCCACATTTGTGGCACTTCCCATCCAGCTCTCTGCTATGGCCTGGGAAAGCAGTAAAAGATGGCTCAAGTCCTTGGCCACCTGTGCCTGCATGGGAGACCCGGAAGAAGCTCCTGGCTTCTGGCTTTGGATCGGTGCAGCTCCGGCCATTGCATCCAATTGGGGAGTGAACTAATGGATGAAAGACCTTTCTCTCTCTCTGCCTCTACCTCTCCTTCTCTCTGTGTAACTCTGACTTTCAAGTAAATAAATAAAAATCTTTAAAAAAAAAAAAAGCTTATTTGAGGGCAAAAAAAAAATTGTGAAATCCATGCATAGTTTTTTCATAATAGATGTTTTCCATGAATTTTTAAGATTCCCTTTATGCGACCAGTGCTGCGGCTCAATAGGCTAATCCTCTGCCTGCAGCGCCAGCACACCAGGTTCTAGTCCCAGTCGGGGCTCTGGATTCTGTCCAGGTTGCCCCTCTTCCAGGCCAGCTCTCTGCTGTGGCCAGGGAGTGCAGTGGGGGATGGCCCAGGTCCTCGGGCCCTGCACCCGCATGGGAGACCAGGAGAAGCACCTGGCTGGTGCACCCATGCAAACCCAGGTGTGTTCCCTGAACCCACAGCTGCTGTATCACCTGGCACCTGTCAGAAATGCAGATGGTGGACTGGACATTTGGTGCAGTAGTTCATAGCCTGACTGGGACAGCCTCACCCCATCGCAGAGTGCCTGGGTTTGAGCCCCAGCTCTGTTTTCAACTCCACACCCTGGGAGGCAGGATCGTGGCTCAAGTACTTGGGTTCCTGCCACCCATGTGGGAGGCCTGGATTGAATTCTGGGCTCCTGGTTTTGGCCTGGCTCTGGCTGTTGTGGGCCACTGGGGAGTGAACCAGCAGATGAACAATTTTTTTTTCTTTTGCCCTTGCTCTCTCTACCTTTCAAATAAATTTTAAATTTTTTTTAAATGCAAATTCTCAGATCCTGCCTCAGACCCAGTGATTCAGAAACCCTGGCCGTGGGGCCCTGCAGGAGATGCCTCAACAAGCCCTGCAGGTGTCTGGACCGTGCAGTGAAGTCTGAGAACCACTGAGCCTTATGGGTAGGGGTAGCTCCAGTTCTCAGTTTGTTCACTTCAAGTGCTGTCTCGCGGTCCGTGGTTCACCTACCCTACTGTGACAGTCAGATTGCTGCTTCATTCTTTGCTTGATGAAAGTGTATTGATGAGTGTCTGGACACACCCAGGTTTCTCTAACAGTCACCTAGAAATGGAATTGCTGGACTGAGGGTCTTCAGCTTTGTCAGGAATCCCCCAACGGTTCTTTCTCTTCTGGACTTTACACGTCCTCCAGTGCCGACAACAGGTTGCTGTTTGTCCGTGCCTTGCTTTAAACTATTTTTTTTTAAACATTTATTTATTTGAGAGTCAGAGTTACAGAGAGGGAGGCAGAGCAAGAGAGCTCTTCCATCCGCTAGTTTACTCCCCAAATGGTTTCAACAGCCAGAGCTGGGCCGATCCAAATCCAGGAGCCAGGAGCTTCTTCTGGGTCTGCCACGCGGGTGCAGGAGCCCAAGGACTTGGGCCATCATGGAGGGCTGGATCAGAAGTGGAGCAGCCACAACTTGAACCATATGAGATGCTGGCACTGCAGGCGGCAGCTTTTCCCGCTACGCCACAGCTCCAGCCCCCTTGCTTTAAGCTTTTAGCCACCACTTTGAGGTCCATAGTCTTCAAGGAGGACCAGGAGCAGGTGTCCAAGGGAGCAGTGTGTTGTAGAGGCTCTGGGATGGCACGTGGAGGCAGAGCCGGGCTGCACCTCTTTCACCACCCGTCTTTTCCTGGGTGCTCACTGGGCCACTTCCTGCTGCCGGATTGTTTTCTGTACTGCCAGAGGCACCCGTGGGCAGTTTCCCTTCTCCCTGGTCCGGGAGAGAGCACCTCTGGGGTCCCTGTGTCAGAGCACTGCAGACAAACAGGAGCAGCAGAGTGCGTGCACAGGAGAGATTCATTTCCAGGAATGGGCTTGCAAGGCTGTGAGGTCTGATGGTCACGGGCCGGGCTGGGAACTCAGGCAGCCGCGGCTGCTGCGGTCTCCAAGCGCACGGTCCCCTTTCTCAGGACCGCTTGCTCCTAAGATCTTGCAACTGATTGGATGTGGCCCCGCCGCGGTTGTCAAGGGTGACCTCAGTGGTAGATGTTTGCTCAAGTACAAACACCCTCCCAGCCACGCCTGGGTCAAGGTGTGGGTGCGTCACCAGTACTGCAGCCTTGCTAGTGCCATCAACACGTGGAGCTGACTGCCACAGTCCCCCGTCGACCCCGATGCCAGCTTTGGGGCTGAGGCCAGCGTTTGGTCACAGCAAGAAAGCATCCATCTAGTCCAACTTTCTGAAAGCGTTCGAATCAGAAGTGGTCGTCGAATTTGGTCGAAGAGCATCCGCGTGTTCTCCTTCGAGCCTGTGATAACTGGGTTTCCTAGCAGTGCTTGCATTCCTGAAATGAGCGCCCTTGACCCGGCTACAGTACCCTTTGAATGCACTTGTGGGTGCTGTGTGCTTTGCCGTCTGTGTTTGTCAGTGTTCTGCGGTGACCGCTCAGTCATCCCATCTGCTGGAGAGCTTCCTCCTGCAGCTGGCAGCCCATGGACCTCAGCAGAAATGCAGATTCTCATTTTTTTTAAAGATTTATTTATTTATTTATTTATTTGAGAGGGAGAGGGAGAAGGAGAGGGAGAGGAAGAGGGGGTCTTCTATCTGCTGGTTCACTCCCCAGATGGCCGCAACAGCTGATCTCATTTTGAGATTCTCAGCTGAAAGGCAAAGGGGATGGGGACGTTGGGTGTTGGGTGGCTCTTGCTGTCTCCGTGCCAGGGCAATCAGCCCTTTTTTTATAGAGGAAGGACCTGAAGTTCAGCAAGGGGCGTTCACTTTCCCAGGGTCACACAGCAAGGCTGAGGCAGAGCTATGACGTGAGAGGTCAAGTCCTCCAGGTGCCCAGGGAGATGTCCCCAGGGACTCACAATAATAGTAGAAGAAGCAATGCTATAGAATGATAGAGTGCAGTAGTAATAAACGGCTGCCGTGCCTGGTGCTCTCGTCAGGGCTTCCCCAACGTGCACTCAGCTCATCCTTGCAGTCCCCCTCTGGGCGAGACTCTTCTTGTCCCCAGTTTGCAGCTGAGCAGACCGAAGCACAGAGAAGTCCAGTGCCTCGCCAGGGCAACCACGTGGCAGGGCCAGGAGCTTCCATTTGCTTTTTCACTCCCCAAATGCCCCCACAATAGCCAGGACTGGGCCAGGCTGAAGCCAGGAGCGAGGAGCTTCATCCTTGTGTCCCACATGGATGGCGGAAACCCAGGCACTTGAGCCACCACCGTTGTTAGCAGGAAGCTGGAGTCAGGAGCCAGAGCCTTGCTTGAACCCAGGCACTCTGATACAGTATGTGGGCATCACAGTTGGCATCTTGACCACTGTGCTTAATGCCTGCCTCTGCACCTACTCTTTTTTAAAAATATTTCACTTATTTGATAAGACAGAGTTACAGGGAGAGGGAGAGACAAAGAGGGAGGTCTTCTGTCCACTGGTTCACTCCCCAAATGGCCACAACAGCCAGAGCTGAGCTGATCCCAAGACAGGAGCCAGGAGCTTCTTCTACACCTCCCACGCGGGTGCAGGGGTCCAAGCACTTGGGCCATCCTCCGCTGATTTCCCTGGTGTGATATAGCAGAGAGCTGGATCAGAAATGGAGTAGCATTGAACTGACGTCCATATGGGATGCCAGGCGCTGCAGGCCGGGGCTTCAACACACTGTGCCCCTGCACCTACACATTTTTCTCCAGAAACCTTTTATTTAAGGAATACAAATTTCATGCATTTCGTAAGTACAACTTTAGGAATATAGCAATTCTTCCCACCCACACTTCCACTCCTCTCCCTCCTCCCTCTTCTATTCCCATTCTTATTATACATATGATTAACTCTATACTAAATAAGTTGTCCAATAAATTGTATTAAAAAAAAAAAAGTTCATCAATAGTCGAGACAAGGGCTGTTCAAAGTCTTTGCATTTTGAAGTGTTAATTTCACTTCTATAGATTACCTTTGAGGTGCTCTATTAGCTATCACAGATCAGGGAAAACATATGGTATTTGTCTTTTTTGGACTGGCTTATTCCACTAAGTATGATGTTTTCCAGTTTTATCCATTTTGTTGCAAATGACCAGATTTCATTTTTATTTTTACTGCTGTGTAGTATTCCGTGGTGTACATATCCCGTATTCAGTCTTCAGTTGACAGGCCTTTCGGTTGATTCCATGTCTTAGCTATTGTGAATTGAGCTGCAATAAACATGGCAGTACAGATAACTCTATCATATGAAATAAGTATTTCATTTCCTTTGGGTGGGTTCCAGGAGTGGATGGCTGGGTCATATGGTAGGTCTATATTCAGATTTCTAAGGTATCTCCATGCTATCATCCACAGTGGCCATACCAGTGTACATTCCCACCAACAGTGGATTAGGGTACCTCGCCAGCATTTGTTGTTGATTTCTGTCTGAAACCTCATTGTGGTTTTGATTTGCATTTCCCTGACGGCTAGTGATCCTGAGCATTTTTTCATGTGTCTGTTGGCCATTTGGATTTCCTCTTTTGAAAAATGCCTATTTAAGTCCTTTGCCCATTTCTTAGCTGGGTTGTTTGTTTTGTTGTTGATGAGTTTATTGATCTCTTTATATATTCTGGTTATTAATCCTTTATCTGTTGCATTGTTTGCAAATACTTTTCCCCATTCTGTCAGTTGCCTCTTCACTTTGCTGAGTGTTTCTTTTGCAATGCAGAAGCTTCTCAATTTGATGTAATCCCATTTGTCAATTTTGGCTTTGATTGCCTGTGCCTCTGGGGTCTTTTCCAAGAAGTCTTTGCTTGTGCCAATGTCTTGCACAGTTTCCTCAATGTCCTCTAATAATTTGTTGGTATCGGGTTGTAGATTTAGGTCTTTAGTCCATGTTGAGTGCATTTTCACGTAAGGTGTAAGGTAGGGGTCTTCATACTTCTGCATGTGGAGATCTGCACAGACACTCTTATCCACTGCACTGCTCCTGCCTGTCTATCCCCTTCCCTCCCCGCTCCTGCAGCCGCCACCCCAGGTGCAACACACCCTCGTTCCCCTGTGTCCCCCTCAGGTACCTGGCTGTCCCCTCTTCTGTCTCCTGGGTTTGTATGTCATTTTGTTGTTTTGTTTTCCCTCCGTTCCCTGGGAGACTCGCAAAGGCTACATTCTGCCACCAAGGGAACCTCAGGGACAGAGCGTGAGCCGGCACCTGGGATTTCCCTGTATCCCAGCAGCCTCCACTGGTGGGGGGGGGGTCTTGGCATTATTTATTTATTTATTTATTTATTTACCTATCTATCTGTCTATCTAGTCCTGCCCACTCCACACCCCACAAGCTGTCGTGCCCCAGTGGGGAAGATGAAAACCGGCCACAGACAATGGAGGACAAGGCTCGCCACATGGCCCCCGCAGTTTAATTTCCTTTAATTTATTTTATATTGAACCAAATAATACTGTTTGTTTTTAATGGCAAACACTCAGCAGGGAGGAGGGGCAGCCAGGCCCCCTCCTGGGGAATTAGGAGCACAGCTGCTAGTTTAATGCTCCCGCCCTCTCCCACCCTCCTCCTGTGCCCACCCTTGGCGCGGGGGGCCTTGGGAAATCGATTTCCAGGTTGAAAGATGATGCCTTTCAGCAGCTCCCGTGGTCACTGCTGGAGAGTGGGCCTGGCTGCGCCGCAGCTGCCGTCATCCCTGTACCCAAGGCCCACCCTTCTCTGGGCCTAACTGCAAAGCGGAGGGCGCTGGCCATGGCTGTTCTGGGTGGCCACCCTCCCCTGCCCAGTGCTAAGTGTCTCAGGCAGGCACCGGGAACAAGAGGGGAAGTGGAGGAGCCCAGGGGCTGGGCACAGCCAGACCCGAGTGCCTTCAGCTGCCATCCAGCACCTGGGAGCAGAGTCAGGCCTGCGCCCCCGACCTGCTGCATTGGAATCTGCATTTTAACCCAACCCCCAGTAACTCCTGTACTTAGGAAAGTGGCAGAAGGGCTGGGCAAGATGAGGCCAAAGGCCCCGGCGTGAGTGCTGCCAGGACACATGACCTCTCCCCTCCTAGCCTCCCTCTGCAGGTGCTCTCTGGACACCACAGCGTGCCAGGCACTGCGCTGGACAGCGGAGCTCCCCATACCTGGGACCTCCTAGCTCAAAACTCAGGTCCAAGGGTGTGGGGGCAGGCAGGGAAGCAGTAACTCCAGGCCCTCTTGGAAAACAGAAGGGGTCTCCAAACCCGCCCCCAGCAAAGTCTTCCTAGAGATGGGAACCACGGAACCCAGTTTCAAGGCCTGGGTGGGAATCAGCCAGGCAACATGAAGCCGACAGGGCCTGCCCAGGGGAGGGGCAGCCAGAGCCGTGGCACAGAAGTGGGCAACAGTTTGGTGCCTGCGTTTCTCCAGATCCCTCTCAAACATCTCATTCCGCTGTGCACAGGGGCCCGTTGAAGGTGTGCGATGACTTTCAGAGGAAGGAATGGTGGAGTACGAGTGCTGGGGTGAACTTGCACACAGCGCAAGACGGGGAGGCCCAAGCACATGGCTCCCTGTCCTACCTTTCCAAACCACAGTGTGGGGACACAGCGCAACCCCTGCCCTGGGGTGCTGCGGGATTAATGAGCCATCGGATGCCAATCATCTCCTTGCGAGCTCAGTGACTGGGGAAGCAGCCTTGGAAGAGTCCACCGCACCTGGCCTTGGGCGGGGGCTGCTGCTCTGTGGGTCTCCGTCGCCTGCCCCCACTGGGGTGGTTGGATGGGTTTCTGTCAGCCTGTGCAGAAGGTTCCAGAGTGGATGGGCAAAGCCGGGGCACTGGGGTCAGTGGATCTGAGTTGGAATGCCGGTCGTGCTATTTTTGTCAGTATCTCCTCTGGTCATCCCTTGCCCCTCTCTGTGCCTCAGTTTCCCCAGCTGTGAAAAAGGAAAGAATGGCTTTTACCTCCCAGGGGTGAGAGGGAGTTGTGCAACAAGGTGAGAAGCAGATTGAGGCAGCACAGGTGGGTGTGCGCGGCCGTTCCTGGCAGCTCAGGGCGCTCTGTGCGCGTCTGGTTTTTCCTTTCTGAGCATCTCCCCCTGGTGACTTCACGTGGAAGGCTCGGCCTTGCTACCCCACAGATCGTTGGCCCTTTGAGGCTTGGCAGGTCTTGGGCCTGCTCCTTGGGACCCAGAGGTACTGAGGGCAGAGCTTAGAATAGGCCAAAAACCCGGCGCTGCGGCTCAATAGGCTAATCTTCCGCCTGCAGCGCCGGCACACCGGGTTCTAGTCCCGGTCAGGCGCCGGATTCTGTCTCGGTTGCTCCTCTTCCACTCCAGCTCTCTGCTGTGGCCCGGGAAGGCAGTGGAGGATGGCCCAAGTGCTTGGGCCCTGCACCCCATGGGAGACCAGGAGAAGCACCTGGCTCCTGGCTTTGGATCAGCGCAGTGCACCGGCCGCGGCAGCCATTGGAGGGTGAACCAACGGCAAAGGAAGACCTTTCTCTCTGTCTCTCTCTCTCACTGTCCACTCTGTCAAAAAAAAAAAAAAAGAAAAGAAAAAGAAAGAAAGAATAGGCCAAAAAGAAAAAAAAAGGATGAAATGGTTTTCTTGCTAAGAACCTATCTGAGCCGGTCCTGGGCTTAGTCTTGGGGCAGCCTGGTTTTGCTGTCACCTGTGCATCCTCAGACAAGTTCATGGCTTTGAGTGCCTCGTCTGCCCCTGTGACGGTACAGGCTAAATATCTTAGCCAAAATGCTAGGGGCCAGAAGTGTTTCTTCTGACTTCAACAATTTCGGTTCGCGACCACTGGCATGGAGTATCCATTGAGCACCCATAATTTGAAAATCTGCCCCACAATGCTCTGCTCTCTGGTTACAGATGCTTAGCCTGTCTTATCCTCCCCAGGAGGGCTCCGTGAGGTTGGGAAGGATTGGTGCCGTTTCCAGGGCCTGCTTGGTCTTAGCTGTTAGGATACCACCGGTCCGTGCCTTCAGGGCCTGCACGAAACGGAGGGAGAGGGAGACCCAGAAGAACAGGGGCAGCACAGAGGGAGAGGGCCCTGGGACACGGAGCCCTGGTCTCTGCTGTGTGCTCATTCCTGGTGCCTGGCACACGGCAGCCCCTCACAGGTGGGCGCTGAAAGACTGTAGCAGAGGCAGGGCATGATGGGGAGAAGGGCCCTGATCTGTGTCCCTGCAGCTTGACCAGGTCACGGCAGGGCCCTGGGGCTTCCTGTTACCCAGAGCAGCCCCATCCGCACACTGCGGGAGGCAGGGGATTGAGTCCCTGTGGCCAGGCCTCGGTGTCTGGGGCTGTTCTATTTTAAGAGGAGAAAGTTGGCCAGCGCCGTGGCTCACTTGGTTAATCTTCCGCCTGCGGCGCTGGCACCCCAGGGTTCTAGTCCCGGTTGGGTCACCAGGTACTAGTCCCAGTTGCTCCTCTTCCAGGCCAGCTCTCTGCTGTGGCCCAGGAGGGCAGCAGAGGATGGCCCAAGTGCTTGGGTCCCTGCACCCGCATGGGAGACCAGGAAGAAGTGCCTGGCTCCTGGCTTCAGATCAGCGCAGTGCCGGCTGTAGTGGCCATTAGGGGAGTGAACCAACGGAAGGAAGACCTTTCTCTCTCTCTCTCTCTCTCTCTCTCTCTCTCTCTCTAACTCTGCCTGTCAAAAAATAAAAAAAATTTTTAAAATTACAAAAAGAGGAGAAAGTCTTTGAGTACCTCATCCACAATCCTGCAGCCTTCCAGTGGTGTTCAGAGGGGTGTCTCTAGGTCTCTTCCCAGCTGACACCCTTTCCTTCACTTGCCAGATTTTTTTTTTAAGATTTATTTATTTAATTTGAAAGAATTACACAGAGAAGGAGAGGCAGAGAGAGAGAGAGAGAGGTCTTCCATCCGCTGCTTCACTCCCCAGTAGGCTGTAACAGCCAGAGCTGCGCCAATCCGAAGTCAGGAGCCAGGAGCTTCCTCTGGTGCTCCCACGTGGGTGCAGGGGCCCAAGGACTTGGGCCATCTTCTACTGCTTTCCCAAGCCATAGCAGAGAGCTGGATCGGAAGTGGAGCAGCCAGGATTTGAACCGGCGCCCATATGGGATGCTGGCACTGCAGGTGGTGGCTTTATCCGCTGCACCACAGTACCAGCCCCCACTTGCCAGATGTTTTGAACTTCACTTAGCTCCCACCTGCCACCCCCAGACTGTGCCCTTCTCTTACTCCCTCTGCTGGAAACGCCATCTCCCTGGCCCCTCAGCCCTGTCTGGCTGACTCTAATCGCCCTGTCATCCTGGGGTCTCTGTTTAGATGTCACTTCCACTGGGAAGCCTGCCCTCACCTGGCCCCAGGTGGGATTGGGTGACTCACCTGTGTGCTTCCACGGCCCCTAGGCTACTTCTGTTTTGAATGCATCACGCGATGTTGTGATTGCTGGGTTTCTGCCCCACTAGACTTCACGTGCAGAGAACAGGAACCAGGTCTCTTGTATGTTTTGTCTCATCCCCAGTATGGCACACGGCACAGAGTAGGTGCTCCAGTCACCTGTGCTGGGGCTAAGGGATGGCAGTGTTGCAAAGCTACAGTGTGTTGGCTGTCTTGAATTTCTTGATTTTTAAACGGGAGACCCTGAATTCTTACGTTTTATACTGGGCGTCACACATCCGGGTGACAGATCCAGTCTGAGGGGTGGCCAGGACCACAGCAGCCAGGGGGTGGCCTCTTCCCATTGTGCCACGGAAACCAGCCCATCCGGGATGCCCCAGCCGTTCCACCTGGCCGCTGTCCTGGTGACAGCAGTAATTCTCTCTTCCCCGATGCAGTTTCCTATGGCTACGGTAACTAATTACCCGACCTTTGCGGCTTTAAAACCCCATGGTTTTATTATCTTACAGTTCTGGGGGTCAGAAGTGTCCCTGAGCTGAAGTCAGCGTGGCAGCAGGGCGGCCCCCTTCTGGCAGCTCCAGGGGAGAATCTGTTTCCTTCCTTGCAGAAGAGGAAACTGAGGCTGAGACCCCCAGCTGGGGCAGGGGGCTGTCTAGTTGGAAGCTCGGGGCTCCCAGCCACTAGGAAAGGAGGCCCTTCCGTCCATCTCTGTCTCCCTCCAGCCCCTTGCACATCCCCCCACAAGCCCAATCCCTGGTGCTTTTCAAGGTAGCCAGGCACCGGCAGTTACAGCCCAGAGCATGTGTGCCCATCACAGCTGACACGGGGATAGATAAGCACATCCATCCAACTGGGACCCGGACAGAGGGACGAGGCCGCCTTTCCACCGCTAACAGGGTCCCAGGCCACTTCATCATCAACATCTTATAATTAGGCCTCTCCTGGGTGCCACAGAGCGGGGCCCTGTGCTACAGAGGCTGTGCTGCACAGCTGCCAGGCCACGTGGGCAGGGCCCTTCCAGTTCATGGGCCCAGGCTCTGAGAACAAGGGAGCCGTGGCCAATGAAACCAGGAGCCCGACTGCCGCTGCTGACGGGCAGAGTTCTCTACCCAGCCTGGCGGTTCCTGCGGGGCCTCGACCTGGCCCCAGGGATTCCCGTCAGCCGCCCCTGGGGCCGCAGCACCAGAGGCTGATCCCAGCCCCAGCCGCTGGCACGCTCTCTGGCCTCCGCCTCATCTGGCCCTGGAAGCCAGAAGAGCAGACTTTGCAGGAGGTTGGGGGCAGGAGGGAGAAAGAGACACCCCCTTTTGTGGACTCTGGTCTTTAGCAATGAGTGTCCAGTCACCAGGAGGCAGATGTGGCCATGGGTCAGAGCAGCCAAGCCGACGCCAGACAGATCCAGACCCCACCTCTCAGGCCTTAAGCAAAATGATGAACCTCTCTGAAACTGAGGGTCAGTTTTCCTCATCCACAAACTGGGGGGAATCGTTTGTCCTGTCCCTGGGAATGTTACCATCAACTGAGAAACTAGCAAGAAAATCTTCAGCTAATGGCTTTTTTAAAATAACATATGTAAGGATTAAAAAATAACCAATACCGCCAGCACCGTGGCTCACTTGGCTAATCCTCTGCCTGTGGCACCGGCACACCGGGTTCTAGTCCTGGTTGCTCCTCTTCCAGTCCAGCTCTCTGCTGTGGCCCGGGAGTGCAGTGGAGGATGGCCCAAGTGCTTGGGCCCTGCACCCACATGGGAGACCAGGAGAAGCACTTGGCTCCTGCCTTCGGATCACGCGCGCGGTGTACCGGCCGCAGCAGCCATTGAGGGGTGAACCAATGGAAAAAGGAAGACCTTTCTCTCTCTCTCTCTCACTGTCCACTCTGCCTGTCAAAGAAAGAAAGGGAGGGAGGGAGGAAAAAATAACAATACCTATGTACCCAACTATTTTTTAAAAGTTTTTTTTTTGGGGGGGGGGAGGCGGTGGGAGGTAGAATTAGAGGCTTGACGGTGCTGCAGTAAACTTGGAATATAGAGGCTCTGAGCAAGCACCAGAGCAAAGGACATGTACCAAGGGGCCTGCACTGCCTAGAAGCCTGCGTGTGACGGTCAGCACTGCCCACTGGCCTCAGCCACCAACGCTTTGCATTCACTCCAAAAAAAAAAAAAAAACTATACGTTTTAAGTATGTACTGTATGCTAGGCACTGGGTGTTGTAAAGATGACAGTGAATGAAACACGCCAACCCAGACAGACAGGGTCCCTGCCTCCCTGGGGGGATCACCGTTAACCACACACACAAAACTCAAACTGCCATAAGCCTAGGAAGTAAAACTAGAGAGAGGCCACGGAGGGTTCCTTTGGTAAACAGGAAGGCTTTCGCGTGGACATGACACTGAGCTGAAACCGCTGCTCCCTCGCCACGTGGCTTTGGTTCAAGGAAGCTCCATCCTCACCTCTGCAAAGTGGGCGGGAAGTAACGCCCTGCCCCCCTGCCCCACGCGCCCTCAGGGACAGGCGCTGGCCAGTGCCAGGGCGCGGTGAGCTCTCCCCTTCCAGCCGCTTTGACTGCGTGCCGCTGGGTGTGCGGCCGGGGGGGCGGGGGGCGCTGGCCGGCGTCTTTTTCAGGGTACCAGTGTCTGCTGTAGGGTCAAGGGCACCTGGTACAAACCCCCGCTCCACAGCCAGTCACTCGCCCCTGCGGACCCGCCGTGTGATCCCCCTCCGGTGGAGCAGGGACCCGAAACACCAAGTGCCCGGTGTCTCGTGGGCGCCTGGCCAGCCTGGCCGCGGCCGCTGCAGAGGCCTGGGGTGCAGGCGAGGAGAAGGAAGGGAGTCGGAGTGCCGGGCCTCCGCCCTGGGGGCGCCGCGGCTCCCTCGTCCGTGAGACAGGGCCGAGAGCTGCGTCGCCCTCGCACGGCCCGCCAGGCAGGTCGTGTCCACGCACTCGGGGCTCACGGAGCGCGCAGCCACGGCGGTCACCCTCTGCCGGCCTTAGGGGCGACCTGTTAGCGAACAAGGGCGGGAGTGGGCGGACCCAGAGGCGTAGAAGAGCTGCAAAGGTGGCTTTGGCCCTCCCTGCGGGGAGGCCTGAGCGCCGGGGCCGGGGCCGGGGCTCGCTGTCCGGAGGCGCCGGGAGCCCGCGGCGCGGGGCTGTGACCTCATCGGCCGGCGCCGTCCCGCGGGGCCATGAGATCATGAGATGCCGGCGCTCGCCTAGGAGTCGATTTGTTGGGAGCGTGGGGACAGCCGGCCGCCGGCTGAGGTGATCTCATCCCGGCCCGGGGGAGGAGGAGGAGGAGGAGGAGGAGGAGGAGGAAGAGGTAGACGGCCCACCCCGCCCGCGCCGCCGGCCGGTGACGTCACCGCGGCGCCCGTTGCCAGGCAACGCGCGCCCCCTGGACGTCGTCCCCGCCGCGGGCGCGCCCTCCGCCGACAGCGCGCTCGTCCGTCCGGGCTTGCTCCTCCCTCTCCTGTTTTACCTTGAGTTGAGGCGCGACCGTGTATGACAAGGGGCCTAGGTGTGAGGATTCCACTCGGGCGGTTTCCACACGCTGTAGCCGTCCAGAGCCGCGCAGGGCGGAGGCCGGGAGCCAGTGTTCCACACGCGGACTTCGGGAAGCGGGCCGCTCAGCGCAGGGCGCGCGCCCGGTGGTCGCTTGGGCGCTGGGGGTGCGCGCTGGGTGCTGGGCTGCCGCACCGCTCTGCTCTCTGTGTGCGGGAGACACACACTTTAGCCTCCTGTGTGTGTCTCGCGCTCTCTGCACATCTCAGTCCAGGGCCTGGTAGCCGCGTGTGCCCACGACGTCGCCAGCGCAGACGTTCCGGGGCAAAGACACCCGATCCTCTGTCATCGCCCCTCTCCAGGCCCCCCTCATCCCTCGCCCCCCCCCCCTACGCCCCGCTCTTTCTCTGCTGTTCCTCAGAGTGCCGCAAAGCAGCCGCTGGGAAGTCAGGACGGGTTTGAATCCTGGCTCTCCCGCGTGCTCCGTGGCTCTGAGCCAGGTTCCCCCCCTGTCACCCGGGGCTGATAAGAACCAGTCGTTCCCTGGGGGCTGTCAGCTTGGGGGCAGCACGCAGGAAGTGAGAGCTCAACAGAAACTCCCAGCTCACCAGCCCTGGCCATGCCCCTCCCTCTCTGCAGGTTTCGTCTCTTGCCCATCTTGTAATCCTCTCCCTTGTTTGGCCTTCTGCTTTGGTCTTCCTTCCCCTGCCTCTGGGTTCGAGCTTTCACACCTGACCAGTGGGATTGGTCGTAGCCACCCACACGTTCCCCTCCCTCTCCGCCCCCTTGCCCTTCCTTCTAGCTCCTTCTGGCCTGGAACCCCATCTTCCCTCCTGCCTGAAGGCCCGCTCTCCTCCCCGGCTGCTCCCTCCTCCCCTGCATCCCCCCTCCACTGCCTTTCCACCCACAGCTGCCACGTCCACACTGCTGTCCGCCACTGCTCCTGGCCACACCTGTGCTTAGCCCTCACACCCCCATCCCTTTCCCAGCCTTTTCTACACAAGGAAGACCCCACTGGCCCCTGTGCTCTACAGCTCAGCCCCTCAGAGGTCTCAGCTTTGGGGCTGTTTTGTTCTGAAGGGTTCTGTCACCTCTGTCCCCATAGCCTTGTGATCATAAAAGCCGTGCAGGCCACCTTCCCAGGAAAGCAAGCCTTTGTTGTCAGTCCCTGGCGGACCCATCCTGCCCATGTCGGAGCAGGAAGCGTGGTCCATTCCCCTGTGCAGTGGGGAACTGAGCTGCAGTCCAGGGGTCCTTTGCTCTTGAACACGCAGGAGCCTCTCTGGTCCAAAAGGCTGCCAGCATTTCCTGCTTGTCTTCCCCACGTTGAAGGAGGGCGTTGACATACAGGAGCTCTCTATGCCCTGTCTGGCACCATCCCCACCCCCTCCATGCTTCCAATCACAGGCAGGGTACCCAGCCCATACCATGGCCATGTGACCAAGCCCGACCAGAGAACCTGATGGCCCCAGATGCCCTTCCAGCTCAGTCTCAAAGCGGCCACTTGACTCCAAGACTTGCTGGTCCCTGTGGTAAATGAGCCCAGGGAGGATTGTGGGTGCTTCTGTGGCTTGGGGCTAACAGTGGCCATCTCTCCTACCGGATGCAGGTGGAGCCAGCCCTCTCTAGCCAGCCCTGTTACCTGGAGCAGGTTACCTGATCTCTTGGTGCCTCTGATTTTCCCCATCTGTAGAAATGGGAATGTTGCTAGCACCTGCTCGTGGTTCTGGGCGCAGAGGGGGCCTGGCACTCAGAGCTGAGTCATCACCACGGTCCCCACCGTGATTCCCACCTGCAGAGGGTCTGTGCTTGGCAGGAGAGCATGGGCTTACACATCGAGAGGGGAGGGGACAACCTGAATTGAGAGATGGAGAAGCCACAGAAATAGACACTTTAAAAAAAAATTTACTTACTTATTTGAAAAGAGTTAGATAGAGGGAGAGACAGAGAGATCTTCCACCTCCTGGTACACTTCCCAGATGGCCACAAAAGCCAGAAACGAGGAGCTTCTTCTGCGTCTCCCCCATGAATGGCAGGGGCCCAAACACTTGGTCTATCTTTTGCTGCTTTCTCAGGCCATTAGCAAGGAACTGGATCAGAAGTGGAGAGGCCCAGACTCAAACCAGCGCCCATTTGAGATGCCAGCATCCCAAGCAGCAGCTTTACCTGGGCCACAGCGCCGGCCCGAAATAGAAATCCTTGACTACATCACTTGATCTGCACATCCTGGTTACACTCGAACCCAGAGCCCTGCCTCCCCATCATGTGACCTAACGTGTTTGCTTCTTTGTGTCAAGCTAGTTCAAGTCAGCTTTCCATCACTTACAACCAGAAGTGACACCGGGAACAGTTTTAACAGTGGCTGGAGGCTCAAGAGTGTCACCGCTGGGTCCACAGCTCCATCACACAGAACACTGAGGCCCAGAGGCAGATAGCAGGTGGCCCTCACTGGGTAAGCCTCTGCTTGCAATGCCGGCATCCTGTATGGGAGCCCCAGTTCAACTTCTGGCTGCTCTGCTTCTGATCCAGCTGCCTGCTAATGCACCTGGGAAGCGGCAAATGAGGCTCAAGTGCTCAGGCCCTGCTCTTCACATGGGGGACCAGGATAGAATTCCTGGCTCCCAGCGTCAGCCTGACCCAGCCCTGGCTATTGGAACCATTTGGGGAGTGAACCAGCAGACGGAAGATCTCTCTCTCTCTCTCCCTCTCTCTCTCTCTCCCTCCCTCCCTCCCTCCCTTTCAAATAACTAAATCTTAAAAATAGATTAATTATAGATAAGAGGCTATAAGGAAAGACCAGATGAAGAGGCCACATGGAGAAATGGCTCCGAGTAGTTATCCTCTTAAAAAGAGATTATGTAAAAATGAAAAAGAGAAATATTTGGCGGGAATGCATCCGTACTGAACATGTGCAGGGCTTTCCCTGCTCATTATTCCCTAAGCAATTCAGCGGGACTGCTGTCTACATTGTATTGGGTGTTAGAAATCATCGAGGGAGACCAGCACTGTGGCACAGCAGGCTAAAGCCCGGGCCTGCAGCACCAGCATTCCACATGGGCACCGGTTCAAGTCCCAGCTGCTCCACTTCTGATCCAGCTGTCTGCTAAGGCACCTGGGAGAGCAGTGGAGGAGGACCCAAGTGCTTGGGCCCCTGCACCCACCTGGGAGACCCAGAAGAAGCTCCTGGCTTAGGATCAGCTCAGCCCTGGCTTTTGCAGCCATTTGGGTAACGAACCAGAGGATAGACCTCTTTCTGTCTCTACCTCTCTCTGTGTAACTCTGTCTTTTAAATAAATGAAATAAACGTTTAAAACGAAGTTATCAAGAGAGGCTCTGATGTATAACACAGGGACGTGGGTGGGTTCTGTGCAAACACCAGGTCATTTTATATCAGGGACTTGCATGTGCACAGGTTTTGGCATCTGGGGGGGTTCTGGAACCAGTCTCTGTGGGCACTAAGGGATGGCTGGACCTTGGGTATTGGGGCTTCAGTGTATGAATTGGGATGGGAGGAGGCATTCAGTCCACAACGCCAGCTACGAGTTGTTTTTTTTTTTTTAACCTTTTTTTTTTTTTTTAATTTATTTGACAGAGTTAGTGAGAGAGACAGAGAGAAAGGTCTTTCTTCCGTTGGTTCACCCCCCAAATGGCCACTACGGCCGGAACTACGCCGATCTGAAGCCAGGAGCCAGGTGCTTCCTCCTGGTCTCCCATGCGGGTACAGGGGCCCCAGCATTGGGCCATCCTCCACTGCCTTCCCGGGCCACAGCAGAGAGCTGGACTGGAAGAGGAGCAACCAGGACTAGAACCCGGCACCCATATGGTGCAGGCAGAGGATTAACCAAGTGAGCCATGGTGCCGGCCCCGCTACGTGGTCTTAAATGAGTACTCTAGTGCGATTTTTTTTTTCTGGCTTAAGACTACAATCATTTTATCATCTCTCTATTCTGAGGCCCAGGGAGTTGAGTCAGGGCCGTGGGGCCAGCTCATCCCTCTCCCACGTGGCCACGTCCAGCTGAGGCTGGACCACCCAAAATGCTGTCGTGGCTGCCAGGTGTCTGCCTCAGCTGGAGTGGCTCGCGTGGTTCCGGTATCTGGGCTCTGAGTTCTCACAGTGGGCTGAATCCCCCCGCTTCTCCTCCTCCTTGCCATCTCGGAGCCATTTCTCCACGTGGCCTCTTCCCCTGGCCTCTCCTTGTAGCCTGGGTTTCTCCTAACCAGCAAGAAGAAGGTAGCATGGCTGCTGGATCTCTAGGCCTGGGTTTGGGGCCCCAGATGTCTCTTCTGCCTGCATCCCAATGTCCCTTGGTTCTTTGAACCTCCTGTTTCTCCTCTCTAAACTACAGTGTAAACAGCATAGTGCTCATATCCCTTGCTATGTGTCCCTCACCCATTTGAGCAGCTAGCGAGTGTCTGATTATGTCTCGCCCACCCTTCTTCCCCACAATTCCTCGAGTCGTCTGTCCCGTCTGTGTTCACACAGATTCTTTGTTCGTTTCTTGTGCTGCTCAGCACCCACTCTCCCTCACCTGCCACCCCTTGTGGGACTAGCTCTCTGCTGCTTTCTGGTTCCCCACTTCACTCTTCCCACCCCGTCCTGGCAGAGAGGAATAGACTCTGTCCCATCACCAGAGTCCACGCGGGGAGCCAGCGGTGGCCCAGCACCGCCTGTGACAGTGGCTCCCGTCCCCCGCGTGCCTGCTACTTGGACGGTTCTCCTGGCTCGCCCACACCTCAGAGAAGCCCACATTCCGTTTGGTGGTCGTCAGAAGCCTGGAATTCCAAAACGACTCAGGGAGCGAGGATGTCCCTGGGAAATGCCCCGTTCTCCCCCGGGGGTTTGGTGTCCCCCTCAGAGCGCCCCTGCCCCCGCAGCTAACTGCTGCCTCGCACTGCCCTGTGTCTTCCGGGACGTGCGTGCTTGCTCGGGAGCAGTTCTGTCTGCAGTGTTCCACAGCGAGGGGTCGGGAAGCTGATGTGAGGAAGAGGGCGGACTCTCTAGCTTCACAGGCGCAGCGAGCACCCGCTGTGCTGGACGCTGGGGAACACCCACAGCCAGTGTTCCTCCTTCACCTCGGGCCGGCGGGGAACACGCCTTCCTCCCTCGACCTGCTCACCCACAGAAGCATGGCTGCTCAGGCTTGACCTTGCACTCGCATCCTCTGGGGACCTTGTGGAGCTCGAGTTCTCGGGTGAGGCCCGAGTCCCTGAATTCCTGCTTGCTAGCACTCGGCCATCACTGATGCTTTTGTGCATGGGCCGCACTTTGGGTCTCAAGGCTTTAAAGGTGGCTCAGATGAACCCTTCTCTTAGAAGACTCTCCTGCTCAGACCCCGTCTGAAACCTGCCCATGCTTACCTCTAGCGGAGTTCTGCCTCACTGTGCGGCAGTATCTGCTTAGTGATGGTCTTCCTCATTGGAGAGTGAGTTTCCCAAGAACAGGTGTGAAATTTGCACTGTCTGCTACAGAGAAAGTGTCTAGAAATGGGAGGGAGGGAGGGAGGGAAGGAGAGAGAGAGAGAGATGGGCGGTGGATGGATGGACGTTTCACTCCTGCTGTCTGGGAGTATCCTGAACCCAGGGAGGAGTGACAAGAGCAGGTTAAAGGTGTAGGCTGGGAGAGACCGGGCTGTTGGTCCAGGATGAGATGGAACACAGAGAATTGAACGATCCGAGTGGGAGCAATTCGGGAGACGGAGGAAAGCGTGGGGCAGTGAGGTTGAATGAATCAGGAAGGCAAAGTCTGTCGAAGAGTCGGGGCCTCCTGCGAAGACTGGGCAAGGGGGTGGGGCAGGGAGCTGTAGCCCTTGTCGCCCACTGAGCTGCCGTCCTCTGGCCACGGACAACAAGCGTGGCAGCATTTCTGGTCTCCGGTCACCCCCACCTGTCACGGGTTCTGGAGGGAAAGCAGGAATGGTCCTCCAGAGGATGTTTCTGGGGGCCAGGGACTGGTGGGCGTCAGGTGGGGAGGGGCAAGTCCTTTGGATATGGCCAGTCACACGGTGAAAGTGAGCGGGTGACTGGTACCCTTCCCTAGTCCTTGGCCGTGTGGACACACCTGCTTTGAGAGGTATCCTCCCAGTGGCCGTCGGGATAGAATGTAAAGGGTGACTGCCCAGTACCCACAAGACACACACTGGGCACTTTTTTTTTTTTTTTTTTTTTTTTGACAAGCAGAGTGGATAGTGAGAGAGACAGAGAGAAAGGTCTTCCTTTCTGCCGTTGGTTCACCCTCCAATGGCCGCTGTGGCCAGCGCTTCGTGCTGATCCAAAGCCAGGAACCAGGTGCTTCTCCTGGTCTCCCATGCGGGTGCAGGGCCCAAGCACTTGGGCCATCCTCCACTGCCTTCCTGGGCCATAGCAGAGAGCTGGCCTGGAAGAGGGGCAACCAGGATAGAGTCCAGTGCCCCAACCGGGACTAGAACCCGGTGTGCTGGCGCCGCAAGGCGGAGGATTAGCCTGTTAAGCCATGGCGCCAGCCACACTGGGCACTTTGTAACTAATGTAATACCTGATGTGCAAAAACCAACGAAGAAGAATATAAAGATGCTGTGTGTTGTTGCAGGTCTTTCCCCTCACCGTTTCCCCGGGTAGAAGTCCTCCAAGTTCCCTGAATCTCCACCTGAGAACTTGGGTCCAGCCCTGGACTAGGAAACAGATGTTAGCGGGGTACCTGGGAACATCTGAGTGAGGTCTGTGGTTTAGTTAACGATACCAGTATCGATGTCCTGGCTTTGTTCATTGGCACTGTCAGTTATACTACTGTCAACCTTAGGGGGAGCTACATGAGAGCTCTAAGTCTAAGATTATTTCGAAATCTAAAGTTAAAAAAGAAGCCATCCTTGTGAAGCGCATCTTTTATTAAGATTTACTTATTTTGTTGGAAAGGCAGAGTGACAGAGACAGACAGGCATCGTCCATCTGTTGGTTCACCTGCCAAATGGTCACAATGGCTGGGGCTGGGCCAAGGTAAAGCCAGGAGCCTGGAGCCTCATCCAGGTGGGTGGCAGGAGCCCAAGCACTTGCGCCATCTTCTGCTGCCTTCCCAAACACATTCACAGGGAGCTGGATTATAAATGAAGCAGCCAGGACTTGAACCAGCACCCATAGGGGATGCCAGTGATGTGAGTGGCAGCTTAATCCACAATGCTGGCCCCTGTGTATTTGCTATAATCAAGGTTAAAGTATCATTTAATATGATACACAGATTTGGTGGCATGTATTTCAATGCGTTTAAGCAAATGTTCCTATATAGCCAGTATCCTGATTAAGATATAAAATCTTTCTATCAGAGTCCAAAGTTCCCTAATGCCCCCTTGCAGGAAGTCTGCCCTGCCTCTCAGTGTAAACAGCCACTGATCTGATGTTTAAAATAAGTTTATGCATTCATCCTTTCACTCATCGAGGAAGGGAGAGAGGGAGGGAGAAAGGGAGGGAGGGAGGGAGGGAGAGAGAGAGAATCTCCAATCTGCTGATTCGCTCCCCCAGTGCCCACGATCACCAGACCTGGGCTAGGCTGAAGCCAGGAGCCAGAAACTCACTCCAGGTTGCTGATCTGATTTCTCTCTCCCCAGGTTAGGGGCCCCTGTTCCAGGACTCCCTACGAACCAGAATTAGACGATGTGCGCCCCTTTGTCCCTGTCTGCTGAGGTTGCACGTGGTGTCTGTGAGAGTCCCCCACTTTGCTGTGAAGCAGGCTTCTGCTGACTTTTGTTCTTGAGTAGATCCTGTGGTATAAATGTGCTACAGTGTGCTCATGTGTATTCTCCCACTGATGCACATTCAGGTTTTCAGTTTGGCATTTTATGATCCAAGCTGCTGAGGACCCTGGTGTGC
Source organism: Lepus europaeus (assembly GCF_033115175.1). NCBI lineage: Eukaryota > Metazoa > Chordata > Mammalia > Lagomorpha > Leporidae > Lepus > Lepus europaeus. The sequence continues at coordinate 12,853,715 of NC_084849.1, forward strand.
AGGAGGACATCCACCCCCATTTCTTCTGGGTAAACACGGTCTCACCACGCAAATCGATGTGACTTGGTCACAGCAGAGCAGCTCCATTTTGCAGCATAGGCCACAGGAAGCTCAGGGGACTTGTGCCAGGGCAAAGGAGAAAGGACAGTTGACCCTGTCCCCACGCGTAACATTGAGTGCTTTTCCTCTTCCTCTCCATTGTTCCTGAAAGACGCCCCCAAGGCTGGAAGTCGGGGTTCCCATTCTGTAGACAAGGAAACTAAGGCTCATGAACCTACAGCAGATGAGGCAGTGGGCGGACCCAAGTCCATGGTCTCTCCCCAGGGAAAATCCGTCGTGTTCTTGGAGATGGCAGGCCATGGGGCTGGGAGGGTCGCCCAACTCCCTGCTCTCAGCCTTGGCCTCGTGGTCTGGCCTTACCTGCATCTGCCTGTCCTGCCCAGGCCCCTTAGGGCTGTCACCTGAGATGCCTGAGTCAGCTCTCTAGGGAGGAGGGACAGGGACTAGATGTCCACACGGGACTCTGAGTCTTCCAGGCTGCAGAGAGAACCCAGGAGTGACCCACGCTCCCACCCTCTGCCACAGGCTTCACTTCGCCCTCCCTGACCTGGGCCCCGTGATCTGGGCTGGCGAGTAGTGGTCTAAGGATGCAAGCAGGGCACCTCCCTGGCCCCATCGCAGCCCCGTCAGAGCTGCCTCATGTGCTCCCTGGAGCCGATGAATGAGTGGTCTGTGTGAGGCTACTCGGCACGGTCCTCCCAGACGATGACGGGGCCGTCCGTGTGCTTGCAGGGGAAGTTCTACCTGGTCATCGAGGAGCTGAGCCAGCTCTTCCGCTCCCTGGTCCCCATCCAGCTGTGGTACAAGTACATCATGGGGGACGACACCTCCAACAGCTACTTCCTGGGAGGGGTCTTGATCGTCCTCTACAGTCTCTGCAAGGTGAGGTGGCCGTGGGAGGGCGGCTCGTGCACTCACCAGGCCTGCCGAGGGCCTTCTGGGAGCCTGGAATCCCCATGCTAGTGCTTTTGTAATTGATGCAAAATTGACGGAACACACAACTAACCACTAATCATGCGAAGTGTAGATTGCAGTGGCTTTTAGTGTCGTGCAGCCAACACCTCTGCCTAGGGTATGTTCATCTCCCCGGAAGGAGGCCCTGGGCCCTGTAAGCAGCCACTCCTCACTCCCCCCCACTTCTCTTCCCCAGCTCATGGCAGCCACCTAGCCACTCTGTCTCTGGATTAACCTACTCTGAATGCTTTTATGAAAACAGTCTTACAATGTCTGTTGGTGTCGCCTTCTTTCATTTAGCATAACATCTTCACGGTTCATCCACTTTGTAGCTTATTTAAATTTTTTTGTGTATTTATTTAAGAGGCAGAGAGAGAGAGGCAGAGTACTCCCATCCACTGGTTCACTTCCCAAATGCCCACAACCACTAAGGCTGGGCTGGGGCTGAAGCTGGAAGCTGGGAACTCAGTCTGGGTTCCACATGTGTGGCAGGGACCCAAGTACTTGAGCCATCACCTGCTGCCTCTCAGAGTCTGCTTTAACAGGGAGCTGCAGTTAGGAGCCATAGCCAGGAGTTGAACCAGGGTACTGTGATATAGGACATGGGCATTTTTTTAAAACATTTATCTATTTATTTTAAAGGTGGAGTTTCAGAGAGGGAGAGGCAGAGAGAAAGAAGTCTTCCATCCGCTGGTTTACTCCCCAAATGGCTGCAATAGCCTGGGCTGGGCTAGACTGAAGCCAGGAGCTTCATCCAGGTCTCCCTTGTAGGTGCAGGGGCCCAAGGACTTGGGCCATCTGCTGCTGCTTTCCCAGGTGTGTTAGCAGGGAACTGGATCAGAAGTGGAGCAACTGGAACTTGAACTGGTACCTGTATGGGATACCAACACTGCAGACAGTGGCTTAATCCACTACAGCACAATGCTGGCCCCAGACACGGGCATCTTAACACCCGCTGCATCAGTACTTACGATGGCTCTAGCCCCCTTGTCTTTTGCCTGTGAAGCTCACTGTTGTACTGTCCTTTGACATTGTCATTTTCACAGCAGCCGTTCGACAAGCGCTGTCATTACTTCCGTTTAATAGGCAGGGAAACTGAGGCTTGGAGAGGAAAAGTTACTTGCCCAAGCCCACTCAGCTAGAGACGACAGAACACAGCATCAGACCCAGGCAGGCTGCCTTCAGAGCTGGAGGTGTCCACCACCCTGCCCAGTGCTTTGCTTTCATCATTAGTTCAGATCCTGGGGGTTTTTCCCCCAAAAATAACAGCGTCTACCAGGCAGACATTTGACTTGCTGCTGAAGGCACCCCCATCTCATATTGGAGTCCCTGAGTTCAGGACCCACCTCTGGCTCCGACTCCAGCTTCCTGCTCACGCAGACCCTGGGAGACAGCGGAGACGGCTCAAGTCACTGGGCTGCTGCCACCCACATAGCAGACTTGGACTGAGTTCCCAGCTGCTGGCTTTGGACTCAGCCTGTTATTGTGGCATTTGTGGACTGAACCAGTAGATTGGACACCCCCCCCCCAAAAAAAATAGAAATTTTAAAACTACATCCTCCTTGGGGCTGGAGCTGTGGCATTGTGGGTAAAGCTGCCGCCTGCAGTGCCGGCATTCCATATGGGTGCCATTTCAAGTCCAGGCTGCTCCACTTCCAATCCAGCTCACTGCTGTGGCCTGGGATAGCAGTAGAGGATGGCCCAAGTCCTTGGGTCCCCACACCCATGTGGGAGACCCGGAGGAAGCTCCTGGCTCCTGGCTTCGGATCAGGGCAGGGCAGCCAATTGGAGAGTGAACCAGCAGATGGAAGACCTTTCTCTCTCTCTCTCTCTCTCTCTCTCTCTCTCTCTGCCTCTCCTCTCTCTGTGTAACTCTTACATTCTCCTCTTTCTTTATTCCTGGCTGGAGTTACTCCTAGGGGAAGGGGTGTATTCTGTGTTCCTTTCCCCAGCAGGTGCAGCCATGCAGTGTTGGTCACTGGGGCTTAGCCTGCTTGCTGATTCTGATTAACTGGCAGTGGCTGACTGGAGTGCTAGATGGGTCTGGCTGGGCTCAGTGGAATACTTCTGTGATCAATTAGCAATGCCTGCCCTGGCCTCAGGGGTGGAGAAAGGCAGTGCGTGTGCCATTTCTTGGCTGTCCTGGCCTAGGGGAGACTGTTGCTATCAGACAGCAAAACAAAGGCTAAGCAAAACGAACGGGAATGAAGAAATAAAACAGGAGAAAACATCCAGAAAGGTTCTGAGTCAAGGACACAGCGGCAGGAGGGGGAGGTCTCTCGGGGGGTGGGGGGCTCTGAAGCACCCTGCTGCCCGTCAGCAGTTGTCCTGCTCTCCTTGCAGTCGTTCGACATCTGTGGCCGCGTGGGTGGCGTGAGGAAAGCCCTGAAGCTTCTCTGCACCTCCCAGGTGAGTGGGCTTTGGGGGCCACCGCTGAGGCCCCGGGGCCAGGGACTGCGGGTCTCGTGGTGCTTCGCAGGGCCTCGCGCCCACGTGGCCCAGAGCTGTGTTTGCCTCTCCCTTGCCTCGAGCAGAATTACGGGGTGCGAGCCACGGGGCAGCAGTGCACAGAAGCCGGTGACATCTGTGCCATCTGCCAGGCCGAGTTCCGAGACCCTCTGATTCTCCTGTGCCAGGTGAGTGGGGCTGGGCGGGGCCATCGGGCTGAGGCCAGGGACAGCAGGGCTACGCCCTGGGGAAGAGCGAAGTCTGTGCTGAGACCACACCTCAGGGTTCTGCTGTGGGTTTGGGCGGGGATCTGAGCAGGATTGGAGTCAGCCAGACCTGGGTTCAGATCTCAGCTCTGCCTCTTACTAGCTGGGTGGCTTTACTTAGCCTGTCTGAGCCCCAGTTTCTTTGGTCAGAGACAGCAATGCCAAACTCAGGGTGGTGTCCCAGCAAAGTGTGACTCCCAGAGGCATTCCCAACGCTGAGTGGGTCACTCCATCCCTCTGAGCCTTGGTTTTCCTCCCGTGTGAAATGGGCATAATAATAGCAATGCTACTTCCTAGAGCTGTTACGACCATGAAACGAGGTTATCTGTGGAGAAAGCCGTGTTTGCATTAATCAGCTGCAGAAGCTGCAGTATTACAACGATTGTGATCAGCACTCGTGTTCGTTATTAGTCGCAGGATAGGAAGTGCCGCTCAGCCCCTCTGAACTCCCTCTGCCCCTCCCTGCTCCGCCCCGACACCAGGCGCTGGCTGCCAGTTCAGCAAATGTGTGTTGGGCGAAAGCATCCTGTCAATCACCAGGGAGGCGGGGCCCGGGGCCCAGGGACCTTGCCCCTGCTCGGGGAGGAAGCAGACACATAAATAACTGAGACAAGGCAGGCGGTGCTCAGCGCTGTGGGAGAGACAGGCAGGCAGCTTCCCCGGGGACGGGGGCAGAGGACGATGGCTCCCAGGTCAGGGAGGGTTTTCTGGAAGAGGCCTGGAAGCCCAGAAGGAATCGGAAGGCAGGTGGCCCCCTCTCCAGCTTCCAGGAGGCAGGGGTCCTGTTCTGGCATCAGTAAAAATTATTTTAATGCTGTTGGAGATTTTAGAGGGCAATCATTTTATTTATTTGAGAGGCAGAGAGAGGGACAGACAGACAGTTCCCATTTTCTGGTTCACTTCTCAAACACCCACGATGGCCAGGGCTGTGCCAGGCTGAAGCCAGGAGCCAGGAGTGAAATCCAGGTTTCGCACGTGGGTGGCAGGGACCCAAGTACTTGAGCCGTCACCTGCTGCCTCCCAGTGTGTGCATTCGCGGGAGGCTGGAATGCAGAGCCGAGCTGGGACTGGAGCTCGGGCACTTCGCTCTAGGACGCAGGTGCCTTCACCACCACCAGGCCGAATGCCCACCCCTAATTCTGCCTCCTTTCAAGTCGATAATGTACTTGGATGAATTGAAACTCAAGAAGGAAACTCAGGAAACACAATGAATAAATGCAGGATGGGACCAGAGCTGGATTCTGGGAGGGAGAAGAGGATGTAGTAGGAAAGCCGTTTCCTGAGACCCAAGGCAGGCCTGCAGTCTGATGGCAGGAGCGCATCGGGTGGGTCAGTTTCCCAGCGTGGATGCAGGTGCCGTGGCGGTGCAAGATGACATTCTGGGAGACACCCGGGTGCGGTGTGTGGAGAGTTCCTGTTCCCTCTTTGCAGCTTTCCTGCAAGGCTAAAATAAATCCAAAGTACAACGTTTATTGTAAAAATGTTCCGAAAGATGGCAAAGGAGAAGAGAGACAGGCCTCCTACAGTGCCCCAACCCCCAGGTTACTCACACAGGCAACCACCATGACCAGCGTCCTTTGTACTTCTCAAGAGCTGCTTTTACAGAATTTATACACACACACACACACACATATGTATTGACAGGCAGAGTTAGACAGTGAGAGAGAGAGAGAGAGAGAGACAGAGAGAAAGGTCTTCCTTTCATTGGTTCACAGTGTGCTGTGCTGATCCGAAGCCAGAAGCCAGGTGCTTCCTCCTGGTCTCCCATGGGGTGCAGGGCCCAAGCACTTGGGCCATCCTCCACTACACTCCCAGGCCACAGCAGAGAGCTGGACTGGAAGAGGAGCAACCAGGACAGAACCCGATACCCCAACCGGGACTAGAACCTGGGGTACCGGCGCCGCAGGTGGAGAATTAGCCAAGTGAGCCGCGGCACCGGCCCAGAATTTACATATATTTATATATTCATATATGTATATGTGTATACACACACACACAATCTTTTTTTAAACAACATAAGTTGTTGCATATTGTTCACAAGCTGCTTGCTACACCTTGCCTTTTTAACTTGAAACTCTGTTTTCAGGATTGCTCCCTTTCTAGTTCAAAGCCGCATAACACAGGATTTCATGAATAGACCACCATTCGTTTCATCATTCTCCTATTGATAGGCAATTAGTAGCTTCTAATCTTTTGTTATTGCAAATATGGCTGTCATAAGTGATCTGCAATGGGCAGATCCGTGGCACCTGCCTGGGCCCATTGTGCTAACTAAATGAGTTAATTCAAGGGTAGCCATTTGGACGACCCCTGGCACATGGTCAGAGTTGGATAAATACTAGCCCTTATGGGCACACATTCCATTTCACACATTTGCAGGCTCTCGGTAGCATAAATCCCCGGCGGTAGAACTACCAGGTCAGAGGGTGCACGGTTTTGACAGCTATTGCTAAATTCCCCTGGGTAAAGAATGCACCCGCTTACACCCCCAGCTCGGAGCGGGACGTGGCCTCCTGCTCCTTCCCTCACCAGCGCTCTGCGTTATCCAGCTTCTTTAGAGCTTTGCCAATCTGACAGGTGACAAATGCCGTCTCAGTGCGGTTGCGATTTGCATTTCCCTAATTATGAGCGTGGTTGAGCATCTTTTCCCATGCTTCCGAGCCATCTGTATTTCCTTCCCAGGAGCAGGGATTGTTTGAACATGACGTCAAGGTACAAGTCTTTCTTCTTCGCTGGCAATCTCTCTGAGCCTCAGTCTGGAGGCCTCTTCCCCATTTGTCCCCTGGTCCCACTGTGCCTGCCCACCGCTGGGTTAGGGGTCCTTGGGAGGGCTCTGACGAGACACCATTGTCCCAGGTCAGTGGTGGTTGAAGACCGCAAACATCAGCCGGCTGAGCCTGCACCCCAGCGCTGGGCCTGCAAGGGCACCGATGACTTGCGCAGCTGAAAGGGCCTTGTTGATGCCTGACCCGGCTGAATGAATGAACCAGTGAATGCATGAATGGCTCGGCCAACTCTGCCTCCCCGACTAATCGTGCTCCCAGCTATAGATCCCCATGCTTGTCCTTCGTGACACTTTCTACAGTTCTTAGCGAGATGGTTGTACGAGGTTTGTTTCCCCTCTGCCAGGCTGTGAGGAACTTGAGACTGGAGATCAGGCCTGTGTTGTTTAGCAACAGAACCACAGAGCTGGCTCTATAAACTGGATGGATGGGTGGAGGGAGGGAGGGAGGGAGGAAGGGAGGGAGATGGGGAGGGTGGGTGGGATGGTGATCATGTTGAGGAGTAGGTGGGTATGTGTAGAGGTAGGTAAATTGAGGTATAAGGGGTGGGTGACCATGTGGATGGACAACTAGATGGACATCTAGGTGGGTGCATAGATGGGTAGATGGATAGATGCGTGGATGGACTGATGGGTCAATGAATGGATGAAGTAGGTGGGTGGATGAATGAGAGGGAAGGGGAGGGAGGGGAGGGGAACAGAGGAGAAGGAAGCTAATGAGCAGACCAATGAATGAGTGGGCAAATGAAGAACTCGCTTGGTTAAAACAACATCCTGTCTCCCCCTCAAAGAGTCACCCAGTTAAGAGGGTGTGTCACTCCCATCCCCCCACCCACCCCAAGCTAGGGAGACTGTAGCTGGAAGCTGGCCAGGCGGACAGCGAGTGTTTGCCCAGGCACTCTCCCAGTCTGTCACCCACACATGTGGACGCGCGGCCCCAACAGGCTACAGGCGACCAAGCAAGGGCACTTTGAACGCAGTGAGAGGAGCTTGGTGTGGCAGAGGGTTCCTTTGCCAGAGAAGAGTGGGCAGGTGAGAAGACGAGCTGCCCCGCACTCTTGGTGGCGGTGAGAGCCGAGCTCTGTGTGCTGCGGGATAGGAAGGAGAGGGTGGGAGAGCAGCAGCTCCGATCTGTCCCCTTCCTCCCACGAGGCCTTACCTGTTCACAGCGACCAGACGCCTCGCAGGGAAACGCCAGTCCTATGGCGCAGATGAGGGACCTCGGGCTCCCAAAGGCAAAGTCTCACTGCTCCTCGAAGCAGAACCGGGATCCCAGCCCAGAGCCTCGGCTGCCATCGGCCAGGCCATTTCCACGGGGCCGGCCTCTTGCTTTGAGATGTCCCAGAGTCGCTTCTCGGCCTTTTGGCTAAGATCAAGTGTGAGATGTCCCAGAAGCTGCCTTAAGGACGAGAACACTGTTCCCAGGAGCTCCTGGCAGTGTGCTGTGCCCTGTGGAGCTGAGTCTGTGCACCGCGCCTCCCTCCTCAGAATGCATGGCTGAGCTGGGGTAGACGCTCCGAACACCTGCTTCCTGCTCCTCCCCCCAACCCGCACTCCCTGAGCATCAACAGGGTCTCCAGCACCAGCTTTAGAGTCCCGATGATGCCCCTCCATGTCATCTGTCATCCAGGAGTGAAAATGCCGGCCCTGGGCAGCTTGCGGGTTTGTTTAAATACAGTCCTGTAAGACGTTGTGTGTAGACGTGTATGGGTTTTGAGCATCAAAGCCTGTTACACCAGTATCCAGTGCCAGTGTTTAAGTGGACGTGGCTGGCCTGGTGTGTGGGGAAGAGATCCATAGTTAGGTTGGGGCAGGGGCTGTGTGTCTCCCATGTCATGCTTTTGCTCATGTCATTGTTCATAAACAAGTGCTTCAAAACCCCTCCCCACACTCTCCACATGCAAACACTAACAGTCTAGGGTAATGGGCAAGAGTGTCTGCTGCGGAGTTCTTATGTCAGCAATGGTGCAACACCCACTGGCTTCGAGGGAAAGACAGTTACTATCTCAGTTTCTGTGGGTCGAGGATCCAGGCCCAGCTTAACTGTGTGCCCCCTCCCGGGCTGTAGTCAAGGTGTCGGCCACTCCCATGGTCATCTCCTGGCTGCATCGGGTGGCTCTTGGCAGGATTCAGGTCTTCCCAGGTTAGGTTGATTTTTTTTTTTTTTTTGGTAAAGATGTATTTATTTATTTATTTATTTTAATTTTTTGACAGGCAGAGTGGACAGTGAGAGAGAGAGACAGAGAGAAAGGTCTTCCTTTGCCGTTGGTTCACCCTCCAATGGCCGCTGTGGCTGGCATACTGCGGCCGGCGCACCGCGCTGATCCGAAGGCAGGAGCCAGGTGCTTCTCCTGGTCTCCCATAGGGTGCAGGGCCCAAGCACTTGGGCCATCCTCCACTGCCTTCCCTGGCCACAGCAGAGAGCTGTGCTGGAAGAGGGGCAACTGGGACAGAATCCAGCGCCCCGACCGGGACTAGAACCTGGTGTGCCGGTGCCGCAAGAAGATGTATTTATTTTTAAGAGTGTATTTATCTGAAAGGCAGTTACAGAGAGAGAGAGAGAGAGCACGTCCCTCCTCTGGCTAACTCCCCAAATGGCTGCAGTGCTGGCCCTGTATTTTCTTTTTTTTTTATTTGAAAGGCAGAATTAGAGAAGGGGAGAGAGAGAGAGAGAGAGAGAGAGAGAGAGAGAGAGAGAGAGAGAGAGATCGTCCATCGTTGGTTCACTCCTCAAATGGCCGTAGTGGCCAGGGCTGGCTCAGGCCTGAAGCCAAGAGCCAGAAGTTTCATCTGGGTCTCCCACATGGTTGAGAAGGGCCCAAGCATTTGGGCCATCTTCCACTGCTTTCCCAGGCACATTAGCAGGGAGCTGGGTTGGAAGTGGTGCAGCCGAGACAAACCAGTGCCCATAAGCCGCATCGCAGGCAGCTGCTTAACCCACTGTGCCACAGCGCTGGCCCCCTGAGTGCTTTTTTTTGAAATAAATAAATAATTTGTTTGAGAAGCAGAGAGACAGAGCTCCCATCTTTGGTTCACTCCACAGACACCTGTAACAGCTGGAGCTGGGTCAGGCTGACGGAGCCAGGAACCTAATCCAGATCTCTCGTGGGACTGGCAGGAACAAAAAAGTATTTGAACTCTCAGCTGCTCCCTCCTAGGATGTGTGTTAGCAAAAAGCTAGAATCAGGAGTGGAACTAGGACTTGAACCCCGGCACTCCGATGTGGGATGTCGACATCTTCGCAGGCACCTTAAGCATCAGGCCCCTCTAAGTGCTTTTTAACATCTTCATCTCCCTCTGGGGGTTACTGTCCCCATTTTACAGATCAGCAGACTGAGGCACAGGGCGGTTAAGTCACTTCTCCATGTGGCATAGCCAGGGGATGCAAGAACCCGCTGGTCTTTCTAGTCTCTCTGCCTTTCTCTTGACCCCTGTCTTCTATTCTCAACCCAGCAGGCAAAGGGATCTTTTAAAACTGCAGGTCACACCAGTCCTCTGCTCAGAGCCCCTAGCATGGCTCCAAGCTCCTCTTCAGGATAGAAGCCAAAGTCCTCCCAAGAGCCCACCAGGCCCTGCAGTGCCACAGCTGCCTCTCTGAGCTCATCCCCTCCCATCCTCTCCCCCTCAATGCTCGGCCACACTCTCGCTGTTTCCCTAGCACGTCAGGGACCTGGGGCCTCGGAACCTTTGCACATGCCCTCCCCACTGCGAGAAGCGCTCTCCCCCCAAATATCGGGGCTCCCTCCTCACCCTCCGTCAAGATTTACCCAAATATCAGCAACCCTGTGAAGTTCCTTGAGGCCGCGTGGTTTAGCGTGCGGCCCCCCCCCGACGCACCCCACGCCCCTCCCCTGCCTCTCACACTAGTGCTCACCCCAGCATCTCGTACCACATGGAGATTCACGGTGCCAGTCTCTCCCGCCCGGGCGCAGGTGCCGCGAGGGCAGGGATGGGCTCTTCGGTCCGCGGCTGTGTCTCCAGCTCCCAGGACCCAGGACTCAGTAAAGAGCTCCTGGCCGTGCCGATTGCTGTCCCTGCAGCACGTGTTCTGTGAGGAGTGCCTGTGCCTGTGGCTGGATCGTGAGCGCACCTGCCCACTCTGCCGCTCAGTTGCCGTGGATACCCTGCGCTGCTGGAAGGACGGGGCCACCTCCGCACACTTCCAGGTGTATTAGGGCCGCCCCGGGAGAGGCAGGAGGGTCGGCGTCCCTAGGCCCAGCCCTGCACTGCTCCCGGCCGCCGGGGAGGTCTCCCAGGTAGGTCGTCCATCCTCCCTCTGAGCCAAGCACCTGGTGATGTGTGAAGGCCCCACCTGTTGGTGACTTTAACTTAGTACCTAGTACCTAGCACATGATGGTGCATACTGGGGTGGAGCCTGGAGGTCACCGCCTCCCCCCACCGTGTACCCGGGATAACCTGACGTAGTGAACACCTAGTGTGTGCCAGGCACACAGCAGGCCACACCCTGCGTGGATCGCCTCCCGTCACTCTCACAGCAGTCCAGTGACAGGGGTCTTGTTGGTTCCCTCATTTGACAGGTGAGAAACCTGGGGCACGGAGCTTGATGGGGTAACTTTCCCAGGGTCACAAGTTTGCAGTACAGGCCCGGTCTGGCTTCCAGCGTGCAGCCAGCCTTGTGGTTCAGATGCTGCAGGCGTGAGGCCTGGTGGGCGTGGTTTGCCAGCAGCACAGGAGGTGAGCCGAGGCCCTCCCTGGGTGAGAAGCAGCATCGCAGGTGCAGAGCGTATGAAATACAGACCGCATGGGGGACGCAGACTGTCAGCGTTAGTTCCTGAGTCTCCTGTGGCTGCGTCCATGGAAAGACCGGGCCCTTAGAATTGCTCTCTTCCTGGGCTGTGGAGGTGGGAGTGCCCACACCCACAGCGGCATCGAGAAAGGTCAGCCTGGCCCAGGCAAGGGGATCCTGGGCTTCCCCCTGGACTTCCCTACTCCTGCTCCTCCTCCTCCCATTCCTCCTCCTCCCTTTCCTCCTCCTTCCTCCTCCTCCTCCTCCTCTGTGCTGTCCCTTGCTGAAGTCCCCGGCCTGTCGGTGGCTCCTGTGGCCGCTGCCATCTCCCCAGCTCATCTTCAGAGTAGAAGGGACGAGCCTGTTGGGATTTCTCCCCAAACCAGGGTGGCAGCACAGAGCACAATCCCAATCTGTGTTTCTGTAATCCTTGTGATAAAAGCCCTGCCAGTGTCCACGGCAAAATTAGGTCTCTGCCAGCAAAACTCTCCCTGCTCGGCGTCTGAATGAGACGGCACAGGTGACCACACATGAGCTGCTGGAATCCTGCCCACCCTTCTCTCCCAACTCTATTCTCTCATTGTCAGCCTCAGCACCACGGCTGGTGCCAATGACAGCATTACAGGGAAAGCCATCCGCATAGCCAGTGAGCACACAAGCCCCAGGAGAAACTGGGGGAGGCTGAGTGCCCCCACCCAGTGGACTCGGGCCGTTGGTCCCTGAGTCCCGTTGGCCCCGCCACACCAGGACTCTCTCCTTAGCTCAACATCCTGGCTTTGCTGGTCCCCAGCTGGACATCGCTTCCAGGGCCGCGTGGCATCTTTCAAGCTCTGTTGCCATGGCAATGGCTGTGGAGGTACAATCCCGCTTACTGGAAAATCAAGTAGGAAAAGGAAGCAGAGGGAAAGAAGCTGGGGGGACGTGGCTGCTCTGCGTCTCCCCCCTGGAGGATGAGCTGATGGGAGGCGTCGGAAGATCTCCCTGCCCTCAAAGATGCCTTTGAAGAAGCACAAGAGACGGCAGCTGGAGGAGGCTTCCTGAAGTGCCAGCGTGTCGAAGGAGCAGCCTGAGTGGTCTGTCGAGGGCAGACCTGGAATCCTGAGCCCAAAAGCTGCACAGCTCTGGGAAGTCACTGTATCTCCCGGTAGCCATCCCTGGGGAGACACAGCTTAAGCAGATTATCTGCCGGAATCAAGGCAACACACGCTTTCTGTTACTGGTGAACAAGCTCACTGTGCCCATGCCCCAAAAAGAAAAAAACTAACATGCTGCACGTGATGAGACAGCCTCTGCCGCTGTGGAGTTGGCAGCCGGAGGGGACAGCCGGGAGCAGGTGAGATGGTTTAGTTTGGAACTTGATTTGTCTGCTCCCTCTGGGGTGTCCTATTTGGAGGGTCTCTCCTGGGTGGGTTTCACTTTGCCTGGCTTGGGGTGGGGGCATGGCTAATGCAGTTCTCCAAGCAGCAGGCCTGGCAGAAGAGCCCAGAGACTCCACTGGAAAAAATTAGTATGCCCTCCTCCCGCTGTGGGCTTGCAACACATTTGTTATAAACAGGGTTACTCCAGCATCGGGGCCCCAGGATCCTGCTCTTAACTTTTATAACCCACTGACTCGAGTTCCACGCAGTCCTCAGAAATGGCCCCGTTCACACGGAAGATCCTGAGAAGAGTAAATGTGGGGGGAAGGGAAGGCGAGCTCTGGGCCGGGCGGGAGAGGAGGAGGGGCCGAGCCTGCGGGGAGTCCCGGGAACTGGCAGCACTTTCACTGTGGGACAGACAGCGCCTGTCTCGCTGCTCGTGACTCACTGTCAATAAAGATCGTGTTGGCACAATTGTGTTCATGGTCTTGATTTTCTTTTTCCCCACTTCTAAGGCAAGCAAACCGATGGAGAGCAAATGAGAAGCGCTTGGTGGAGCAGGTGGATTGTCTTACGTTGGGTTTTCCCTACAGAAGATTCTGTCAAGGTGCATGAGACTTACTAAGGAAATGCTCCCAGGAGATACCTGGGAGGGAGTGAATGAACCAGAAGAGGGGGAGGGGAAAGCCAGGCTAGGAGGAGGCTGCTGGGTCACGTGGGCAGCTCCAGAGTGCGGATTGTGTCTCGGAGATCGTCCCCGCCGACCGGGTTTGTTTTGTTTTTATTTAGCTGAAAGAGAGGTCTGTTCCATCTACTGACTCAGAGGGAGTTAATGATTGATTGATTTCCCATCTGTGATTCTGTCCCTAAAGGCCTGTGACAGCTAGAGCCGGGCCAGGCTGAAACCAGAAACTCCAACCAGTTCTCCCTCGTGGGTAGCAGGGACAAGAACTTGGACCCTTACCTGCTGCCTCCCAGGTGCACGTTGTCCAGAAGCTGGATTGGGAGTGGAGACAGGACTCCAGCCCAGGCACTCTGATATGGATGCAGGCATCCTAAGCAGTGCCTTAACCGCTGTACCAAATCCTGCTTTGCCCTGCCCATGGTTTTTGTACTCACAAAAACACATCAGCGATTGGCTCTGAGTTGATGGGGAACCTCCCAGGCACGCTGGGGTGTCTCCTGAGTGCCCCCACCATGTCCAAGGGCACAGGGAAAGCTCTGAAGTTCTCAGGTCAAGTGGAGCACACACCACTGCAGGATGGGAACACAAAACTGGTAGAAGATGAGAAGGGGCCCCACTAAGGCACCTCTGTTGCCTGCTCAGGGGCTAACTGCTGGCTGTTAGGAGCCAGAATGTTTAGGTTGATTCAAGAAGAGTGTGCCCGGTTGCCAGAGTAGGGTGGATGTATAAGTGTATATTGATGGCATTAGGTGACACTTTGTGCCTCTCAGGACAACATGGTGACACCAGTCATGGAAACATCAGGCAGAATTTTTTGGTTGCCATTGTTGGAAAACCAGATCATAAATGGGGCCAGCATTGTAGTACCGTGGGTGAAGCCACTGGCTACCAAAGCTGGCATGCTTTATCGGAGAGCTGGCTTGAGCCCCAGCTGCTCTGCTTCTGTGATCCAGATCCCTGCGGATGTACATGGAAAGGCAGAGGATGGCCCGAGTGCTCGGGTCCCTGCCACCCACAGGGGGCACTCTGATGGAGTTCCTGGCTCCTGGCTTTGGCCTGGCCCAGCCCCAACTGTTGGAACCATTTGGGGAGTGACCCTCTGGATGGAAGCTCTCTCTGGAACTCTGCCTTTCAAATAAATAAATAAATGTAAAAAAGAAAACCAACTCAAATATGGCTTGAGTAACAGGACTTGGTTCCTGTGACACTGTGGGTTTCAGGTACAGCTGGAGCCAGGGCTCCAGTGACTAGAGAGGCTCCTGCCTTTCCGCTCCTCAACTCAGCTTCCCTCAAAGCCTGGTTTTCAGGCATGTGGATCTCCTGTGGGTGGTCGGACGACCCCGGCAGCTCTGTGGTTGTCGCCCAGCAGCTTAACCACCCCAGCAAAAGGAAGCTTCTGTGTCCCCAGAGCTCCAGCAAGTGCTGAAGCTGACTGGTATTGCCCTGTGTCCACACCAATGGCTCAGCCTGTGGGATGCGGGCCAGTGGCCAGCCTGGGTCAGATGTTGAGCCCTGCAGTGGGAACTGAGCCAAGTGAGAAGAAGGCAGACAGCCCCTCTGAGCCCTGTGGACTGACAGTGGGGAAGGCGTAGGTCTCATAGGAAAAAAAAAAACAACCTGCTGCCCACCCGCCGTCCCCAGGAAGTGAACTGGTCTCTTGGTGTATCTCTAGACAGTTAAATGCCGATGGAGTTACCCAGCCAGTGTGGCCTGTGAGCATGATTGGGGATATCACTCTGAAGCTCATTAGCTCATCCACATGATGCCATGCACAAATGATGGTTGTGCAGACTGATCTTGAATTGTCGGGCGAGTTCCCCAAACCTGTAGCCCAACCCAAGAGGCCTGTTTAAGGCAACCCTTCCTTTGAGGAGGTCTCAGGAGCTGGAGAAGGGAGGTGAGTGTGTGGCTGCTGCTCCAGGCGAGATGGAAGTGTGCAAGACCCACCGGCAGGAGTTCTCCCCGGCTTTGAGGCCCAACCTCCCAAAAGGAAATGAAAACGCAAAGGCCTTTGGCTAGAAGTGCACAACCAATTTCTTTTTAATAATAAAGTCATTACAAATATGTACAAAGCATCTCCAAGGTATGAAATCCCTCTTACAAAAGAGCACAATGAACCAACAACATCAGAACCCAGAACGGAATGTCCCCAAGCTTATTGCCTCTGTGGCTGGGCCAGAGGCCTCACCGAGGTTCCCCGTGCCCTCGAAGCCATCCCTGACGTGCACACCGGCTCCTTGGCGCTTGTAGTGCAAAAGACCTTGGAGAGAGGAACTTGGGGGTTCAGGTGGGAGGAGGGGGCAGGGAGGAGGTAAGAAAAGTTTCCCATGTCCTGGGAAATAAATCAGGCCATTTGCCAACTACGTGCTCCTTCGCAGGACCTTGCAGAAATCGGAAATGCGTCAAGACCCCCGCTAAACCACCCAGCCTGCCCTGAGAGTCCTTGAAGATGATGCTCTGTGCAGGGGAGCTCCCTGGGCTCTCCTGCGGGGCCACACGAACGTGCAATGCCATGCACCACCTCCCCACAGGATCTGGGAGAGTACAGCAGCCAGCTCCTGGGCCAGGGGTCACACAGACTGGAGTCCAGATCTTGGCTCAGCCACTTCCCTGTTTGTGAGGCCTTAGGCTAAGTTGCTAACCCCCTCTGAGCCTCCACTTCCGTGACTGTAAAAGGAGAATCGGGACAGTGCTCTCTGCTGGAGTGGGCGTGAGGACTCCTGAGGGGGAAGACGGTGAGCATTGGGCACCGAGCTCAGCAGCAGCGAGCACTTGCTGAAGGGTAGCGTGACTGCTGTGTAAAGCAGCAAGGACCAGTCAGTCTATGCTGGGGGTGAGTCAGGATCTCAGGCCTTTTCATCACCGTCAGCTGACAGTGTGGCTCTTCATAAACACTATGTAACAGCCTGCCAGCGAGGCGTGGGGTCACAAAGGTGACCTGGGAAATCTGTTCAAGCTTGTGAACCAGACCAGAAAGGGACATTTCACATGGTCTGGTTCCAAACAGGGCTGTCCCTCCACCCTCAGTAAGTCACATGTCATCCGAGATGGAATTCAACCTGGCACATTGTAGATGCCCGACAAACACGTGTTAAATGAATGAAAATTTTACAAATAAACTTGCAGCTTACGCTTTAAATGACACTTTGACCTCAACATCCCCCCTCCATGGAGCTTGCAACCAGCTTCTATTCAGCGTGGCCAGTGTGTCCCTCCCCTTGTAACCAACTTGTGACTCTGCTCGCACAGGGAATGTTCAGAAAAGAAAGCTGCTATCAACACACGAGAAGAAAACCTGTGTTCCAGTCACTGCAGCTTCTGATACCAGATGGACACTCAAAAACTCTACCCTAGCGAGCCAGTGTCCTTAAACGATACTTGTGTAGGAGAGGGGTGGGAGAGGACTCCCCCGGTTTCTCAGCCAGAGAGTGTGATAATTTGTTCCGGCAGGAAACACGAATCCAGTTAGGAGTACATGAGATCAGCTATATAAATAGTACAGCTTCCCTGTTCGGTGACAGCTATTTCCAGCCCCCACCCCCATTGAAATTGAAAAAAAACAAAAGGAGGCCAATGAAAGAAGTGGAAAAGAAGTCTCCAGGTTCCCAGTGAAAGGCTGGGGGCCAAGGGAGCGGGATCCGGGCTCTGGGAGTCACTGGTGGCTCAGGACCATGGAGAGCAGCCAGTAGGGCTAATGGGTTACTGGGGCTGCATCTCTGACAAAGGGGCTAGGACGTGAAACCCCGCATTTGAAAAGAGATTGTATTGGTTTATGGGTTTGGGGTGAAGAGAAGCTTCCAGAAGGGGGCAGATCTTACTGGAATGTTGTAGTCCCGGGGGTCCCAGTCCCTGTGGCTCCCAATTCCTGTCCTCTGAGCTCCAGCAGTACCATCAGGAAGGCGGAGGCAAACAGCCTCTCCACCTCATTATGCAGCAAGCTCCCAAACCGATGATCTCAGAGTCCTCCCTTGGCTTTGCAGGGACACACACACACACACACACACTGCTGTCTGCTGAAACCCGATATGAGGTCTTTTTAAAATTTATTTCAAAGCCTCCCTCCCTCTCTCTCTCTCTTCACAGACACTCTGCAGCGAAGCTAATCAAAATCAATGGCTCCTTGGCAGCCGGAGAGAAAGGGGGAGGGGGGCAGGGAGGGAAGGGCGGTACCAGCACTTTGCACAGTGTGGAAATGTTTTTCTTAAAAAAAAATAATAAAACAAATACAACCCACCCCACTATCTCATGCAATCCAAGTAATGCAACGAGAGGTGGTGGAGACCATATATACATATATCTGTCATGCTCCTGTGACCTAATAAAAATGTCCATCAAGGAGTCAAATCTCATATAAAAACAACCATTAAAAACAACCCCTTGTCAAAAATCGGGGCAGCCGAGAAGTGCACTCAAATGAATGATGTGCAAGAAAAGGCCAGGATTTGGTAAATACACTGCTTCTAGCAACTCATGAGACTATGTACAAGGGACTTGGCTGCGAGGCTCCCCCACCCCTGCCAGGAGGTCGTGGGTGCCCAGGGCCCTCAGCCGTGTGGCTTCAGTGCTGGCAGGGTCACCCGGAATGCCAGCCCCAGCCTCTGGAGGCCAGGTCCTGCAGGGGAAGTGCTGTATGCAGGAGACGAATCCGGGTTGGAGAAACAAGTCCCCCCCCCCCCCCTTCCTCTGTGTCTGGGTGCCAGCAGGAAACTGTGATTGTGTACAACGGCAGCAACGGGACCCCCAACCCAGAAAATGGGGATGACTGTGACTAGGGGAGTGCCTGTAGGTAAGCAGGACGCTCACGGCGGGGTGGGGCTGTCACGACCTGCCACTCTCTGACACCCCTGCCTATCTCCTGGTGCCCTGCAAACATCTACTGACAGGCAGGGCTGGAGCCAGGAGGGAAAAACAAGTTCTCCAGAAACAAGCACTCTTGCTCCCTTACCTTCAACCATTCTGGGGTGCATTTGTTTCTCTCAAGGGCCTTTTAGGGAAACACAAGGCATGGACTTAAAAAGAAAAAAGAAAAGACCCCAGCTCCCAGCGTGCGGCAGCCCTGCAGGGCTGTATGTGGGGAAAGGCCCGCTGACTTCCAGCAGTGGGGATGCCGAGTAATGCCCATTTCAGCGCCAGGCAGCTTTTGCCACTGCCGATACTGCTGCTGGCTTCTAGATCCAGAGGCAGGTGTGACACCCAGCCCGCCAGAAGCCCCTGTGCTAGGTCCTGGATGGTGACCTGGAGCATCACTGTCTCCATCTGCCGCCTGGCCATCTCAGCCGTGAAAATGCAGTGTGTGGTATCCCACACAGAAGAGTAATACCTGTTCTTGTTGGGTTTTTTAAAAATGAAAGCCAAGAAACAAAAGCAAAGCCCCACTGCTCCCTGAAGAGTCTTTGCAGCCAAGTCTCAGTCCAGCACAATCTTTTTTTTTTTTTTAAGCCCTTCTAGAAACTTCTGAAAATAGTAGCTTCTCCTGGGAAGGAAAAAACTCAGACCTGTCAGTCAGTGAGATGCTGGTGCATTTCATGTCAGTAACCCCTGGCCCGCCCCCAAAGACCCTTGCTGATAAATCACCCTCAACCAGAATGTGGCTATGTCTTGTCCCCCTCATCCACAAAACGGAGGCCCTGAAATCCCCTGGGGGCAGGGAGAGGCCATGGGCTGGGCTCCCAGGATAGTGCTGGGGGAGGCAGAGAAGCCAGCAGCCAGGCCACACAGGAGGTCAGTTTTGCACCCAGTGTCGCCCCCCCCCCCAACCCCGTCAGCCCCAAGGTTTGCTCCAGAACCACCCTGGATCCTTTGTCCCCACACTGGGAACAACCCGTCCTGGAACAGCAAAATAGACATCTGTCTCGTGCCCAGGCTTCCAGCTCTGCGCACAGAACAACAAGGCAGTGCCCATGAGACCACACTTAGCACCAGCAAGATGGGTGAAGCACCAGAGATGCCACATGGGTAGGGGGAAAAAAAGTCCCGTTTCTCCTGATACAACAGTGGGAGCTAGCCATCTATCCAGATGGAGGGGAGAGAGAGAGAGAGAGGTCAGGACGTGTTGGGAAACAGAAGTGTCCCAGACTGCCCCTACACCACAGGCCCCGAGTCCTCTTACATTTTTTTTTTTCTACCTTGCCTTTTCCAGTTGTACCTCTTCCTCCATCAGCATCTATCCCCAGAGCATCGGTGGACGCTGCGGCTCATTCCCACCAGTCTTTGCAGATGGTCTCGGTACACAGCAGGCACCTCTCCTCCAGTGCCCCAGACATTACAGAGTCAGAGTTTCCCTGGCAAGGTGCAGGAAGGGAGGGACCGTGTCCTCAACAAGGCATGCACTGATAAGGAATATTCACGATTTCTCTTTTTTATATATAGAGCTGTATGTAAATAGCATCGGGGGTCTGCTTCTGCAGTTGGAATTCCAAAGGGCTTCCCCAGTCCCGTTCCGTCTCTGCGATTGCTACGGGCGCCGTCTTTGTTCTCCACTTCCTTCTCGAAGTGCCGACGCGGCCGTTCAAGCTCTGGGCTCCCCCTCGGGAAAACGGGAACCAGCTTTCTCCAAGGACACAGGGTTTTCACCAACCTGCAGAAACAAACATGGGCGTTTTGGTCACTGCTGGGGTGACGTCACTGCAGCCCAGCCAGGGCAGGCCTTCACACAGTCAGCCCGGGATGCCAGGGGTTGGGGAAGGACAAGGGGGGACTGCTAGAAGCCACGCACTGATGTGGGAGGAGGACCCCCAAAACTGGTCTTACTGCACCCCTCCCCCAGAGCTCTGTCCCTAGAGCAGCCTTCCCTAGATAGACATTTGTGCCGTGGGCGCTTGGCACAGCAGTTAAGACCCTGCTTGGGATGCCCCCATGCCATGTAGGAGTGTCTGGGCTGGAGTCTCTGTTATGCTTCTGGTCCAGCCTCCTGCTAATGCGCGTCCTGAGAGGCAGCAGGTGATGGCTCAGGTACCTGGGTCCCTGCCACCCAAGTGGGAGATCTGCATTGAGTTCCCAGCTCCTGGTTTTAGCCTGGCCCAGCCTGGGCTGTTGTGGACATTTGGAGCATGAACCAGGGAATGGAAGATCTCTGTCTGTCTGTGTGTCTGTCTGCTTCTCTTTCTCTGTCTCTCTGCCTCTCAAATAAATAATAAAATAGACATTTGCACACACACACATACACACACACACACTCTGTTTCCAAACCTAGATATTTGCTATGTGTCCTCTGCATTAAAACGAGGGGCTCTGGAGCCACACTGTCCTCTTGCTCCTCCAGGTTAGGACTAGAACTTCACCTGCTCACTTCCTACCAAGTTCAAGGCAGAGGCACAGCACAGTCTCTGCTCTCTTCATCCATTCATTCACTCATTCATTGGCCCATTCATTCATTCCAAACATGCCAAGCACTGCACCAGGTGCTCCACATCCAATGACGTAATTCTTGCCTTTGTTGGCCTCAGAGATCCACAGAGGGTAACGGAAGAAACTGACAGTGAAGAGCATCTGGGGAGACAGGGGCCGTGGGCGCCACAGGGGGGGCAGTTTCTATGGTCCCCAAGGGTCAGAGAAGTCTCCTGAGAGAAAGAGGTGCCAGGGAAGGAGCCAGGCTGAGACGAGGCAGGGCAGGCAGGGCAGAGGAGAGGGTGCACCGGAAGCAGAGACTCCAACGTGAGTGCTCAGAGCAGCAGGATGGGGACGAGCCCGAGAGGGCAAACAATGCAAATGTCCGTCCAGTGGAGCACAGATAGAATATTACTCAGCCATCAAAAAGAGGAGCGTTGGCACTCGCTGCAGCAGGATGACCCCTGAAGACGTGATGCTAAGTGAAGGCGCAAAAGGACAAAGATGCGTGGGTGCCTTTTAGGAAAGTGCACAATAGCCATCTTCAGGGACAGGAAGGAGAATGACGACAGAGGCCTAGGGTGGGTAAAATGGGAACCAGTGGAGGGTGCCTGCTAAAGGAGGCGGTTTCTTTTGGGGAAATGAGAATACTCTGGAGTTGATAGGGAGATGGTTACACAAGCCTAAGGATAGATGAAAAAACACCAACTTGTACAATTCAAAGGGTGGATTTTATGGTTACAAGTTAATGGGGGGAGATAGGATTTGACACATTGCTCTGATGCAGGCCTAAGAACTCCCATGTGAATGATACAAACCAAGTGGTGTGGGAGAGCGATCACTTTAATACTTACAGGTTGGAAAAAGTCCAAGATATAGGAGCTCTAAGAACTGTTATCAGTAGGTTCTCGTGCTTCTGGCTGGGTTTGACCAACAGGAGGCGCCGATGGGCAACTGAGATCCCAGGATCTATTCCCCAGCTGCCTTCTGCTGGGCGCAGATCGGCCACGGTTGCTGCAAAGTCACTCCGGGGCACCTCCAGGTCCTACTCCCCGAGCCCTGCCCCTTCAGGCCGGGGCGGGGGAGAGGCACCCCTCCACTGTCAGCTCTGGGGTGCTGCATCATCCCTTGCTGGGCTCCTAAGCCCTGCCCATGTCTTTGCCTTTGACCCTTTGCTGTTAAACTCTCCTCTGACTGCTCAGCTTGAGGTTACTCTCTGCCCGCCCGGTTCATCTGACTGCATGAACAAAGCGAGTCACAAACACAAGGACCCAAATCGACGTTAGCTGACCATCACAAGGATCCAACTCAGTGACTTCAAACCTTTTGCTTATGACCTGCTTTGGTGGAGGCCAAAGACCTCTGCAGCCTGCCCAGGCCAGAGGTCCCCTTCCATCCCATTAGGGCACAGGCACAGTAGGAGCTCTATCTACATAGCCAGATTCAAATTGCACTGGATTAAAGTCATCAGTCAGTTCCACTGAGAAGTGCATTCTATTTTGTTAAAACCAGTTTTGATGGCTCTTAAACACACTTAGTCAGTGTCCAGCCTACAGAATGAAGGCAGTGCGACCCTGCAGCATTATCTCTGGATAATTATGCTGCCCTAAGAAGAGGGAAGGGAGAGAAAGCACAATTAAGCACCTGCTGCATGCCATCATCGCCTGGTGGCTTTGTGCTAGGCAGCGATCCCTGCACTGGAGAAGGCCAGGCACCGGCTGTCACTTTGCCCGTAGCCTTACTGAAGACATGGCACGCCACAGGCCAGTCCCAGCAGTGACCCCTGTCCCCAGGTGTGTTGAAAGCCCAGAAGCCAGGATGGAGTTTCGTTCGCTAGGGAAGCTTCAGAGAGAAGGCAGATTTGAAGAGACACACATCTATATGTTGTCTATCCTGGGAAGGAGAAGAGGTCACTTTTTTGCAGGGCGTGGGAGGAAAGGGGAAGGACCTAAGGAAGATGGAGGTCAGTGACAAGTGTGGCTGGAACGGGGGCCCTGCTGGGCAGGGAGCCGCGTCCGAAGGTGGCAGGGACTGAGGCTGTGTCAGATCCATTGGCTGAACGCAGGTGACGAGGGAAGAATCACATGGCTCCAGGACACTGGAGAAGCCATTTTAAATGCTGTGCTGACTGCAGTCACAAAAAGAATGCCATCTTCTTGCAAATTCGGGGCAGCCAGCAGCCACCTGTCACGTTTCCTACTCTGACTCACTGAGCCCTCAGTGCATCTCCCTGAGAATTCCCAGGGGCCGCTCAATGGACAAATTCCCCAACCCACTGATGTCTTGGTTACAGACTGGCATCCTCGGGCAACCACAAGCACCAGAAACGCACACTTGTGCCCACCACGAACCCGTGTGTGTTCCCACGCAGTGGGTGCCACGCCACCAGGTCCCACCATCAAAGAGTGGGCTGCTGGGCACCTTAGGCTAGAGGAAGTGGCCACCTAAGTGGGCTCCAGGATGTGCCTTCAGGTTTGACTTGTAACAATGTGTCCATCGACAGAAGACTTTGAACAATGTGTCCATCAACAGAAGACTGGGTGAACACAGGAAGCTCCAAGCTTATGTGGCTCAATAGGCTAAATCCTCCACCTTGCGGCGCCGGCACACCGGGTTCTAGTCCCGGTCGGGGCGCCAGATTCTGTCCCAGTTGCCCCTCTTCAATGCCAGCTCTCTGCTGTGGCCCGGGAGTGCAGTGGAGGATGGCCCAAGTCCTTGGGCCCTGCACCCGCATGGG
Organism: Lepus europaeus; assembly: GCF_033115175.1. NCBI lineage: Eukaryota > Metazoa > Chordata > Mammalia > Lagomorpha > Leporidae > Lepus > Lepus europaeus. Next base: position 12,877,078 of record NC_084849.1, read on the forward strand.
AGGCCAGGAGAAGCACCTGGCTCCTGCCATCGGATCAGCGCGGTGCGCTGGCTGTAGCGCACCAGCCGCAGCGGCCATTGGAGGGTGAACCAACGGCAAAGGAAGACCTTTCTCTCTCTCTCTCTCTCTCACTGTCCACTCTGCCTGTCAAAAAAAAAAAAAAGAAGAAGAAGAAGAAGAAGGACACAGATGGAAAGGAGCCGAGACAGAACGAGGGCTATGATTTCTGAACTGAAGACAGCAAATGGCCAAACAGCCCGATCTCACCCCCATTTCCTTTCACGAATGTGTCTGTACAGAAGGGACTTCAGAAATGGAATGAAAAATGAGTTCATGTCGGTGCAAAACTTTGAAATGCAGGTTATATGATAGTCATCAAAAAGTTCATGAAAACTGTGCTGTGGATTTCACATTTTTTGCCCCAAAATAAACTTATGTTTTGATTCCATTTTCCCCAGAACTTTTGAAGTACCCTTGTGCACGCTCAGGCACCCTGTGCACACACAGACACATCCACACACAGGGTAAGCGATCCTTGTCCAAAATGCTTGGGACCGGAAGTATTTGGGATTTTTGGCATTTTGGAATATTTGCATGTACAAAATGACATGTTTTATGGGAGGGGACCCAAGCCTAAATGCTAAATTCTTTTATTTTTGTTAGATTTATTTATTTGTTATTGAAATGGCAGAGTGACAGAAAGAGATCTTCCATTCTCTGGTTCACTCCCCAGATGACTGCAACAGCCAGGGCTGGGCCAGACCGAAGCCAGGAGCCTGAAATGCCATCCGGGTCTCCCACATGGGTGCAGGGGCCCAAGCGCTCAGGCCATCTTCCACTGGCTTCCCTGTAGCATTAGCAAGGAGCTGGAATGGAAGTGGAGCAGCCAGCACTCGGACCAGGTAGTTTATTACAGTAAGAAAAAAAAATGGACTTGTAATATAAGGCTTTGATTTTTTCTTGTTTAAAAAATACCTTCCTTTGCTCTTATGTCTGCATGTGATAAGCTACAAATTTAAACAACAGAGAAGGTCAAACAACTGCAGCCCTAAGCCCCACTCCAGAGCAGCCGGTGCTAACAGCCAGTTGTGCAGCCTCCCAGAGTATTTTCCTGTGTGTTTACAAACACGTGGTAGCTTTCTTTGCTTCTTACATTTCTTTCTACTTCCTTGAAAGGCAGAGAGACAGTGAGACAGACAGAGATCCTCCATCTGCTGCTTCACTCCCCCAGTGTTCAAAATAGCTGAGACCAGGCCAGGCTAAAGCTAGGAACCAGGAGCTCAGTCCGGGTCTCCTGTGTGGGTGGGAGAGATGCGGGTACTGGAGCCATCACCTGCTGCCTCCCAGGCTGTGCGTGAGCAGGAAGTGGGAACGGAGCAGGGATTCAAACCCAGGCACTCAGATGCGAGATCCAGGGCACTCCGGAGTCTTGACGGCTGCACCAAATCCTTCCCCTCCTCCTTTCTTTTCTGAATGTGATGTCCAGGGCCCAGCACACGGTAGGTGCTCCACTCGCTGACTGCTGAGTGTCACGGGTGAGGCAAGGCACAGCCTCCCACGCTCCCGTCTTCCTTCTTGACTCAGAAGTGCCAGGAATACAAGCAGGCCTAGTGCCTGAGCCCGGGAGCCAAAGCTTTCCAGGTCGATTCCTAGAGGGACTAAGATCGCACTGGCCAGGTCATCGCTCAAATCCCCATCTGGGTAGCTCATACCAGCCAGCTGGGAAGCCTGGTCCAGAGGAGACGGCGCCAAAGGGACCAAAAAAACAGGTGGCATCTTTTGGTATGTGAGAAAGAGGCCATTTGGAAGCTTCTGGAAGAAGTTTGCTGCCCTTGGCCCAGCCCCTGGCTAGCAGTAAACATCTATCAGTGCTATCAAGTGGGATTTTTTTAAATCTAAAAATATTGTCATTTAACCTATTTGAGAGAAAGACTGACAGAACTCCCAAGTGTTGGTTCACTGTCCAAATACCCACAGCAGAGCAGGGCCAAAGTCAGGTGCTTGGGAGCTCCATCTAGGTCTCCCATGTGGGGGGCAGGAACCCAAGCACTTGAGCCCCCACTTGCCACCTCCGTAGATGCACGGTAGCCGGAAGCTGGACTCAGGAGCCAGAGCCCAGCATTGAACCCAGGCACTTGGCTACGGGATGTGGACAAGGTAAGCACTGGGCCAAAGGCCCGCCCGTGTGAGTGGTTGCTGATGACCGAGTGTATGGGGAGAGAGCCAGGAACTCCCCACTATACCCACGATGAGGGTGCAGCAGGTGGATCTGGAGCGCCATGCAAGTAAACAGTTCTGCACGCACGAGGAGAGCCTTGCCTGCAGGTTTTCCGTGTTACATAGCGTGAGAGGTCTCCCGAAAGCTCAGGTGTGTGATGAGAAAGCCACACTGAAATAAGCCCACCCTTCAATTCTGTTCCCCACCAACTTCCTGAAGTACCTTCATCTGCACCTCCGTCCATCAGGTGATGTGACCCCTGGGAACTCCCCCTTCCGTTGCCAAGGTTTCCGAACTAGAATGTCAGTGGATGCCCGCTCTGCGGGACGCCAGGCCCCAGTGCAGGGATACAGGGAAGGGCAAAGAGCCGTGGGGTGGTTTGTGCCCCCCTGGGGCACCATGTGCCCTCTCAGAAAATGGGAGTGGGTGTCAGTGTCCCTCCAGGGCAGGTGACCAAACAAGGAACCCACAGCCCACCCCAGCACCAGAACACCACACAACCATGAAAAGGGGTGACGAAGACCTTTCTGTGTTGACGTGGGACATTCTCAATGACCTATTTCTAGTCATGCAAAAACAGGTAACAAAGCCACATGCACCATGCAAGCTCACTTGTTTACGCAGGATACATGTCGGGGTGTGGCTGTGCCCCAAGGGAGGTCTGCTAGGGTGGTCCCAGAAATCGAGGGTCATGGTCTGAAATGCGCTGGGCCCTGTTAAGCGCACCTGGGGGACCTGGGAGTGGCTGTGTCCTGTCCATAGTGGTCCCTGATCCCATCTCCCGCCCACTGCTGCCACGGTGGGAATGTTGCCAGATCTTTTGATTTCTCAGGAAATATTGGAAATCCAGGCTTCTACATAGGAACGCCTGGTTTAAGTGTTGAGGGGGGAAAATATGGAAGTCAAACAAGAGTCAGTGGCTGGCCAGGGCCAGATAGAGCCTGGAGACCACCTGTTTTCATCCCCTGCCTTCGACGCCCAGATACTGGCAGCATCAGCTGGCAGCTAAGCCCCTCATCTCACCCCCCAGCAGCTTCTGCTCAGCTTCAGCTTCTCCACGTGCTCCGTGAAGGACTTGGACTTGATGATCTCTCAGCCCCTTGCAGGGATGGCCATTTGGTGCAACAGGTTAAGCTACCACTTGAGGAGCCCACATCCCGTACTGGAATCCTTGGGTTCAAGTCCTGGCTCCACTCTCCACTCAGCTTCCTACTGGTGTGCACCCTGGGAGGCAGGAGGTAATGGCCCAAGTACTTAGGTCCCTGCCACCCAGGTAGGGGACCTGCGTGCAGTTCCAGCTTTCTGGCTTTGGCCTGGCCTTGCCTTGGCCATTGTGAGCCTTTTGGGGAAAAAGCCACCAGATGGGAGATTCTCTCATTCTTTTTCTCTCTCTCTCTGTCCCTCTCTCTGTCTCTGTCTCTCTCCATCTCTCTCTCTTTGCTTGTGAAATGAATAAAATAAATGTATAGTCTTGTCCAGTTCTGATCATGTTTCTGGAACAATGATGACCTTTTGTGAGTTAGAACAAAACCATGGCTTCTCCCTTAAGGAGTAAGGAGCAGAGGGGTATGAAGCCCCCCAATATGACTGGTCTAATTTATGGGTTCACAATTACCCAAAGCCTCCCCCACATTCATTCCTTCACTCATTCATACATCATTCATTCAGTAGGTAATGCACGCCTGCTCCGCCGATCTCCACGCTCCAGAGCTGGGATACAGTGAAGGGCAGAAGCGCGGTGGTTTGTGTCCTGTGGGGCCAGAGGCCAGTGCTGACCAAGTTAGGAACTTCCTATCTAGAAGTTCCCCGGGCCCTGGTGGAGTGGCTGAATAGCATTTCTGGGAAGGCATAGATTTCGGGAGGCAATTTAGCAACCACAGTAACCACACGTTCAGAAAAGTCCCATCTACACCATGGATAGGGGCGCACGGACTGAACTCTGCACCCAGAAGTACCACACACAGCCCACACTACTCACGCTCCTCTGAACATCAGAGGCGTGGCTGCTCCTGTTACTGCAGGAGCTCCGGCCCAGCTACAGAAACCAGGGTTAGTTCACATGGTCACGCACAAGTAGACAGGGCCAGCTCTGGGCCGGGCCCTTTACCCATAACACCCCTCCAAGGTGGATGCTGTTCTTCTTCTCAGCTCATAGAGGGGGAAACTGAGGCTCAGGGGTCACAAACTGACAAATGGCAAGTGGAGACCTTATCTGAATGTTGGCCTGACTGCAAAATGCATATGGCCTCTACCAACCTGCCTACCGCCACATAAAATATGGAAGAATCTGAGAAACAGCTACCAGGAGTTACATCTTATGACTTAACCTTTATATAAATTTTAAGAAGTTAAAAGAAGAAAAAATAGGGAATAAACCCACTGATGTTTCCATAAATTCCCAGTTCTGGTGTAGAGATGGTTCAGCTAAGCTGAAATTAGGCAGTGTTTATTGTGCTGCTGTGACTGTCCAAACCCAACAAATGTCACCTTTGCTGAACCAGAAATGAATGTGAGTGCTCCACTCAGAAATAATTCTGACTCAAGAATCAGGCCCCGTGGAGTGACAACATGGCAAAGTATGGTAAGTCTGGCTGCCTCTGAAGATGGCAGCTAGCAGTGGACATTTAGCTAGCAGTGACGATGCCACTGGGACGCCTCACTTCCAGGCCTGCTTCCGGCTCCTGACTCCAGCTTCCTGCCAGTGAAGACCCTGGGAAGCAGCAGGCAATGACTCGAGTACTTGGGTCCCTGCCACTCACATGGGCGACCTGCACTGAGTTCCTGGTTCTGGGTTCTGCCAGACCTGGGCAAGGACTAGGCCACTGTAGGCCTAGTTCCTAGTTCCTAGTTCCACTGAGTGGAACGAATGGAGCTCTAGAATCAGAGACATCTTGTTTGAAATCATGGTTTAGCCATTTATCACATTAGTAATCTTGGGCTAAAAACATCTGTGAGCAGAATTTTCTTTTTCTTTTTGTTTGAACGGCAGAGAGAGAGACAGATAGACAAGCAGTCAAACAGAGAGCTCCCGTTTCCTGGTTCACTCCCCACATGCCTCCAACAGGCAAAGTTGGTCTAGGCCAAAGCCAGGGTCTGGGCTGAGCTGAAGCCAGGAATAAATACCCAACAGTTGTGGGTCAGGAATGCTGGTGATGCAACAGCCAAATAACACAGCGCAGGCAGCCTCTACAAAGCACCAAGAAATGTCCGTGATGCGTCACAAAAGTTAGGCTACTGGTAATATATTTAGAGTGATTCCATTTGCTAAAGTCCCTGTCCAGGCATTTTTTTTTTAAGTGGAAAGAAATATACCAAAATGTTAACAATGAGTAATGGGATAAAAACAATCCACTTCAATTTTCTTTCCAATTTTAAATATAGATCTTTATATTAGGGAAACTAGGCAAGCATATATATCTTTTCATTAACATGACTTTGAAGTAGAATTTGTTGTCTCTTAAAAAAAAAGTGCATCCAGGAAGCTGCCTTCCTGTGGAGCTGTCGCTTAACCGACAGAAAAGACTGGCTTTCTCACAGGTAGCACTGAGCCCTCCCTGCCCAGAGGCAGGTGCACAAGAACAAGTCTTCTCTGTGGCTCTGCTAACTTGGCAACGTCTGCTTGGGGAATTTGCAAGTTCCTAGGGAGCATTTCCCAGGGAAATGGGGGTCAGAGAAGACGCGTGGAGGCATCAGGGCCCCACACTTCTCGTCCAGCTGCAGAAAGGAAGCACCTCACGGAGGAAGCGTTGAAGGAGCTCTCTGGTCTGGGCACAGGAGGCGAGCACAGAAATCTGATACTCCGGTCCTCTGCTCGAAGCTGAACCACCTTCCTCAATGGGAAGCAAAGACAGTTTTCTTATGTCTTCCTTTTTAAATATTTATTTCTTTGAAAGGCAGAGTTACTGAGAGAGAGAGAGAGAGAGAGAGAGAGAGAGAGAGAGAGAGATCTTCCATCTTCTGGTTAACTCCTCAAATAGCCACAATGGATAGGACTGGGCCAGGCCAAAGCCAGGAACCTGGAACTCCAACCGGGTCTCCCACGCGGGTGCAGGGGCCCAAGGACTTTGACCATCTTCTGCTGCTTTCCCAGGCCATAGCATAGAGCTGAACTGGAAGTGGAGCAACTGCGACTCAAACCAGCGCCCATATGGGATTCTGGCATTGCAGGCAGTGGCTTAACCCACTACACTACTGGACTCTACAATTTTCTTTTACTCAGCATTTTCCAAATACTTGACATTGAAATTGTAATATTTTAGGCCGGCGCCGCAGCTCAACAGGCTAATCCTCCGCCTTGCGGTGCCGGCACACCGGGTTCTAGTACCGGTCAGGGTGCCAGATTCTGTCCTGGTTGCCCCTCTTCCAGTCCAGCTCTCTGCTATGGCCCGGGAAGGCAGTGGAGGATGGCCCAAGTGCTTGGGCCCTGCACCCCATGGGAGACCAGGAGAAGCACCTGGCTCCTGCCATTGGATCAGCGTGGTGCGCCGGCCACAGCACGCCAGCCGCGGCGGCCATTGGAGGGTGAACCAACAGCAAAGGAAGACCTTTCTGTCTCTCTCTCACTGTCCACTCTGCCTGTCAAAAAAAAAATTGCAATATTTTTTGTAACCAAGAAAAAAGTAATTTATTTGAAAGGCAGAGAGACTTCCATCTGCTGGTTCACTCCCCAAAGACACAACAGCCAAGACTGGGCCTTGCCAAAGCCATGAGCTAGGAACCCATTGCAGCTCTTGCCTGTGGGTGACAGGAACCCAAGCACTTGAGCCATCCCCTTTTGCATCTCCCGGCATGTATTAGCAGGAAGCTAGAACTGGAAGCAAAGGAGCTAGGACTCAACCCAGGCACTCCCAAGCAGCATCCTAATCACTATAGCAAACACCTGCCCCCTTACTTTTTTTTAAGCTGACACATTGTATGTATGGATGGGACAGAGTACAACCATTCAATACATGTATACAATGTATAACGATGAAATCAGGGTTATTAACATTCCTGTCTTCCCAAACATTTATTTTTTTCTCTGTGTTGGGAACTTTTCTAGTTACTGTGAAGCCTGTCCTTGATTGTTGGAGACCAGGGTTACCCTACGGTGCTACAAAACACCAGACCTAACCCCTCCTATCTGAGTGTATTTTGGTACCCGTTACCTACCCTCTTGGCATCCCCGACTCCTTCCTCCCCTGATGAAAATTCTCAAGCAATGGAAAGCCACTCAGTGGCCACTATGTTCCCCAGCCCTAGGGCAGCCGTGAGCTACACAGAGGTCCTCTCTTGACAGGAGGCCCACTGGTTGCTTCTACTAAGAGGTTGGAGCAGGATCAAAGCAGGTCCCGCTTCCTCTGAACCAGACTGCAATGGGTACTTGTTCATCTCTGTCTCTGCCCCCCTCCAGCACCAGGCTGCACTGCTTCTGCCCCTCACACACTGTCTGCATCCCCTCCCCCTCCAGGCCCCCGGACTTGCCTTCCCAGATCTGTGCATAGCTGGCTCCTTCCTGTCGCTCAATGCGGGGCTCCCGGGTGCCTCCCCAGCCCTCTCTGACTCCTGAATCCCGCAGGCCGGGAGTCCTCCAGGCACTAGGGGGCTCTCTTTGTGCAAGCATCAGCTCCAGAAATGATCTCTGGGTCTGACTGCATGATCCCGATGGGTACCACAATAGCTCCTGTCCCAAAGGCTATTCTAGAACCTTGCCACTTCCCCATAGAATGCAGTCCCACACAGCTCCCCTTAAATCTGGGCTGGGTGGGGACTCGCTTCTAACGGAAGTGACTCGGTTAGCTGGGTCAGTCACTCCAAGAAGCTGCCACCTGGCTCTCCCAGCCACTGCTCCTGGGGCTCCAAACCACCAGCTACTCCAAGGCCTCCATGCTATGAGGAAGCCCAAGCCACAGGAAGAGCCTTGGATTGATTGACAGCCCCTGCTGGCTCTCCACAGCCAGACAGTAAAGGGATTGTCCCCAGCCCGTGACTCCAGCCTCCCGCCATCCAGGTGCAGACACATCGCCCTTGGCAGCTCCCTATATTGCTAGCCCACAGAATGTAGGAGCATCGTGGGACAGGCGCTCAAAGCCTCTATGTTTTGAAGTCATTTGTTACACCGTGAGAGCAACCAGAGCAGTACTGACTGTCGATCTCTTCCCACTAAGATGTAGTCTCCCTGAGAGGGGAGGCTTCCAGGTCTTGGTCCTTCCTGTATGCACAGTGCCCTGCACACAGTAGGCACTCAATAGGCAAGAACTGAATAAAGGAAAGAAGTTGGATTTGGGGAACCATAATAAGTGCCTTGCAGAGTCTCCGACTGACTTGTTCATGCAGCATACAGCCACCGTGTGCTCACTGAGTAACCAGCATGTCTCCAGCAGCTAAGGACACTGGGAAATCCTGTCGTGCAGACACCGGCGATGAGCAGAGGGAAGACAGAAGTCCCTGCCCCACCCTGCCCACCTCCCCAGCCCCCTTCTCAAAAACCAGAGGTGCGGTTGCCAATGCACCCAGCCCACATCTGGGGCTGTGTTTAATTATCCCCTGCCTGCTTGCAGCTGGGCTCACAGCCACAGTGCAGCCACGGTGTCCTGGCCTCTCCCTAGGCAAGCGATGACTCCAGACAGGGACCATGTGGCAGGAAGGCAGCCATGGCCCTGCACATCTGGCCCCTTCCCGGGAGGTGCCTCCCCAGCAGCTGGCCTCCTCGGGCTCCCAGCCGTCCCCGGGCCAAACAGAAGCCCAGGCTTTCAAGCTCTGAGAGAGAAAGTCCTCCTGGCAGAGGTGCAGCAGGCTGGGGGGGGGGGGGGGAAGGGGAGGGGGCTGCGGGACATGCCTCCAGGTTTAACCACTTAATCCCCAAAGTACCTGCCAAGAACCAGTTAGCATGTCTGGCCAGCCGGCCAGCCAGTCATTAACTCATTAAAGCAGGCTCCTGCCAGGCCCATTATCTTCCTTGCCGCTGACCACGTTGCCTCTTGGGCTTGCAGAGTCCCCCTCTCTCCCCTTGCCCTGGCCCCCTCTCCCAGGCAGATTCCCCGCCCCCTCCCAAAGCACACGTCTCCCCCCTCCCACTCCGCCACCAGCCAGTGCTCACCAGAAAGTGTCTTTTGTTCTTTGAGCACTGACTGGTTAAGTCACGCACATCCCCAACCTCCCAGGAAAAGTGCCTCTCCCAGTGCATCACCACCCCAACCTGTGGGCGCCACTGCGGCCGGTCCTCGGAGACAGAAACTCCAGTTCCAGTTCTGACTGCGAGATGAGGATGCCTCTGCCTCAGTTGCCCATTTGTGATACCGCCGTTGGCGCTAACGCTTGGTGACATTGGAACCAAAGGCCGGGCACGACCCAGGACACTGGAAACGCATGCGCTCTTATCCTTCCCACCTCGAAGAGGACCGCTCCGCTCCAGTTGATGTGCAGAACAGAGAGAGACCGGGTCGCACCCAAGGTCATGCTGCCAGCAAGAGGCTGAAACCTGAAATCCAGTTCCCCTGGACTCCCACATCCACGCTCCTAACCATCACCCTACCTTGGCCCACCCGACCCTGATCTCCCAAGAGGGCAGGTAGGAATGGTGTGCAGTTGCCGGCGATGGAGAAAGGAACTAAATACGGGGTAATAATCTTGAAGTTCACGTACATGCCACTTGTCTTGCTCCAGGAACTGTCAGAGTTCTCAGCGCATGCACTCATCCAACCCTCGGAAGACTCGCGCCGCGTCCCCACTTTACATAGGGGAAAACTGAGGCTCGGGTGGTTTGTTTCTGGTCTGTTTGCTGTTTTGAGCACTCTCCACAGCAGCTCCAAAGCAAGTCTGTTTTACCTCTGATTCCTGCAGGCAGCTAAGCCCACCCTTCACGGCAAGGTGGGGACTCCCGCCCTACGCGGCTGGCCAGGCCTCCTGGTCACTTCTAAAGTAGGCGTGGCCACCCGCGTTTCTCCCCGGGAGAGGAGAGTGTAGAGCAGCCCCCCTCCAGCGCCGAACTCAGCCAATGAGCTTTTGCGCACGGGTCTCCCTATCTGAATGGAGCTAGGAAAAGATGGGTTTTTCCCCCCCAAAGAAGCCACGAATCTGAGAAAGGCCTGAGCCTCCGGTACTCTGAAGTCAGGATGTGGGCGGCGGGGAGCGAGGTTCACCCTGGCGGGGGGTGGGGGGCGCCGGCAGCCCCGACCCGGGGACCAGCAGCCGTCGGGGCGCTGGGAGGCTGCGCGGCACAGCTCCGGGAGAGTCCCGGGCCGCGCGCGGCGGCGCTGGACCGAAGCTGCGGGCGGCATCCTAGGGTCAGGGCACGAGAGGCCGGAGCAGCCTTGAGGGTGTGGCCGCTGGGGATGCTGAGGGAGGGACCTAGCCGAGGGGTGGAGAGCCCACGGGATCGGCCCGGCGTCAAGTGGAGCCGGGACGCGGAACTAAGCAACTCTGGGGGCAGAAGCGGGGGCAGGGATGGAGTGGGGGAGCAGAATCAACTCTGTGGCGACAGTTATCTGCCCCCTAGCGGGTCTCGTCCCGCCCGCTCCGGGCCGTGCGGGCCCTCGCTGCCCAGATCCCCCCACCTCTGCGTCCCGGCGCGGAAAGGGGTCCCGGTGCGCTCGGCCAGCAGGAGACTGCGGGGCCCCCCACTCCCACCCCCACGGGCACCAGCCACCTCGCACCGCCTGGTCCTCATACTCGCCAGGACCCGAGGAAGCCGCGTCCCGACGGGCCCCGGTGCTGCTTAGGTCCCTCTGGGTTCGGAGCGCTCCTGTTCCCCACTGGCTGCGAGCCTCCTCTGGCAGATTCTTCTCCTGCCCCGCCCCAGGCCTAGCCTTGCCTCCTCATCGGGTCTCTCTTTAAACTTCCGTCTCCTCCCACCGTTTTTCTCTCTTTTCCCAAAGTCCACGCTTTGGGCTTCGACTTCCTTTTGCTCCCTAGGCTCCTACCCAAGTTTTGCTCCAGCGTGGGCAGTCGTAGCCTGGCCCTCCCGGACCAGGGACACCCCCGCCCCCCGCCCCGCCTTGGCTCTGGGAGGCAGGGAAGGCCGGGGAGAAGTGGATGGGACCTCCAGAAGCAGGGCGGAGTGCGCCCTAAAGCGCGCACTTGTCTTCACCAGCGCCCGGGCTTCGCGGGCCCACGCGACATCTGTCGCCCGCGCTCCCGGCTCACACCCCGCGCACCCCCGCAGCTCCCCCGGCGCTGCCACCCCCCACGCTCCGGCTGCCGCCTCTCCCCTCGGGCGCAGACGCTCGGGCGTCGCCCGCGGGCGCTGCGCCAGCTCGCTAAGGTGTGTGCGCCCCGCCAGGCTCGGCAGGGCCCCGCGAGCGCGCGGCATGGCGGGTCCAGGCATCCCAGGGCCTCTGCCATCCCCCCACCTCTGGTGCTCGCCTTCCACCTGCGGTGGGATCTGCCCGAACCTCTCCACCCTCATTCTCTGTCGCTTCTCTACTCCAGAACCTGGAGAGAGGATCCTCACAATTGCGCTCTCCCAAAGCGCCAAGCACCGTGCCAACACACAGCCAGGGCTCATGAACTTCTCCGCCTAAGGACTCGTACCTTTCTCCCACCGATGCCAAACAAATTAGGCACTCGGTACTCACTTCCCATCTCCACCCCTGCGCAGCTCCCAGCAGACAGCAAGCTCTCAAAACGCCCCCTCCCTAAACAATGCCCGGCATCCCGAGAGGAGCTCAATGAATGCTCCTGACTCAGGCTTCCCCTTGGAGGTTCCCTAAGTCTCCAATCCCAGCCCTCGGCTGGGACATCTCATGGCAGCTACGCCGTGTGGGGACTAAGAGGCCAACCAGCTCCTCACTCCGGACAGCTTGCTGGAGAGGCCCGAAGTTGGCAGCGCGGAGCAAAACTGCAAAGTGCGCGGGCCTGGAGGAGATCAAGACGAACCGCCAGAATCCTGGAGGCGGAGAAAGTGGCGCGGTGCGCTCTCAGGGCGCGCGACAGTGGGGATCCGAAACTGGGGACGTGGGTCTTACGGGGCAGGGGGTCGGGAGCAGAGGCGATGGGGAGGACAGGCGGCTTGGCAGGGGCCAGGGATTTGCCTTGAAACTGCGATGGGTGATTCTCTGGCTGGGTGGTGACTCCGTTCTCAAAGCAGGGGCACTTGGTACCGCCGTCGTGTGTCTACTTGTGGGGCTGGTGGGGGCTGCGGAGGCTCAAGTCCCCCAGATCCACCGCGCTGGAGGGAGCGGCAGGATGCGCTCAAGGCGACGGACGGAAGCGGACAGAGAAGTGGCCCTGCCGCCGCTCGCAAAGAGATGGGAACCAAGATCCCTGCAAGGGAAGGGAGCAGAGGAAGAAGGCGAAGGGACGCTAAGAAGCCCGAACTTGCCCCTCTCCCGCGCTCTGGCTCTCGCTCGCTCACTCGCTCGCTCGCGTACCTGTTGCTCGCTCCGGCTGGGTCTCGGCTCCGGCCCCACCAAGAAGCCCCGCGTTCCTACAAGTTCCGCCTGCCGAGCAGCCAGGCCGCCAGCGCCGCCACCTGCGCGGCCGCGCACAGCCAGGGCCAGTAGGTGGGGAGCGCGCCGGGCGCCGGCGCCCTCCGGCTCCGCGCGCGGCGCCGCCACATGGTGCGCTGGTGCAGCTCGTCGCCGAGTGCCTTGAGCCGGGCGGCGGTGAGCTGAGCGGCGGCCGAGCGCAGCCCCAGGCGGCCCGCGCTGCAGGCGCACACGGCCGGGGGGCCGCGGCCACGGTGCAGGGGGCACGGGCACATGACCGCTCGCCTCGCTCTCTCCGCGCGCTCCGGCCGCCCCTCGCCTCCTCTCCCTCCGGCCTCTGCGCCCGCCGCCGCTGCGCTCCAGCCGCCGGGGGCCTCCCCTGGACACCAAGTTTCTCCTTGTGTAGTGCGTTTGTTGTGCTGACGGAGCTATTATTAATTAAAGTGTCACATGGTGGATGGGGGCGGGGAGGGAGCGGAGAGGGGGGTTACATCATCCGGCCCCCCGGGGGGGGGGCTGCAGGCAGAAGAAACCGAGAGGTAACTTTTAACCCTAGCATCGCCGGCGGCGAGGGGGCGCGTGGTTTGGGAGAGGTGGGGCGCGCGACGCTGGGACGAGAGCAGGCGCCCCGCGGCGGAGAGCCTGGGCTTTGAGGGGTCTCGGGGGGCACCCCCGCGGAGACGAGGAGCGCGAGGGAGACGTTTTCTCCTTCCCCTTTTCCTGATTTCAGCTCCAGTTCCGATTTGGCGGAGGCAGCAGGCTTGTTGGCCGCTGTGGATGGAGCGGATAGAAGAACTGGGCAGCACGGTTCAGAAACAATCCCCAGGCTGCTGTTTGGTTCTGGGGAAGGTGGGTGGATTCTAAGTCTGGCGGAAGGTCCAGATGCAACCCAGCTTGCTTCATTTCGGGTCCGCCTTGGCACCTGTACGCCTTTGGGTGTGAACACACCGCCTGCACGGCTCCGCCCGCAGCCTTGACCCTGCCGCGCGCCTGGAGCGCCGCTGAAACCCTGGAGGAGGGCGAGGGTGGGGACTGGAGGGGTCTGGCCAAGGTCGGGTGCGCGCACAGCGCCCGAACCCCGAAGACTCTCACAAGGGGCTTTCTGCATGGGAACTTGATTTTTGTCTGCTTTCTTGGTGATTTTTTTTTTCCCCTGCTGGGGTTAAAGTTGCTAGCAGAGACGTGCGCCCGCGGTGGAGACCCGAAGGGACCGGCCAAGGTAAGGGAGAGGGAGGGGGGATGACTCCGGCCCTCCTCTTTCCTATCCTAGGGCGGTCCTGTTCTCCTGCAGACTACAAAATGTGGTATTGTCACTCTCAGGAGTCTTTGGAGAACAGACCTCTCTGGTCTTAAAGCACCAGGATTCAGGCCATTGGAGGCGCCGCGGTTCGGAGCCTGTGACCTGGACGCCGTCCGGAGGCTCTCCCTTCTCTCCTTCCCACCAGCAGAGGTTTGCCAAGCTCTGAGGAGTCCTTTGGTCCCTTGGAAGAGCTACCTCAAGATCAGGAACTACGTTCTGGGCTGGATGTGTCAGGAGGAGCGTGTCCTTGGCTTGTGGGGAAATGACAGGGGCCAGATCCCAGCTGGGCTGTGTGCTCTCCGTGGCCTGTGCTCCCACCCAGCTCTGGTTCTCCTCCCCTTGACAATGGCCAACACTCACTGAGCATCTTCTAGGTCAGGTGCCGTGCAGACGGGCTCTTGCCTGGGCTACCCAAAGTGAATTTCCCAACTATGCTAGTGAAGCAACTGAGGCACGACGGGGAAGGCCTGAGGCCACAGCTCCCTAGTGAAACAGGCGAAGCCTGCGTCTAGGTCTGCAGTAGGCTCTGAGCCGTTAACCATGGTTTTATACTGCCCCCTGTAATCTAGGAATAATAATACCTCCCTCCCAGGATTGGGGCAGAGATTAAATGAGAGAAATGTATGCCAAGCACCTGGCATGCGGCGGGCCTTGGATAAACCTTGCTTCTCTCTGCTTTTTGGCTAGATCCACTCCCCCATTCTCCTGGGACTCACCTCCTTAATCCCCCCTAGTCTTTGCAGGGGGGACCTGATCCATTGCCCGGTGTAGCGTTCCAAGAATGAAGATACAGTGTCTATTTAAAAAGCCCTTTGGATTTAAATCGAACAACCCCCCCCTTTTTAATCTGCACGCTTTTAACGGCTCACTTCATGGACATTAATTTTAATGGGACGATTATTACCCTGTTTGGATGCCTGCCCCCTCGAAATGCTGGGCTCCCAAGGTGGCGCTGGGTCGGGTCCCAGCAGCTTGGATGTTTTCTACAGCAGAGAGAGTGCAGGCTTGGCCACGGGGATGCAGCATTCAGCAGGAGAAAAGAAGGGGGTGATGGAGAAGTGGGGGGCAAGGCAAGGCCCCCCTCTCCTAGCACCCTGCATCTGAGCACCCCTCATCTGCTCGCACCGGAGTTCTCCTAGCCCACCCCACCGCTCACTCACTGGTGAACTTGGCCTTGAGATGTGGTGTTGTGGAACTTCCATTTCGTTAACTGCAAAGTGCAAATAATAATGGTAGCAAAAGTCTCACAGGGTTGAGTAAGACCCTAC
The DNA here is from genome assembly GCF_033115175.1 of Lepus europaeus. Classification (NCBI taxonomy): domain Eukaryota; kingdom Metazoa; phylum Chordata; class Mammalia; order Lagomorpha; family Leporidae; genus Lepus; species Lepus europaeus. The sequence goes on from NC_084849.1 coordinate 12,892,270, forward strand.
CAGGGGCCGGTGCTGTGGCATGGTGGGTAAAGCCTCCGCCAGCAGTGCCAGCATCCCATATGGATGCCAGGTCGAGATCCCGCTGATGTACTTCCGATCCAGCTCTCTGCTATGGCCTGGGAAAGCAGTGGAAGATGGCCCAAGCCATCAAAGAAGGAGGTACTTTTCTCTGAAGGAAGGAGAGAACTTCCACTTTGCTTATGGCCCTGTCTAAATACTGACAGAGTTTGTGGACTCAAAAGGCTTCCATAGCCGTGGCAGCTCATGAAGATCCTCGGGTGATTACTGACGTCAAAAATAATAGTGTTGGCCGGCGCTGTGGCTTAACAGGCTAATCCTCTGCCTTGCGGCGCCGGCACACCGGGTTCTAGTCCCGGTTGGGGCGCCGGATTCTATCCCAGTTGCCCCTCTTCCAGGCCAGCTCTCTGCTATGGCCCAGGAAGGCAGTGGAGGATGGCCCAAGTCCTTGGGCCCTGCACCCGCATGGGAGACCAGGAGAAGCACCTGGTTCCTGGCTTTGGATCAGCACGAAGCGCTGGCCACAGCGGCCATTGGAGGGTGAACCAACGGCAGAAAGGAAGACCTTTCTCTCTGTCTCTCTCTCTCACTATCCACTCTGCCTGTCCAAAAAAAAAAAAAAAAAAAAATAGTGTCAATTGTTACATCAACAGCAGGAGTCACTGTGCACCTACTCCCCATGTAGGACCTCTGTCCTTAATGAGTTGTACTATGAGATTTAATGATAAAACCAGTCTTCAAACACTACTTTATATGTTGTGTGTCTGTGAGGGTGCAAACTGTTGAAATCTTTACTTAGTATAGAGTTGATTTCTGTATATAAAGATAATTAAAAATGAATCTTAATGAAGAATGGGATGGGAAAGGGAGTAGGAGCTGGGATGTGAGTAGGGGTAGGAGGGTGGGTATTGGGGGAAGAACCACTATAATCCAAAAACTGTACCTATGAAATTTATATTTATTAAATAAAAGCTTCAAAAAAAAAAAAAGAAAAAAAGATGGCCCAAGTCCTTGGACCCCTGCACCTGTGTGGGAGAGCCGGAAGAAGCTCCAGGCTCCTGGCTTCAGATGAGTGCGTCTCCGGCTGTTGTGGCCAAGTGGGGAGTGAACCAGCAGATGGAAGATCGATCTCTCTCTCTCTCTCTCTCTCTGACTTTCAAATAAATAAATAAGTCCTTAAAAAAACAAAACTCGAGCAGTAAACCCCTCAGGATGTGCCTGGCATAATCTGAGCATTTAGTACATGTTGGCTACAGTTATTATTTTTTATTTTTTAAAAAGATTTTATTTATCTATTTGAAAGAAATACAGAGAGAGAAGGAGAAAGAGAGAGAGAGATGTCTTCCATCCACTCATTCACTCCCCAAATGGCTGCAATGACCAGGGCTTGGCCAGGATGAAGCCAAGAGTCAAGAGCTTCATCCAGCTCTCCCACATGGGTGCAGGAGCCCAAGCACTTGAGCCATCTTCCACTGCTTTCCCAGGTGCATTAGCAGGGAACTGGATTGGAAGTGGAGCAGCCAGGACTCGAACTGGCGTCCATATAGGATTCTGGCATTGCGGGCAGAGACTTAACCTTCTACGCCACAGAGCCAGCCCTAGTTAATTTTTTTTTGACAGGCAGAGTGGACAGTGAGAGAGAGAGAGAGACAGAGAGAAAGGTCTTCCTTTGCTGTTGGTTCACCCCCCAATGGCCGCTGCGGCTGGCATGCTGTGGCCAGCGCACCGACTGATCCAAAGGCAGGAGCCAGGTGCTTCTCCTGGTCTCCCATGCGGGTGCAGGGCCCAAGGACCTGGGCCATCCTCCACTGCCCTCCCGGGCCACAGCAGAGAGCTGGACTGGAAGAGGAGCAACCGGGACAGAATCTGGCGCCCTGACCAGGACTAGAACCTGGGGTGCCGGTGCTGCAGGCGGAGGATTAGCCTAGTGAGCCGCGGTGCCAGCATCTAGTTAATATTTTTATAGAAGATCATGTAGTCACTAAGTGGTGTACATTGAAGAATGTTGGGGACCTACACCCTCAAGTATACATGGTTCCCCTGTAGTAGGTGGGTGATTCCATCACTGGTGCCAAACATTATCCTGAGAAAGCAAATTCTTCGGGAGAGCAACTCCACACTTCCCTAACCCTTAGTCAGGATGAGGTTTGGATGTTGATGTTAAATTTAATGAGCATTTGTTTACTGCTTTCTCTTTGCCTGGCACTGTTGAAACTGCTCGGGCCGTATTGACTCATGGGAAGCCGGTAACCCCAGGAGGCAGGTACTGTGATTCGTTCAGTGTGATGAATGAACAAACCAGGACAGACCGTTTAAGTCACTGATCCAAGATCACACAGCTCTCTGCCCCCGAAGTGTGTATATCGTGTCACCACTGGGAACTCGGAGGAGGAAGGAGGAACTGCTATGGGTTGACCCATGGCCCTACCCCAAATTCCTAACCCCCCCCCCAGTATTTTAAAATGCAACTGTATTTAAAGACAGGGTCTTTAAAAGATTTATTTATTTCACAGGTAGACTGACAGAGAGAGAGAAAGAGATCCTTCATCTGTTAGTTCATGCCCCAAATGGCTGCAACAGCCAGGGCTGGTGGGCCAGACCAAAACCAGGAGCCAGAAACTCCATCTGGGTCTCCCCCATGGGTGGCAGGGGTCCAGGCACTCAGGCTATCTTCTGCTGCCTTCCCAGGTCCATTAGCAGAGAGTTGGATCAGGAGTGGAGCAGCTGGGGCTCGTACTGGTGCTCCAGTATGGGATACCGGTATTGTATGTGGTGGCTTAACCTGCTGCACCAGTAGAGACAAGGTCTTTAAAGAGGTAATTAGGCTGGCGCCGCGGCTCACTGGGCTAATCCTCTGCCTGCAACTCCAGCACCCCAAGTTCTAGTCCCGGTTGGGGTGCTGGATTCTATCCCGGTTGCCCCTCTTCCAGGCCAGCTCTGCTGTGGCCCGGGAGTGCAGTGAAGGATGGCCCAAGTGCTTGGGCCCTGCACCTGCATGGGAGACCAGGAGGAAGCACCTGGCTCCTGGCTTCGGATCGGTGCAGCATGCCGGCCGTAGCATCCATTTGAGGCATGAACCAATGGAAGGAAGACCTTTCTCTCTCTCTCTCACTGTCTACACTGTGTAACTCTGTCTGCCAAAATAAATAAATAATTAATTAATTAATAAATAAAGAGGTAATTAAATGGGGCTGTGGCATAGTGGGCGAGGCCGCTGCCTGCAGCTGCTCCACTTCCTGTCTAGCTCTCTGCTATGGGCTAGGAAAGCAGTGGGACATGGCCCAAGTCTTGGGCCCTGCACCTGTGTGGGAGACCCAGAGGAAGCTCCTGGCTTCGGATAGGCGCAGCTTTTGCCGTTGTGGCCATCTGGGGAGTGAACCAGCAGATGGAAGACCTCTCTCTCTGCCTCTCTGTAGTTCTGCCTTTCAAATAAATAAATAAATATTTTAAAAAGAGGTAATGAAGTTAAAATGGTCATCAAGGTGGGCCCTAATCCAGTAAGAGTGATGCCCTTCTAAGAGGAGGCGATCGATCACACGGACAGAGAAAGCGGCATCCACAGCTAAGGAGAGACACCTTGGAAGGAACGGCCCCCGTGGACATGCTGGTCCCACACTTCCAGACTCCGTAACTGTGCAAAAGCCAATGCCTGGTGTTCGAGCCACTGGACTGTGGTGTCTTGCCATGCCACGGTGGTGCTATAGATGCTTGCAGGGAGCACCGATGTCCCAGGTGGAAGGTAGATGCATGCGTTTCCCCAGGCGGTGGCTGCTTGGACATTCTTCCGGCTTGTGGCCAAGGGGTGAGCTCCTGGGCTGTTTGCCTCCTGCCTGTCGACCTTTCCCGGAGACCATCAAGCCAGACGGGGTTGTAGGAGATCACTGTGGAGAGCAGCTCGTGGAAACCCAGTTGTTCACTCGCGTGGCTGCAAGGAAGTGGCGACTGTCCCATGCAGGTCAGGAAGGGAGACAGATTTTTGGGTCTTTGAAGGTCTTCTGTGGAATCCCAGTGCCCAAAACTCTGCAAGGCCAGGGGGCCTGGGGTCCAAACCCTAGGTCTCTCTGGCGCAGAGTGTCAGACCAGTGTAACCCTGACTTGGTGCACCTAGCAACGACTCATTTGCTGAATGAATGAATGAATGAATGAATGAAAGCTAAGCATCCGATTCAGCTTGCTGTCAAACATACAACGCTGGCTGCCTGGGATTGGTATAATCAGTAATATACAGCACATTTTTTTTTTTTTGCCCTGGTTCTTTCCCTTGTCCCCTATAGAAATACGCTCTTATGTCTGAGCAGGCAGAGGTTGGGGTATGTGTCTGTTCTTTAATTAACCAAGGACGACCCATCCTGGTGTTGGAGACCCAACGAGCCTTACCTTACGGTGTTTTAACTCCTGTGGCTTGGTGGGGTGGTAAATGAGCGAACAGCTGTTACCTCCTCCACACAGCTGTGTTTCCTGAAGCCATGTGTGTGTGCCAGGGCCAGATCTGATGCCAAGAGGTTGCTTGGAGAACAACAGAGTTCCTGAATCAAAGGCAGAGCCGGAGTGGGTTTGACGCTCTGCGCTAGAGAGACCTGGGTTTGGACAGCAGCTCGGTTCCTTTTCGTATAATCTCTCTGAGCCTCCACTTTCCCATCTGTGCAATGGAGACGATGATCCTAGTGTGGAGCTCATTGGGTTGCCGTGAGGATTAAAAGAGAGAATGGATGTCGAGCGTTTAGCAAAGTGCTTGGCACTCAATAAATATTAAGTTATGGTCTTTGTTGGTTTCTGGGGATTATTAAGTATCCACTTGAGACACAGAACGGGGACGTTGACCCAGACCTACTGGGAATACAAAGGGATTCCGATTTCAGTGAGTCTGAGATTCAGTGATATCACAGTTATTCCCAGGAAAGTCCCCTCCCACCAGCAGACCTGGGGCCGGGCAGCTTGCGTCTCTCCCATTTATCTGACTCCGCGGCCGCATACCTGCACAGAGGGCGGAAGTCCTTCTCCTGGGGCCTCCTGATGGCTCACTGGCTACCTCTCCCTGGAGGGCCTTGCTGCTGGGAGTCAGGAGGGAAAGACAGAGGAATGCGCACAGCGGGGGAGCACAGAGGACCCGCCCCTAATTAGAGTCTCATCCATACTTGCAGAGTGCCAGCTGTGCAAATGCACAGGTGTTGCCCTCCGCTGACCGATGGTGTCAATGAGGGGGGCCAGTGCTGTGGCACAGAGGGTTAACGCCCTGGCTGGCATCCCATATGGGCGCCGGTGCTAGTCCCGGCTGCTCCATTTCTTTTTTTCTTTTTCTTTTCTTTCTTTTTTTTTTTTTTTTTTGACAGGCCGAGTAGACAGTGAGAGAGAGAGAGAGACAGAGAGAAAGGTCTTCCTTTTTGCCATTGGTTCACTCTCCAATGGCCGCTGCGGCCGGCGCATTGCTCTGATCTGAAGCCAGGAGCCAGGTGCTTCTCCTGGTCTCCCATGGGGTGCAGGACCCAAGCACTTGGGCCATCCTCCACTGCACTCCTGGACCATAGCAGAGAGCTGGCCTGGAAGAGGAGCAACCAGGACAGAATCCAGCGCCCCGACCGGGACTAGAACCCGGTGTGCCGGCGCTGCAAGGCGGAGGATTCCGGCTGCTCTATTTCTGATCCAGCTCTCTGCTGTGGCCTGGGAAAGCAGTGGAAGATGGCCTAAGTCCTTGGGCCCCTGCACCCACATGGGAGACCCAGAAAAAGCTCGTGGCTCCTTGCTTTGGATCAGCGCAGCTCCAGCTGTTGAGGCCAATTAGGGAGTGAACCAGCAGATGGAAGGCCTCTCTCTCTCTCTCTCTCTCTCTCTCTGCCTCTCCTTCTCTCTCTGTGTAACTCTGACTTTCAGATAAATAGATAGTGTCAGTGAGGATGATGATGAATGCGAAAGACCTGAAAGGCCCAAGCCCTCGGACTTCCAGCTGTGTACTCCACACCAGCCGTTCTCAACGAGGGGTGATTTCCTTCCCCACGAGACATGTGCCATTGTCTCTTGGCAATCGGGGTTGTCAAAACTGAGGGGTGGGTTGGAAGCCAAGGATCTGTGGAATGTCTGGCAATGCACAGACAATTAAAAAAGATCTCAAGGTCAAGTGTGCCCCCCAGGCATGGCAGTCAGCATGGGCTTAGTGCAGGCAGCAGAAAATCCAACTGGTAAAGACTTAAAGCACTCGGCCGGCGCCGCGGCTCAATAGGCTAATCCTCCGCCTTGTGGCACCTGCACACTGGGTTCTAGTCCCGGTCAGGGGGGCCGGATTCTGTCCCGGTTGCCCCTCTTCCAGGCCAGCTCTCTGCTGTGGCCGAGGAGTGCAGTGGAGGATGGCCCAAGTGCTTGGGTCCTGCACCCCATGGGAGACCAGGAGAAGCACCTGGCTCCTGCCTTCGGATCAGCGCAATGCGCCTGCTGCAGCGGCCATTGGAGAGTGAACCAACGGCAAAGGAAGACCTTTCTTCTGTCTCTCTCTCACTGTCCACTCTGCCTGTCAAAAAAAATTTTTAAAAATAAGATAAAAAAAGAAGACTTAAAGCACTCAAGACATGAGGATTCTTGCCAGTGAACTGACAAGCCAGAGCAGGGCTTGGCTTTCTGCTTTTTCAGGACGACAGCCATGCTCATTTGCTTCCGTGTTGTATCTGGATGCTTTTATGCCACCACTGTAGAACTGAGAAGTTGCAACAGACTGTGTGCAGGTCTACAAGCCTGAACCATTTAATATCTGGCTCTTTACAGAACGAATGTGCCAGTCCGTGGTGCAGAGGAGGGCAAGTTCAGGGTTGGGTTTGTGGCACACATATTTCATTAAGGATCAGGCTAAACCTGTGTTTGCCCTACTGCATCCTTGGCATGTTGGCTTTAGTTCTTGGGCTCATTGCTTCATGGCAGCAAGATGGCTGCCATAGCGCTAGGTGTCACAAACTCAATGACAGAACCCAAAGCAGAAAAAGAAGAAAGGAAGAGAAAAGATGTCCTTACATAGGTCTCTTGTTTTGGGGAACATTTTTTTTTTTCCTTAGAAACCTCCCAGCAGAATTCCCTGCGTCTCTTTGGCCAGAAGTAGGCCATGTGCTTACCTTCAAACCAAAGACAGGCAAAAGGTAATGGAATGGCTGCGAGTACTGGATTGAAAAGTGGCCCCCAAAAGTTCATCTCCAGCGGGAACCTGTGAACGTGACTTACCTGGAAATGGGGCTTTTGCCGATGTAATCAAGCTGAGTTGTGCTGGGCAGCCTAATCTGCTGTTAGCCTTACAGGAAAGGGGATTCTCCGAGGGACAGAGACCACGGAAGGGTGGAGGCAGAGCCTAGAGCTAGGCTGCGAGAAGCTGAGCGACAGCGGGCATTGTGAAGAGGCAAAGGAGGGCTCTCCTGGAACCCTGGGAGGAACCTGGCCCTGTGCACACCGCGGCATAGACTTCTAGACCCCTCCAGAGCTGCGAGAGGATAAGCTTCCATTGTTTGGAGCCTCCCCGTCTGTGGGAATTTGTTGCACCGATGTAGGAAAGCAATATATCTTGGGTATCAGTCAGAGCAGGTGATGGCTCGAGTGTTTGGGTTCCTGCTGCCCACGTTGGAGACTTGGATGGAGTTCTTGGCTCCTGGCTTCATTGGCCCCAGCCCTGGCTATTGTGGGTATTTGGGGAGTGAACCAGTGGATGGAAGATCTCTGTCTGTCTGTCTGTCTCTCTGTCTCTTTCTGCCTTTCAAAAAAAGCAAACAAAAAGACTACAAATAACCAAACCACCCCAAATCACAGTGGCTTGAACACGACAGAAATTCAGTTCCTTTTCACACAGAAGAAGCCTGAGGAAGGTGGTGCGGGCCTGGGTTGGAGCTGCACAGGTGTCAGGGTCGCAGGCTCACCCACCTATCTTCCATGCTGTCTCGTGATCCAAGAGGGCTGCTGGAATTCCCATCACAGTTTTACAATCCCAGAATGACTGTTTAACATGTTCTCTCATCTCATTGGTTAGAACTGACCCATGTGGCCATACCCAACTACATGGAATGCTGGGTAATGTAGTCTTTTTTTTTTTTTTTTTTTTTTGACAGGCAGAGTGGACAGTGAGAGAGAGACAGAGAGAAAGGTCTTCCTTTTGCCGTTGGTTCACCCTCCAATGGCCGCCGCGGTAGCGCGCTGCGGCCGGCGCACCGCGCTGTTCCGATGGCAGGAGCCAGGTGCTTCTCCTGGTCTCCCATGGGGTGCAGAGCCCAAACACTTGGGCCATCCTCCACTGCACTCCCTGGCCACAGCAGAGAGCTGGCCTGGAAGAGGGGCAACTGGGACAGGATCGGTGCCCCGACTGGGACTAGAACCTGGTGTGCCGGCGCCGCAAGGCGGAGGATTAGCCTGTTGAGCCACGGCGCCGGCCGGGTAATGTAGTCTTTTGGCTTAGCATCAGTGTGCCTCCCTGATACACCTGGGAGTTCTGTTCCAGTTACTTGAGTCATCCTCTCCTGCTTCCCTGGAAGCTGGAGTCAGGAACAAGAGCCAGGAATCAAACTCAGGCACTCAAGTTTGCTACACAAGAAGCTTAACCTTAACCTCCAACCCCCTACTCTGTGTTGGCACCTTTTCTTATTCAGTTGCTCTCACAGGTAAGAGTAACACCTCCTTGTGGTTTAATATACTCCTGCTGATAAATGGCTGATGACATTGACCATCTTTTCAAGTGCATCTTTACTACTGTATATCGTCTTTGACGGATCCATCTATTTTTGTAAATAAAGTTGAGTGGAACTTTCATCGTGCGTGGATGTATCAATCTCTGCTTTTGTAATACAATAGCAGAGACTGTGTGGCCTGCAAGGCAAAAATATTTACTGTCTTGCTATTTGCAGAAAAGTTTCGCCCACTACTGTGTTAGTCAAATCATGGTTTATTCTTCGAGGCTAAGCACAAAGCTGTCCAGACGAAGACAGGGTTTCACTGGAATAACAGAGGAAAATGATGGCATACTCTACACTAGATAACTCTCCCAGTGCTGCTAAAGATGTTCATTGCAGCATCATTTCAAATCACTAAAAGTTGGAAGCAACAAAAATAGTCGTCAGGAGGAGAGTGGGTAAAGAAAATGTGGTCTAACATACAACAGACCACTAGAAGAAATGATCAGGAATGAACTAGACTTACAGATAGATGGTCTTCAAAAACATTTTGTTGAGTAAAGTAAAGCATTTGTAAAATGAGGCAATTATGTGTGTGGTTTAACATTGCCTATTTGGATTTGAAATACAATGGAATAATGCTGTAAATTATTCATGGGCACATACCATATTCCTTTAAAATAGCCTGGGAGGATTCCCGTGAAGTTCACAGTGGTGGTTTTACGTTTGCCCCCAGAAGTTGGAGGATACAAGCCACACTGGAGTAGTAACAAAGGGGACTAGAAAGGGAGAAATCCACATATTAGGAGTCTAATTTTCCACACATGTCAGTTCCAGCAGTGTGATGACAAGGTTTGTACAAGTGAAGATCTACTGTGTCTGTATGTGTCATCCTTGCATTTTCTCTTGGTGCTTTGAGGGAAAGATACAAAGAAGGGGATCCCAGAACTCCCGAGGGAGTTGCAGACACACAGCATGTACGTCTGGTCAGGATTCACCCCACCCCTGGGGAACTGCTCCTCTGCTCACTCCTGTGATTTTGACGGATGCCATGGCCTTAGGAGCCTCTGCCCTGCCTTGGCCACTGAGGCACGGAACTGACCCACAGGCAGCCGCTGGAGCTCTCTGGCCTTAGTGGGTAAAGAGAGGGAGAGGGAGAGGGAGAGGGAGAGGGAGAGGGAGAGGGAGAGGGAGAGGGAGAGGGAGAGGGAGAGGGAGAGGGAGAGTGTCCAGGACTTCCCAGAGCAAAAATAAGTTGGGGCTGGTGTTGTGGTGAAGCAGGTAAAGCCACTGCCTGGGACACCAGCATCCAATGTGGATGCCAGTTCGAGTCCCAGCTGTTCCACTTCTGATCCAGTGCCCTGCCAATGGCCTGGGAAAAGCAACGGAAGATACCCAAATACTTGGTTCCCCAATACCACTTGGGAGACCCCAATGAAGCTCCTGGCTCCTGGCTTCAGCCTGGTTCAGCCCTGGCCATTGTAGCCATTTGGAGAATGAACCAGTGGATAGAAGATCTTGCTCTCTCTCTGTCTCTCCTCCCCCCTCTCTGTAGTTCTTTCAAACACATAAATATACTTTCAAAAATTGTTTATTTGTAAGACAGACACAGAAAGAAGCAGAGAGAGTTTCATCCAGTGGTTCACTCTCCAAATGTCCACAACAGCCAGGGCAGGGTCAGGCCAAAGCAGGGAGCCTGGAACTCAATCTAGGTCTCCCACATCAAGGCAGGGGCCCAGCTCCTTGAGTCATTATTTGCTGCTTCCTTGGGTGCACATTAGCAGGAAGCTGGAATTGAGAGCAGAGCCAGCATTCAAAACCAGGCACCCTAATATGGGATATGGGTATCTCATGTGGCAACTTATCTGCTATACCAAAAGCCTGCCCTAAACACGCTCTCTCTCCAATCTATCTCTCTCTCTCTCCCTCCTCTCTCTTTAATGTTTTTTTTTTTTCCTTTGACGGAGTTAGACAGTGAGACAGAGAGAGACAGAAAGGTCTTCCCTCCGTTGGTTCACCCCTCAATGGCTGCCACAGCCGGCACTATGCCAATCCAAAGCCAGGAGCCGGGTGCCTAATCCTGGTCTCCCATGCAGGTGCAGGGGCCCAAGGACTTGAGCCATCCTCCACTGCCCTCCAGGGCCACAGCAGAGAGCTGGACTAGAAGAGGAGCAACTGGGTCTAGAACCTGGCACCCATATGGGATGCCAGCGCGGCAGGCAGAGGATTAACCAAGTGAGCCACGGTGCCAGCTTCCCTTTCTCTCTTTAATTTTAAAGGTTTATTTGAGGTGCCGGCACTGTGACTTAGTGGGTTAATCCTTCACCTGCAGTACAAGCATCCCATGTGGGTGCCGGTTCTAGTCCCAGCTCTTCCTCTTTCAATCCAGCTCTGCTGTGGCCTGGGGAAGCAGTAGAAGATGGCCCAAGTCCTTGGGCCCCTGTACCCACATGGGAGACCCAGATGGAGTTCCAGCCTCCTGGCTTTTGCCGGGACCATGCCCAGCTATCTCAGGCATTTGGGGAGCAGATTACCAGGTGGAAGATCAATAGACCTCCCCTCTCTCTCTTTCCCCTTAAAATAAATAATAAATAATTTTTTTTTAAAAGTTTGAGAGTGAGTGAACTCCTACCCACTGGATAACTCTCCAGATGCCTGCGAATGTCAAGGCAGGGCCAGGACAAAGCCCAGAGCCAGGAACCCGAGATGGGTCTCCCACATGGGAGGCAGGGACCCAAGAACTTGAGCTGTCAGTGTTGCCTTTCAGAGTCTGCATTGGCAGGAAGCAAGAGTCAGGAGCCAGAGTTGGGAATCAAAGCCAGGTCCCCTGAATTGGGAGGCAGATGTCTCAACCTGCTAGACTAAACGTCTGTCCCTAAATTTTCGTTTTAGCCAAAGTCATCTTCAGCTGTTTCTTCTGACCTAAGACTATTAAGTAACATAGACTCTCACCCAGTGTGGAGAAGGAGGAAGGCAAGGAAGGCTTCTTGGAAGAGGTGACCTCTAAGATAGAAGGCTGGTTGGGCAGGTGCAGGAGAGACCAAGTGTGGGGTCCACGCAAGACAGAGCACGACTGAGTGGAGTCAGAAGAGGTGAATATGACCGACCAGAGGTGGCAGACTGAGGAGGGAAAGTTCAGAAACTAGGCTACCGAGGTTGGTTACAGCCAGACCTCTCACGGTGTTTTGTTTGCTCTCTTTTTTTCAATTTATTCTTTTTCATTTCAATTGAAGGACAAAGAGGGACAGAGACAGAGACACAGAAAGATCTTCCATCCACTGGTTCACTCCCCAAATGCCTGCAACAAACAGGGGCAGAGCCCGGCAGAAGCAAGAACCCAGAACTCAGCCTGCATCTCCCATGCAGGCGGCAAGGACCCAAGGACGTGAGCCAACACCTGCTGCCTCCCAGGATGTGCATCAGCAGGGAGCTGGCGCCGGAAACAGGCACAGAGACCTGAACCAGGCCCTCCAATGTGGGATACCGGCATCCCAAACTGCATCTTAACCCCGACACCACACTCCCGCCCCTCTTCGAAGGTTGTGTGTAGCCTCCACCTTGGAGAAATTGTATGCAAATTAGTTAATCAGTTAAATCCTAGACATTAAGATTCGCAGAGCTGACACACGTTTAAAGAATGCAGGTGCCTGATGGATGCTCCTGACTTCATCCTCGCGATGGCCCCACGATGTCCTGCAAAGTGCTTTGAGCATATTCCGAGTGGCTCAAGGTACTTTGCGGCTATTAAGTGCCGGTATAAATCCCAACGTATTGGCTCAAATGTTTGATTTCCTATTTTTCTTCCCATTCGTGTGTCACCCGTAATTAGAACTCCAAAGTGCTCCGTGCACCAAAGTGCTCACTGCGATTTTTCTATTGGAACAGAGAGGATGGGAGACTCATTTCTTCAGCAGATTACAAAGTGGAGTTGGCCAAGCAACTCCGTCTCCTGTGTGAGCACGGGGGCAAGATGGATGAGACTTGCAATGACAGCCCTTGCTTCTTTCTTAAAGTAGTGAATTCGTCTTTTTCTCTTTTACCCACTGTGTGTGTGTGTGAATTGTGCACAACTGTATTATTGACAGCCTCATTGGCAACACAAACGCTTACCAGAAATACCTGCTCTCCCTGAGCCCCATCATTCATTCATTCATTGATTCATCATCCATCCAACAGAGATTTGTAGCTCATGTCTGTGTTAGCCAGCTTTTCACCCCTGTAACAAACACCAGAGAGGAGATACCTAGGAAGGAAGAAGACTTGTTGTGGCTCACAGATTTGGGGATTCACCATCCAAGTGTGGTTGGCCCATTGGCCTGGTGTCTGATGAGGGTGGTGGATGGGGAAAGCACACAGAGGAAGGACCATATGGCAGCCAGGAGGCAGACAGAGGTTTGTAGAACCAGCCCTTAGGGCCGGCGCTGTGGCACAGTGGGTTAACGCCCTGGTCCGAAGCGCCGGCATCCCATGGGGCACCGGTTCTAGTCCTGGCTGCTCCACTTCTGATCCAGCTCTCTGCTGTGGCCTGGAAAGCAGTAGAAAGTAGTTCAAGTCCCTAGGCTCTGGCACCCACGTGGGAGACTCGGAAGAAGCTCTGGCTCCTGGCTTCGGATCAGCGCAGCTTGGGCCATTGTGGTCAGTTGGGAGTGAACCAGCGGATAGAAGACCTCTCTCTCTCTGCCTCTCCTTCTCTCTGTGTAACTCTGACTTTCAAATAAATAAATAAAATCTTAAAAAAAAAAAAAAAAAGAACTAGCCCTTTCCTGAGAACTGCCTTCCAAGGGCACACCCCCAGGGCCTAAGGAACTCCCACTAGTCCCGCCTCCTGAACGCCAAAGCTAATGTCAAGCCCCCACCCTCTTTGGCGTCACTAACTAGACTTTGGAGGTTAAATATCAGCATGACTTGGGGATGCAAATCCTGTTCAAACTACAACAGCATCCTACGAACCAGGCTGCATGAGAAGAGGAGAATACGAGAAGGAACAAGAAAGACATGGTTCCCACCACCAATGCACGGAGCCCATGTTCCAGTGGAGGAGACACACAACTATCTGTAAATAATCAGTTAAACCACTTACCCACTGCGGGGAGGGTGAGCTTCACTGGGAGTGAGTACTGTGTGTAACACATCACTTCCGGGGTGGCAGGGATGGTCTGTCCCGGGGTCACAGCTGAACCCAGAGCCTCCCTGAAGAGTGATGAAGAAAGAGGGCAGTGTGTGCGAAGGCCCTCAGGTGGAAAAGGGCTTAGCTTCTCCAGACCGCAGAAGTTTTTTTTTTTTTTTTTTTTTTTTTTTTTTTTTTTTTTTTTTTTTTGACAGGCAGAGTGGACAGTGAGAGAGAGAGACAGAGAGAAAGGTCTTCCTTTTTCTGTTGGTTCATCCCCAATGGCCGCTGCAGCCGGCGTGCTGTAGCCGGCGCACTGCGCTGATCCAAAGGCAGGAGCCAGGTGCTTCTCCTGGTCTCCATGCGGGTGCAGGGCCCAAGGACTTGGGCCATCCTCCACTGCACTCCTGGGCCACAGCAGAGAGCTGGCCTGGAAGAGGAGCAACCGGGACAGATTCCGGCGCCCCGACCGGGACTAGAACCCGGTGTGCCGCCGCCTAGTGGCCTAGTGAGCCATGGCGCCAGCCATTTTTTTTGTTTTTTGTTTTTTGTTTTATTTATTTCTTTTTTTTTTTGTTTTTGTTTTTAAGGCAGAAAGAGAGAGAGAGAGAGAGAGAGAGAGAGAGAGAGAGAGAGATCTTTCATCCACTGGTTCCTTCCCTAGTTGGATGCAATGGCTGGAGCTGTGCCAATCTGAAGCTGAGTGCTTCCTCCAGGTCTCCCGTGTGGGTGCAGAGGCACAAGCACTTGGGCCATCTTCTACTGCTTTCCCAGGCCATAGCAGAGAGCTGGATGAGAAGTCGAGCAACTGAGACTCAAACTGGTGCCCGTATGGGATGCCAGTGCTGCAAGTGGTGGCTTTACCCACTGCATCACAGCGCCAGCCCCTAGAAGGTTTTGAGAGGGAAGATGTTACCCTCATCCACTAGTAGCCATTTGAAGACAATGCGATTGTTCCTTGAGTAAGTGATTAAACATTATCTAACCCAGCAATTCTACTTGTAAGTATACAGAAAAGAAATGAAAACAGAGGGTACACAAAAAACTACATGAATGTTTGTAGAAGCAGTGTTCTTTTTAAAAACATTTATTTGAGGGAGGGAGGGTGAGAGAGAGAGAAAGAGAGCGAGAGAGCGAGCTCCCTGTTGCTGGTTAACTCCCCAAATGGCCAGGCCTGGATTCTGGCTGAAGCTGGGGGCTGGACCACAATCCAGGACCACATCTCCTGAGCCATCACCTGCCTCCCGAGCCTGCACAGACAGGAATCTGGAGTCAGGAGCCAGAGCTGGGTTTGTACTCAGGCACTCTGATGTGGGACATGTGCATCTTAGCTGCTAGGCTGTCGGACCCTCGCCAGCGAGGGTCCAACATAGTCACGACACGGTCACTGTTTCTCGGTTCTCAAGGAACTTTTACTTGTGGGGGCAGAAGGAAAGAGAAGGAGGAGCTCCAAGCCCAATTCCCAATGTCCCTTTATACCCCAGGTCCTGTGGAGCATCCGCTCCACAGCCAATAGCGGCTCTCTTCACGTGCAGTTCACGCTGGCATCGTCCAATCAGATGAAAGGACGCGTATAGTCTCGGGTCGAAAGTTCATCTGTTTCACCGGGTTCCTCCTAGTTGTTTATGCAGAGTCCATTCTGTTTCATCTGTTTCACCTGGCTGTTTTCGTGGGCCCTGTGGTCGACCGATTGCTGCAAGCTGTGCAGATGAGGAGGTTCTCACAGGTGGCCAGCCTGCGGTTCCCCACACTAGGCTAAACACCTGCTCTCAGAAGCAGCACTTTTAAAAAAAATGATTTATTTCATTTATTTGAAAGACAGAGTTAGAGAGACAGAGAGGTCTTCCAGCCGCAAAATGGTTCACTCCCTAGATGGCTACAAGGAGCAGGGCTGTGCCAGGCCGAAACCAGGTGCTGGAACCCCATCTGGATCTCCATCTTTGAAAGGCCACTACCAAACACACCAAACTCCGGAGTGAGGGAAAAGGTTAATGTTGAGGGCAGCGGGTGGGGTGGGGAATGAAGAGAGAGAGAGAGAGAGAGAGAGAGAGAGGTGGGAAAGCAGGTCTCATTACAGCCTTGCAGGGGTAGGGACGTGGGAGCAGCAAATGCCGTTAGGGTGAGGGTGGAGTTGATGTTTGTGGTCAGGCCATTTGGTCACCTGACTCCTAGTAAACCAGGCTGGGTTCTGGAGAGGCTGAAGTTACTGTACAAGATGGCGATGGGGCCAGAGCTGCGTAAGACGGTACCACTTCACTAGCCATCTTCTGCTTTCCCAGGTGCGTCAGCAGGGAGCTGGATCAGAAGTGGAGCAGCCGGGGCTCCAGCAGCGCTGCAGCACATCCCTGGCCACCTGGTGCTTTACTTCTTAGACAGATCAGGCGAGGAAATCAGCTCTTGCCGTCCCAGAGTACACGCTGGAGGGTGAGTGTGCACCATGAAGGCCAAAGCCATTGCCTCTCCGTTCTGTGCCAGAGGGGCCTGAACAAAGAGTGCCTGGGGAGCGCCAGGCTGGAGCTGAATTCTCGAGAGAAATAACAGGCAATCCAAGGACAGAACGTGCTCCTTGTCTGCGGGGAGGGTGACACCTTCAGGGAGAGGGGATCCGGAGCCAGGTTGGGGAGATTAAAAGGGAGGGGGCTTCCATCAGAGCAGGAGGGGGCTGAGGAGGGAGAGACGGGTGAGGAACGGGGTCCATATGGAACCACCTCCTTGTGAATGACTAAGTCTCTAAGTGGCAGCTGACACAAAATCCCGTCTGTGTAGCATTTTTAAAAAACAGAATTATTGATGGGAGAGTTCTCAAGAACAAGCAAATTGTTTCTAACTACAGATAGTTTTTTTTTTTCATTTTTCAAATCAGGCCCAAAATTGCTTTTTTTTTTTTCATACAAATTTTGTATTTTGTTCACAAGAAGACATGCAAAGCAACACAGCAAAAATGCCTACAGCCACAGATGTACCAGGGTTGTGTTGATCTTCCAAATGGTCACTCGTATCAGTCTCCTGTTTCCATTCCTGTTTCTAAACAGTGTACTCTGAAACCATCACCACTTCTTGTATCGTTTGCATATTAATCTCCTGGTGTTCTTCGCACATTACCGATTCCAAATGAGGTGTGATTCTCCTGTCTCGGGAGGCATTCATGTAAGAGGAAAGGAGTTTGTCTGAAGTTCTGGATTGTTCAAGCATGAACTCCCGGGAGCACACACCTCAAGAAGCTGCAGGGATGGCTCAAGTAATGGGGTTCCTGCCTCCCGAGCGGGAGACCTGGATTGCGTTCTCGGCTCTTGGCTCTGACCCTTTTCCAGCCCTGGCTGTCGTGGGTATTTGAGGAGTGAACCAGCAACGGGAACTAAAGCTCTTGCTTTGCCTCAGCAAAAAAGAAAAAAATAAAGAACCACTGTGGGGTTTCAAGGCTACTGATGGCAATTTATGCTTTCTAGTAAAAATCTTTATTCTTTAAAAGATGGTTTTTGTTGGTCATAACTCGAGAGAGAGAGAGAGAGATTGATTTTTGGGAGATGTGGGCTAGGATCCAACAGTCGGGTGGAGCAGAGTACAGGTTGAGCATCTCTTATCTCTTGGGCTGGCGCTGCGGCTCACTAGGCTAATCCTCCACCTTCGGTGCCGGCACTCCGGGTTCTAGTTCCGGTTGGGGTGCTGGTTCTGTCCCGGTTGCTCCTCTTCCCGGAGTGCCGGTTCTGTCCCAGTTGCTCCTCTTCCAGTCCAACTCTCTGCTGTGGCCCGGGAAGGCAGTGGAGGATGGCCCAAGTGCTTGGGCCCTGCACCTGTATGGGAGACCAAGAGGAAGCACCTGGCTCCTGGCTTCAGAGTGGTGCAGCACGTTGGCCATAGCGGCCATTTGGGAAGTGAACCAACGGAAGGAAGACCTTTCTCTGTCTCTCTCTCTCACTGTCTATCTCTGCCTGTCAAAAAAAAAAAAAAGCATCTCTTATCTAAAATGCTTGGAGCTGGACGTGTTAAAGATTTTGGACATTTACAGAAGATGATGAGATGTTTTGGGGAGGAGACCGAAGTCTAAACACAAAATTCATTTATGGTCATTTTATTTTTAATTTTTTAAAGATTTATTTTTGGGGCTGGTGCAGATAAAGCCACCACCTGCGGTGACAGCATCCCATATGAGCGCCAGTTCAAGACCTGGCTGTTCCACTTCTGATTCAGCTCTCTGCTAATACACCTGGGAAAACAGCAGAGGATGGCCCAAGTGCTTGGGCCCCTGCACTCATGTGAGACATCAAGAAGTAGCTCCTGGCTCCTGGCTTCCATCTGGCCCAGTTCCAGCTGTTGCTCCCATTTGGGGAGTGAGCCAGTAGATGGAAGATCTGTATCTCTCCAACTCTGCCTTTCAGGTTATCTTTTATTCATACTTGAAAGACAGAGCTGGAGGCGGGGGGACAGAGAGAGAGAGAGAGAGAGAGAGAGAATATCTTCCATCCTCTGGCTCACTTCCCAAATGACTGCAACAGCCAAGGCTAGAAATCGGAAGCAGGAACTCCATGTGGGTCTTCTATGTGGGATTCAAGTACTTGAGCTATCACTGGATGTCTCCCAAGCACATTAGCATAAAGCTGGATCAGAAGCGGAACAGGGACTCAACATGGGCATTCGTATGAGTGCTAGGCTTGGCTTTTGGCTCAAGTTGATAAAGCAAGCTTGACCGATCCTTGGAATTCCATATAGAAGATATCCAGGATAAGGTGAGATGTTTGCTGAATGTTTTGGGAGAAATAGGTTATTATTTTAATTATCATTATGAAAACACGGGTTTCTTTGGCAGCAGACACTGACGACCAGTGGCCAAAGGTCTGTGTTAGGCTATGTCCGTGGGACTCCACGAAGGGCACAAAGTGACCATGAACTTGAGTAAGCTAAGGTACAGCCTCACCAGGACATGGTCCCAGATGTGTGTGGCTTTGCCCCTTATTGGGGGTACACCTTGGAGGTCTCCAAGGTCAACAGGGCTATCAAGTGCATCAAGAAAAAGGGGGAACACACATGTGTACCAACAGGAACCTAAGGAGCTGAGCAGTGACCTGGCCCCCAGGAGGAAAGCAGCTGTCGAAAAAGACTGACCTCCCTCTCCAACTCTGCGCACAATAAAACCTTCAGAGAAAAAAAATTTACTTGTATTGGACGCTTATACCCCATCTTACATCTTTTTTTTTTTTTTTTTTTTTTTAACACATCTGCTGGTTCGCCCCCTACATGGCTGAACCGGCCAGGGTTGGGCTAGGCGAGAGCCAGGCACCAGGAGCCCCATCCAGGGCTCCCCCGTGGGCGGCAGGGACCCAGGTCCCGGAGCCCTGGCGGCTGCCTCCCAGGGTGCGCTCCCCTGTGGGATGCGGGCCACACGCCAGCCCAGGCCCCAGCCAGCTCTCCAGCTCCGACGACGCCTCCTCACCCGCCCGCCTGAATGTCAACTCCAAGAGGTTTGGTTTCGCTTTTACAGCCTTAAATGCAAGTTTGCTCAATGCAGGAACACAGGCAGGGCACAAAGTCCCTGCTCGGCAAAACACTAGCGCGCCCCTCGAGCCGGCCCGCGCATCCGGGGAGCCGCACGGCGAGCAGCCATGTGCGCGCCTGCGCAGCGTGAAGGGGCGTGGCGTGGCGAGGGGGCGTGGCCACCCATCCGGAACCCAAAAGCGACGCCCCGGCGGTTTCCGGCTGCGGCGGACACTTCCCGCGGAGGGACTGTCCCGTGGCACCTGGGGGCGGCGGCGGGGGACGCGGAGTCCGGAGCTGCGACGATGGATGACCGCAGCCTGGAGGAGTTCCGACGGCGCTGGCAGGAGGAGCTGGCGCAGGCTCAGGCGCTGAGGAAGCGGCGGCGGCCCGAGGCTGCGGAGCGGCGGCCCCGGCGGCCCGAGGTGAACCCCGGGCGCGGCGAGCAGGCCTCGGGATACCTGGCGCTGGCCCAGGGCCTCCTGGAGGGCGCGGGGAGGCCCCCCGGGGCGCGGGCGACGCGGGCCGAGAGGTCGGACGCAGCGAGCCGTTCCCGCTCCCCCCCGGTCCGCGAGGGCGCTGGGGGCGGCGAGGCGCTGGTGGACCAGCTCATCCGCGACCTGGTGAGTGGCGTCGCCACCTGCCCAGGCCCGGCGCGGGCCCGCCCCCCTGACCCGGCCCCGCCACGAGTGGCAGAAAAACTCGGCGTGCTCCCGGTCGTGGGGGGAAAACCGAGGAGCGGCGCGTGGACGGTGCCCCGGGGTCCGGCTGCCCCCCCAGTCTCGGCGGTGCCTGGCGTTCTGGGGGCGGTCAGCCGGGGAGTGTGCGTGTGTGTGTGTGTGCGTGTGTGTGCACGCGTGTGCGTGTCCGTGACTGTCTCGCAGTGCTCAGGACGGCTGCCCCAAGGCACACCAGCCCCAAACATCAACAGGTGTGCGGTTGAGAAATCCTGAACTTTTAGCAAGAGGACGCGAGAAATGGACAAGCAGGAGTTTTGACTTCTTTGGTGTACTGTTGGCTACTTAATTTTTCTGTGTCTGTTACTTAAGAGGGGAAAAAAGGAAGAAGAGTCTTAGCGGTGCCGCTGGCTGCTGTAAGAACGAAGAGTCTTAATTGTTTTTTTTTTTTTTTTAATTTTGGGGGGGCGGCGGAGATCCCTTGGAGAAGCAGGAGGGAGTCTGGGAGTCTTGGTTAAAAAAGCCTCGTTCGCCAGGCTGGCAGAATCGGGATCACCGGAGACGCATCCACGGCTCCCACGTTCAGAGTTAGCCTGGTTTGCTATAATCAGGCTCAAAGGAAATCTTTTTTTTTTTATTATTTAAAAGATTCATTTTATTTATTTGAAAGGCAGAGATAAAGTGAGAGGGAGAGACATAGAGAGACCCAAATGGCTGGGCCAAGCCAGGCCAAAGCTGGGAGCCTCATTTGGTTCTCCCATGTGAGCGCAGGGACCCAAGGACTTGGGCCTTCTTCCACTGCCTTCCCAGGTGCATCAACAGGCAGCTGGATCCTAAGTGGAGCAACCGGGACTCAAATGGGTGCCCATATGGGATGCTGGTGTTGCAGGAGGAGGCTTAACCTGCTACACCACAGCGCCAGCCCCTACAGGTGTTTTTTGTAAAGACTGAATTCTTTGAAAGGCAGAGTTACAGAGAGAAGGGGTTGGGGGCGGGGGAAGCAGATCTTCCACCTGCTGCTGGTTCACTCCCCAGGAGCCCTAAGGGGGCCAAGCTGAAGCCTGGAGCTTGGCACTCCCTCTGGGTCTCAAATGTGAGTGCAGGAGCCAAGCACTGGGCCCTCTTCCGCTGTTTCCCCAGGTGCATTGGCAGGGAGCTGCATCACAAGTGGAGCAGCTGGTGCTTGAGTGAGATGCCAGCATTGCAGGCAGCGGCTTAACCCACTGTACCACAACGCTGGCCCCATCTTTACAGTTTTCCCATTGGGAATGATCCTGTAACTGAAAGTTGTTCCAAGAAGTAATGACATGATTTTATGTAGCATGTAGTTTTTTACTCAAGTAACATTAATAGCAGTTTTGAATTTCACCAAGTGTCTGGTCCTGTGCCCCACTTCTGATTCTAGCGTAGCCATCCTGTGAGAGCTGTTAACTGTCCTTTCACAAATGAAGACAGACGAGTTTCTTGTCATTTTTCTGGGGTTACTCAGCGGATAAACTTGGGGGGTTGGATTCGAATCCAAGTCTTTTGGACTTCCACTCTCCCCAGGCGTGTGAATCACCTGAGGCCTTGCTAAGTGCAGGTTGGGGCCTCGGCCAATGGGAGATTTGGTCAGAGGACCGTGTTCGCAAGGCCTTTCAGCCATGACATTTCTGAGGGATAGGCAGTAGACCAAAAATAATGGAGAAGGAAATGGAATATTCTGAAAACAAAAGGTTCCTCTCCAGGGAGTCCATCAGAATCAAGTGTCCTGGGTCGCGTGGAGAAGCCTGCAGCACACGCCTGTGGGTGCCCTGCCCCCTCCGAAGCATCACGCCAGGTGCCACTGGGTGCTGCAGCCAGCCTTGGCACCCGTGATGTTTGAGAACACCTTGCAGGGTGGATGTTGTGGCGCAGTGAGTTCAGCCACCACTTGCCGTGCTCATATTGTAGTATGCCGTAGTACACTGCTGGTTTGAGTCCCCACCACTCCATTTCTGATCCAGCTTCCAGCCAGTGCATCCTGGGAGGCAGCGGATGGTGGCTCAAGTGTGTGAGCCCCTCCCACCCCTGTGGGAGACCCAGATTTCTGGACTCCTGGCTTCAGCCTGGCCCAGCCCTGGCTGTTGGGGGTGTTTGGGGAATGAACCAGTGATCTCTTTGTCTCCACCAGCCTTTCAAATAGATGAAAATAAACGTTAAAAAATAAAAAGGGACTGTCTCATACAGCAAGTCTCCTTTAAGCACAAACACACACCACCTTACAACCTTGAGTGACACTACTATAAATAAAGTCGTTGGCTGGTGCCGTGGCTCACTAGGCTAATCCTCCGCCTGCGGCGCCGGCACCCCGGGTTCTAGTCCTGGTCGCTCCTCTTCCAGTCCAGCTCTCTGCTGTGGCCCGGGGAGAGCAGTGGAAGAGGAGCAACTGGGACTATAACCCGGCCCCATAAGGGATGCCAGCGCCACAAGGTGGAGGATTAGCCAAGTGAGCCACGGCACCGACCCCCAAGTTTTTTTTTAAATCAAACTTTGAACTGAAGTGTACAGATCATAAATGTACTACTCAACAAGTTTTCAGGCGTGTATACATCCATGTAAGCA
Source organism: Lepus europaeus (assembly GCF_033115175.1). NCBI lineage: Eukaryota > Metazoa > Chordata > Mammalia > Lagomorpha > Leporidae > Lepus > Lepus europaeus. The sequence continues at coordinate 12,914,748 of NC_084849.1, forward strand.
TACCCAGATCCCAGAACAGCACCGCCCTTCACCTCCACGTGTTCTCTTCCACCCCAGGGTAACCTCCAGCCTGCTTGCTAACACAGTTCGTCTGTTTTGAACTGTGTAAATGGGATCATGTCCTAAACTCTTGTGTCTGGGTTCTTGTGCAAAGCCTTGTGTGTGAGATTGAATCCTCTAATGATACCACATTTTGTTTATTCATCAGTAGTCGTATGGTGGACGTTCTAGATAGCTAGTTAATGGCCGGTTTGGGGCTATCAGGAACAGGGCTGCTGTGAGCATTGTGTTCATCTTTTGGAACATGTGTGCACATTTTTCTTAGGTTTTAACTTAGAGTTGCTGGATTGCAGCATGTATCTCCCTTGGTAGATATTGGCAAACAATTTTCCCAATTGGTTGTATTGGTTTTCTCACTTATGTAGTAAATTGAGTTGGTGGAACATGGTATTTTACTTTACCATAAGTAACAGCCAACGGAGATGACATATGGCAGCTGAACTTGATCCTCTCGTGGGTGTGGTGGTAGAGTGACAAACAGAAAAGCATGCTTGCCATGTAGGAATGTGGTCCCAGTGTTGTGAGCTCTGTGTGTGTGTGTGTGTAAGATTTATTTATTTGAAAGGCAGGGTTACAGAGAGGCAGAGGAAGAGGCAGAGAGAGAGGGAGGTCTTCCATCTGTTGGTTCACTCCCCAATGGCTACAACGGCCAGAACTGAGCCAATCTGAAGCCGGGAGTTTCTTCTGGGTCTCCCACATGGATACAGGGGCCTAAGGACCTGGGCTATCTTCTACTGCTTTCCCAGGTCATAGCAGAGAGCCGGATCAGAAGTGGAGCAGCCAGGACTCGAACCGGCACCCATATGGGATGCCAGCACTGCAGGCGGCAGCTTTACCCACTACACCACAGCACTGGCCCCTAGATATAAGTTTTTTTAAATATTTATTTTCATCTACTCAAAGGTGGAGCAAATGCAAGAGAGAGAGCTTTCATCTGCTGCTGTATTCTCCACTCCACGCCCCCCCCCCCCCGCCCCCCATGCCTAGGATAGCTAGGGCAGGACCACGATGACACCAGGAGCCCAGATCCACCGAGTCTCCTGTGTAGGCGTAGGGACACGAGTACTTGGACATTCACCTGCTGCCTCCGAGAATGCAGTAGCGGAAAGCTGGGTTGATACACAGCAGCCTAAACTAGAACTGGCACTCAGGTATGGGATGTGGTCATCACAGGTGGCTGCTTAACCAGCTGTACCACAATGCCCATTCCTAGATTTTAAAAACATCAGGAGTGTGTATTTTTATCAGTTTGTACTGGATAGTACAACTATGGCTTAAAACAGCCATCATTTATTCAGCTCACCGTTTTGCAGTGTGGCTGCACTTGGGTAGGTTCGCACCTGTGCCTGAAATTAACTGCTGGGCTCCTTTTAGCTCTGCTGCCTGGGGTTGGTGGTAGTTGGCTGTGTGTGTGTGAGTGTGTCTGGGTTATGAGTATCTCCTTGTCCAACAGCTTGGCCCAAGTGGGCCTTCTAAGAGTTACGAGAGTAGCAAGAGGGCAGGTCCCAGTGTGCAAGTGCTTTTGAAGTCTCCCTGGGCCATGCTTGCTACTGTCATGTTGGCCAAAGCATCATATGGCCAGGCTCAGCCAGTGAGGACTTAGCCAAGTGCCTGGATATAGAGAGGCATGAACAAATTAGGGGCTGTTGCCACAATGCCTACCCCCCAGACTCTTCCCTTTTGAAGTCGTTGGTAACTAAGAACACTGCAGGTCGAATAAAAACCTTTCTTCTAGCTCTGTCTGCCTTGGCTCACCAGTTTGTGTTCTTTGTCTTGCACCTTTCCCAGAATCTGCTTGATCTGTGGCATGACAACTTGTGAAAAGATATTTAGTTCCATTTGGGACTCCCAGGAAACTCTAGCAGAGGCTGAGCTACTTGACATGAAAGTGGGAAGAAAAAAAATCTGGTGCCACCTACTCGTACCCCTCCGCAGTTTTTCTCTGATCTTGGCACACTGTGATTGTTATCAGTGCGTTCTACCCGTTTTTGGTGCAGTCTCCGCAAGCAGAGTCGCGCTAGAGTGAGGACAGCTAATGAGTTAGCCTCTTGAAGGGTAGGTGGGCAGCATTGCTTTTGACTGTCTGAGGCTTGGGTAGAGGCCAGAAGCTTTGACGGACAGGCACAGTTGAAATGAAACTTGGAAGTCACTCTGAATACCTAAATTGACACTTGATAGTCTTCTCAGCGTGTGGTTGAAGTAAGGAAAGAAATGACATGCTGTGGTCAGGGTACCAAAGGCCGTAGGCTCGCTCGCTCTCCCTTGCCTTCATTCCTCTTGCTTCATAATCTTGGGCTTCTTGGAGATACTGGAACCCCTGAGTATGACTGCAGTTGTATTTCTGGCCTTAGCATGGTGGTACTATCCGGTTATGTGGTCTCATTTTTTATTTTTAAAAATTTTTTAAAGACTTATTTATTTGAAAGAGATTTACAGAGAGAGGTCTTCCATCCACTGGTTCACTCCCCAGGTGGCTGCAACGGCCAGAGCTGTGCTGATCTGAAGCCAGGAGCTTTTTCTGGGTCTCCCACGTGGGTGCAGGGGCCTAAGGACTTGGGCCCTCTTCAACTGCTTTCCCAGGCCATAGCAGAGAGCTGGATTGGAAGAGGAGCAGCTGGAACTAGAACCGGCATCCATATGGGATACTGGCACTTCAGGCCAGGGCTTTAACCTGCTGTGCCACAGCACTGGCCCCTGTGGTCTCATTTTTATTGAGGTGGTATCTTAGGGCTCTACACAACACGTAAAAGACCCTAACTTGCATCTTGATTCATGTAACTGGAAGCTCCAGGTGGTAGTGCTTGTTGTGTGTGCTTACAGAGTAACTAGAAATCCCTCCTCCTCTTACCCTGTTGCCCTTTTTGTTGGCTTTGTTCACAGGCAGACTGTCCCCTTTTGGAATCAAAGACTACTAACAACTGAATTTTATATTCTGTCTGCTTAGCAGTTCAGGGGAAAGAGAGCATGTATTTTCTGTTGTTTGCAGCACAAACCATGTTCCTAAATTCTTGTTTGTCAGCACTGGGTCATGTTTTTATCGTTGAGGCAACCACTGGTTGAAATTGGCCAGACTTGTATTCAGTGCCCCCTCCTGAAGATAAGAGTCAGTCCCATCCAGATCACGTTGGGTGGGAGGAAGGTGGTTTCCAAAAAGAAGAGAGAGGGGGTGGGCTTTGGCATATCCCCTGTTGGAGTGCCTGCTTCGAGTCCTGGCTCTGCTTCTGACCCAGCTTCCTGCTAATGGGCACCCGGGGAGGCAGCAGTGATGGCTCAAGTGTTTGGGTCTCCGCCCTTCATGTGGGAGACCTCAGGTTGAGTTCCAGGCTCCTTACTTTGGCCTGGCTGATGCAGGCATTTTGGGAGTGAACCAGTGAGTGGAAGACGTTTCTCTTGTCTCTCTGCCTTTCAGATAAAGTGAAAATAAAAAAGTTAAAAAAAAAAAGGCCGGCGCCGTGGCTTAACAGGCTAATCCTCCACCTTGCAGCTCTGGCACCCCAGGTTCTAGTCCCGGCTGGGGTGCCGGATTCTATCCCGGTTGCCCCTCTTCCAGGCCAGCTCTCTGCTATGGCCCGGGAAGGCAGTGGAGGATGGCCCAAGTCCTTGGGCCCTGCACCTGCATGGGAGACCAGGAGAAGCACCTGGCTCCTGGCTTCAGATCAGCGAGATGCAGCGGCCATTGGAGGGTGAACCAACGGCAAAAAGGAAGACGTTTCTCTCTCTGTCTCTCTCTCACTATCCACTCTGCCTGTCCAAAAAAAAAAAAAAGTTAAAAAAAAAAAGGGAGAGGGGCTGGCGCCATGGCTCACTTGGTTAATCCTCCGCCTGTGGCACCGGCATCCCATATGGGCTCTGGATTCTAGTCCCGGTTGCTCCTCTTCCAGTCCAGCTCTGCTGTGGCCCGGGAAGGCAGTGGAGGATGGCCCAAGTGCTTGGGCCCTGCACCCACGTGGAAGACCAGGAGGAAGTGCCTGGCTCCTGGCTTCAGATTGGCATAGCGCGCTGGCCGTAGCAGCCATTTGGGGGGGTGAACCAACGGAAGGAAGACCTTTCTGTCTGTCAAAATAAAAAAGGGAGAACAGATGTTGAACAGAAGCAGCAGCAACACAGGTCCACTTTAGTCGGGTGAAGCAGTGCTGTGGGCATGCACGTTTTTCTGTTGACCATGCAGATATGCATCACGTAACAGGGGCATGTTCTGAGAAATGTGTTAGTGGATGTCCCTGTGCAAATGGCATAGCGTGCACTCACCAAACTTCGATGGTGTCACTGTCAGTCACCTGGTGAGGCTCTTGAGTCAGGCCAGAGACACAGGTGTATGGGGCTGCTGTCCACATAACAACCGTACGCTATTTACAGTCATTAGGTTTTTTTTTTTTTAATACTTATTTATTTTTTTGAAAGAGTTTCAGAGAGAGAGATGAAGAAAGAATCTTCTACCACTGGTTAATTCCTCAGATGCCTGCAAAGCGAGGGCTGGGCCGAAGCCAGGAGCCAGGAACTTCATCTGTGGGCCATCTTCTGCTGCTTTTCCCAGGCTGTTAGCAGGGATCTGGATTGGAAGTGGAGCAGCTGGAATGGCTTAACCTGCTATGCCACAACACTGCCCCGGTCTTTGTTTGTTTGTTTAATAACTGGGAGTGTACTCTTAAAATAATGATAATGATAAATAATGCCTAAAAACATAATCCAGTAGCGCAGTTGTTGATTTTCATTATCAAATGTTATGTCTGTACTTAGGCGGCCTGCAGTGTGTCACACATGGCAACATTGTGGTAGGAAGTTTTCAGCTTACATGGTCTGTGCTTGCAGTTTGTCTGTCAAGGTATCACTTCCTCTTTGCTGAAACTTACCATGACAAGCCCCCAGCCTCCCTCCCCCATGGGTTGGGAATTCCTGGAGGAAAGAGTCTGCTGTTTTATGCTCTCCCCTCCCCCCTCAGTGCAGGAAGGCCCCAATGGTCATTGAGTTGAAACAGGGCAGAATTGCTGCCTTGCAACAGCAACTTTATGAAGAGGATCTGGAGTTGTTAGAACCCTTGTGAGCATTCAGAACCTTCAGCTTTAAGATGGGGGTTTTCAAATGTGCCACAAGTTTTAATACTGCAGGCCAATATGTATCACTCCCTATCAACTTTTTTTTTTTCCATATGGAGTGCTGGCACTGCAGGTGGTGGCTTTACCTGCTGTGCCCTAACACTGGCCCCATTAGCATTTATTTTTTAATTAATCAACTTACTTGACAGAGATACAGAAAGAGAGAGAGAGAGAGAGAAAGTCTTCCACCAGTTAGTTCACTCCCCAAATGGCCACAACGTCTGGAGTTGGGCCAATCCGAAGCCTGGAGCTTCTTCCGGGTCTCCCACACAGGTGCAGGGGCCCAAGCACTTGGGCCATCCTCTACTGCTTTCCCAGGTCATAGCAGAGAGCTGGATCGGAAGTAGAGCAGCTGGGACTCAAACCGGCTCTCATATGGAATGCTGGCACTAGCAGCCGGTGGCTTTACCCACTGCGGCACAGCACCGGCCCTGACTATCAACGTTTAACTTGTCAGAGCCTTTATCTGTGCAGCCAGCAAGATCAATTCCGTGCTTAACTGTCTTCTGCTTTTTTTTTTTTTTTTTTTGACAGGCAGAGTGGACAGTGAGAGAGAGACAGAGAGAAAGGTCTTCCTTTGCCGTTGGTTCACCCTCCAATGGCCGCCGCGGTAGGCGCGCTGCGGCCGGCGCACCGCGCTGATCCGATGGCAGGAGCCAGGTGCTTCTCCTGGTCTCCCATGGGGTGCAGGGCCCAAGGACTTGGGCCATCCTCCACTGCACTCCCTGGCCACAGCAGAGAGCTGGCCTGGAAGAGGGGCAACCGGGACAGGATCGGTGCCCCGACCGGGACTAGAACCCGGTGTGCCGGCGCCGCAAGGCAGAGGATTAGCCTCGTGAGCCGCGGCGCCCGCCTGTCTTCTGCTTTTAAGTTAGGAGCAAATAAGGAAGTTCTTCTGTGAACAGTCCTGGTCCGGTTCATATAAAACACAACAGCAAACCAGGTCACATATGCACTTGTTCCGTGACCTCCTAGAATAACTCTTCCCTCTCTGCTGTTCTTTGGCTTCCTTTTAAGGCTCAGCTTGAATTCCGTCTCCTATGTTCTCTTCCCTGATCCCTGCAGATTTCTGCCTTTCCTCCAACTAAAAGTCCTGGTTGTCAGTGCCCTCACGTTATTCATGAATTAGGTCTCTCCTTGGAGTCCTTTTGAAATGGGCTCTGTATACCAGAACAGCGTGTAACTTAGATCATTCCTTCATTGGAAGGTTCTGCTGGCTTCTCGCCTGCCTTGTACAGATGCTCAGTCGGGGGCCTCGCAGTAGCAGAAACTGTTCTCAGCGCTGAGCACCCAGCCGTGAACGGGACGGAACACAGCCTGTGCCCTCCTGGGTCTCACATTCTGGGGACCAGGAAGCTGGACAGTGGGTGAATAATTGCTGGACATTAGATGCTCTGGGGAAAAATAAGGCAGGTCAGAGGGACAGGATGTGCCTGTGCTGTGAGAGGTGCTGTAATTTTAAATGGCGCCATGGCAGAAAGCCCTTCTGGGAAGATTGTATTTCACGGAGACCGAAAGGAGGTGTGAGGGTGCAGGTTCCAGGGTGCCCTGGTGGGCACGCACCCTGTGGCTGCACGCCCATGCTCAGAGGGCCCTGCGCTGGGTAAGTGCTCTGTTGTCTTGGTACTCTTTGTCTTTTTAAATTTATTTTTATTCTTATTTGATTTGAAAGACCAAGAGACCTTTCATCCATTGGTCACTCCACAAATGTTGGGAGGAGTGATGGAGGGGATAGGGAGAGCTCTTGATTGATTTTTTAAAAGATAGATTTATTTACTTGAAAGAGTTACACAGAGAAGGAGAGGCAGAGAGAGAGAGAGTGTGTGCGAGAGAAGGAGGGAGGGAGGGGTCTTCCATCCGCCGGTTCACTCCCCAGTTGGCTGCAAGGCTGAAGTTCCTCCTCCCTTGTCTTTCCCCTTTCTGTGTCTTAAAAGTTCTGATCCCCATTTAGACTAAAAAGGGACTTTGCAAGCAAAGGTCCAGTCTTTTTGCTTCACAGCAACTTCCTTCACTGCACGCCCAACCCCCGGGATCCCCCAGCACTCACTCTTGCCCTAATTCTTTAGGCTTGCCTTTCTTACCCCACTCCCCTTTTCTTTTTAAAATTTACTTATTTGAAAAGCAGAAGTGACAGAAAGAGATATTCCATTTTCTGGCTCACTCTCCAAATGGTCTCAATGGCCAGTATTTGTCCAGGTTACGGCCAGGATCCCGGAACATGATCCGGATCTCCCACGTGGGTACGGTGGCCCACGTACTTGGGCCATCTTCCATTGCTTTCCCAGACACATTAGCAGGGAGTTGGATCAGAAGTGGAGTAGCCGAGACTCACACTAGCACTCTGATACGTGATGCAGGTGTTGTAGGTGGTGGCTTAACCCACTGCGCCACGCCAGCCCCCATCAACCTCCCCTGCCAGGGTCCCCAGGACAGTCATGCAGAAGGTGGTGAAGGAGAATGTGTCTGAGTTGGAAAACCTATTCTTGTTTTTAAAAAAGTAAAGAAAATATATCAAATCTTATAGATGTTTATTGCACATCTGTGTGCAAGGCACTGGGCTGCTTAGATTCTACAGTTCAGCTCCAGGATCCGCTTGTGCAGTCAACAAATATTTAGTGAATACCTTTGGCTCTTTGTCCTAGCCAGCACGGGGAGTAGGTTAAATGTTAAGAGATTTGTGGACTGCTTGGGAATTTAACCACTCTTTGTGGTTTCTTTGGAGAAGTTGTTTCCAAGTTCTCAATAGCTGGTATACTAATGACCTTGGGAATGCCTTAGGGGGCTGCATTGCCTTTTGCAGTCACATGACAGTGACTCATGTCGATAAGGTTTCAGTGCTCTGAGTGTGGATGCCGTTTCTGACATATTTACTAACAGCGCCTATCACACCCCAGCACTGGCATGGCTCTGAATTCACATAGTGTTTTGGACATCAGTTACCTTATTTTAAAATGTGTTGCTTTTCTTGGTAAAAATATCGTGTGCTCAGTGTAGAAATACTTGGGAAATTCAAAGAGAATAAGAAGAAAATGGTATGAGGAGCCAGTGATGTGGCATAGAGGGTAAAGCCTCCACCTGCAGTACCAGCATCCCATATGGTCACCGGTTCAAGTCCCAGCTGCTCCACTTCCCATCCAGCTCTCTGCTATGGGCCTGGGAAAGAAGTAGAAGATGGCCCAAGTCCTTGGGTCCCTGCACCCACATGGGAGACCTGGAAGAAGCTCCTGGCTTCTGATCGGTGCAGTTCCAGCCGTTGTGGCTAATTGGGGAGTGAACCATCGGATGGAAGACCTCTCTCTCTCTCTCTCTTTCTCTCTCTCTCTCTCTCTTCCTCTCAAATAAGTAAATAAAATCTCTAAAGAAAGAAAAAAAGGAAATTATATGAGTAGTATAGAAAGAAGGAAGCAATCACTTAGAGGCGATTCAGATGTTCTTATTTTCTTTGACATAAAGAATGTGTTTTGAGGGATGGGTGTTTGCATCCTGTGTTGGAGTCTGAGTCTTGAGTTCGAGTCCCAGTTCCACTTCCGATCCAGCCTCTTACTAATCCACATCCCTGGAGGCAGCAGGTGATTGCACAAGTAATTGGGTCTCTGACAGCCAGCCATATGAGAGACCCAGATGGCGTTCCTACCTTCTGCCTGGGCCATCGCTGCCTGTTGTGGGCATGTGGGGAGTGAACCAGCAGGTGGATGATCTCACGTGGGCTCTGCCTTTGAAATAAGTAAAAATAAATTTTAAATTTTTTTTAGGGAATACAAAATTTGAGACAAATTGAAGTTTGTAACTGGATGTCTAGTTATTTGGATAGTGTTTGGGACTTTTCACAATCAGTCTTTTTTTTCTCACAGAAGACACAGGTGAAACTGGAACTCATTCCTTCTGAGTGAGATTGTGCCGGCTCCTCTTCTCAGTTTTGCACTGTCTTTACGAGTTTATCTTTGCACTTCGAGATAAACTCCTTGGAGCAGTCTCCTATTAGTCACAGATTGAGGAGAAATGTTATTCTGAATCTCTCATTTGAGCCCGGGGTGCTTTTCTCAGTTCTTAAAACACCACCTAGAGAGCTCTTTCCTGGAGTTTGCCCTGGAGATGTCCACAGAGAACAAAACCCCAAGTCAAGTTTCTTCAGTTTTTACTGATTTGGCTCTCAGTAATTATCTTTTCTTTTATTAAACAAGAGAAGGCAGATTAAATTTCCAACGGGAAGGCACAAAACCAGTCCATTTACAGAATTAGTCTTACATTAGCACACAGGAGTACCAGTCTGCTCCCGTGGGAGGGATCTGTTTGCCATTTCTCTCAGCATTTTTGGAGTAGGTCCAGTAGACTTTGGGAAAATCTGCTATTCACTGACTTTAAATCAGCAAGTAACATGACCCCTTTGTGTTTTCCCCCTTGATTGGGCAAGAGGGGATGGATTGGGTTTTGTATGTGCCTGTGATTTAGGGTTGTGCTTCTCACCTCTGGTGTGCAGAAGCATCCCCTGAGAAAGATGCTTTCTTGAGCCCCCACCCAGGGGTGAGGGGCAGTAGGTCTGGGGAGACCCTGGGCAGTTTTGTTTTTTTAAACTCAGACGTGATGTTGATGTGTTAATATGGGACAAGAATCACCAGCAGTGGTAGAGAGCCAACATCTGAGCCATTGTCAAAGAAGTAAAAGCCAGGTTGTGGGTTACTAAAAAGATCCTTTTCCTTAAATTTAAAGGAATGTTGCTACTTTGAATTTATGGCTCTTCTGTAGCCTAAATTTGGTCAGTCTCACAACACAGGATCGGTTGGATTCATGCCAAATTAGTCTCTAAACATTTGTAGTCAAATTGATATTTTTATAGTGTGGCCAAAATTTCCTAAATTAATATTTCTACTGTCTTTCCTTATTTCCTGGAGTATCTTTGTTTCCGAAATGCTATTTTGTCCACTTTGATGTTTTTAGGTAAATATAGAAGTTGAGTTAAAGCAACCCAGGGCGTTTTGCATGGCTGTGTGCTTCCCATTGGTGGGGAATTCTGATAGCTTCTCCTGGGTGACAGGGTGTTCTCTGCACGCAGTATCAAGTCGAATTCTTTGCTGTAGAAGAGCAGCTCAGGGCTGAAGATACTCTGCTGCTGCCAGTAGGCTTCCGGTCGTTACTGGGCTGTGGCTTCGGTCTATGATGTGGCTTCACATTCTTCTTCAATCAAGCAGACCTATAAAAACTGGTGTGCTCAGCCACGGGGTCAGCACGCTCACAGCTCTTACTCTTCTGTTGTGTTACTGATAGCACATTCACTAGTTTGTTGGCGGGTTGCTATAATGATATCAGTCTCACCTGCATTCCAGTGTGCCTCCCTTAGGGAAAAGGAGAGGGAAGTAGGTTACCTACACTGATGTCTTTAGAGTTGTGCACAAGAATCCTCTGAGTGTGTCCGTCACGGGACTCTGATGGGTCGAGCCTGCTGCTCTGGGGAAAAGGTTGAGCTTTCTGCAAAGCAAACTCTTGACTTGCAGATTTGCATGTGGGTGGTGGTTCAGTGCGTTGGTTTCAGAGAGGTTCTCAGTTGAGGCCGGAGTGCAGCCATTGTGCCCAGGCAGTGACTACTCGGGGGCGGCAGACTGCCCTCTGAGATACAGCTTGGCCAGACAGCTTGCTTGGCAAGGGCAGTGCCCAGGAAGAGAGTAAACTGTGAGCCGATGGCAGGCAGCTTGCTCATCTGGGGAGAGGCTCTCTCTGACCTGAAGGGGGCACCCAAGTGACACATTGCCCCCCTCCCCAAGCATTTATTGTGTCTATTAGAAGAGCCATTGAGGCACAGTCTTTTTTTTTTTTTTTTTTTTAAGATTTATTTTATTTATTTGAAAGAGTTACAGAGAGAGTAGAGATAGGGAGATTTTTCATCCACTGGTTCACTCCCCAGATGGCCGCAATAGCCGCAGTTGCGCTGATTCAAAGTCAGGAGCTTCCTCTGGGTCTCCCATGCGGGTGCAGGGGCCCAAGGATTTGGGCCATCTTCCACTGCTTTCCCAGGCCATAGCAGAGAGCTGGATGGGAAGAGGAGCAGCCGGAACTTGAACCGGCGCCCATATGGGATGGGAGCACTTCAGGCCAGGGCTTTAACCCTCTGGGCCACTGCACAGGCCCCAACGCATAGTTTTATCTATGGTGTGATCTACACCCTGACACCATCCTAGGCTCTAACCCCAGCTGCTATTGCTGGAAGCCAGGTGGCCACATGGCCCAACTGTCGGTGTCAACTCCACTCCCATCCTAATGGGATTCACCGCTCCTACTTCCCTGCCTGCTCCCCTCCCCTGGGCAAAGTTTTAAAAGGACCTGCTCCTGAACACCCTCCCCCCTTCTCTTTCTCTCTTCCTTTCTCTCCGTCTCCTGATCTCTCGCTATTTGTCTCTGTCTTCTCTCTCTTACACTCTCCTTCTCCCTCTCTTCCTTCTTTGCCCCTTCCCTCTGGTCTGTTGAGTTTCCCTAATAAATTCTTTCCCTTAAAAAAAAAAAAAAAAAGAGCTATTGATACAGTGTCTTGCCAAAATTATTCCAGGCACAGCATGAAACCTTGACATTTGATCTCTTGACCTTTTGGGTCTACAGATTTCTTAAGCTGGGTACCTTTTTTTTTTCTTACTACGTTGGCTGTTTCTTCTCCTGCCATTAACCAACCAGTGATAACAGCAGGGCATGTCATCTACATATAAGAAAGATGGGTGTTTAATCTTTTGGAGTTGTAGTTTTTAAAAAGACTTTATATGTAAGACAGTGACAGGGGGAGATAGATATTTTCCATCTGCTTGCTTGCTCCCCAAATGGCTGTAACGTCTGGGGCTGGGTCAGGCTGAAGTAAGGAGCCTGGAACTCTGGGTCTCTCACATGGATGGCATCTTCAGCTGCCATCCCATGTGCATTAGCGTGGAGTCGGATTGGAAGCGGAGCAGCCAGGACTTGAACCTGTGTTGCAGGTGGCAGGTTAACCTGCTGTACTACATTGTCGGCTATTGAGTTGTAATTCTAAGTGTACAGTGACTTAAAAAAAAAGTTTGACCCTTTAACGTTGGTGGTTTACATAATCACAGTTCAGTGCTTTGGAACAGTGGTCACCCTTCAGAACTTACGAATGTTCCACCATCATCATGTGTGCGTTCCCAGTGAGCCCAGCGCAGGGTCTCTGGTGTGTTGGTGTGGCGGCTGTAACACACCACTGACTCATTTGCAGCCTTTCATCCCCTGTGCACCAGAGTAGAGGCTTCTTGAGTTATTACACAGGTCTAGCCTTTTAAAAATGATTATTTTAAAATTTTATTTTATAAGAGACAGAGCTGTCACCTGTTGGTTCATTCCCCATGTACCTGCAGTAGCTGTAGCTGAGCCAGGCCAAAGCAGGGAACCAGGAATTTGATATAGCTCTTCCAGGTCAGTGCGGGAACCCAGCTGCTTGAGCCATCACCTGCTCCCTCCCAGGATCCGCATTGGCAGGAAGCTGGAGGCAGGCGTAAACCCAGACACTCTGGATTAAGTGGTATTTTAACCACTATGTTAAATACTTGCCCTGATGATGATTTTTTAAAAACTCCTGTTCCATGGATACTTCCAGTGTTCACGCTCCTGAGTACAGTCTGCTTCCCCATCTTCTCACTACTCCTGTTACTAGCTGTCACATACTTACAGTATGGCAGGGCTGGGGAGACGACGTCCCTGTGCGAGCAAGCTGGTACTGTGGGGTATGAACAGGCATGCGGCAGACACACTACCAGAAGTGTGCCTTTTCTGCACTAGACTACTTGGAAACAATGCAGGTGATGTCAGGAGTGACAAGTGCAGAAGCTGGTCCACAGTGAGTCCTGAATGGGACCCACTGAAGAAAGCAAGGCCTGGCGTGTCTCGACAGTGAAAAGCTAAACGAGACTTCAGTCTGCACTAGTGCAGGCTTTTGTCTGCCTTTGTTCTGGTCCCATGAGGTTAGGGGACATTCTTCTCTTGTGTCTTTACCAGATAGGCCTTCCCACTTACTGTAGATGGGGGTCGTCCAGGGTTACAAGTGGTGATCTGCCTTGTGTACAGCCCTCTGTGGCCGCAGGGACTCCCTTGCACATTGTGGTGAGGATTCTCAAGTTGTATGAGACTCTGAGAGAGAGTTGTGCCTCTTTGTTGATGCGGGAAGCCAATTAGTTGTGGGAGGCGAACTAGCCTGACATTAGACCAATAACTTTCCATTATTTTTTTAGGCAAGAACCCCTGTGTCTTCCAATTACACTTGCAGATTTTTTCCTGTTTTTTTCAGTATGGCCGATGTTTCTCCCTTGATTTCACATTCTGTTCCTTCTTTGCCCAAGAGGCCTGTCAATTCTTACTCTTTTTGTGTGTGTGTATCCTCTAGAGATCTTTTTTGGCCCTCATACTTAGCCTTGCTCTGTTTTTGCAGTTGAATATCACATTCTCTTCATATGTTCTGGATTATCTTTTAGCCCTGAATCTCCTAGATGAACAGAAATATGATTCCAGAAAAATCTTTACACTGAATCTTAGTAATGTCCAAATCAGTGTTCACAGTCCCTTAAACATGCTGAGATGTTGTCTGTTTTGAGGCTATAGCCTTGCAATATGTAAGACTGTTGTGTTTGCATGGTGAATTAACAATTTGCTTGCAACCAGTCACTGATGTCAGCCAAAGCTTATTAAAAATGCATTTTATTAAGTGAGTTCTGTTGGGACAAAGAGCACAGCTTTCTCTTGCTTTGCAGAAGCAAGTACCAGAGTGCACTTTGGCAGGTGGATTTGAGAGCAGGCAGAGGGGTGCATATGCACGTTTGGCTTTTTCTGTTTCACACTCATGTTTCTTTGTGCTACCAAGATCGTCATGACAGCCTTATCTCTCAACTGAAGTCTGTTACCTCATCTCTAATTGCCCATCCAAAGGCAGGCAAGCTCTAATTTCCCTACATTAATAAATGACACCGAAGAAGAACTTCTTTGTTTGCACTGGCTGCCTCAGGTTAACCCACATTAAGCCCCCAGGAGGGTTGGGAAACCTGTCCTGCTCCAGCGGCCAAGGACGGTGTGGTGTCCCCTCACAAGCAGCATCTGTTTGTTTACTTTTCACTCGTGTTCACGGCCCTGTGTTTTTTTCTGATGAAAACATTCAGTGCCCTCGGTCAGCCTTTCCTCAGCTGTGGACTCAGTGTCCACCGAGCTGGGGGCGGTGGCACTTGTCCTGGGCGCTGGGTGGCTTCCTGGATTTCAAGGCTCCCTTTCTTGGCCGCCTGCTGCTCACCTTGCCTTACAAGCCAGGGGGCGGCCATACATCTCTGTACAGCTTCCCGTGGTGTACCCAGTGTGTGAAATGGTGCCCTTGCCTCTCCTTTTTGAAGCCTTGTGGCAAAGGGTTCTGTGGCTTTCCTAAGTGAATGTGGTAGGGGGGAGGTTTGTGGGGGTCGGAGCTGGGTGTGACTGGCAAGTCCTGCAGCGGTTCTGTAACTGCTTGGTGAGGCAGTGAGAGGCCTGCTCCTGGGACACAGCCTTGTCTCTTGGTGCCGCCTGAGGACAGTCATTCAGAGGGGCTGCAGACATGAGTTATTTTCATATCTCAGAATTGTAAGCTTTGTTCTTTTTTGTCCTCAGAACGAAATGGATGATGTGCCCTTCTTCGATGTCCAACTGCCTTATGAATTGGCCATCAACATATTTCAGTATCTGGGCAGGAGAGAACTTGGACGGTGTGCACAGGTAAGCTGTGGTTAACGGGTTCAAGAGCTTTCCAGATGGTGGTTAATGTATAGGAAGGTCCTGGGTAACAGAAACTTTGTAAGTAAAGTTATATACTTTACAGAACCGGCTAACTGGATAGCAGCTCTCCTCAAAGGAAGGCACCCTTGAACTTTACAGAACCAGCTAACTGGATAGCAGCTCTCCTCAAAGGAAGGCACCCTTGAACTTTACAGAACCAGCTAACTGGATAGCAGCTCTCCTCAAAGGAAGGCACCCTTGAACTTACAGGATTGTGTTCCACGACACTGCTTCTGCGACTGTTTGCTGCAGAGCACTGTCGTCCCTGCATTCAAGTTATGGCTGACCTGTGGCAGTGAGTGCCAGGCTGGAGCTGGCTTGTGCTGTTGATATACTCACCATTTTTTATTATTACTATTTATTTTTTATTTATTTTTATTTATTTATTTTTTGACAGGCAGAGTTAGACAGTGAGAGAGAGAGAGAGACAGAGAGAAAGGTCTTCCTTTTCCGTTGGTTCACCCCCCAAATGGCCGCTATGGCCGGCACTGCGCTGATCTGAAGCCAGGAGCCAGGTGCTTCCTCCTGGTCTCCCATGTGGGTACAGGGCCCAAGCACTTGGGCCATCCTCCACTGCCTTCTCAGGCCACAGCAGAGAGAAGGACTGGAAAAGGAGCAACTGGGACAGAATCCAGTGCCCCAGCTGGGACTAGAACCCGGGGTGCCAGTACCACAGGCGGAGGATTAGCCAAGTGAGCCGTGGTGCCGGCCACTATTTATTTTTTTAAAAAATTGTTTATTTTAAAGGAGGAATTGCAGAGAGAAAGAGACAGAGATCTTCTGTTTGCTGGTTCACTCCCCAAATAGCCACACCAGTCAGAATTGGACCTATTCAGAGCCAAGAGATTCCTCCAGATCTCCCACCTGGGTGCAGGGGCCCAAGCATTTGGGCCATCTTCCATTGCCTTCCCTGGCACATTAGTAGAGAGCTGGATTGGAAGTGAAGCAGCCAGGACTCAAACTGGCGACCATATGGGATGCTGGCACTGTGTGTGGTGGCTTTACCCACTATGCCACAGTGTAGGTCCCATACTCACCATTTTTAGTGCAAAGATGTGAGCCCTTGGTTAAATCAAGCCCATTGTTACCTTGATAGCTGTGCGTCAGCTGGGGATTGAAGAGTTAAGTTAGGTTTTAGGTATGTAGTGCACGTTGCCCCTTGATATTGCTTGGTGTGAGGCCCGTGAGAATAGAGACCCAGTGAGGGGACTGCAGATCAGTGCCACCTGCCTTGGGTTCACTCTGGGGTAGATGCCAGTGGAGTGGAGTGGCTGGGACGATCACCTAGACTAAACTTCGTTTTGGATGTGAATCTAGGGGGACTCTTGATAAAAATGCAAATTCGGAGTTAGAAGGTCTAGGTTGGGGCTTGATGGTCTACATTTTTTTTTAAGACTTATTATTTTTAAAAGATTCGTTTTATTTGAGAGGCAGAGTTACAGAGAGGGAGAGACCAGTCTTCATCTGCTGATTCACTCCCCAAATGGCTGTAGTGGCCAGAGCTAGGCCAGTCTGAAACCTGGAGCCAGGGATTTCTTCGGGGTCTCCCATGCGGGTGCAGGGGTCTGAGTACCTTGGGCCAACTTCCACTGCTTTCCCATAAGCAGAGAACTAGATCGTAAGAGGAGTTGCTGGGACATGAACTGGCACCTGTATAGGATGTGGGCGCCACAAGCAGAGGCTTAACATAGTACTCCACAGCACCAGCCCCAAGATTGATTTATTTTTCATTTGAAAGGGAGAGTTAGAGAAAGGAAGTGACAGAGAGATCTTCCATGTGCTGGTCCGATCCCCAATTGGCTGCAGCAGCCAGAACTGGGCCAGACTAAAACCAGGAGCCAGGAGCTTCTTCCTGTCTCCCAAGGGTTCAGGGGCCCAAGCACTGGAGCCATTCTCTGCTGCTTTTCCCAGGCTCATTAGCAGGAAGCTGAATCAGAAGTGGAGCAGCCAGGATCGAACGGAAGGCCATATGGGATGCCAGTGCTATAGGCTGTGGCTTAACTCACTAAAGCCACAGTGCCAGCCCCGATGGTCTTTGTTTCTAACCAGGTGACTGACACAAGTGTCGCTTTGACCACACTTTGAGAGGCAAAGGTTTATGCCAAGAGCATATAATTGAGTTTTCTTTTATTAGAATTTATTACTTGTAGTTGATAAATAAAAGTTGTATTTATTGTGCGGTATAATATTCTGAATATGTATACTTTATAGGATGGCTCTGCTAAGCAAATAACACACATTACTTCACATGCTTATTTTTTGTGGTGAGAACGCTTAAAATGTACTTTTTTAAATTTAATTTTAAAGATTGATAGATTTATTTGAAAGGCAGAGTTGCAGAGAGAGGTCAGTCTTCTATCCACTGGTTCACTCCCCAGATGGCCAGAGCTGAGCTGAGCTGATCCGAAGCCAGGATCCATGAGCTTCTTCTGGGTCTCCCACACAAGTGCAGGGACCCATAGACTTGGGCCATTTTCTACTTTGTTCACAGGCCATAGCAGAGAGCTGGATCAGTAGTGGAGCAGCCAAGACTCAAACTGGCACCCATATGGGATGCTAGCACTGCAGGCGGTGGCTTTACCTGCTGCGCCACAGCACCAGCTGCAAAATGTACTTTCTTAATAATTTTCAAGTATATAATATATTGTTATGGACTATGATCACCGTGTCATACAAAGGATTTCTTGACCTAATTTCTCTGTCCAACTGAAATTTTCTATCCTTGGACTGTTGTTTCCCCCAGTCCTCTCCTCAACCCCCAGCCTGGGTAACCACCATTTTGTTCTCTACTTCGATGAATTAAACTTTTTTTTAGATTTTATATATAAGTGAAATTAGGTGGTATGTGTCTTTCTGTGCCTGGCTTATTGTATTTAATGTAATATCTTCTAGGTTCATCCATGTTATTGAAAATGATAGAGTTTCTTTCTTCTTAAAGGCTGGATAATATTCCATTGTTTATCTATAACACATATTTGTTACCTGTTTGTCCATTGATTTCATGTCTTGGTTGTGAACACAGAAGTGCATATACCTCTTCAGCATTTCTTTCCTTTGGGGTGGCTGGGTCATATGGTAGTTGTATTTACTTGTTTGAGAACCTTCATTCAGTTTTCCTTAATGGCTGTACTAATTACATTCCCACCAGCAGTGTACAAGGGTTCTGTTTTCTTTTTTTTTAATTTTTGACAGGCAGAGTGGACAGTGAGAGAGAGACAGAGAGAAAGGTCTTCCTTTTGCCATTGGTTCACCCTCCAATGGCCACCGCAGCAGGCGCACTGCGCTGATCCAAAGACAGGAGCCAGGTACTTCTCCTGGTCTCCCGTGGGGTGCAGGGCCCAAGCACTTGGGCCATCCTCCACTGCACTCCGGGCCATAGCAGAGAGCTGGCCTGGAAGAGGGGCAACCAGGATAGAATCCAGCGCCCCGACCGGGACTAGAACCCAGTGTGCCGGCACCGCAAAGCGGAGGATTAGCCTGTTGAGCCACGGCACCAGCCAGGGGTTCTGTTTTCTTCACATCCTCACATTACTTGTCATCTTTCATCTTTTAGATAATAGCTGCTCTAATGGGTATGTGGTGATAGCTCATTGTGGGTTTAATTTCCAGTTTTTTGGCAATTAGTGATATTGAACATTTTTCACATTCTTGTTGGTCATTTGCATATCTTTTGATAAGTGTTTATTTGGCTCTATTGGCTCAGTTTTTAAAATAATGTACATTTTTCATGAACTTTTTGAATACCTTTTTAAAAAATATTTTAATTTTTTTGATCTACTTAATACTATTGGTTGAACTCTTTAACACACAATGATTCTTAGGTGTTTAAATTCAACTGAAAAGTGATCCCTGTTAAATATAAGAGTGGGAATAAGAGAGGGAGGAGATGTACAATTTGGGACATGCTCAATCTGACTTGCCCCAAATGGTAGAGTTAGAAACGTGCCAGGGGATTCCAATTCAGTCCCATCAAGGTGGCATGTATCAATGCCATCTCACTAGTCAAAGTGATCAGTTTCAGTTCACAATTGATCATGATAGGACTAAGAGTCAAAGGGATCACATAAACAAGACTAGTGTCTGCTAATACTAACTGATAGAATAAAAAAGGAGAGAACAATCCAACATGGGAAGCTGGATACACAGCAGACTCATAGAATGGCAGATGTCCTAAATGGCACTCTGGCCTCAGAATCAGCCTTTAAGGCATTCAGGTCTGGCTAAAAAGCCCATGAGAGTATTTTAGGCATGGAAAGCCAAGACACTCTGGCAAGGAAAAAAAAAAAAAAAAAAGACCTAAATGAAAGATCTCTGCGAGTGAGATCCCAGTGGAAAGAATGGGCCATCAAAGAAGGAGGTACCTTTCTCTGAAGGGAGGAGCGAACTTCCACTTTGACTTCCTTGTCTAAATAAGATCGGAGTTGGCGAACTCAAAAGGCTTCCATAGCCTTGGCAACTCATTACAAGAGCCTAGGATGATTACTGATGCCATAAACAAGAGTGTCAATTTGTTAAGTCAACAACAGGAGTCACTGTGCACTTACTTCCCATGTGGGATCTCTGTCCTTCTGTCCTTAATGTGTTGTACAGTGTGAATTTATGCTGTAACTAGTACTCAAACAATACTTTACACCTTGTGTTTCTGTGTGGGTGCAAACTGTTGAAATCTTTACTTAATATATACTAAATTGATCTTCTGTATATAAAGATAATTAAAAATGAATCTTGATGTGAATGGAATGGGAGAGGGAGCGGGAGATGGGAGGGTTGCAGGTGGGAGGGAAGTTATGGGGGTGAAAAAGCCACTGTAATCCAAAAGCTGTAGTTTGGAAATTTATATTTATTAAATAAAAGTTAAAAAAAATTTGAAAACTTTTATTTGTTATAAAAAAATTTGAAAAAATATTTTATTTGAAAGGCAGAGTTGTCTGTGTGGTATGCTGGAGCCCCTGTGTTTTCTTCTAGTAGTATTATAGTTTCAGATTTTATGTTTAATGATTTAGTCCATTTTTAGTTGTTTGTTTGTGGTATGAGATGAGGGTCTAATTTCATTTTTCTGGTTGTGGCTGTCCAGGTTTTCCCAAAATCATCATTTATTGAAGAAATTGTCTTTTCTCTATTGTGTGTCCTTGGTACCTTTGTCAGAAACTAAATAAATGCCTGAGACTCTCCATTCTGTTCCATTGGTCAGTGTCTGTTTTTATCCAGTGCCGTGCTGATTGGATCACTGTAGCTTTGTAGTAGACTCTGAAGTCCAGTAGTGTGATGCCCCGGCACTGTTCTTCTGTTCAAGATGGCTTTGGCAGCTTGGGGTCTTTGCTTCCACAGGAATTTTTATAATTGTTTTTCTATTTCTATGAAAAAACGCCTTTGGAATTTTCATATGGGTTACATTGAATCTTTAAATCACTTGGGGTAATATGGATATTTGCACAATATTAATCTTCTAATGTACTGATGCGGACCATCTTTGTATTTATTTCTGTTTTCATTTTCATTGTTCTGGTCATTCACCTCCTTGAGTTTGTTCCTTACTATTTTGTCTTTGTATCTGTTGTGATGAGATTGTTTCTTTAGTTCGTTGTTAGAATATACAACTGCTACTGATTTTTGTAGGCTGACATTCTGTCCTGCAGTTTTACTGAATTTATTCTAAGAGTGTTTTGGTGGTGTCTGTAGGATTTTTTACATGTAAGATCATGTCCTCTGCAGGCAGGAACCATTTAACTCCTCCTTTCTGATTTGAGTGTCTTATGTTTCTTTCTCTTGCCCATCACCAGGCTCAGATTCTGTGCTGAAAAGAAGTGGCAAGAATGAGCATCCGTGTCTTGCTTCTGAGCTTGGAGGAGAAGCGTTCAGTTCTTCTTTGTTCAGTGTGATGTTAGCTGTGGGTTTGTCACACACGGCCTTTACTGTGTTGAGATACATTCCTTCCGTATCTGATTTGTTAAGAGTTTTTAATAAGAGAAGAGGGTTTAGTTTTGTCAGATGCTTTCTCTGCATTTATTAACATGATCATGTGGTTTTTGTCCTTCATTCTGTTAATGGAGTGAATTGCATTCAAGTTTTTGTAAGTCAGGAGTGTGTCTGATCGCTGTCGTTTGGTTTTCCATGGAGGACACTGGAGTAGCCATTCTCCATAATTGCCAACAAATTAGTTAGTTTAGCAGTGACCATTGACATCCCTGGATTCTGTCGTGCGTTTTAGAAGGGTGTGTGTACCTTAAAGAAATAGTTTAGTAAATCGACTGGTAGAAAGACTATAAAATCCAGAGTACCACCAAAAACGTAAAGTTCAAAATATGAAAGCACTTTGAGAGCGGTGCAGCTGTAGCCACTTCCCAGACTGTAGAGCTTTCTACCTCACCGTGCAGTTCAGCAAAAGCACATGGTATAGGCCAATTTACAGAGTTTGTCTGGCGTTAAAATTATTTCTTGATGTGAGGCATTTTGCTTATTTTCTTAATTAAATGTGAACTTGAAAAGATTTTCAGTACTCCTGATTGCCATAGTATTACATAAGTGAAGGTGTTGCAAATATTATTAATGCAGAGTGTGTCCCTAGAAAGTGATGGAAATTAAAGGCTAAAATTCACCATAAAAACAAAAACAGAAACCATGTACAAGAGTGTCAACTGTGCTCAGAGCCTATCTTTGTATTAAGAGTACCTATATTGTCTCCTTTCCCCCTTGGAAATTGGATTTGTTATATTCTAACTTTACACATTGGCCTTGTTCCCAAAAGCTAAAAACAACAGTGTAGCTAAATGAGTCCAACTCCTGGATTTCAGCCTGATGCTGTTAGCTGAAGTCTTCGAACAGAGTCTAACAGCTTTACACAAAGTCAGCATTCGATGATAAAATCTTTATTCTTGCTAGTGAGCTGCTGTGGAAGGAATTATTTCTTTTAACATTGCTTTTTGCTCTCCTGCTTTGTAGAGAGCCATGTGGCTTTCACATCTGCTGCGGGTTTTCTCGTCCAAAGAGTTTATCAGTGAAAGATAGGATCTGGTGGAAGAAGAGATCCCCCTTTTGGTACAGAGGGGCTGCATTTCAGGGTAGATTGGTTATGCTGGTGAGATTATTCTGCAGGTGTGAGCAGCTGAATTTGCAGCACAGTGGTCCAATTGTCACCAGAATTCATCCCTCTTGGGCCAGTTGGACTTGGTGGTGGTTGTTAACTTAGTTTTTAGAGCGCATGCATAAGAATAGAAAATATTCTTACACAGAGCCCTTGTAATGTACAGGACTTTGCTGGCTGTGATGTGCAAAGCCAGGACTTTTATGGAGCTTGTACACGAGGATGACACGGATGGCCAGTAGTTTGTGGAATTGGCTTTGTGACTCCAGATTGTTAAAATAAACCATGAAGTAGTAAATATGAGTAGCAGTTTCATTTGTTTCTTGTGGTGCTTTTATTTTTGAAACAGGGGAAAGTCCTTCTGTTGGATGGTGTGCCCTGCTGCTTTATGATTTTATTTGAGAGGGGCTTGCTCTTCCTGCCTCTTTTAATCTAGGCGCCTTGGGACTTGAGTGAAATGGGGCCAGTTCTGTGGAGTTGGCACCGTGACCTGTGTGTGTGCCCTTGGAGAAAACCTGTTTGCTTAGATCTTTATGCCAAATTGGTAAGCAGCTCACAGTGAGGAAGCCTGAGTGGCGAGGCCTTCTGAGATTTAATTATGCTACAGACTCTACCGGAGAGCTGATTTCCAGAGACTTTGCCTCCTCCTCACATCTCCTCCCTCTCTGCGTTTTGAGGGCTTGCGTGGCAGGACTGAAGTTGTGAAAACATAAGTTTGTGATCTTTGTGTGCTGTTGATGCTGGTCTCCCTTGCCCTTTGCACATCAGTAGTTATCCCCCTGCAAACTCAGTATCTCATGGCGTGTTCCAAACAGAAATGTCTGAAAAACAGTGCGACTTTTAGTAAGTAATTGATTTGTTGGATAACACTGATCAGCTCCATTATTTTGCCATAAATAATTTTGTGTTCTTTTTTTGGTGTGTGTGTGTACAGAATTTCTGGCACTTTTTTAGGGGTAATATTTTTAAATGGGTAACCATGATAAAATTTCAAAGTTACAAGCTTACTGCATTTCTTTGCCATAATATTACATGAATGAGGGGCCAGCATGTGAAGTAGTGGGTAAAGCTGCTGCCTGCAGTGCCAGCATCCCATATGGGCACGGGTTCGAGTTCCGGCTGCTCTACTTCCGATCCAGCTCTCTGCTATGGCCTGGGAAAGCAGTAGAAGATGGCACAAGTCTTTGGGCCTCTGCACCCATGTGGGAAACCTGGAAGAAGCTCCTGGCTTCAGATCAGCACAGCTCCGACCATTGCGGCCAATTGGAAAGTGAACCAGTGGATAGAAGACCTCTCTCCCTCTCTCTCTCTCTCCCCCTCCTCCCTCCCTCCCTCCCTCTCCCTCTCCCTCTCCCTCTCCCTCTCCCTCTCCCTCTCCCTCTCCCTCTCCCTCTCTCTTTCTCTGTGTGTAATTCTGTCTTTTAAGTAAATAAATAAGTCTTGAATGATTCTGAGGAGTGATGATTTTTTAGGTATTTACCAACAATCATTTTTAAAGACTTTTAAAATAATGATAAATTAGGCCGGCGCCGCGGCTCACTAGGCTAATCCTCCGCCTTGCGGCGCCGGCACACCGGGTTCTAGTCCCAGTCGGGGCACCGGATTCTATCCCGGTTGCCCCTCTTCCAGGCCAGTTCTCTGCTGTGGCCAGGGAGTGCAGTGGAGGATGGCTCAAGTCCTTGGGCCCTGCACCCCATGGGAGACCAGGAGAAGCACCTGGC
The DNA here is from genome assembly GCF_033115175.1 of Lepus europaeus. Taxonomy (NCBI): domain Eukaryota; kingdom Metazoa; phylum Chordata; class Mammalia; order Lagomorpha; family Leporidae; genus Lepus; species Lepus europaeus. The sequence goes on from NC_084849.1 coordinate 12,938,474, forward strand.
TCCTGCCATCGGACCGGCGCAATGCGCCGGCCGCAGCGCGCCAGCCGCGGCGGCCATTGGAGGGTGAACCAATGGCAAAAAGGAAGACCTTTCTCTCTGTCTCTCTCTCACTGTCCACTCTGCCTGTCAAAAAAAAAAAATTAAAAAATTTAAAAAAAATTAAAATAATGATAAATTACTAAGAAATTGCAAAACTTAGTACAGAGAGAGGTTCTATGTAGCCTTCCTTGGTCTCCTCCATTGGTAACATCTCATCTAAGTGCAGAATGGTGTCATAACCAGGAAATTGACCTTGGCACAACCCAAAGCTCATTCTGGTCTCACCAGTTTGGCGTGTACTTGCTGGTGAATTGGGCTCCATGCTGCTTTTTCCCAGGTGTGATTTGTGTGGTAACCTCCACAGCCAGCACAAGAACATGTGTCATGGGGATTTCTTAGGCTCTCCTTTCATAGCTTTTTTTTTTTTTTTTCTTTTTTTTAAGATTCTTATTTATTTGAAAGAGTTACAGAGAGGCAGAGAGTGAGTGAGAGAGAGAAAGAGAGAATGTCTTCCATCTGCTGGTTCATTCCCCAAATGGTTGCAATGGCTGGAGCTGAGCCAGTCCAAAGCCAGGAGCCAGGAGCTTCTTTTTGGTCTCCCATGCGAGTGCTGGCCCCAAGGACTCGGGCCATCTTCTACTGCTTTCCTAGGCCACAGCAGAGAGCTGGATCAGAGGTGGAGCAGCTGGGACTTGGAACCAGCGCCCATATCGGATGCCAGCACCGTAGGTGGTGGCTTTACCCACTACACCACAGTGCTGGCCCCTTTCATAGTTTTTTAAGGCCACATTGACCTCAAACCCTGCCCCACCACCTCTGTTTCTAATCCCAGGCAGCCACTGATCTCCTCTATGATACTGTCTTTTTGTGTTTTCTGTTTTTTGTAACCTGGAGTTTGGTTATGTGTATTTCTTGTGTAGTTTTATAAATTTAGTTGCATGGGCAACAGTGGCGTGTTTTTCATGGAAAAAGCAGAAAAATGTTCATAAAGGAGGCAATAAAGAAAAAGAGAAGATGTGGAGGTTAAAAACCTAAGATTTACAATAAAATTGGTGGGCAAGAAGTAGGTGATTACCACCATAAAAAGTAATGCTGGAACTAAAGTCCAGTCCATTTGATTATGGTGTTTTAAGTTTTGAGGAAAATGGGATCTCATGATCCTGCCAGATGTCGTTGTAGGAGAAGCTAAAGTCCAGGGTTTGTAGCTGAAAGTCCGGAGTCTGTGTGAAGTCTCTGCAGGTGAAGCTTCCACAGCCGAGTGGGCGGCAGCGTCTTCATAGCAGAAGCAGTCTGCAGCTCTCAGGATGCCCTGTGCCCTGAATGCCACCTCTGCCACCGGACTGCGCTCTCAGGGAGGTGCTGGAAGGTTCCTGGTGTGCCCAAATGCAGCACCCTCAGTAGTTCCTTTCAGTCCGCCTGGTTGCAGTCTCTGCCTCCTTAAAGCAGGTTAGGAAGAAGCAAGAAACTGGCAAATAGATTGAGAGCCAGATGAAGCAAGAGTGGCCAACACCGACCATCTCTGTCCTGAGTTGGGGATACGTAGGAGGTGTGGCACTGTTCATGTGACTTTCGTGTGTTTGAGATTTTCCGTGATCAAATATTTTAAAAGAAACAAAACCAGAAAAGTGAGAGAATGCATTTGAGTGAGGAAGTCAGAGCTGAGCTGCTTGTGTGACCTTTGAAAATAAAAGCAATCCAGCTTTTCTAAAAGTTGAGTTTTTGAAAAGTTGGATTTCTGGGGCCGGTGCTGTGGCATAGTGAGTAAAGTCGGCCACCTGCAGTGCCAGCATTCCATGTGGGCACTGGTTTGAGTCCTGGCTGCTCTACTTCCAATCTAGCTCTCTACTATGGCTTGGGAAGATGACCCAAGTCCTTGAGCCCATGCACCCATGTGGGAAACTTGGAAGAAGCTCTAGGCTTCTGGCTTCTGATCAGCCCTGCTCCGGCCATTGCAACCATATGGGGAGTGAACCAGCAGATAGAAGACTCTGTCTGTCTCTGCCTCTATAACTCTACCTTCCAAATAAATAAAATCTTTTAAAAAAAGTTGGGTTTCTTCTTTTATCTCATTCAGTTATTTACAGAGGGCTTATGCTGTACCAGGCACCATTCTAGACAGTGAGGGTAACAGTGAACAACACAGATTCAAAACTTGGCTTTCTTAGAGCTTACATTACATACAGTAAAGACATCATTCAGTAGGCAATCAGGTGGCCATCAGTGCTGTGGGGAAAAAAAATGACAGCACAAGTGATGTTGACCTTGTGCTCTCAAGTGGCCATGGAAGACTTGACAAAGAAGGTGATCTGTGAGCAAAGACCCGAGGAGAGATGGCAGAGGGATGGGTGGTGTGCAGTGGCCCTGAGGCAGGTGTGGCTGAGGCTCACCCGGGCAGAGTGCACACCTGTTGTGTTTGAGGAATAGCCGCCAGGAAGTCAAAGGGGATGTCCCGATGCCTGGGTCCCTGTGGAAGGGTTAGTGTTCATAGTAAAGGGCGTTTGCTGGTGGGATTAAGTTACAGATCTTGGGTGCAGTGATCTTGGATTGTCCAGCTAGACTCAGTGTAACTACAGGGCTCCTTAGAGAGACAGGAGCTCACAGAGGAGAGAAGATGCCACTGGCTTTGAAGATGGAGGAAGGGGCCACAAGCCAAAGAATGTAGGTGTCTAATGGAAGCAGGAAAAGGAAAGGAGATTTCTCTCTGTATCATCCTGAAGGAGTGCAGTGTTGCCCAGACCCTAATTTTAGACCTTTGGCCAGCAGAGCTGTAGGAGAATAAATCTGTTGTTTTAAGCCACTAAGTTTGTAGTAAGTAGAGCATGAGTAAGGAGCTAATACAGGGATATGGTGAAGAGGGAGTGAGGAGAGATGGCAGAATTTGAAAGGCATTCTGTCCACTAAGAGAACTTGAGGTTTTACTCTGAATGAGATGGGAAGCCTTTAGAGTGAGCAGAGGACTGACGAGGTTGGACTCAGATTTTAAAAGGACTGCTTTGGGCTGCTCCATGGAAACTGGGCTGTAGGGGCACAGCAGGAACCAGATGGGAGGCTGCTGAAATAATCTGAAGGGGAGGGAACCTGGTGGCTTAGACCAGGGTTGTAGCCGAGGAAGTGGACACAGTCAGGATCAGTACTGAGGCACAGAACCGGCAAGGACTCCAGGGTCCTGAGCTAGGGAGGGGCGAGGTGGCCGTCTTCTGACCCGGAGGAGACTGTGAAGGGCATGGCAGGGAGGTCAGTGCGGACATGAGGCTGAAGGTGAGTTCTGGGTTGAGCCCAGGACATCGATGGTATTGAAAGCCAGGAAACCAAATGAGAACATTTAGGAAGTAAAAGTAGGCCAGCGCCATGGCTCAATGGGCTAATCCTCCGCCTTGCGGCGCCGACACACTGGGTTCTAGTCCCAGTCAGGCGCTGGATTCTGTCCCGGTTGCCCCTCTTCCAGGCCAGCTCTCTGCTGTGGCCCGGGAGTACAGTGGAGGATGGCCCAAGTCCTTGGGCCCTGCACCCCAGGGGAGACCAGGAGGAAGCACCTGGCTCCTGCCTTCAGATCAGCGCGGTGCGCTGGCCGCAGTGCGCCGGCTGCAGCGGCCATTGTGGGGTGAACCAACGGCAAAGGAAGACCTTTCTGTCTGTCTCTCTCACTGTCCACTCTGCCTGTCAAAAAAAAAAAAGTAAAAGATTCAGGGATTGAACCTGGCAGCCAGAGAGGCCAGCCAGGAAATGGGGAAGGAGTTATGGGAGAATTAGCAAGAAAACCAGACTACAGGGTTCCCTGGAGCTGAGGACTAAGTTTTCAAGGGGGAGAAAGTGATCAAAGGTGTTAAGTGCTGCTGTTTGTCAAGTGAGAGGACTGAGAAGTGACTGTTGGGTTTGGCAGCCTGGAGGTCACTGAGGACCTTGGTGAGGTGAAAGCTAAGGGGCTCCAGGGCAGGTGGGATCATGAATGTAAAGAGCCGTCGCACGTGGCCTGTCCTCCCTGCGTAGACGTGCTGTGCGTACGTGCAGCTAGAACAGTGACACTTTCCCCTGCGTGAGCCTCACTGGGAACCCTGGTCCAGGCAGAGTCATGAAGCTAATGTTTGAGCCAAGAGCTTTTTTCTTTTTTTAATGCGACAATTCACAGTGGTGCTATAAAGAAAATGCTGGAGACACTTTTATTAGCAAACCTTCGCAGCTGAGGCTCACTCAGTGGGGCTTTTACTGAGCGGAGCTGTTCCAGTTCTGATGGATTAAAGGAAAGACCATTAGATCTTTGGAAAGTTCAGGCTTGTAAACTGGGGAGACTCGATGTAATTTAAAGAATTAAAACAACTAGGAATTTTTTCTTTTGGTGGTGTCCTTTAAAATTTGCTTGTGAAAGTTTAAGTAGGTCCTTTCTTTTTGATTTTTTTTCTTCAGAATTTAAGGAAATCCTTAAAAGCTGTCATTTTCATTCTTTAAAAGAAGGAAAAAAGCACCTTCCCTTTATAGTTTGCATAAGAAATTGTTGGCACATTTCTGTTATTACCTCATTGTAGGTACAATCTGTTCCCTTTGTGGAAGTAACTCTCACCTCAGTCTCTTAAAAATCACTCGAAGAGGTTTTTTTGTTTGTTGTCCAGGACTTAATTTTATCCTGAATATTATTTTCTGTGAAGTTAGTGATTTGAGTGATATAGCAAAATATCAACTCTGTATTCTCAGGTTTTTGGTTGTGTTTTTTTTTTTTTTTTTTTTAGATTTGTTTTATTTATTTGAAAGGCAGAGTTACAGAGAGAGAGGTCTTCCATCTGCTGCTTCACTACCCAAATGGCCCCAACAACCAGGACTGGGCCAGGCCAAAGCCAGGAGTTTCATCCGGGTCTCCCATGCGGGTGCAGGAGCCCAAGCACCTGGGCCATGCTCTGCTACCTTCCCAGGTGCATCAGCAGGAAGCTGGATGGGCGTGGAGCAGCTGGGACTCAAATTGGTGTCCGTGCGGAACGTGGCACTTCCGGCCAGGGCTTTAACCCGCTGTGCTGGCCCGTTTTCTCCATTTTTGATCTCCTAACCCTATGGTACAGGCAGATTTTAGGTTGTGTGATTTAAAACTTGGCATTTTCCTGGGAGCGGACATAAAAATCTGTCAGCTTCCACAGATTTTAAGAACTTACATGTTTGAGACTTCTTAGAAGTCCTCCTGACTAGTTTCTCAGTCTTAAAGCGGCTGAAGTTTGTACGGTTTAGGTAGGATCTTCTGGTTTTAGTCAGTGAGCTCTGGACTTGGGTTCTCCTACAATGCAGATGAGCCAGAAGCTCCATCTAACAAGCTTTGGGAGCACAGAGTTTAACAACATTGCCCTCCCTGTTTGGGGGCAGTCTTGGGATCCAGCCCGACTGTAAGAGCAGGAACCCAGGTGGCTCTGTGGCTTCCCCAGCCACAGAGAAGCAGCCCCCAGTCTGGGCACATCTGTGGGTTGGCTCTCACATGCCAAAGGTATGGATCAGTTTGGTGGTTACGGTGCAGGAGAGTGGATGCACATTGTATGCAGTTCGTGTCTGATCAACCAGGAGCCCATGTCTGCTTTCTCTGCAGTGACTTCTGCACAGTGTTGGGCTTTGGAAAGGAGGAGATCAGGAACAAGGCTGGGCAGTGCGACTTTCTGTGTCCCCTTCTGAGATGGGCAACACATACCAGTCTCTTAAAATCTCTGAGAAGTCCTTGACATGTAATCCTGCTTAGCTTTGTGTAAACCAGTGGTCCCTAAATTCGTTTGACCAGGGAATACCTTTTTTTTTTTTAATATGTATTTATTTATTTGAAAGGCAGAGTTACAGAGAGGCAGAGGCAGAGTGAAGTCTTCCATCCACGGGTCCATTCCCCAAATGGCTGCAGTGGCTAGAGCTGGGCTGATCCGAAGCCAGGAGCTTCTTATGGTCTCCCCCATGGGTGCAGTGTCCCATCAACTTGGGCCGTCTTCCACTGCTTTCCCAGCACATTAGCAGGGAGCTGGATTGGAAGTGGAGCAGCTGGGATTGAACCAGTGCCCATATGGTAATGCTGGCACTGTGGGCAGCAGCTTTACCTGCTATGCCACAGCGCCGCCCCCACCATGGAATACTTAGCAACATTCTGAGAAGCTGTGGTTCTGTGTATGCTGTGGCAGTTGCTGGTCTGTGTAATGAGATATGTTCAATGACAACGTCTATATGATCTCAGCTGCTCTGAGTCTTCTCAGTAGTTGCATTTCATGAGTTTTACAAAATTTTATATTTCATAATTTTTAGAACAAAGACTCCTGGATCTGAAGGATCAGGAAAATTGCCCTGTGTTTAGTTAGCGTTTTCTGCCTTGAGAACCCTGGAGGGTCCCTCGGTGTTACTTTTATCTTATACCTCATTTGATCCTGAATTCCAGGGGTCTGATAGAGGACACACTGTACTCTAGACCAACGTGCCTTGTGGCCTGGCTCCATCACAGCTGATGTCGGTCCATCCCTATCTGTTTTTCATGACTGCCTAGTGCTCACACTCAACTCTGGCATAGACAGATGGACAGATACTACCCGGGTGGCATGGGCAGGCTCAGCTGTGAATTAGACTTGCCAAAAATAAAACCATGGTGTTCTTTCTAGTCAAAATTGTGGCTGCATTGTTATTGAGTCATTATCCATTTTTTATTGCCTGACCACTTGTGATCAGATGAGTTTGCCTCACTGAGCCCTTATGGCAAAGATGGAGAAGTGTGGGATGATAGTGTGGTTAAGTGGATTTGTGACTGATGCTGTGGCCATGCCCAGGGTGGGCTGCTTAATAGATCCATGGCAGCCTAGGGTTAGGCTCTAGCGGTTTGCCACAGGGCCCTATTCTCAGCCCCATCCTAGTTAACTTTTTTTTTTTTTTTTAATAATTAAGACACAAAGGCCACAGACTGTATGTTTTGCAGATGACTTATGGTTGGGAGAAGTAGCTAATGTAATGGAGGACAGAATTGGGATTTAAGAGTGATCTGGGAAAAAAATGATCCGAGAAGACTGAAGTGCTGGATGGTGGGTCAAGCAGTGAGGTGGGGTTTTAAATGGAGAGAAAGTGAAGAACATAGGTATAAAAAGTAGCTCTGTGGTGGTGGGAGTTGGAACTTTTTAAATAAATTGCGGTTGTGTTTAAAAAGCTCCTGAAGAGTGATGAGCATGAAATTGAGGTTACAGATAAGGGGGAGAGTGTGAAGAGTGAGAGATGGGAACGTACTTCAGGAAGTTCATGGAAAATGGAGTTAAAAGGTGTGTATTTTGGTGCAAAAAATATTTTTTTTAAGATCCATGTGTACAAGGGGTTTCCAACAAGTTCATGGCAAATGTATGTTCTGAAAACAAATGGCTTTCAGAATTTGGGGGTGCCAGAATGAACTTGTATTTTGATTTCCCTTCGAACTTTTGAAGTACCCTTATACTCAGGGGTTTAAAGCTTATGAGTGATATCTTGTTTCTTAAGCAGGGTGCTGCGTCTGTGAGTGTGAAGTATTCTTTATACCTTTTTGTCTGGCTAAAATATTTAATAATGAATCAGACTGCAGAAGCTTTAGTGCGCTGTTGGGAATCTGCAGTGACATACCCACAAGCACAGCGCCGAGCCGATGCCTGGGCAGACCTTCCTGTTCATGGCACTCGACAGCCCAGAGCTGAGGTGGTGTTCAGTCCCAAGCAGCACATTGAAGAGAGATGCTGTAAATGCACAGCCATGAGCGTACATTCGAGGGGGATGGAGATGGCAGCTAGTCACATGACCAGTAGTTGAATGGAATGGGTAATATTTACAGCAATGAAGAAATAACTAAAGGGATATATGGTGCCATCTTTGGCTATTTGAGGGACTGCCCGGTGGAAGAAGGAATAGATGGTTTCTTGAAAAGGGGAGAATCAGGGCGTTTTCTACACAGTGGAAGAAAGCTCATTCTAATAGTCAGATGGCCTTGTGCTAGAGCAGGCCAGTTTGGGAGGCTGTGTGTGGGAAGCATTTTGGGATTGCACGGACCTCAGCTGGCAGCGGGTGCTGTGAAGAACCTTCCTGCAATGAGGAGATGAACGTAGTTGATCTCCAAGCCCCTCTGAATTCTTCAGATTGAAACTGAAGACTTGAGCCATTGTCACCCGTCAGCATTACGGTGTGAAGCCTTTGGTTCAGAAAAATGACAGCCTTGTTGCTTATGCCTGCTGGTCTTCACTTCTGATGTTGTGGATTCTGTACAAAGTGTCTGTGCCTGCAGAGAAAGTGACTTAGGATGTGGTTGTCGTACACATGCGTGTGCACCTGTACAGCAGAAGTGTGATACAGGAAGCCAGAACCTTCATATGCCAGCAGAGTGTTACGTTGGTCAGTGTTGCTTTTTGCACTACTCATGCTTTTGGTTGAATAGACTTTTTAAAAAAATACATATTTATTTATTTGAAAGAGTTACAGCAAGAGAGGAAGAGACAGAGATCTTGTATCTACTGGTTCACTCTTCAGAGGGCCACAAGGGATGGGGCTGGACCAGGCCAAAGCCAGAAGACTGGAGTTTCTTCCGGGTCTTCCTTGTGAGTGCAGGGGCCCAAGCACTTGGGCCATCTTTTGCCGCTTTTCCCAGGTGATCAGCAGAGAGCTGGTCGGAAGTGGAGCAGCTGGGACATGAACCAACATCCTTACAGGACGTGGGTGTCAGAGGCGGTAGCTTTACTCACTTTGCCACCATGCTGGCCCATCCTGTATTTCTTCAGACATGTTTTCTGTCAGTGTTTACAGCATGTTTGTTTCTGTTGACTGCTCTTTTCCTTTATGTGGATCCTACTTCTTGTTTCATTGCAGGTCTTCTAATTTGTCGTTAAAAACTGGGACATTCTCGACAATCTGTGACCATTCTGGCAATCATCATTCTCATTCTGCAGAGTTTGTTCCTGCTGCTTGTTGTTTTTGATGTTGGTGCTGTTTATTTACTTTCCTGGCCTGATTCTCTAGTCTATATTCTTTGTCCTGCAGGGCCACAGAAGTCCCAGTTTGATTAGCTCAGTGGTCTGCCGTTGATGGGCAGATTTCCTTACAGGCAGCCTTTGCTGAAGTGCTCTGTGTGTTGGTCACTGTTTCCCCGTTCCAGCAGTCATCACTCTGCCTTAGCCTTCTCTTACTGCTGGTGAAGAACCTAGGGGTCAGGGCCTTCTCGGAATTTTCCTGGGCAAGTGCACGTGGCATTCTAGACTCCCAGGAATACGTTGGAGTCTTTCAAGGCTCTGTGGAATCCCATGCCCAGCTTTTCCTTCTACAGCGTGTTGGTCAGCATCTTGTTAGCCCTGACTAGTTAGTGTACCTCAGGCAGCTGTCGTGTTAACAGTTGTCTCTTCCTGTTTGGACAAACGCCCTGGAGTTAGTGAGTGCTCCTTCAGTTCAGATAAAGACAGGCCCAGGAGTAGGCCTCTCCAGTAGCTTCCAGACAGGTCAAATGGTGATAGTCTCTGAGGACTGGATTTCTGAGGAGCCCCAAACGCGTCTGTCCCCCAGTGACTTCTAGGCTGCTGGGTTTTCCAGCTTCCATTGTTGCAAGGCTGTTGGAGCTGGAGAGGAGGGGATAGCTCAAGGTAAATGACACAGAGATCACTGTTTTGAGATTTGCCATTTTTTCTCGAGTACATGTTCCTAAGAATGTTGCAGGCCTTTCATTAATTTCTGAGGCTCTGAAAAAGTTGGTTGTGACAATTTTTTGTCACTGTGTGGAGATTTTTGGAGGTGTTTGTTCTGCCTTCCTAAGGTGTCTTTGCATTGTGAGCATCTGCTGCACTTCTGTTGTGTGCTTGCTTGCTCTCACTTTGGCTCGTGTTTCTTCTCACCTCTGTCTCTGATGCTTGAAGTGGCCCTATGGAGTAGAAACACAGGAACCAGAGGCCACTGGTCACCACTCTCAGCTGATCAGAAATGGATTTCAACCTTAGGATAGGCACAGGCGGTTTCAACACGCACTGAAGACTGCATTGTGCTCACTTGCTGGATCCATCTTTTCTAGTCTTGCCAACTTTGTACATTATCCTGTGATGAACTAAATTCATTGTTGCCCATTTTAGGGTTAGGAAGTAAAACACTAACAACAAAAAAGGCACTGGACACTGCTAGGACTCAAAATTCAGACAGACAGGATGCTGGCTTCTCTCTGCCAGATCTCACAGTTCTGGAGTTTTCTGTTGAATGTGTTTTTTAAAATCTTAAGTTCCCACATGTAATGTAAATTTGAATTTCTTCTGTGACTGTAAATTTGTGCTATTGGTATTTATTGTACTGCAGCCTCTTATTTCACGGGCCACCAGGTCCAAATCCAGAAGATAGAAGTGAAGCTGCTGTGGGTGGAAGGTCGCAGTGCTGTCCTGGAAAGCTCTGTGTGATCATGTGGCTAATTACCATGAGAAGTTTGTCTTTCTTGCCTTTTATGTATTTGTATACCTTTTTTCTCTTGTTAGATCATGATTTAACCAAGCAGTCAAAAACATGATATTACACGGTGATAAAACAGTCTTGAAAGATAAAACTGGAAACATTTGCTTGTATTTTTTTCCACCTCCGAGTGTTTGTTAATGAGACATTTTATACTGCTGTAAACCCAGGGCAGTGATAAAGGTGTTGATTGATTTTTGGATGGCAAGGGGCTCCTCTAATTGCAGAATTTGACATTTGTGTCCCTTCTGTCGTTCTAGGTGAGCAAGACGTGGAAGGTGATTGCAGAAGACGAAGTGCTGTGGTACAGGCTGTGCCAGCAGGAAGGACACCTTCCGGAGAGCAGCATCTCGGATTATTCTTGCTGGAAGCTCGTCTTCCAGGAGTGCCGAGCCAGGGAACACATGTTAAGGACCAACTGGAAGGTAGGCAGTGGCCAATATCGTGACCTGTAGAGAACAGCTTACAAGGACAAGGAATCCCTGCCTGCAGTTACAGTCTGCAGTTGATTGTCGAACACAAAGGGAGGGGCGTGTGCCGAACAGCCCCGCCAGCCACTGCTGACTTGTCCAGTTCGTCGCTGTCTGCCCCCGTTTTCAGCCACAAGATTGGGAGGCATCCCCTTGCTCTCCAGGAGAGGAGCGGCGATACTGGGTTGCCAGGCACTGCCCCTCTGCTGGCTGGGCTTGTTGAAGTCGTGCCCGGTACAGCTCCTTTTCACGTTCTCACGTTCTCGCCTCTGGAAAGATGAAGGAAGCAAAAGCACCGTCCTTACGAGAAAGGAGCCGGCAGCATCCCTGCCAGTGAATGCAGGGGAGATGTTAAATGTCTCTGAGCACCGGCTTCTCTTCCCTCACGTAACCTCCTGGCTTGCTTCCCTAACATTTGTCACTTCAGAGTCTCTACAGAAATATTAGATCACAGCTAGGAATTCATACCATGGAGGCTGTAGGAGAGAACTGTCAGGGAGCAGTTACATAAAGCTGTTGGAGGCGCGACAAGGCTGCATTGTGGCTGCTCCTGGGAAGTGGGTATTCAGTGGGAGAGAAGGGATGGGCCTGTGCCCCTTCCTCTCCTGTAAGGGTCGATCCTAATAGACTTTGAGATACATGAGCTTTTGCTTGTTACTGATGGTGACGTATTGCCAGTGTGCAGGTTTGTCCCTAGTAACCGTGTAGCCTGATGAGTGACCAATACGCTTGACCTGAGCCTCCTCACACAGTGGCTGGCTAGGTGAGTGAGAGTGGCACTGTTCTCTAAACCCCAGCACTCATGGCATTGGGGGCCAGGTGATTGTTTTCTAGGGGTGGTGTTTCTGTGTGTACTGCAGGATGTTGAGTAGGATTCCTGGCCTCACCCACCAGATGCTGGTAGCATGCCCTCTTCCCTCCAGTCTGGACAACCCAAAGTGTCTCCAGACAGTGCCACATGTCCCCCGGGAGGGAGGAGATAAAATCGCCAGTGTTCTAAGAGGTGTTAAGTTGTTAAGACACCATCTCTAGTAAGGTCATGTTGGCCCCGGGATTTGTGTTTGCATCCACACAAGGTAATCAACTGGCATGCCTGGTTAGGGCCATGTGATGGGCCACGGGTGAGCGGTGGGTTGAAAGGTTTGACAAAGAAAGGTGCTCAGATAACCGAAGGGCCAGAAAGTGAAGGGTTTAGCCCTGGTGGGAGGTGCTTCAATTTAGGAAAGCTTGAGGTGGGAGCTGGAGACAGTTGGTGTCCCATGGCTTGCAGTAGGAGATGTCAGGCCCTGCACATTAGCAGGAAGCTGGATCAGAAGTGGAGTAGGAGCTGGCACTGTGGCATAGTGGGTAAAAAGCCACTGCTTGCAGTGCCGGCATCCCATATGGGCGCTGGTTCGAGTCCCAGCTGCTCCACTTCTGATCTATTTCTCTGCTATGGCCTGGGAAAGCAGTAGAAGATGGCCCAAGTCCTTGGGCCCCTGCACCCATGTGGGAGACCTGGAAGAAGCTCCTGGCTCTGGATTGGCACAGTTCTGGCCATTGCCTCCAACTGGGGAGTGGAAGACCTCTGTCTCTCTCTCTCTCTTTCTCTCTCTCTCTCTGCCTTAATACATAAATCTTTTTTTTTTTTTTTTTTTTTTGACAGGCAGAGTGGACAGTGAGAGAGAGAGACAGAGAGAAAGGTCTTCCTTTGCCATTGGTTCACCCTCCAATGGCCGCCGTGGCCAGCGCGCTGCAGCCTGAGCACTGCGCTGATCCAAAGCCAGGAGCCAGGTGCTTCTCCTGGTCTCCCATGCGGGTGCAGGGCCCAAGCACTTGGGCCATCCTCCACTGCCTTCCTGGGCCATAGCAGAGAGCTGGCCTGGAAGAGGGGCAACCGGGACAGGATCGGTGCCCCGACCGGGACTAGAACCTGGTGTGCTGGCGCCGCAGGCGGAGGATTAGCCTATTGAGCCGCGGTGCCGGCCGATAAATAAATAAATAAATCTTAAAAAAAAAAAAAAAACAAAATGGAGTAGCAAGCACTCTAATATGGAATGCAGATGCCCCAAGTGGTGACTTAACCCACTTTATCACAAATCCCACTAAAGAGTGTTTATTTTCATCTACTTGGGATATAGAACAAAAGAGAAACAGTGACTATAGAAATATAGAGACAAGGACCTTCCACATTGCTGGCTCAGTCCACAAATGCCCACAATAGCATGGGCTAGGCCAGACCAAAGTCAGGATCCTGGAACTCCATCTGTGTCTGCCACATGGGCGGGAGGGGCCCAAGGACTTGAGCCATCGTTCTCTGCCTCCCAGGATGTAGTCGTAGGAAGCTAGATAGAAAGTGGAAGAGCCAGGACTTGAACCAGCACACCTGCTATGTCATGATGCCCATTATGGTTTACTTGGTATTCTTGAAAACTTTATTCCCACTTTTTGTTTTTAAAGATTTATTTACTTATTTGAAAGGCAGAAATATAGAAAAGGAGAAGAGAACGAGAGAGAAGTCTTCCATCCGCTGGTTCACTCCACAAATGACCACAAGGACTGGGACTGAGCCAGGCCGAAGCCAGGAGCCAAGAGCTTCATCCGGGTCTCCCACACGGGTGCAGAGGTCCAAGCAGTTGGGCCGTCTTCTCCTGCTTTCCCAGGCACATTAACAGGGAACTGGATAGGAAGTGGAGCAGCCAGGACTGGAACTGATGCCCATGTGGGATGCTGGCACTGCAGGCGGAGGCTGAACCTGCTATGCCGCAGCACTGGCCCCCACACTTGCTTTTAGCTTTTATGATTCTATTCTTCATAAATATTTTATACCCCTTCAGATTTCCTTTATTTTTATAAATTTTTAAAAATACTTATTTTATGTATTTTTTCCAAATAAATGATCATGGTAATGTAGTTCAGAAATCATGAAAGGACATGCAGTGGTGAACGCCCATCTCCCTCCGCTCTCCCCAGTGCCAGCTGTAAGCAGGGAAATGTGTGTTTAGGTTTGAGAGCTTCCCTTGACACTGTTGCTGTGAAACCCCTGAGCTGGTGGTCAGAAATCGTGTCACCTCTTCTTTTTGCCATCCTGATCTTTTGTCTTCCTATCTGATTTTCCATTTTATTTTGAGAGTTCTTGTGTGAGTTGTCAATGGACATGAAATATTTTCTACTGAGCTGAGGAGCTCAGCGTTGTTGATACACCTCTTCAGATAAATGCCACTGCCAGCAGCCATTTGCCAGCCTACTGTGGACTGTGGCTCTTTGTGCGCATGGATTTTCTTTGTATTCGGGAGTTTCACTCATCCTGAGCCCCCTAGCTCAGTGCCTTTAATGTACATGGTACCTTGTATGTGCTTAGTGTCTTGACTTGTTTGGTTGCCATCTTTGACGTAGCACTGTGAGATGGAGATGAACGTGACGTGCTTTGCCTTCCAGCTCTCCCAAGAACCGTGTAAACCTCATCCCCCTTTTCCTCATGCAGAATCGAAAGGGGGCCGTGAGCGAGCTGGAGCCTGTTCCTGACGCAGTGTTGTGTGACGTGCACTCTCATGACGGCGTTGTCATTGCTGGGTAAGCAAGGCCGCTCTTCATCTTCATCTTCATCCTGTGTCCTGGGCGCCCTCTGAGTACAGGGTCCTTGTCTTTCCTTGGGAATGTGTTCACTCTGCAGCGAGTGGTGAGGAGCAAACGGCGCTGAGCAGACCTGTGGTCCATTTGCCTCAGTGTGTCTTTCCTAGCTTTTAAATCACGCTTGTGGCATGTTATCTAGGATTTTCATGAAGGCACACAGTTTGTATTTTATGAAGACATAAAGAAGTCAAGCAAGAATAGTAACAGGGCCTGTTGTGCTCTCCTGCGCTGAAGCTGGTGCTGTGGCCACTCTTGACCTCCCTTCCCCACAGCTTAGTGTGTGCTTGCTGCTCGAGCTGTCCTGCCCAGGGCTTTTTGTCTCCCTGGCCAAGAAATAGAATGTTGGCTTCTGTAAATTCCTTTGGTACCAGTTCCCTAAACCACTTTCAGGAGTTCTTCATCATTTGCCACGGAGGTGCATTGATGTATTTCTTTAATGTACATTAAGGGGGCCTGCACTGTGGCATAGAAGGTTAAACCTCCACCTGCAGCACTGGCATCCCATATAGGCGCTGCCTTGAGTCCCAGCTGCTCTTGTTCTGACCCAGCTCCCTGCTGATGGCCTGGGAAAGCAGTGGGAGATGGCCCAAGTGCTTGGGCCCCTGCACCCGTGTGGGAGACCAGGAAGAAGCTCCTGACTGCTTCTGATCAGCCCACCTCTGGCTGTTGCAGCTGTCTGGGGAGTGAACCATCATGTGGAGGACCTCTCTCTGTCTGTAACTCTGCCTCTCAAATAAGTAAATAAATCTTTAAAAAAAATAATGTACATTAAGAAAATCAGCTCTTTTTTTGGATTCAACTATAGTCTCAAATTGTACGCTTAAATTAAAAAGCTTTTTTTTTTAATTTGAGAGATCTTTCATCCATTGATTTGGCCTCCAAATGACCATAAGCTCTAGAATTGGAACAGGTTGAAGCCAGGAGCCTGGAATTCCCAGCTGGGGGTCTCATGTGGGTGGCAAAGACCCAAGCACTTGAGCCCTAATCTGCTGCCTTCCCAGGAAGTTAGCCGGGAGCTGGATCAGAAGCAGAGTAACCGAGACTCAAGTCAGGCCTCTAATATGGTATGCAGGCAGGACTGCTGGTCACTAAAGCTGCTTTACCAAGCACCTACCCCTCAAACTGTGTCGTTTAAATTGTGTGCCTTCTTAGCCTTCAATCATGCTGTAAAATAGAGACCAAAACACTTAGATTTCTGAGTCTTGATGGACTCTGAAGTGAGCCAAATAAGGTTTCTGCTAGTAGGAAAAGAAAACCAGGCACAGCAAGCTAAGCTGCTGCCTTCAATGCTGACATCACATATTGGAATGCGAGTTTGGAAAGAAAGAGTGATGGGGGGGGGGGGAGTAGGGAGGGGGGAAGTGGGGAGGGAGGGGGGAGTGGGGAGGGAGGGAGGGGGTGAGAAAAAGAGAGAGAGAGAGAGAGAGAGATCTTCCATCCACTGGTTCATTCCCCAGATGGCCACAACAGCTAAAAAGCCAAGAGCCTAGACCTCTGAGTCTCCCGTGTGATTGACAGGGGCTCAGCTATTTGGGCTTTCACTGCTTCCCCAAGTGTATCAGCCTGGGAGCTTCATTGGAAGCAGAACAGCCTGAGCTCCAGTGTGCCATGCGTACCTCGAATTCGGCAGCTTAACCCACTGCACCACGACGCTGACTCCTAGCTTATCTTGAAAGATCTAGATTGAGTTCTGGGCTCCTGTCTTGGGCATGATCCAGCCCTGACTGTTGGGGGCTTTTGGGTAGTGAATCAGTAGATGGAAGATCTCTGTTTCTCTGCCTTTTAAGTAATTTTAAAAAATTCCTTCTTGATAGTACTGTGAGAATGCTGTAGAACTGTTATTTTTAGGAAGGCTAATGGACGAGAACTCTGGCTCCACTACCTATTGCTAGGAGCCCCTGACAGGCAAGGTCCTTTCTGCCCACTAATGCCAACAACCGGTGGTGACTTTAGAAGGCACTGACACCATTCGGGCTTAGAAAGGAGTCGGCCTTGTGTGTCAGAAGACACAGTGCCAGGGCTGGACTGAAATTGTCTTTAAAGAAATCAGAAGTAGCAGAGAGACTTCCATCTCCAAAGCCGATTGTAATGTTCTCCCTGGACGTGGTGCTCCTGCAGGCCAGGCTGACTCGGAGTCCTGATGCCAGAGCTGCTCTCCCGCCTCCCTGTTCCCTGGAGGTCTGTTCGCATTACAGATTCTGCCAGCACAGAGCCAGGCGGTGGCAGAGTTGTGCGGATCGATGAGATGAAACCTGATCTGTGGGCCAGAGAGGCTCCTTTTTCACAGAGAACCTTGGTGGATGGCTTCGCATGAGGTACTTCAGTCTTGCTTGTATGAGAGCATCTTGTGTTTATCATTAAAATTTCATCTGGTGGTTACGATGCTTGTTTTCTGGGTCAGATCTTGAATCCCTTTTCATTTGAGACAGTGGTGTTTGTGGTTACCTCATTCCCAATCAATGTTGTATTCACCAAGCTTTTCACCGTGATGCATCTCCAAGGAGCTTCTTAAAGAGACAGTGACCACCCCACCATTGCTTTCTCTTGTACAGCCTATCTGCTGTTCTCTTTCTTTTCTTCTTTCCTTCCCATTTCTCTCTTTTACACAAGTGGAATCTCTTTAGAAGCTTGGTTTTATGTATCCAGAGCTAGCAAAACAATAAAACATCTTTGCATTGAAGCTTCTTAAATGTGTTTTATAGAATTATCGGAGGGCCAAGATGGTTGGGAAATCTGCATCTTCTACATTCGCAGTTCCTGGATGAGGTCAGGTTGCAAAGACCTTGACTGATTTGTGTTGCATTGGCCTTCAGGTTGATCTGGCTTTGTGCTTCCTTCCTTTTCTTTGCACACAAAGCCAAAGTTACCTAAAACAGTCATTGACTCATCCCTTACCTGACAGGTGCCGGAGTACCTGTTGTATGGGCAGCACTGGCCCCTGCTCGCCTTAGACCTGTTTGTCTAGCAGGGAAACAGGCATGATTCTCAGTGATTTTGTTTTTCACTTTTGGTCTATGAGTCTGCTTCCTGTGCCATCCTAGGAATAATTTCCACTTACCTTTTCCTGACATTCGGAGTTCTTTGGAATTTGTTTCCTACCTACCTATTGCTCTTCTTGAGTGAACCTTTGTGGGTTTTTCACTGTTCTATTTAGTCACCACTGACCAAATATTGTTTAAAAATTGTGGCAGAAATCACATACCATGACGTTCACTCTTCTAAAGTGTACAGCTCATGATTTTTATGAAAATTCACAGGGTGGCATTATCATCTAACTCCAGAACATGTTCGGCACTCCCAGAGGAAACCTGGCTGGCATCCTTTTAGGCCTGCCCCAGCCCTGTCTCCTTCCAGAGACTTCTGGGATGCCCTGGCCTGACACCCTGCCTGTGCCCCAGGTCTGCTCTGCTCTCACTGTGGGAGAAGGGATTCTCTGTAGCTCATCATGTGGCCTCATGGCTCCACTTAGATGTTTGTTGTATTACTAACTTCTAACTTTGCAGCCGTGTGTCGTCTTTCCAGTAATGTGTAAGTGTCTCGTGAGGCTCAGTTGATCTGCCTGTGTACCGTTCTGTGTGCAGTGGGCATTGCAAGTTGTGCTCAGTCTCCTTTGCCCCCTCCCTGCACTTACCTGTCATGTGGGACACTGGCGATCAGAGCCTGCTGTCTCTTGCCTGTCAAAAAAAAAAAAAAAAAAACCAACATGATGAGTAGAGGTTTGCATATTTATCTCCTTTTCAGTACTATGAAACTTCCTTATTTAAAAATTGTAAAACACATGCTGTGGTAGAAATTTAACTTCCACATAAGTGTGTGGAATAAAGTTGGTTATTTTCCTGGGCTGCAGTCCTATAGGTGGAATTAGTGGATCTGGGGGAATGCATTTTTATGATTTTTAAGATTAAGAAATTATTTTAAAATGCTTCCATAACCTTCACCTTTTTTCTGATTTGAAGTCTCCAAACCATCTCTCAGGCCTTGTCCTCCTCAGGTGTGCGGCTTCCTAAAGCAACGCTACTCTCTGAGTGTCACTTTGGGGCCTGAGAGCCAATGGCCTTTTCTTGATCCTCCTCTAAGGCTGTTGGCAGCATTTGACCCTGCTCGCTGGACCTCTCTAGAGATGGGGTAGCACATCGGGAATACCTTTCTTTTTTTAAAATATTTTTTAAAGAATTATTTATTTATTTGAAAGTCAGAGTTACACAGAGAGGAGAGGCAGAGAGAGAGAGAGAGAGAGAGAGGTCTTCCATCCACTAGTTCCCTCCCCAGATGGCTGCAACAGCCAGAGCTGCACTGATCCGAAGCCAGAAGCTTCTTCCGGGTCTCCCATGTGAGTGCAGGGGCCCAAGGACTTGGGCCGTCTTCCACTGCTTTCCCAGGCCATAGCAGAGAGCTGGATAGGAAGTGAAGCGGCTGGGACTTGAACAGGTGCCCATATGGGATGCTGTCACTTCAGACAGCAGCTTTACCTGCTATGCCACAGTGCCGGCCCTGGAAATATCTTTGTACCCTCAGAGCCTAACGCCAGTCCCAGCACCCAGGAAATTCTGAGGACTGAGTGTCTGCCTGTCAGTTCCCTGCTTTATCTGCAAACCTGCATTCCCCGGGCCTCCTCCAACCCACCTGAGCTCCTTTCCTGGACCTTCTGTGGTCTTGTGTGGCCACAGAGCGATGGTACTGTTGCATTCCAGAAAATGCCTGAACCAGATGTTTTCTTTGCCCGCTAAGTCACAACAGAAAAAACTTGTGCTTAGCAGTTCAGACACACCTACTTTCTACTTTGATTTTCCAGCTAAAATTTCCCATTGCTTTAACTTAAGACACATTTGTGTTCAGAAGTCACCTCTCTGCAGAATAAGCCACATTCTTTTCTCTGAGAGGGCGGCGTCTGCCTGCGTTTGCTCCAATCTGGTGGCAGTCCTGAAATGGTAGGGAGGACGAGTGTGTATCTCCCTTGCCTTTTAGAAGAAGTATCATCTAGAAGGTGTGTTGATAATAAGTGACCAGGGAAGGTTTCTTTTGTTTGTCTCTTTAGGTTTTTAGTGGTGACAGCTCTTAGACTTTTAGAAAGGTTTAGCAATTTTTTTTGTGTATCATTTAGAAGAAAGGAGGCTGTGAAAACATCCCTGCTCTGTTTTGTGATGCTTGGACTGTTCTCCGTCTCCCCAGTTGCACTCTGGAAGTGAAGAGTGTTGCAAACAGATGACGTCATGGGTTCACAGCGGTGGCAGAATGCAAGCTGAGGCTCAGGGTGCAGTGGAAGCTGCCTTGCAGAAGAAGTGAAGGAGATGGCCTAGTGAGGGAGCGCCTGCTGGGTCCCTGGAGACGAGGCCAGCCCAGGGCCAGCTCTGCTGAGCTTTTGTCAGATGCCCGGGAGTGGTGGGGTTTGCCGTCAGCCCCGTCCTCATTGATGATCCCTGAAGCGTGTCCGTTCTCAGGAGGCAGCACAGTTTTCTATTCAAAGTAGAGGACCTTTTTTTCCCCTCCCATCTGGTTTTAAAATATGAAGCACCCTCTTTTGTGGATGATTTTTTGAAACTCCTAAATGTTTTTCTCCTTTTTTCCGCTGGTGTGGCCTGCCTTCCTGCCTTACTGGAAGGAGCAGCCGCTCTGCATCCAGGGATCTTGGCTCTGCCAGATGTGGCCGGAGGGAAAGCCGTTATCACTTAATGTTGCAAAACGTGAGCTGCCTGCTTTTTCTGAGCACATTCAGTTCCAGTTTGCCTCAGGCCTTTGCGGCACTGTGCCTTCATAGGTTCATACCAGCGTGGCAAACACTGCTCTCTCCCAACGTGCACCAGGTGTGATCTTACGCAGATTTGTTTTATCTTTATTAGCTCTGTCTCTCCAACCAAATTGGACATCAGAGTCAAGGGTTTCCAGTCTTCTGTAAATAGAAAACAAATTTGAGCTTCAAGTTTATATATATATAAGTTGGTATTGAATATCTTGTCATTTACTTTGCCTATTGGTATTTCAGTGGAATTTTATCATTGTTTTATAATTATGAACTGTTAGGCAATATCAGTTTAAACATAATCACCTAAAGTAGCCTGAAATACTTTGTCCTCTTTATTTTTTTAAAAGATTTATTTCATTTATTTGAAAGAGCTACACAGAGAGAGAGGGAGAGGGAGAGTCTTCCATTGCTGGTTAACTCCCCAAGTGGCTGCAACGTCTAGAGCTGCGCCAATCTGAAGCCAGGAGCTTCCTCTAGGTCCTTGCAAGGGCCCAAGGGCATGGGCCATCTTCTGCTGCTTTCCCAGGCCATAGCAGAGAGCTGGATCAGATGTGGAGCAGCCAGGACTTGAACCAGCGCCCATGTGGGATGCTGGCACTGCAGGCAGCAGCTTTACCCGCTATGCCATGCCGCTGGCCCCATGTACTCCTTATAAATGATTTTTTCTCTACTTTTCCCATTAGTTAAAAATGTACCTTTAAATTAGCCATGTACCATGCCAAAATTTTAAGAGTGTGGCTTTGTTCTGAAAATACATATATATATTTTTTCTCTGAATTGTTGGATATTTTCTATTCAGAAATGGATGTTCTCAGGGCTGCTGTTTCTGACACTTTGCAGGTTTCTTAGGAGTATCTAAAAAATAGATGATACCTACGGATTACTTTACGGTTCTTGGGGATAAGAAATGTGTTATAAATATGGATTGGTGGTAGGGTTGTGTCAGACCTGTGTCAGCCATGCTTCTGCTTACTCAGGGCATGCTTCTTGGAGAACTTCTGACAGTTTTCCTTTCAGCCTTGTTTGATATGGATTTTGTGCTGCTGCTTATTATGACATTGGACTGTTTCCCATAAGGAGTCCAGTCATTACCCGTTAGGGACCTCTTTTTAAAAATACTTCTAAGCTTACTTATTTTCTGCTGTGAGGTGTACGTGCTCTTCTAGTAAATAAGTCTGAGGTCAGATATTGATAAGCGACCAGAGGAGAGCATTACGTTTATCATGTCTTTAATGAAGGGGCTCCAGAATACCTTTAATAAATACTGGTGAACTCATGACTGCATTTATCCATCTCTGGTTCTCCAAGGAATAATGGGAAAGGCCACAGCTACACTAACTCTGCATAATCATCATTGACTCTGACGCTATTGATTGTGATTAACCAAGATGTATGGAAAACAGTTGTCAGTGTGTAGTGCATGTATCTCGTAAGGTCCATTAAGATGTTCATTATTTTTCAATTGATGCGCCTAAGTCCCGGTTGATGTTTGGCAGTAGTGCATTTCCATAGGACAGCTGCACTGTGGGACTGAGTTCATTTTGTTAATTGCATAATATAACACAGTCATGTTTCATAGAAAATAGTAAATACTCTTGCCGCTATTGATTTGTAATCTTCGCTATCGCTGCAGAAAGCACAGGGAAAGTGAGTAGTTCTTAAAACCTCTACGTGTTAAGGGCGCAGAGGATTCTTGGAACGTGGGTGCTGCACTTTTGGGGGCCTCTGCCTAATTGTGCGCTAGGCTTTAACTGCTTTAACACTTGAGTGTTGCAGGTTGACGCCAGCGGCTCCTTTCCTGTAGGGAGCACTCATGGAGAGTGGATGAGGACTGTCCACGCATCCCTTGCTCACTGGGAGTTTATAGGCCAATGAGGGGTACAGCTGTTGGGGGTCACAGAACACAGCAGGGATGGTAGGGCAGGGAAGAGTCTCTGGGCCAGCTTCCTCCTGGAAGGGACTGTTGGGCAGGGTCTGGAGTGATGAGGGTCTGGCCGGTTAGTGTGGTGGGTGGGGCCGGGATGCTGCCGCTTCTCATTCCCAGAGCCGAGGTGGTCATTAATAATCCATTACAGCATTAATTTTTCTGCTGAGCTCAGGAGGATAGTTTCAGCATCTTTTTCAACACAGGACTATAGGCAGCCACTACTGATTTGTTTATTTGACACACAAATGAGACTATTTGCTGTTCCTGGCCTGAGGCTTCTTTGCAAGGCTTCTCCAGGCTACCGTGGGTACCTGATCAGAATAGAACTGGGACTTTGGGAGGCAGCTGCATGAGTATGAGCCTGCTGATGGTAAAGTTTTACTAACCATTCTGTCTGTCGTCCCACATCACCTGTTCACAGGTTGGGCGGCACGGCATGCACCTGCCAGCCCCATGCTCCTGCGGCCAGCATCTGGAGGTTCGTGGTTGACGTCTTCCTTGCAGTTCACACTGATGGGCTAGGGGCAGGCCTGAGTCACAACATTAAAAATGATAAATTCCTTATGTTGTACTTCAGTGGGGATGGCTCTTCAAAGCAGTGTTTGTGTAAAGACCCTATTGTGTATGGAGGAAAAGGGGCCTGTTGGCTAAGCAGCAGATTGAGAGAACCCTGGGTGCCCTTTGGTCCTAGCTGTGCCACTGATGTTTGGCCTCTGATTGTGACTTCAGGGGAGTCACTAACCTTACTTCTGAGCGCTTGCAAGTGAAAATATACCTCCCCCACCTCGCTTGTTATGATGTCTTGAGAAAATTTGTTTTTAGCAAAAAGTGCTGGCAGCCTGGAAGCAAATTGGAACCTCCGCCAGATATTTATACAAAAAACGAGAGGTCAAAGGTGGTTTTTAGCTGTGCAGTGTTTCTTTCAGTCTGTTCGTCCAAACAAGTGGTCTCCTTGTTGGGAACTTACCAGTTAATGAGAGCTCTTCGTGGTAAATCATTTTAAATTGGCAGCTGCTTGGGAGGGGTTCTGTTCCCATTCTTTGAACAAAAATCAGCTGTGGTCTCTGACCTATTTTTGTAAGGTAAACTCAACCTTGCCAAGCGTGAAACAGCTTGGAAAAGCAGTACCCTTTCCCTGGCCCTGGGCATGGCGGGGGCACATCCTCGCTCACTTGGAAAAGGCTTCTTTCCCCAGTTCTTCTGGAGTGTTCTTCCATCAGCTAACATATTCGTTGCAGTTGTACTTTGCACAGACACTAAGTAGAGAGCCGTCAGCATTGGGGTCCAAAGGCTTTCTGACAATGCAGCAGTCGTGGTGGTGTCTTAACTGGGTGAGTGTAATTGTCATCAGGCAGCAGTAAAGACAGATGTCTGGAGCTCCAGAGAAACTCAGCCCGTTTCCACCTCCACCCAGTGTCTCGTCTCGCGGCTGCTGCTGGCCACTGTTGTTAAGCGCTGATAGATCACATTCAGGGTTTGGTCCAGGTCCCTGTGCTTCAACCGATGTTGTATCCTCATGGAAACGTCTGTTTCTTAGCTAAGTTCATTAGCTCTGAGTCTGACTCCCATTGCAATAGTGCTTTCACTTAGGGTGGATTTCAGAGTGCACCGCTGAACTCGGGTATGTTTCTCTGTCCTCATCAATAAAGGAGACATGGAGTCTCATATTTTACCTCTTCAGTCATTTTGCTGCACAACATTTCTGTGATTATCATGCTCTTGGATCATGACGAATAGTCAGTTTCCATAGGTATCTATGGGAAATTAATTGTGCTTATCTTGTGTTTTCAGAGTTTTAAAATTATTTGAGAGTCAGAGATAGAGAGGGTGATCCATTTCATCTGCCAGTGCACACCCCAAGTGTCCACAATGCACGGGCTGGCCCGGACTAAGGCGAGGTCTGGGCCAAAGCCAGTAGTCAGGAACTTAATCCAGGTCTCCCAGGCGAGCGGGAAGAATGCAGTCACTTGAGCTAGCACTGCTGCTTTTCAGAGTCTGCATTAGAAGGAAGCTGGAGTCAGGAGCTGGAGACACGGATACTGAGCCCAGGCACTCTGGGTGTGGAACACAGGCATCCGAACTGTCAGGCTAAACACATACCTCTTTTCCCCTGTTTTGTGGAAGAAATTCATCTATATGGGTCTTCCATGTGGGTGGTAGGAACGCAAGCACTCTGGCCATTTGCTGCTGCCTTCCAGGTGTATCAGCAGGAAGCTAGATCAATGTGGAGAAGCTGGGACTCAAGCCAGGCACTCCATTATGGAATGTGGGCATCCCAAGTAGCAGCTTAACCTGCTGTGCCACAGCGCCCGCCCCTGGAGCTGTATTTCAGTCCATTTGGAAGTACATGGTAGAAGTCCACTGTCTGTGTTCTGGGTGTTTGGCTTAGCATTAGCACTGGAAGGTGGGTAGTAGAGATCAAAAGGGATGCTGTTCCTACCCACCAGGTTGTTACTGGTGGACACCCCATTTCAGTCACCAGTTACTGATTTGGTTTTAGCTGCACATAAGATGTTTTGACAGGGTCTTCTTGAAGACCTCACAGTTGAGTTGAGGAGCTAGGAGGTACACGTACGGAATGTAACAGTGAATACTCTTTCTTAACATCAAGGGCGTGTAGTTGAGGCAGAGGATGCTTTGTGGAGGAGAGGAGACCTGGGCTAGACATAGGTGCTTGGTGGGATTGGGCTGGGACACGGGTTCTCAGCTTTGGAGGCAAATGGGAAACACTGAATCCTTCCTCCACCTCCAGCTAGTCAGGAGTTGCATTCTGAGAGAAACAGCTTAAAAGGCTCATCGGGGGGCCTGCACTGTGGCGTAGCAGGTAAAGCCGCCATCTGCAGTGTCGACACCCTATACAGGCGCCAGTTCAAGTCCCAGCTGCTCCACTTCCGATCCAGCTCTGCTATGGCCTGGGAAGGCAGTAGAAGATGGCCCAAATTCTTGGGCTCCTGCACCCGTGTCGAGGACCCGGAAGAGGCTCCTGGCTCCTGGCTTTGGATCGGCACAGCTCCAGCCATTACAGCCAGTTGGGGAGTGAACTAGCAGATGGAAGACAGACTCTCTCTCCCTCTCTCCCTCTCTCCCTCTCTCTCTCTCTTTCTCTCTCTCTCTCTCTCTCTCTCCTTCTTTCTGTGTGTAACTCTTTCAAATAAATAAATAAGGCTCATCAGGAACCTTTTAAACATTAATAGAGTGCGATTCTCCCTGAGATCCCTGCGTTCTGCCCCATTACTGTAACTTTTCCCTCCAGGTTTCTGAGCGACATTGTCATCCTTCTCGTCTTTCTTTCCTGAATTGGCCGGTTCCTTCGTACAGAGCTTCATAATCCAGTGGCACACATTCTAGAAATTCAAGTGACTCTGTGGCTGAGCAAGTGACCTTCCTCCAGAGAGTGGCCCGGTGGTGTTGGACTGTGCTCCTGTGCAGGGTGCTTCATTCAGCACAGTCGGATTCAGGACAGTCGGATTGCTGCCTAGGAGCCAGTGGCTGTGCTTTGGCCGAGGCGACATCAGTGTCTGCCTCGTCGCCTGGCCTCAGGGCCCTCCTGCTGTGACTTTGTGTCTGCAGAGGAGCAGTGGTCACCCAGCCGCAGCACCTAGTTCTAGAAAGCACATGTCCTGTGTGGCTCTGTGTGCCACATGCGTGTTCTCCGGGTGCCGTCCTGCAGGTACAGAGCCGGTTTCTCTAACCTGGGGAATTGCTGTGAGCACAGAGTGACCCGTGGGTTACTGAAAACTTGTGTGTTTAGTATGCATTAATACCTTGGGGAAAATGCAGTTACCTTTAGTACATGAAGCACTTCTGAATCTGTCTCCTTGCTTTCTTTGTTAGGAAATCCCACCTGGATTCATCTTCTGTAGAAGCTTCGTGCATGTGTCGTGTCATAGATGAACTAGATCTCAGGGGGTGTGTTTGACTCTGCAGAGAAACCCTGGAGGAGTTGTGGTTGGAGCTGCAGGGAGACTGTGTCTGCCTCTCCGTGTTCCTGAGGCTCTCAGGACTAGATGCTTTACAGGTGAAGTCAAGGCCTCTGCCGTGGCCTCGGGCACTTACACACCTCCGTGGTGGGCAGCATCCCAGCTTGTCATCTGGTCCTCCCTCACCCACGGGGCCTGGGTCTGAGCAGGTCTGACCTGCCTGGGCTTCAGGGCCATCATTTACTGGAGTGACTGCTGTGACAGCACAGGGAGTGCTGCTGTTTCTGCTTGGGCAGAGCTGGGGGGTCCTGCATTCAGTGAGAGCTTTTCATGAGAAGGCAGCACTGTCTGGCTGCTAGAGGCAAAACTTAATTGTTTCAGCAAGTCAAGTAGTCTTTGGGGACTTTCATCAGTCAAATCTGATTCACGGATGAGGTGTTAGAAAGCTTGCGCCTGCAGCACAATCAGGTCTCAGTGTGCGCAGCGTCTCTCCTTCAGTCTTTCCTCTGTGCAAATCCTGTGGCTCATACAGACTTCTGCTGGTGAGTCCTGTGGCAGGAGAACTTAAGGCAGCAGATTGGTTATAAAAGTGTGAAAGGAACAACAAGGAGATCTTGATACTGGATTTCTTATTCTAGTTTCTCACTTGACACAGGCACCATTGTGCTGTGAGAACAGGAAGCATGTTCGCAGCCTTCTGTCATCTCGTTGACATTTCTTCCAGCCGGAGTTACTATCCACCCAGAGCCGCAGGCGTGCTCCCAGGCCCACCAGAGCTTGTTCCTCTGTTGTGTTTTATGCCTCTTGCTGTTTTCCTTTCAATCCCTTTTTGGAACAGAGTGTGTCCTTCTCTTCCAGATACACATCAGGGGATGTGAGGGTGTGGGACACCCGCACCTGGGACTATGTCGCCCCCTTCCTGGAGTCGGAGTTTGAGGAGGACGAGCCTGGAATGCAGCCATATGTCTCCTTTGTGAGGATAAACAGCTCGCTGGCGGTAGCAGCCTATGAGGATGGTGAGTAACTGCAACCTCCTCCCTATTAAGGGAAAAAAAAGCTTTACAGAAATTAAGCAGCTGTGGCCAGCTCCCCCTCTCACCCATGTGGGCACACACACATGTTCACACATGTGTGTGCACACACATGCTCTCTTGCCTTTATGTGAAGAAGTTGGCCAGTCACCTTCAGTGCGTTAGTAGGCACAGGAACACAGCACCTATTAAAACTGGGGTTTAATTCCTGCTGGAACTGTCAGTCTGGGTGTTAGTGCCAGACAGGAGGCTAGCCAAGCCATCTTAAGCAAATAACTTGTTTGGTGTAAAATATTACATATACTTGGCCTGCTTTTCCTTGAGTCTCTTCTCAGTCCTGAGAGAATGGTGGAAAGGGGAGAGACACAGAGAATCTATGGACAGATAGACATAGAAACATAAAGGCAGTGCCTACCTTCTCCTGGCACCAACATTCCACTAGGAACGTTGATGGTAGCGTGTTCTCTCTCTGGTCCCCATAGAATTCTTTGTGTGGGAACAGCTGTGGACTTAGAGCAGAACAGTCTCAAATCAGCTTGACCTAAGTAATGACACACTTGGTAATTATAGCTAACAGAAGTAATGACGTCTGTGGCCATCCAGCCCATCACCGGCCTCTTGTGCTCCCAGCCTCCTTTAGGGTGTCAAGTTTGAGTCTCCATTTACCTGAAAGTTGGGGTGCTGCATTTCAGAAGGTTCACATTCATGCCGTGGCCCCTTTGCAAATCTTCAGTCAGTGGAACATTGTCACTTGGCTCAGGGGGACAAAACTACAGTGAAGTAGCCACTGGGGAATTTTGTGCCTATATTCCATTTAAAAATTAGAGCTGAGTCTTGAAAACATCTTTATTAGATTGACAATGTGAATGGTTTGATTGCCAGTAGATTCCATTGATGGGTTATTTTAAGCCTATAGAAATTTGGTTGGGCTGTTTTCTGTGGTATAATTATTATTAATATTTCATATGTGTTGAGATTCTGGATAGGTTTTTTTTTTTTTCAAAATGCAAAGATTGCAGTACTTGTAAGTCAGCATCATACAATTTTAGAATCATCTAATGGCCTCCCCTGCTATACACACACATGAATGTACACACGCATATTCTACCAGTGGGAAAACGGGTCCTAGAAAGCCAGCCGAGTACTCTGCTTCAGGTCCAAGTCAGTTGTGAGCCAGTATGATCGTGTGTCCTGGGCCATGCTGTTTGTGTAGTTCTCAGCACAAGAAATGTGAGCCCAGGGGCCAGCATTGTAGTGTAGCAGGTAAAACTGCTGCCTGGGGTAGTCAGCATCCCATATGGGCGCCAGTTTGTGTCCTGCCTGCTCTACTTCTGATCTAGCTCCCTGCTAATGGCCTAGGAAAAACAGCAGAAAATGGCCCAAGTGTTTCGACCCCTCCTACCCACATTGGAGACCTAGATGAAGCTCCTGGCTATGGTTTGGCCCAGCCCTGGCCATCGCGGCCATCTGGGGAGCAAACCAGTAGATGGAAGATCTCTGTGTCCCTCTCTAACTCTTTGAAGAGAATAAATAAATCTTTAAAAAAAAAAAAGTGAGCTTAATTTATTTGCACACCATGTCTCATATCCCATGAGTTTGAAGATTCAGCCTGAAGGAGATTTCTTCGCTATTGTTGCACAGAAATATTGGGAGCCATGTAGATATGAAGAGTCTATTTTCATTGGTAAATACTTGGAACTGATTGCCAAAATATATTTTAAATACTTGAGTTCAAAAATTATATTTAAAATTCAAACAGAGCAAAACCATATGTAAAACACAAAAGAAAACATATTGGAAGCCAGTGTTGTGATTCAACATTAAGTCTCCACTTGGGTTTCTTGCATCCCATGGCAGAGTGTTGGCTTGAATGTTCTGGTTCCAATTGAGCTCCCTGCTGATGTGCCTGGGAAGCAGCAGATGATGTCTCAAGTACTTGAGTTCCTGCCACCCACATGGGAGAACTCGATGGAGTTCTGGCTCCTGGTGTTAGCTGGCCCAGCCCTGACTGTTGTGGCCATGTGAGGAGTGAATCAGCCGATGGAAGAGCTCTTCCTCTGTCTGTTCCGTCTCTCTGTCATTCTGCCTTTAAAATGAATCCACAACAAGTGTCAGAGTTGCATGGCTGTTTCTTACATATATTTTTTAAAAGATTCATTTATTTATTTGAAAGTGTTATACAGAGAGAGAAGGAGGAAAGGGGGGTGGGGAGTGTCTTCCATCC
This sequence comes from Lepus europaeus, assembly GCF_033115175.1. Classification (NCBI taxonomy): domain Eukaryota; kingdom Metazoa; phylum Chordata; class Mammalia; order Lagomorpha; family Leporidae; genus Lepus; species Lepus europaeus. Next base: position 12,967,847 of record NC_084849.1, read on the forward strand.
ACTGGTTCACTCCCTAATTGGCTGCAACACCCAGAGCTGTGCCAATCTGAGGCCAGGAGCCAGGAGCCTCTTCCAGGTCTCCCACACAGGTGCAGGGGCCTAAGGACATAGACCATCTTCTGCTGCTTTCCCAGGCCATAGCAGAGAGCTGGATGGGAAGTGGAGCAGCCGGGACTCAAACCGGTACCCATATGTGATGCCAGCACTACAGGCAGTGGCCAGCCCATGTGTGGCTGTTTCTGTGCTTCTATTTCCTCTGATTCTACATGAAGGCCCTGTGCTATATGAATTCGTTTCCATTGTGTTTTCAGTTGTCTTTTTTTTTTTCCCTCTGCAAATTGCTTGTCCCTGTCTGTCCTTATTTTTCTTTTGCTTGTTATTGTTTCCAGTTGAAAAGGGCTCAGGAAATAACCTTTGTCATATGTATTTCATATAGCTATGGTTTGTCATTCTTCAGTGAACTCTGAGTGTTTCCGGATGTAAGGGATATGTGTATGCAAGGGAGATTTTAATTTTTTTTTTTTAAGATTTATTTTATTTGAAAGACAGTAACAGAGAGAGGCAGAGACAGAGAGAGAGGTCTTCCATCTGCTGGTTCACTCCCCAGATGGCCGCAACAGCCGGAGTTGTGCCAATCTGAAGCCTGGAGCCAGGAGCTTCTTCCAGGTCTCTCACGTGGGTGCAGGGGCCCAAGGACTTGGGCCATTTTCTTCTGCTTTCCCAGGCCATAGCAGAGAGTTGGATCAGAAGAGGAGCAGCCAGGACTGGAATCAGCGCCCATATGGGATGCCGGCACTTCAGGCCAGGGCTTTTAGCCCACTGCACCACAGCGCCAGCCCTGGGAGATTTTAATTTTTTAATCCGCAAGTGAGTGGGTTTTATTTTATAATTTAATATTTTTGACTAAGTAATGCATTTTTAGAGTTCAGATATTAAAATTGTATTAACAGTTCTACCTTGAAGTTTTACTTCCACTCACTTTTGTCTATCCTGTTTAAAGATTTATTTATTTATTTGAAAGTCATAGAGAAGTACAGACAGATCTTCGATTTGCCGGTTCACTCCCCAAGTGGCTGTAACAGCCAGGGCTGAGCCAGGCCAAACCAGGAGCTTCATCTGGGTCTCCCACATGGCTGGCAGGAGCCCAAGCACTTGAGCCATCCTCTGCTGCTTTCCTAGGCCATTAACAGGGAGCTGGATCAGAAAAGGAGCAGCTGGGACATGAACTGGTGCTTGTATGGGGCGCCGGCGTTGTAGACAGTGGCTTTACCTGCTACGCCACAATGTCAGCCCTTGTCGATTCTGTTCTAGAGTAACTGGATGTTTACTTTGTTTTATAACTTTCCAATATTTGATATTAGCAATCCAAGCAACTAGGCTTATCAGTTCTTCTCCCTCCCCCTTTTTACGTGAAAGGCTGTGAACAACATTATGTAACGTTCTGTGTCTTGGCCCTTGTCACTTAGTGAGAGATCTTGAAAGAAGTGTTGCTGTGTAGAGAGCGGGCCCTCCCTTTCCACACCTGCACGGTGTTCCTCGCGTGCAAGCTCCTGGCTGGTGAAGAGCAGCTGCGTGGTATCTGGTCTTTTGCTGTGACAGGTAGTGTTGGAACACACATGATGTTTCGTGAGTGCAGGAGAAAGATTTCCAGGTCAGAGGGTATATGCAAATGGGCATGTATGCTGTTTGGCAGTCTTAGCCACAAGGTATCAGGATGTGTCCGTTTCCTCACAGTTTTACCAGCACAAAGGATGTTTTGAACTTTTGAGTGTTTTTCAGTTTTAACAGATGGGAAATATGAGTGTAGGGTTTTTGTTTTGTTTTGTTTTTTGGACAGGTGGAGTTATAGACAGAGAGAAAGGTCTTCCTTCGTTGATTAACTCCCCAAATGGCCGCTATGGCCCGTGCTGCGCCGATCCGAAGCCAGGAGCTAGATGCTTCTTCCTGGTCTCCCACGCGGGTGCAGGGCCCAAGCGCTTGGGCCATCCTCCACTGCACTCCCAGGCCACAGCAGAGAGCTGGACTGGAAGAGGAGCAACCGGGACAGAACCCAGTGCCCATATGAGATGCCGGCGCCGCAGGCGGAGGATTAACAAAGTGAGCCACGGCGCCGGCCCCTGAGTGTAGTTTTTAATATGCATCTCTGTTAGTGTGGAAGTGGTTGATTTTTTTTTCCATATGCATGTTTGCCTGTAGATCTTTCTTTTTCTGTTACTGTCCTGCCTTATTTCTTTATATTTAAGTCTTGGTCAGGATAGAGTTTATCCTTAGTTAGCATGAGTTCTGAATCCAACTATATCTTTTTTTCCAATGTCTCTTATCAGAAAGTCTGTCTGTGCTTAACCGGAGTGTAGTGCTGTCTTTATAAGCTTTTAGATAAGGAATTCCTTTTGTGTTTGGGTCTGTTGCTGCATTTCATGTTCTGTTCCAGTAGGTGCATCCAGCAGTTACTCTACACCATCAGGCTGCCAGTGCCATCCTTCTGGGTTTCCCATCATGCTCGGGAAGGTGATACTCTGAGATTAGGTCGGGCTGTAGGATCTCAGGGCTGCAGCCTTGGTAGCTTTGACTTGTCACAAGTTCATTGTGGTATTCAGGGTTATTTCTTTTCTAAGAACTTGTGTGTATGCTTGGTCCTCTTCCAGCTGAGCTTGACTGACCAGCCTGACGCGGGTGCTCACCCCTTCCCTGGATCTCGGGCAGCGTTGTCTTTGGTCTCACTGCAGCTGAACACAGTCACCACAACATTTGTATCACCGTGTTTGTGACTATTTACTTCCGGGCAGAGATGAACTCAAATAACTAAACGCTCATTTTTGTATTGCTCCTCCCCAGGAGCAGCTAACTGGCACTTCTTAGGCCAAAATAAGGCAAAAGGGAAATTTACCTCATGGGGCTGCTGTATGAAATTTGTGACTGTGCCCCATAGAAAAGAAGAAAAAGATAATAAATAAAATGAGTTAATGAACTTCAACTCTCGTGGTTGTGCCAGCAAGAAGCTCTGTAGCCACTGAGCCCCCTGGGTGGTCCCTGGCATCTTCTCCGGGGAAGGATCCTATCGGGGCAGACAAAGACTGCTTTGGGTCGTCCCCACATCGTGTGTCGCCTCCATGCCCTGTAGGGGCACTGAACACGCACCTGGGGTGGTAGGATTTGGCAAGGTGAGCCACAGTTGTGATTTTTTGAATTCCAACCCACTGGCCTCATATTTCTTCTGCCTTGTTTCCGATTGTCAGCACTGGCCGTCCTCCAGTTTGATTTTACCACTAATTGTGTTGCACGTTACCGTACCGAAATGAATCAAATCAAAATGCTTTTCCTGGAGCATTAGATAAAGCAGGCGAAGGTTCTGAGTAATGAGCAGATGCTGCTAATGCAGGGACAGCAGAGACCTTGCCAGGACTCCATCTGCTCCATGCTTGCCTGCCTTTGGCCTTGAGCCACAGCATTAGGGAATGGCAGTGCGCTCGGAACCAGCTCCCTGCTCACAGGGTGGGTCTTGAAAGCCCACTCTTCGGTGAGAAATGAGACGACATACTTCCTGGGAGCAGAGAAGTTGTTGTTTGTCCTGCTAAGTGGGGACAGTGCACGTCAGCATGTGGCCGCCGAGATGGGGCAGCCAGCAGCCGTTCTGTGGTGCCATCGAGCGAGGCAGAGTGGCTTCTCCACTCTCGCAGCTCTTGCAGTGCGATTGTCTGAGCACACACATGCTCCATTGTCCAGGACCGCGCCTGCCCAAGGCCAGGGCGCGCTGATTCCTCATTTACTGAGTCTTAACAGTAGTTGGGGTGATCTCCAGGCTTTTTAGTGATCATCAGTAGGATCCTGTTTTAGTTGGAAAGGTGGGGAAACTAGGCAATCCTGAAGTTTTATTTATGACTTTAAGTGTAATAAATCAGTTCTTCCATAATTGTGCTTATGCCTCTCGTTGATCTGTTGATGAGGACTCTGGGATAAAATGGCATGACCTCTGAATGGATACACGGTTTCCTCCCATCTCCTCTCTGTCAGCAGTGAGCTGTGAAAGGTGGAGTATTAGCGTGTTGACATATTGCTAGGGAGATGGCTTGGACAAGGGATGGGGGATGGTGGAGGTTTATGGTACATTTCAAGACCTTTCTTTTCAGGTCACTTTTCCCTTAGAATCTTGGAAAATTAGTTCTTACCTGATAGCTTTGCCTATGCTATAGGTCTAGGAGGCTTCTTCAGACACTCCGCAAACAAAACAAAGTGATGCTTTCTGGCAAACCAGCCCCAGACAATCAGATTCAGTCCTTTTAAAAGATAAGGTTCATCTGTACATTTAAACAGTTTGCCTAACAGTGGAAATGCGCATATTTTAAATATATTCAGAAGAGAAGTAAAACCTGTAAGTGCAGAGCGCTGGGGCGTCGGCCTTTCCAGTTGGTCCCTGCCCCGCGCGTTCCAGGACGTGCACCGTGTGTCAGAGCTGAGCCGAGAGCCTGCGTTCTCTGCTGCAGGCAGTGGCTGAGCACAGCTGCTCTTCTGAAAGTTGCCTGTGCTACGGAGAGGAGAGCTGGACGTGGCACTTGCCCGAGCTCTGGACTGCACGTGATCACAGCTGAATAGAGGGCCAGGCGCCTCAGGCCGGAGCGCACAGAAACCACGATCATCTCCGGTGGAGTGGCGAGGCTTCTGGGAAAGTTTTAAAAATCAATTTCAAAAGAAATTCTAGGTCTTTGGACTTTAAAACAGAACTGTGCTGTGGGGTCTCAGTGTCTGAATTTGCGTTTTATGTTTTACTAAGTGATTACCCACGTGTCCGTGTTTACCTTGTAATGTATTCTTTGCCTTGCCAAGAGATCCACAGATGAATTCTTAGGGATTTGGAAGCTCCCAAATTTAAGAAACACTCTGTACGAGGCATAAACTAACATGATCAATATCTAGGATAAATATGAATTTCTGAATTACTGAGAAAATAATTTTTCTCATGCAGAAGAAAGTGGCACATTGAATTTCTGATGCAAGATTTAGTGCTAATCCTTTGGTTTACTGGGGATAATTTTACTGAAAACTAGGTTTTGAATAATACACAGTGTGATACTTAAATTGCAAGTAGCTGCCTGTCTTATTACAGTTGAGGTTAAAAACCAAAAGGAGCAATAAATCACGCAAGGTGGCTTTGGAGAGATGGTTTAAATTAGAGAAATAAATTGCCCAAGTTCTTAAATGTACCTAATGATAACCTAATCGAGCATGAATTTGCTTTTTTCAAGGCAGATAAATTGAATTTTAAGTGAGAGAATTTAATTTCCCTTTCAGTACTTACAATTTTAGTTGTAGCATTTATTCCGTTCTAAACCCTAGGGTTTTTATCAAAGCAGAAATAAGTGTGGGAATGAATGTATTTTTGTTTTAAAAGTAAAATGTGTCTGCTTGCCTTCCTTTTTAGTCAAAAGCCATTAGGCGGGCCTGAGTGGAGTCGAAAGGAAGCCCAGTGGGCCTGGGACAGTGGGAGGAGGGGGCCTGAGGGGAGCAGCGGCCTGGAGGGCCTGGGAGGTCGGCCATGGCCATGTGGGTATGTGGGAGCTTGAGCCGGATTCCTCACTATTGGAGAAGGAAGGTACAAATAAGGGGTAGGGGTGGACTGGGTGGATCCTGTGGGGCTGGATTGCAATAGGAGATGTTGAGGTGGAGTTTATGGTGTTGTAGCTAGAGAAGTAAACAGGGGTGCGGTGTGTGTGTTCCTTGTCCTGGCTCTGGTGAGCAGGGGTTAAAGCAGTAGCAGCACCACAGCAGTGAGCACAGCCCACTCTTGAAGGGATCACTGTCCACCTGAGGGAGCCACAGCTGGCGCAGAGCTAGGGTGGGCGAAGAACAAAAAGCCCAGGCCATCTGATTGTCACGAAGCAAGGAAGCTTGAAGAATGATGGTTGCCATGTTAAAGGAACAGAAGCTATCGTGAAGTGGACCCGCTGGCCAGATCTGGGACAGTGTAAGTGTCAGTAACAGATACAGCCCCTTGAATGTTGCAGGTATCCGCAGGTACACACTGAGGAAACAGATAGGTGAATGTAAAGGAAGAAAAGAAAAATTCTCTTACAGTAACATGTCAACTAGTAGTGTAGAAAGAATGGTGGGATTAGAACGTCACGAATTGGCAGCCATCATGGTGGTAATTGATTTGGGTTAAAAGAATCCATGATAGGCCGGCGCTGTGGCTTAACAGGCTAATCCTCCGCCTTGCGGCGCCGGCACACCGGGTTCTAGTCCCGGTTGGGGCGCCGGATTCTATCCCGGTTGCCCCTCTTCCAGACCAGTTCTCTGCTATGGCCCGGGAAGGCAGTGGAGGATGGCCCAAGTGCTTGGGCCCTGCACCCGCATGGGAGACCAGGAGAAGCACCTGGCTCCTGGCTTCGGATCAGCGCGATGCGCCGGCTGCAGCGGCCATTGGAGGGTGAACCAACGGCAAAAAAAGGAAGACCTTTCTCTCTGTCTCTCTCTCTTACTATCCACTCTGCCTGTCAAAAAAAAAAAGAATCCATGATAAAGCTAGTAGTAAGAGTGAGATAAGGCATGGGATTTTACATCATGTCAAAGAATATACTTACTGCTAATTAAAAGAGAGAAAAATGCACCTTTGCAGTTGAGAAACCTTGCAGATGCCACTTTAATAACCTGGTCAAATTTCACATTGTTTAATCATGATGCAAACTGTTGTCCTGTACCCCGTGATAAGATGCAGTAAGGAAAAAAAATTGCACAGCCTGGTCTAATAATGCAAAAATATCAGCCAGACCCAGATGAGGGACATTTTACAAAGTGATTGGCCTATCCCCCTCAAAATTGTCAAGGTCCTAAATGGAAAGATAACCTAAGTAATATTCCAGGTTGAAGGAGGTGAGGGAGATGTGACCACTGAACACAAAGTGCCCTCTTGGGTTGGATCTTTTTTCTATAAAGGACATTGCTGAAGTAATTAGTAGTGGGATCTGAACTGCAGGTATATGAGAGTTTTTGCAACTTTTGTGTAATTTAAAATTGTGTCAAAGTAATAAGTTTAGAAAACACTAATTTTTGATCAAGGTAAAGTAACAAAAACTGAATTTATCCCTTTACCCTAAATAACTGTAAAACTGGGAAAAATACTTTAAACCATGATTCTCAGACATTGGAAAAGAAGCCTCCCAGGACCCTGGTCCCTTAGAGCAGAAGAAACAGGGCAGGGCCTGCTGTTACACCAGCTGCCCCCTGCCCAACTCAAGGCAGGAGGGGCACTGGGACAGGGTCTGGCCACTTCCCTGAGCCGAGGAGTGCCCAGTAGGAGCCAGAGGATCAGAGGAAGAACTCTAGACACCTGCTGAGGGGTCCCAGGCTGAGTACGCTTCGCAGGTGCATGAGGGATTACCTGAGACCAGGAAAAGAACTACCCGAAAGGAACTCAGGCAGGCAGTGTATGTTTGCATTTCCCTCAGCCAGAGCAGAAAGACCTGGTGATACCTAAGTTGTTGGACAGAAGCCTTAAAGAGGGGCACCTTTCAGTAGTGGGGCTAAATTAGCCCTCAACTAAAAGCTGCCATGATTCACTGTTAGAGTTGAAAAGCAAATCTCAAAAGGATCTAAGTGATTTGAAGTATTTTAATCTTTGATCAAAATAAAATTCAGCACTATTTAATAGATAAAACCCAGCAACCAGCAATCTAAAATTCACAAAGTTTGCTATCCAATAAAAAATGAAGGCCGGCAGAGAAGCAGGAAAATGGAAGCCCATAATGAGAAAAATCAGTCAATAGGGGGACCCAGAAATGGCAGAGAAAACTAACAGATGAGATTACTCAGCTGGCCATCACAAGCATGACGTGTGAGTGCAGAAAAGTGTGGGAGAACAGGCCGGCACCGTGGCTCACTGGCTAATCCTCCGCCTGCAGCGCGGGCACCCCAGGTTCTAGTCCCGATTAGGGTGCTGGGTTCTGTCCCGGTTGCTCCTCTTCCAGTCCAGCTCTCTGCTGTGGCCCAAGAAGGCAGTGGAGGATGGCCCAAGTGCTTGGGTCCTGCACCCGCATGGGAGACCAGGAGGAAGCACCTGGCTCCTGGCTTTGGATCGGCGCAGTGCTCCGGCCGTAGCGGCCATTTGGGGGGTGAACCAACTGAAGGAAGACCTTTCTCTCTAACTGTCTTAACTCTGCCTATCCAAAAAAAAAAAAAAAAAAAAAGTGTGGGAGAACAAAAGCATGATCAGGAAAGAGTCGAGAAGGAAGGTACTTGGAGAGAGGAAAATGGACCCCTCGTATGTGCCTCCCTACACCTAAAATGACCCTTCAGTTTTATTTCAGGCCATATACCGGTGAACTTAACATAGATTGTAGACCTAAAAGTAAAACTTATCTAAAAGGAAGCAGAAAATCTTTTGCCCTTGAGTTGGGCAGAGATTTCTCTTTTTATTCTCATTTTAATTTGAAAGTTAGATGCACACAGAGCTACAGATAAGAGATCTTCCATCTGCTGATTCAATCCCCCAAATGCGCAGAACAACTAGAGCTGGACCAGGATGAGGCCAGGGGCCAGGAACTCAGTCTGGTCTCCTATAGGAGTGGCAGGGACGCCACTGCGTGAGCCATCACCTGCCGCCTCCCAGAGTGCTCATTTGCAGGAAGCTGGAATCAGAAGTGCAACCAAGATTCAGAACTGAGCAGTCCGCTATGGGAATGTGGATGTCTTCAGCACCAGGCTAAGTGCCTACCCCAGAGATTTCTCAGGACACAAAACACAAATTATAAGAAAAAAATAGGCCGGCGCCGTAGCTCAACAGGCTAATCCTCCGCCTTGCGGCGCCGGCACACCGGGTTCTAGTCCCGGTCGGGGCACCGATCCTGTCCCGGTTGCCCCTCTTCCAGGCCAGCTCTCTGCTGTGGCTAGGGAGTGCAGTGGAGGATGGCCCAGGTCCTTGGGTCCTGCACCCCATGGGAGACCAGGAGAAGCACCTGGCTCCTGCCATCGGAACAGCGCGGTGCGCCGGCCGCAGCGCGCTACCGCGGCGGCCATTGGAGGGTGAACCAACGGCAAAAGGAAGACCTTTCTCTCTGTCTCTCTCTCTCACTGTCCACTCTGCCTGTCAAAAAAAAAAAAAAAAAGAAAAAATAATTATTAGACTTCATCAGAATTACAGACCTTTCCCATTAAAGATATTAAGAAAATGAAAAGCCATGAGATGGTAGAAATATTTGCGAAGCATAGAAAGGGTCTACAAAATGTTCATGAAGGCACAGGCGTTCGGTGCAGCAGTTAAGGCACTGCAGGGCCTGCATCCTATTTTGGAGTTCTTGAGCTCAAGTGCTGCCTCCAACTTCCAGCTCTAGCTTCCAGCTGGTGCACACCCTGGGAAGTAGCAGGTAATGGCTCAAGTAGTTAAATCCTGGGCACCCACATAGGAGACCTGGATTGAATTCCTGGCTTTGACCTGGCCCATCTCGGGCTGTTATAGGCATTTGAGGAGTAAACCAGCAAATGGAAGATTTTTACCTGTCCTTGTGTCTCTTCCTTTCAGATAAAAACAAAACAGTTTATGGAAAATGCATATTTTTTAAAAAAAAACTATAGATTTCAAGTTTTTGCACCAAAATTTACAACTTTCATTTCCATTTCCATGACCTTTTTGAAATACCTTCATATCTGATACATAACTTGCATCCAGAATACATAAATAACTTCTACAACTCAGGTGTAAGCAAGCAATAAAAAATGGCAGATTTGAATAGGCACTTCACCAAAGAAAATATATAAATGACCAGTAAGTACTTGAAAATAAACTCAACATTGTTAGTCATTAGGGAAATGCAAATTAGAAGTATTATGAGACAACATTATGTGTCAAGTGTTGGTGAGACTAGAGCACCTGGCAGTCAGGGGCAGCTGCAGCCACTTTGGAGACAGCTTGACTTTTACTTACAAAATTAAACATAAACTTGCCAAATACCCCAGCAGTCCTACTCTTAATATATTTATCTAAGAGGATGAAAACATATGTTCACACAAAAAGTTACGCTTGAATGTTTATAGCATTTTAATTCATGATAGCTCCAAACTGGAAACAACCCATATCATCTGATGAAAGGATAAATTCATATAAATATATATGCACATATTTATATCATCTGATATGTATTTATATTTTCTATGTCATCCAATAATATATGTCATATATATAGATGTTATATATGAATACATTATCATTTGATATATCATCTGATGAAAGGATTAGTGCTTTATAAATATATTCACACAACTGACTACCAGTTCATGGTCCAACACAGATGAGACTCAGCAGCGTTATTCTAAGACACAGAAGCTAACTACAAAAGAGTACATACTCTGTAAAATCTCGTTTACATGAAATCCTGGGAGAAACAAAACCATACTGGCAGATAGCAGGTAAGGGGTGACCGGGGGATGGGATGAGAAGGGACTGATCACACAGGGGTGTGAGGGAGCTTTTTGGGTGATGGGACTGTTCAGTTGGTGATCATGGTGGTTATAGGGCTGTGTGCATTTGTCTGTTCTCACCTAGTTGTTCACTTCAAGTCCTCCCTCCGCCTTTGGAGCGCATAGATGATACCTCAGTAAAACTGCCTTTTCAAAAAGACAAAATGTGCCATTTAAATACTTTCTGCAGTGTAATTGATACTCCTGCAAAGTTAGAGTTGTTTGCTTAGCAACTGTCTGTGAGATAGATAGAATAGAAGGTGAGAATGCATCCCTGCTCAGCCCTGTCTTTGCGTGGACAGTCAGGAGTAGAGATGTCTTCTGGTGGCTCCATGGCCACCAAAATACAGTTAGTGAGTAGGGTTTATTTCTGAGTTTTCACTTCTGCAATAGCTATTCCATAAGTACTTCAGCTCTCTCGCCAAAGGGCTGTGAAGAAGTTGGTGTTGTGTGTGTGAGATCATGGTGGCAGCAGACTTGGCCAGAAATCCTGACCAGATGTGCTCTGAGTTGTTTCTCTTTGCTTTTGACTCTCCTTAAACAGGACATGAAAAACCAGACTGTGCGGTGTAACAAAAAGGAGTTCTCTGTGGCCTTCTGTCCCAAGGCCATGGAAAGCTTTCCTGCATATTCCTAAGGGTCCTAAGAATCTGCTGTGGTACCCTAGTAGCACTAAACATAACTGGTGCCCAGATTTTGGTTCCTTTTTTTTTTTTTTTTTTTTTTTTGACAGGCAGAGTGGACAGTGAGAGAGAGAGAGACAGAGAGAAAGGTCTTCCTTTTGCCGTTGATTCACCCTCCAATGGCCGCCACAGTCGGCGTGCTGTGGCCAGCGCACCGCACTGATCCGAAGGCAGGAGCCAGGTGCTTCTCCTGGTCTCCCATGCGGGTGCAGGGCCCAAGCACTTGGGCCATCCTCCACTGCACTCCCGGGCCACAGCAGAGAGCTCGACTGGAAGAGGAGCAACCGGGACAGAATCCGGTGCCCCAACCGGGACTAGAACCCAGTGTGCTGGCGCCGCAAGGCGGAGGATTAGCCTATTGAGCCACAACGCTGGCCAGTTGGTTTCTAAATGTTAATTCTTAAAGGAAAACAGGACTAGGACAGGTAAATAGAAATTGAGTCTGGAACATCTTATGGGACCAGAAACTAAGATTTTTTTAAAAAAAGATGGAGACAGGACAATAAAATTTAATTTGAGCTCCCAATGGCTAAAACAGGGACAATTTGAGCAACAAAATATGATGGTGATAATGGATAACTCAAGAGCCCTGTGCTAAACGTCCTGGGGCCTTGCAACAAAACCATGTACTTGCTGGGGAAATTTGCATTTGAATATGAATGCCCAAGTGAGATGTTAGATGTCTGTGGTTTCGATTTTCTCATTCTCATTTGGTGTTAGTTAACTCAAAACAGACTGTAGTTCTGCCATAATTTAAGTCTTTTTTTTGTCATTTTTCCCCCTGCCTTTTGTTTGAGTCTTTTATTACTTTTATTTAAAGAAATTAATTGGTAGTATGATTTCAAGATCTTTTGAGGATTTGGAATGCGGTTTCTTAATGTCACTACGAGAATTTTCACTGTAAATAAGAAGACACTTGGTTGGCAGTGTGGCTGTTGAAGTAGTTGTAAAACCCAAGCTCATTTTTTTTTTTTTAATTTATTCATTTATTTGGAAGGCAGAGTTGGAGAGGGAAAAGGTCTTCCATCCACTGGTTCATTCCCTAAATGGCCACAACAATTGGAGCAAGGCTAATCTAAAGCCAGGTACCTGGAGCTTCTTCCAGGTCTCCCACATGGGTGCAGGGACCCAAGGACTTGGGCCATCTTCTGCTTTCCCAGGCCATAGCAGAGAGCTGGGTGGGAAGTGGAGCAGCCAGGACTAGAACCGGCGCCCATATGAGATGCTAGCACTGCAGACGGCAGCTATACCCAGTATGCCACAGTGCCAGCCCTACGGTCATGTATTTTTACTCTTGTTAATGATAGCCTTTTTTTTTTTTTTTTTTTTTTTAAGATTTTATATATTTATTTGAGAGGTAGAGTCACAGATGGTGAGAGGGAGAGACAAGAGAAAAGTCTGCCATCTCCACTGGTTCATTCCCCAAATGGCCACAACAATCAGCTGGGCCAATCCAAAGCCAGGAGCCAGCTGCTCCTTCTAGGTCTACCACGGGGGTGCAGGGGCCCAAGGACCCAGGCTATCTTCCACTGCTTTTCCAGGCCACAGCAGAGAGCTGGATTGGAAGAGGAGCAACCAGGACTAGAATTGGTGCCTATATGGGATGCCGACACTGCAGATGGAGGATCAACCTGTACCATGGTGCCGGCCCAATGATAACCTTTCAAATTGTTATTTCAAAAACATCCTTTTATGAAAAATTCAGAACACACAAAACTGGAATGAACAGTATGATGAACTGCCACTCCGCTTTAATAGTTACCAGCATTGTTTTAAAATTATGACCCTCAACTAGGGGTGGAGATCTTTCGATGATTCACATATTTTTCCTTCTAGCAATTGTATAGCATTTTTCAAAAGAGAAGAAAAAACACAGAGGCTAAGACTGACTGATGCCTGGAGGCCTAGGCCTGGCTGGGCCAGGCCCTCTTGCGAGGCTGTCGTGTACCCAGTTGATCCAGGAGAGATGGTGGTGATATTGTGGACTCCTTTGGTTTATTTACCTTAATCCTTTGGTGAATCAGAGGTAGAATTTGACTTTTTAATTTAGTTTTGTATATCAGAATTAAATATTGAGTATAAAATACAGATTATGAGTGAAATAATCAGATTATTATTTGTTAAGATGTGCATAGATTATAATTTTTATTTAGTATTACATGTGAAAAAATTCAAATAATACCAAAGAGTATGTAGCAAAAAGTAAGTTCTCTTTTGTTAAACCTACCACCGCTCGTCCCAGTCCCTTGGCCCCCACGGTATCCTCTCCTGCTCAGAGGCATCGATAAGTACGCATGGACTTCAAAGTTTCTTTTTGAAAAATCTTCAGAATTTTTGCACCGATTCTACTTTACACAAACTTTTTGATGTGCCCTCACACTATTACTGGTGTCAGATATATTCTTCCAAATACATTCTATTCTGTTGCTATCTCATAATTGTATTGCAGCAAAGAGCTGGCTGTTGTCAGGGCCATGTGCACAGTGGGGTCTCACGCTGTCCACCTTCCTAGTGCTTTCTCCTGCAGAAAAGCTTGTCTCAGTTCTTTGACTCCTCCATCAACCCGTTTTCCCTTTGACTTTGTTAGCTGTAAATTCTTCTATTTCATCACATTGCTGTAGCCTCACAGTATATGAATTGCCTGCTTTACAAGTCACTGTCTCTTCAGGTTTGATTCTTCTTTTTCAAATGTTCTTTGTTTCCTTCTTTGAGCTTGAAAGCAGCTAAGCGTATTCAACCTGTCTTCCTCTTCTCTTGACTCAATATTTGCTTTGGTAAGCTCATGTCCGGGTGCTTGTTTGCTTGGGCCCTCAGCTGTCATTTGGTCCACAAGCCCTTTGAGATTTTTATACTTGTCCATTTTCAAAAGCAGCTTCCAGTACGTTTCCTGCTTTCTGTTTTTCTGCCGTAGGCAGTAGAGCTCATCTTTAGAGCTGTGGTCAGCAGGAATGTTGGAGATGATGTGCCCTGTCCAGGTGACGGGCACACTGCATGCAGCTGTTTTCCAGACTTTGCGTACTTTAGCCCTTCCTGATGACCTCTCCCACTGGCTCCTCTCCCATGGGAGCCAGACTTCTGGTGCCCTTTCTCTTTCTTCTTTCTAGATTTATTTATTTATTTGAAAGGCAGAGTTACAGAGAGGCAGAAAGAGAGGAGTCTCTCTCCAGCTATAATGGCTGGGGCTGGGCCAGTCCAAAGCCTGGAGCTTCTTCTGGGTCTCCCACATGGGTGCAGGAAGTGGCTTCTTCTGGGCCATCTTCCACTGTTTTCTCAGGCCATAGCAGAGAGCTGGATCAGAAGTGGGGCAGCCAGGACTTGAACCCGCAACCATATGGAATGCTGGCACTGCAGGCGGCGGCTTTATCTGCTAAGCCACAGCACGGGCCCCTCTCTTGTCCTTTCAGGCCTCATGCTCCCTCTGTGTCTCTGGCCTGCGGTTCAGCATGGTGTTGTGTGGACTTAGTGAGGAGGTGCAGATTTAGTGTGTGCAGTGGTTGTATTTTCAGTTTTTGCTAAAATATCTCTTCCCTGTTGCAGAATTTCTGTTGACTCCTCCCTCATTTCTGATAGGCAAGTGTTTATTTGCATGGTGGAAATTGAGATTGCCAGCTGTCTATAAATAGTGAGCTTCATTCAGTGTCTCTGAACTTGGTTAATTGATCATGTCTATTTAACTGTTACTGAGCTGAGATCAAGCTTCAGGTGTTTACTGGACAAACTTAAGAGGATTGAGATGCGTGACTGAAATAAGTCCTAACCAAAGAAACATGAAAGACCCTAAGACACACTCGCAGCTCACAGAGTGACCAGCTTGTGACTTGCTAAACTGTTACTGACCTGTTTTAAATTTTATGGTGCATGGAAAAGATCAGAGAGGCTACTGGTTTTTTTCCAAAACCAGTTCAGCAGTTATTTACCTTTCAAGCAATTAACATAATTACCATTATGCTAAAAAGTAATTTTGGAAAGTTCTGCCCTGAGCTCTTATGACTCCACCGGGACAGTTTTAGTTGGGACTTATCTTTTTGATGGAAGCCTAATTGCAATTTTGGCTTTGTGCACACAAACAGAAGCAGCTAATTGTTTAGGCAAATAGCAGATTAATTTAAATATGCATCCCTAATAAAACAAAAATGGTATCCATTATGGTCCTTGTTCCCATGACGAGGAATATAAATATTCTGTGCAAGTACCATTAGGCGGAGGTCTCAAGGATTGTCAACATTATTTCACAGTGGTAGCACTTTCCAGATAGCGAGTAATCTTTACAAAAGCTAACATAAATCAGTTTAAACTCATTTAGATCCCATTTCCACCATGTGCAGTTTCATTACCACACTCTGGCTGCCTCCTGTGGGAGGGGGAGGGGCATGCTGCAGACTGGCATGGGTGCCCATCCGCAGCTGCTGAGCAGGCTCTATGTCTCCTCAGAAGACTGGCCCTGTCACTCCTGTCATTCGTGGTGATTGCTCTAGCCTGGGTGCATGCGGCCTTTTTCACCCAGCTGCTGCTTGTCAAGGTGGAGGGCTGGAGCCCAGGGAGCAGGTGTGGCTGCGGGCCCTGCCTCTCTCCCTCATTGGACCAGTGACCTCTGTTCATGTGTTCTTCCAGATTTTTCGAGAGATTCAATTTCTTCTTTCATCTGCACCCTTTCCTTATTTCTTAAGAGTGAAACCATGTGGTGATCCCAGCACTACCTCAGAATTAAACATCTTTTATCTAGCTATGGGATTTTGTCAGAGAAAGAGAGACACCTGCTGTACTGTCTCTCTTCCTGGTGTGGGGCAACATGGAGCCCCACACCTGGCTTTTAAGGGTTATGTGGAATGCAGGGAACAGTGACAGAGACCTCCTGACGTCCCTGAGGAACTTCCCTTTGTGTTTGCTGAGCACTGTTTGACCTAGAAGGCAGGATAAATCAAGTAGACACATTTTGGGGTGGCCTCTTGGTGCCTCGAGAGCTGAGCATGTGTATAGGGTTTAGGTTAGTCTTTTGGCCTCAGATGATTGGACGAGGATGTGGGCCTCCTGGGGGAAGCTGATTCATGGACGCGGACTTCTCTTCGTGCCTGGTTTAGAAGACGTTGTTGCTTGGGGACAGGTGCAGTCCATGGGACAAGAGTAAACCGGTTGTGGAGAGAGAAGCAGGCAGAAGATGTGTGTGGTGCATGCAAGAAACAAGCACAGCCTTGGTTTCCAACGTCGTCCTCGCTTCTGGTCCTGACCCCTCACGGTGTCCAGCTGTACTGCTGGCCCCGGGGCTCTGTGAAACAGTCCTGTCTTTCCCATCTCGTTTCCGGTCTGTCTTAGCCAGTTTCAGTGCGTCTGTCCCCTTGCCAAACCATGACACTTCGTTGACCTTCACCCCAGCTCAGTCTTTGAATTCACTACAGTAGGGAATACAGAAGGAATGGGACACGATCCTGCCCCTTCAGAAGTCCACACTGCCAGGAGCCAAATCAGTTTATTGCCATGTGATAAAGTTGCCTTTCCAGATACATTTACATCAGATTTTAAAAAATTTTACCCATGTGAGAAATGACTTTCTTTGGCTGTGGTGGTCATTGCGTATTTCTCCCGTAATAATCATGCAGAGCGGATGGGCCTAGTTCAACTTGAAATGTCTGGGAAAGTTAGCTGCTCGGGCACTTCTGGAGAGCTTACCAAGAGACAAAGAGACACAGAGAAAGATCTTCTATCCCTTGGTTCACTTCCCAGAGGGCCACAACAACCAGGGACAGGTCAGGTGGAAGTCAGGAGCCAGGAACTTTTTGGATCTCCCGCGTGGGTGGCAGGGGCCCATGCACTTGGCCTGTTCTCCACTGCTTTGCCATACGTATCAGTAGGGAGCTGGATCTGAAGTGGAGCAGCCGGGACACAAACTGGCGCCCATATGGGATGCTGTTGTCACAGGCAGTGGTTTTAGCTGTGATGCCGCAATGCTGGCCCCTCTGTGAGGATCTTAATCATGTGATGACATGGCAGTAAGTGAAGCATGGCCATTGTGGCATTCTGTGTATTCTCTGTTATGTAATTTATTTTGTATTGTAGCTATTGATATGTTTATTTTTCTCTCTGGTGTTTGCTTTGTGAAAGTGGGGATCATGTCCTTTCAATCCAAGTGGCCCCCAAAGTGTGCGATGGTTGCCTCCAGAATGGCAGCTCTGTGAGTCTGAGACCTTTTTGTGTTGCTTTGCCTCATTCACTGCAGTGTCCCTGTGCCTGTAACAGTGCCATGGCACAAAGCAGAGGCTGGAGAAATAATTATTGAATGAATTACTGCATTGATTCCTTTTTAGCTAAGCCTCGCTTTTCATGGACAATAATCAGCTACAATTGTAGAACTTTTTTTAGTATTCCATTTTATTGATTATCATTTATCCATTGCTGTATTGATGGCATTGGATAATTTTCAGTTTTTTATTTTTACCAAGTTGCAATGGACACCTTTTATCTGAATGTTTGTCTTTAGCCATTTGTACTAGTATTCCTATGGAATAGATTTCTAGACAAGGAATTTAGAGATCATGAGTTCTACAAGTTTGCCTAAGTACTGACAGATTCAGCAAAGTTCTCCCCCCCAAAAAAGTGATATTAATTTAATTATTGCCTATAGTGATCAAGTAGACTGTCTACTTATCAACACTGTGTGTTAGGAACCCTTGATTTTCCCTTCTCTGAAAGGAAAGGCTTGGGACTGTGGAGTGTGGCACCAGTGCATCACACAGTGGGCGTCCTGTGGAGCCCGTTTGTACGATTTTAGTACACAAGATCACTTTGAAAGCCTCTGAGTCTTCTCCACGTCTCTGGACAGGAGACCAGCTGCTGAGTATGCTCCCATGGTTACATCTTAACACTTCCTCCAGCCACAGAAAACTTGGACCGGGGTGTGGGTGTGTTCCTCATCAGGCCTCAGCAGTACAGCGGGGAAGCAGGGCTGGCTGGCTGCATTAGGCCAGCACTCCCCAGAGGGCTTGCCATAGACCCCTCTGGACTTGTTCCTCAGTGTGCCATCCAGGAAGCTGGCATGTCAAACTCCACCCTAGGCTGGCTGGTGTATGCTGTTAGTACCTGCCCACCTCCGTAATGATGCACCCTTGCACACAAATGTTCTTTTTTAGATCCCTTCAGACAAATTATAGTCAAAACCATTAATGCGGACCTGCTACAGGTGTTTTTCCAAGCTTTCCTGGCTTTCTCAGTTTGAATGTAAGTTTCTTGCACTGGAGCAACTTCTCCTGTAGCAATAAAGGTTTCACTCACTAGCAAAAAAGCATCCGTTTCTATGGTAACTTCATGGTCCTATATATTGGGGGAACCCTGCCCTGACAAGCTGATAGAAGAATGGTTGGTGAGACTGACCAATGTGGTTGGACTAGCCTGTGCTCTGTAGTTGACCACGAGTTCCCTGCCACCCGAGGTGTATGTCACGCAAAATTTTTAACTCTGTGGTGTAGCCTTCTTCAGCATCTGCGCCGACACTAGAGAACCGGACACCATTTGGCAGTATCTGAGGTATCCGGAAAACCTGATCAAACCCTGGATGGATCCTCCATCCAGACCCACGGGCCGTTGCTGATGGCCAGATGATATCGCATCCCATCTAACGTGAATGTTCTTTGTTAATTTGGTTGGCCACCCTCCCAACCACTGCGCGAAAGCAGAACTGCTTTTGGAGGTACCCTTCCAACTTGAAAAGCCGAGCACCATGTCTGAGGTGCTCCCCTGCCTGTCTTTGACCTCCAGAGCCATGATGGTGCAGCCCCATGAGATGATGTCCACCATCAGCAGGTCTGACTGCAGCTGGACCTTCTCCAATGTCCCTGTGCCAGAGGGCAGCTTCCCAAACACAGCCCTGGTCACTGAGACCATTGGGAAAGTTCAGGTGTGCACCTCGCTACCCCCTGCTCTTGGCATCTGCAGCATAGAGCTTTTTTTTTCTAAGATTTTATTTATTTACTTATTTATTTGTTTAAGAGGTAGAGTTACAGACAATGAGAGGGAGAGACAGAGAGGTAGGTCTTCCATCCACTGGTTCACTCCCCAAATGGCCACAACAGCTGGAACTGGGCCGATCGGAAGCCAGGAGCTTCTTCCAGGTCTCCCAAGTGGGTGCCCAAGGACTTGGACCATCTTCCACTACTTTCCTAGGCTATAGCAGAGAGCTGGATTAGAAGAGGATCAGCTGGGACTAGAACCATCACCCATATGGGATGCCAGTGCTGCAGGCAGAAGATTAACCTGTACCACAGAGCCAGCCCCTAGAGCCTTCTTAAAATATGTGTTTTCACTGCTCAGGTCGCTGCAGCTTTGAGATTGTGGAAGTAGCCATGATAGAACTCTGTTAACTTACATTTAGTATTTATACAACCGTCTCTAAAACACTCCTGCTTGCCAGCAGCCATGTCTCTGCCTGCCCCTGAGCTTTGGGGGTCACATATCCCACAGGCAGCTTGAGGTGAAATCACAAACCTCGCAGAAGCCACTAGATGCTCTGATGTTGGAAGTGATGCTGGAAGCACGGATTACATGTGTAAATAGAAATGGCTTTTTTCTTATTTAAATTTCTCCAAAAGATAATTGCCTCCTTATGTAAAAATAACAGCATCCATTAGGTTTATAACATATATGGAAATAAAAAGTAGGGCAACAATAGCTCAAAGGCTGTGAGTAAACAAATGGAAGAATGCCCTTGTGAAGTTGTTTTGCTTTGAGCTGGTTTAATATCAGTAGAAGATAGACTGGTAAGATGAGAGATGTACGTTAGAATCCTAATGTCTGGCTGATTAATCACCAATGGAATGAAAATGGAATAACACATATTCAACCCAAATACTTCATTCACAAAAAAGTGGGGAAAATGAGCAAAGAACAGATGGAACAATTAGGAAACAGAAAAATGATGGATTAAATCCACCCTTAACACTAAATATCAGTAGTCGGAACACCCATATTGAAAGCCAGACCAAATCTATGTTGTCTACAAGAAATCTACTTTAAATATGAGGGGGCTACAAAGTGTTTATGGGAATACACATTATGAAAAACTATGCCTAGATTCTGCTTTTTGCCTCAAAATGAACTTGTCTTTTAATTCCAATGTTTCTTCATGAACTAAGACACAAGGCACAATAAAAGGATGGAAAAAGGTCCAAATGCTAATGACAGCTGGAGTGACTGTCAGTATCAGGTCAAGTGGATTTCAGACTTATCACCAGGACTACAGGGTCCATTCATCAAGAGGACATAACAGTCCTAAATGTGCACTGGAAGTGAAGTTGAAGGGTCTGTGGCCACACCACCCTGACCTTGCCCGATCCCGTCTCGTCTCGGATGCTAAGCATGGTCAGGTTTCGTTAGTACTTGGAAGGAAGAAGTGAAGTTGATGGACCATGCAGATGAAACCGGCGCTACTGACAGGTGAGGCCTGGCCTGGTCGCCTGCTTCACTGTCGGCACAGAGGACACTGGGAAGGACGGCCGCCGTTCGAGAGAGAAGCATTTGCCATGAAACACAGAGAGTCCTAGATTTTTTTTCCACCAAGCAAGACCTTTCTCAGGAAGGCTCTATGAAACTCCACTTTGTGGTAAAGGGTATTTTATTGCATGCAGTTCTGTTTGAGAAATGATGCCAACACAACCAATCCTTGATTAATAATGAACAATGTGTTTGTAGATAAACTCCATGTGTGCTAGAGTGAGCTGTGGTTAAATAGCTTGCACGCTTGGCAGACGCAGGGCAAGTTGGATGGCGCATGACAGTTACTTGCTAGTGCAGTTACTTCATGTACTTGCGGGTGCAGCCCCCCAGCCTGCACTCCTCTAACCAGATTGCAGCTCAGCCTCGTCACATCCCAGGAGGCTCTGGGTCAATTGCTTCACCACTCCAGGCTTGTGTTTCTTCTCGGTAAGAGGAGTACGATGCTGCCCCTCGGAGCTGGCAGGGAGTACTCCATTGCTCTGTTTGCTGTGATGTCTCAAACAAATGCAGGTCTGTGAAACGTGGAGTCTTTGGGAGGTGCTGTGTCCTGTTCAGTGTGGAGCGCCCTCGGTATCCTCAGCAGCCCATCTTTTCCCTTTGATTCAAAGTGGAAAGAATTCGCCGAGCTCTGCCAGGAGAACGTGTCGTGGAGCCTCTCGTGGTCTGAGGAGAGGGCCCTGCTCTGCAGTAAAGCGCGTTCCACACGTGGCAAACTCTGCTTGGCCTGCGGTCACCTGCTTAGCCGCCTGACACTTTGAAAGTCTAGCACAAAATGTATTCTAACTTTCCAAGTTTATTCAGTGTTGAATGATGCCTTACTGTAAGACCCTAAGTTTAAAGACAAAATACAAGAAAAAAAGACAAGCATATGGATTACAAAGAGAGGAAAAAAGAAAAGCTTTATCTGTTTTAGGAAATAACGTAGGATTGAATTCATAGATGAACAATGAGGAAACTATATTAATAGATTAAATATGCTTTATGACACAGCATACGCTAAAGTATGTAAAACTAAAAGGAAAGAGGGGCCGGTGCTGTGGCATAGTGCTGCATCCCATATGGCCACTGGTTCAAATTCCAGCTGTTCCACTTCTGATCTGGCTCTTTGTTGTGGCCTGGGAAGGCAGTGGAAGATGGCCTGGGTCCTTGGGCCCCTGTACCCACATGGGAGACCTGGAAGAAGCTCCGGGCTACTGGCTTCGGATGCAGCCATTTGTGGAAGTGAACCAATGGTTGGAGGACCTCTCTCTCCGCCTCTGCCTCTCTGTGACTCTGCCTTTCAAATCAATGGATAAATCTTTAAAAAAATAAAGGAAAGAAGGAAGGGCCGATCTTTAGCATTTTATGTGGTTGGTCTCCGTTCACCCACCCAGCATTTTGTGCAGGAGGTAAAGTTGGCTTAAAGTTTACAGAAGAGGAAACAGGCTCATAGCTGTTAAGTTTTTCCCCAAGTTCTTTGGCGAACAAATGGTGGAGCTGGATTTGAACTTTAACAAATCACAGACTGTATCATCTCTGAATAATTATTTACCAGTGAGTTTTGAAAAATAAAACCAACTGTAATCGAAACAGGGTGCTATTTTGTGAAAAAGAAACAATCATTGGCATTCCAAATATGGGCAAGCTTAAAATTCTGAGAGAAGAGTGTGAATTTCTGTAGTCCACTGATTCTCAGGCTTGGGCAAACATCCCCAAAGTTTCTGGTGCCTGAGAACTTGGATTTCTAACAAGTCCTGCTACTGGTCCAGGGAGGCCACTGCTGTGGTGAAACGGCCAGTATGTGTAGGAGGACTTAGCAGCCCTTCAGGGTGCTGGAGAGAAGGATGTGTAGTAAAATCAGCATTTAGAGAACTTTATTCATTTTATTTGAAAGGGAGAGACGGAGAGATCGATCTTGCACCTGCTGGTTCACTCCCCAGATGGCCACAACAGTAGATCTGGACCAAAGCCAGGAACCAGGAACTTCCTCTGGTTCTCCCACGTAGGTGGCAGGAACACAAGTATTTGGGCCATCTTCTGCTGCCTCCGAAGGTGCATGTGTAACAGGAAGCTGGATCCAAAGCAGAGCTGCTGGGACTTGAGCAAGACTGATGTGCAATGACAGCAACACAAGTGGCACCTTACCCTCCGTGCCACAGTACCTGCTCCCAAATCAGCATTTTTAACACGCGTGAGATAGTCAAGTTCGTGTTTTAGAGCTAGAAGCATGTGCGCTTGTAGCAGCCAGAGGAGGGTGGTAGTGAGGAAGGGTGTAAAATGCTTTAAGAGCCCTGAATTTGTAGAATGATGGCCATTTTCAGGTGGTGGCTAATGTCTGGAACATGGAACATGTGTGGCATATAATATGTATTCAATCATCATTTGCTGCATGAATGAATGTACAAATGGAAGAGTGAATGAGGAACTATGTTGAAATCATTTGGCAGTTACTATGTGTACTCCAATTCTTTTTAAATCTCATACAGTTTTTAAAATTTATGATAATCTTTGGAAAACAAAGTGTACCAGGAGATTTGCAGCCAATTTCCCTCCTACTCTTATCCCTTTCCCTTTCTTTGCTTAAAGCTAATAATCATCATCACTGGTTTGTGTATCCTCCTAGGATATGCTGTGTATGTGCTTACATGTATTTGTGTGTCTGAATTGGGGTTGGCATTGTGGTATATCAGGTTAAGCTGCCACCTGTAACACCAGCATTCCATAGTGGGGCACCAGGTTGCTCCCAGATGAGGCTCCTAGCTTTAGCTTGGTCCAGCCCTGACTATCGGAACCACTTGGGGAATGAACCAGAGGATGGAAGGTTTGTGTCTGTCTCTCTCTCCTTCTCTATCTGTAACTCTGCCTTTCAAATAAATAAATATTTTAAAATAAAAAAAAAAACATGCTATTTCAGACTATCCCTCTGTTCTATAGGTTTCATGTAAGGCTGGCTACCTCTTTGTAAAGGGCTCATTTATTCCAAATTCCAGACTGTGGAGAGGTTGCTGTCTACACAGTTGTCTGTTGTGGACATTTTGGTAGCTTGCAAGCTTTCGTCATGAAAAATACGACATGACTCCTTATCCATGCTTCTTTGTGTTCATGTATAAACGTGGTTGAGTTAAAGAGTGTATGCATTTGTAATTAGGCAGATGTTGTCAGATTGCCTCAAGAGTGAGTGAATTACTTTATGTGCCTCCTGCAATTTCAGAGAAAGCGTGTTCTTCATCTCCTCAGCAGTGGAATGTTTTGTGATACTCTTCATGTTTGTCAGTTTGGCTGATGTAAATAGTATCATAATGCAGGTTATATTTGTGTTTTTCTAATCGAGGGTGGGTCTTTACGTTTCTCCTTATGTTTAAATGTCTGTTTTTCTTTTTTTATGAACAGCATTCTCATGTTTTTTGCTCACTTCTTGATTTTTTTATTGCATCTTTTTTAAATTTTTATTTTTTAAAGGATTTATTTATTTATTTATTTATTTGAGAGGCAGAGTTACAGAGAGGAGAGACAGATCTTTCATCTGCTGTTTCACTCCCCAAATGGCCACAGGAACTGAGGCTGGGCCAGACCAAAGCCAGGATCCAGGAACTTCCTCTGGGTCTCCCACATGGTGCAGGGGCCCAGGGACTTGGGCCATCCTCCACTTCTTTCCCAGGCCCATTAGCAGGGAGCTGGATTGGAAGTGGAACAGCGGAGACTTGAACCGACACCCATATGGAATACCAATGCTGCAGGCCATGGCTTTAATCTCCTAAGCTACAGTGCTGGCCCCTCTTACTGCGTCTTAGAGCCCTTTATGTGTTAAGGAAATACACCCTCTGTAATATGTGATGCTAATTTTTTTGCCAGTTCATTATTTATTTTTACATTTTCTTTATATTACATGATTGTTACTAATAACATGTGTTAAGCTCATTTAACATTGTTACCCACATTGCTTTTCTTTACATAGGGTTTCTTAATATTTGGGATCTAAGGACTGGAAGGTATCCTATCCACCGTTTCGAGCACGATGCAAGAATCCAAGCATTAGCCCTCAGCCGAAAAGGTGCCACTGTCGCCACAGCCTCTGCATTTGGTGTTATAATGCTGTACCCCAACGAGGAGGGCTACTGGCAGATGGCTACAGAGTTTGAAGTTCAGAAATTGGTGAGCTTTCAGTCTGGCATTTTATCTTCCATTCTTAGAGTCTCTGTGTCTAAAATAAACAGCAGTAATGTTGCCAGCTCCCATTCACTTGGGCTTTCTGTGGGCCTTGCCTCCACAAATCCCACAACTGTGTTAAGCAGGTAGGGGTGTTTCCCTCATTTACCACGAAGCCAGCAGAGGCTCCGACGGGTGAGCTGACGTGCCCCAGGTCTCAGAGTGCGAAAGCTGTGAGTCAAACCTCAGAACTAACCCCCCGGGCCACAGTTTCTCACCATGGTGGTGCTTGGGCTCACTCAGGCCAGCATGGTGGACTGGCGCCCTTGGAGATCTGAGACTGGTTCCTGGCCCAATAGAGAAGTTTAAAAGGGGTCAGTGGCGTCATCCCAGTCCTTGTAGGCGGAAGGGTTCCCATCCTACTTTCTTCATCCCAAGCGTCTCGCCTGGAATTAGGAGTAGTGACTCTCGAGCGAGCACTGTTCGTTGAGTAGCTGTGTTCCAGAACAGCGTGTGTGAAGGTGACCCAGGCCTCACAGTTCCCTTGTGGAGATTGTTTTGGAGTGCGGTTCTCCATAACTTCAGTCTTTGAATGTTGGGAGATGATTTGGTGGTGAGGAGGAAGTGCTCAACTCCGTCTTTGCTGAATTTGGATTTAATTTAAACAGACTTCATTTTGGCACTTGTTAGAGAGTAAACGGAGACACCAGCTTTGAAAAATGAACTGATGACCTGACCTGGAACTGATCCTTATTCCTCTCCCATGCGCTCTGGTGGAAATCACGTTAGACTTGGATAACTTTGTAGAAAGCCACAGTGCTGCTCACCTCTGGGAGCTCCTCCCTGTGAGAGCTGGTCTCTCAGTCTACGTGTTCTGTTCCCAGACTGCCTGATGCTGCCCTCCGAGAGTTTTATTGGAAAACGTGAGCGTAGAGGCCGGCGCCGTGGCTCACTTGGTTAATCCTCCGCCTGTGGCGCCGGCATCCCATATGGGCGCCGGCTTCTAGTCCCGGCTGCTCCTCTTCCAGTCCAGCTCTCTGCTGTGGCCCGGGAGTGCAGTGGAGGATGGCCCAAGTGCTTGGGCCCTGCACCCGCATGGGAGACCAGGAAGAAGCACCTGGCTCCTGGCTTCGGATTGGCGCAGCGCGCCAGCCGTGGCAGCCATTTGGGGGGTGAACCAATGGAAAAGGAAGACCTTTGTCACTCTCTCACTGTCTATAACTACCTGTCAAATAAAAAAAAAAAAAAAGAAAAGAAAACGTGAGCGTAGACTATTTAGACTATTTTCCTTTGTTCATGAAACTGCCATGGTGCTTGTTGTTTGGTCTCTGACTAAAGATCACTGTAGAGCAACAGTAATTATGTGGACTCAGTTACTTAAAATGCAAGTCCCTCTGTCACAGTGTCAGTCCAGCCTTGGCAGCAGGGGACATCCTGGCACAGACCAGAAGCTTTTGGAAGTCATGTACAGCTCCCAGCAAAGCACAGCCACTCTCAGCCTGGGCCTCTTGGTCTGTCAGAAATCCAGTGCTAAGACGGAGTCAGATGGCTCAGCTGAAGGTGTATATTTTAGGAAAATAAGGAGTGGTTTTAGGAACAAGTGGCCAACGCTGGAGGCGTGTTTCCTAACACTTTTTGTGTGTTATTTCTCACCCTGGCTGAGGGCTTGTCCCAGAATGTGCCCAGTATTCCTGGAAAAGGCACCCCCTGGCCCGCACAGTCATTTTTGTCTTCCCCAGATACAGTCCCTGGACAGCAGTGGCAGCGTTCCTGGGGCTGTGGTGTTAGCCGAGCATGCCCGTCCTTTGTGATGGACCCATGGTTGGCGACGTTGGGCTGCCACTGGCACTGTTGGGCCCAAGGATTAGCAGAGTCACCCGGATGTTTACTCTCTCTCGAGCTCCCCTGGACAGTCTTCAGGAGTTGAGCTTGTTTGGCGTGCTGTCTGGGAAGTGCCATGCTCTTTCACTGCAGATTTTCATAATCACACAGTGTGGTTCACCTTCGGCATTCATACTCATCATTTACTCAAGGAGGTGAAAACCTGCTACAAACTACGCTGGGGAGAAATACGTCGCTTGAGGATAGAGAAAAGCAAATTATTTTTGACAGGTGTTCCTCATAGCCATGCACATTGGAGAAAGTGCTAGTGATCATGCAGTCAGGAGAACCGCAGAGGTATAAAATGCTGGCGTCAGTGACCCTTCTGCCCTCGATTGGCCGAAGGACTCTCTGTGGAATCACTGCATGACCTTGAAACCAGGAGAGAGCAGGGAACTGAGATAGTTCTAACCTTTTGAGAGCACATTTTTGGTGTCTGCACACATGTTAATCAAATAGGGTTTTTGCTAATGTGAAACTGAATTTTTCTTTCTTTTTTTTTTTTCATTTAAAAACATTTTTATTTTGTGAATAAAAAAATAACCACTCCCATGGTTCAGAATTTTAAAGACATGGTGAGGCTGACAGTGAGAACGCTTCATCCACCCATCATAAAACCCATTTCCCTCCTTGAAGGCAGGCTGATGCGTGTATAGTCCAGAGCGTTTTACACCTGCCTCCTCTGCCCCCAGCTTTCCTGTGTGTTAGTGCTCCAGCCGCCAGGTACCCTCCTTGCTCCCTTTCAGCCCTCTCCTCCCAGCTCACCTTAGACACTGTAAGGGTACCATGCTTTCTTCTATGCCTGCATGGTTTCCCAGCGTGAAGATGTACTGTAATCTATTGAATTAGTCCCTTAATCATGCATGTCTGGGTTTTCCCAGTTTTTAGCTGTGACAAAATAGTACTTAAGCAAAAAATCTATTCACAGTCATTTTGCATATGTGTGAGTTTATTTCTAAGTAAATTCCTGGAAGTGGACTTGCTGGGACAGGGTATATGTACATTTGAGGCTTTGATTTATGTTGCCGGATTTTTCTTGGTAGGGGATGGACTGGATATAGTCCCACCAACAGCAGGTGGTTCCCAGGAATGTGGCTTTCCCCCCGTCACTTCCAGTCCAGTGCGTTATCAGACTTTTTGGTCTTTGCCTGTA
Organism: Lepus europaeus; assembly: GCF_033115175.1. Taxonomy (NCBI): domain Eukaryota; kingdom Metazoa; phylum Chordata; class Mammalia; order Lagomorpha; family Leporidae; genus Lepus; species Lepus europaeus. Next base: position 12,995,612 of record NC_084849.1, read on the forward strand.
TCTCAGTCAGTTTCACTTTGTGTTTCTGATTTTAGGAGTGTACTGTGTTTCTCTGATGGTGAGCACCTTTTCAGTTCTGTAAGAGGTGCTGGTGTTGGGTTTCCTATGAACAGTCCTCCTGTGCTTCTTTGTTGGGTTGCTGGTCTTCCTGTTGAGGGGAGGAGGAATTGTGTATTTTTGACCAAGTTGGGATGAGTTTGTAGGACTAAACAACTTTTATCTTCTAATAGGTTGACTACCTGGAAATAGTTCCAGATACTGGAAGGTACCCTGTGGCAATAGCCGCTGCTGGAGATCTGGTCTACCTGCTGAAAGCTGAAGACTCCGCCAGAACCCTCCACTATGTCTACGGTCAGCCCGTCACGTGTCTGGATGTCTCTGCCAACCAGGTTGCCTTTGGCGTAAAGAGCCTAGGATGGGTGTACGAAGGAAACAAGGTAACAGAAGTAGCAAGATGTCAGATTAATAAAAAAAGAACGTAGATTTTATGTTTTGGAAGGCATTTGGAAAAGCAGAACCCTGTTGTTTTTTCTCTCTGCTGTGTGGTGGTAGTGTATGAGCATGGTAAAAAGTTCACGCCCTTCAAAAGGATATAAAAAGAAAAGTGATCATTTCCTCAACTCCACTGGACACGCTATGAGTGGTTCCTTGATATCCACGTAGAACAGTGTGTTGCACGTGTAGGTACTTTTGTAAGGAACACGTGTCACTAGCATGGGGTCACTGTGTGCGTGCTGTTCTGTACCCAGTGTTGTTACTCAGCAGTGTGCCTTGGAGGGTGCTCTATGTCAGCATGAGCCAAGCTTCCACACCTGCCATCCCAGCCTGTGCTTACAAACCATAGGCTGTTCGTCTCCTCAGGGGTGGGCACTTGGCTCGCTCTCACTGTTTCAGCTATTACAGGCAGTGCCACGTGGAGATTGGGACTTGCAAAAGTCCTGGAATGTTTCATCTCTATGATGTGCACTTGAGATGTTGGCAGACATGGCCAAATTGCACTTTAAAAAGATTGCATCAAAATTTACATCCTCGGTTGGGCATTGTGGCACGGCAGGTTAAACTGTGGCTTGGGACCCTTACATCCCATATCCGTCCCAGGACGAGTACTGGCTCCTACCGTTCCCACCCAGCTTGCTAATGCATCCTGGGGCAGCATATCGTGGCTCAAGTACTTGAGTTCCTGCCACCCACACGGGAGATCCCATCTGTGGTGGGTATTTGGAGAGTGAACCAGTGGATGGATTATTTCCTGCTCTCTGTGTCACTCTGCCTTTCAAATAGGTGAAAATAATATATAAATACTTTTTAGACAGAAATGTACATTCCCACCAACAGTATGTAAAAGTGCCTTCCGATGCTCTTTGGGCCTGAAGTAGGAAGACGAGTTTTTAATTGAAATTCTTTGAATGATGACAGAATCTTATCACTCCCTAGCCTGTCCTGACTGTAGTCCAAGTACTTAGTCCTGCAGCTGATTGATAGAGCTCTCTGTGCCTTCCTGTCTGGTTTTGTTCCTTCCAGTTTCACTTGCAGTGGACCCTGCTGGCAGCTAGTAGGATTCTGGGTAGGGAAGCCTCGGGGCCATGGGCTTCTCCAACAGTGTCCTCCTGAGGAAGGAGGCCCCTTCTCTGCATGGACAGAGTGTGGACTGAACAAGATCCAGGCTCTGGTTGCACACAGCCTGTGTCCGAGCCCCACCAGCAACCTCTACCCTTTGTGACCTTAAGCAGATTGCCTGATCCTCTCTATGTCTCACTCTCATCTGTAAAACTGGGTTCGTACAGTACCTACTTGATAGGGGTGTAGGCTGAAATGGAAAGATGTGTGTAAGGCTTTAAGCGTACTGGCTGGCCCGTGAGGGCTAACTGTCACTGTGAAGAGCTTCCTGCTCCTCATAGTTAGATTCTGGCCTCTGGTGGTGATTGTTACATCTTAGCTCCCAGATGTGTTTGTCCTGTAAAGTCACATCTGGTTTCTGTGTCATTGGTTTTGCAACCTAGCGAGTGCTCAGAAACTTCCTGGCTTGGCATGGCGGAGGTCAGTGAGGTATTCTTTATCCTGGACGACAGCGGCGCATAGGAAGCATGCGTGGCATATCGGATCCTCCATGGAAGAAGGGCTTCCTTTGTGCTCGAGTCGGCTGTTTTGGGGGGCGCATCCGGTGACCTCAGCCGGAAGATCTGTGCCCACAGAACTCCTGAGTTGGCCCAGAAAGCAGGGGTGAGCTCATGTGTTGAGAGAGGAAAGACTGTTTTCTTATTTTTAACTGATGCTTTCATGTTTTTGTTGGCTCATTTCTTTTTAGAGTTCTTAAGTGTAGTTTTTTGTTTTAAATACTAATCTGGTTTAAATTTTTTATATTCTTTTTTTTTAATATTTTATTTATTTGAGATGTAGAGTTACAGACAGTGAGAGGGAGAGATAGAGGGAAAGGTCTTCCTTCCGCTGGCTCACTCACCAATTGGCTGCAATGGCCGGAGCTGTGCCAATCTGAAGCCAGGAGCCAGGAACTTCTTCCCGGTCTCCCATGTGGGTGCAGGGGCCCAAGCACTTGGGCCATCTTCTACTGCTTTCCCAGGCCATAGCAGAGAGTTGGATTGGAAGAGGAGCAGCCGGGACTAGAACCAGTGCCCCTATGGGATGCTGGCACTTCAGGCCAGGGCATTAACCCCCTGTGCCACAGCGCCGGCCCCTCAATTTTTCATATTCTTAATAAATTTTTCATCTGGCAGGTTCAGTTTTTCTTTGACTTATATGAAAGGATTTATTCCTTTAGTAGATACATTTTAGAAATGCGTTAAAGGAATAGTTCAGCACAAAACTAGACTAGGAGGGTTCTTTAGTAGTAGGTGTTTTTTTAATGCCTCTTGGAGTTTCCAACCCAATAATTATAAGAATCGGCTGATTAATACATTAATTTTATGAAAATTTTTGTGTAAAGCCATATAGTCCCTCAAATAACTTATGACCTAATATTTTTCACAGGTGTCTTAAAATTAGGAATGGGGGTAAGCAATATTTTCTTTGAAAGATGACAATAGCATTTTGTCACCCAGCTATTTTGTGAACACACAGCAGACCTGCACACACTCACGTGGGCGAAAGGCTGGTTGTTAGCAGTGCTGGTGACAACTTTCATTGAGATATTCCCCCAGCACAAATGCCACCCACTCCCAAGTGAGATGAGCGCCAGGCTGCTGCTGTGTAACTTCCTTGCTTTTGCCGAGGCAAGACCTTTCACTTGGTTGCGCCTACTGCATTTTCTGCTTCCTCTGAAAACCTTGCATTTTAAAGACGTGTGATTGCATGCAGCATTTCTGTATGCATTAAGCTGTGTTGTGGGTGGCTCTGTGAGATTTTAGTACCATCCTGCTATGCTGTAATGTTATGTCAGAATTCCCAAGTCATCCCGTGCGCAAGGCTCAGTGTCGTTTAGCTTGTAGATGCCATGTTTTGGTTGTATCTGGCATCAACCTGGCGGCACAGTGTGTTAGGTTGCCTGGAGCTGTGTACACACTGGGGTGTGTATCTGTACCGCTGGCCTATATGTCTGGAGTTCAGATAAAGGCTTCATGTGAACATAAAGTGGTTTATCTTGCTTTGTACCTATTACAAAACTGGGATTTGCTATCATCTGTTACTGATTAAACATGATCAAGCAGATAGTGAGGGACTTGCGCTGTGGCATAGTAGGTTAAGCCTCTGCTGCCGGCATTCCTTATGGGTGCCAGGTGTGTCCTGGCTGCTCCCCTTCTGATCCAGCTTTCTGCTAATGGACCTACTCCGTGGGCCCCTGCTCCCATGTGGGAGACCCAGGGGAAGCTCCTGGCTTTGGATCTGCCCAACTGTGGCTGTGGTGGCCATTTGAGTGGTGAACCAGCACATGGGAAACCTCTCTCTCAGTCTCTCCCTCTCTCTCTAACTCTGCCTCTTGAATAAATAAGTAAACTAAAAAAAAAAAAAGACAGTGAGGTCCAAGTGTTCACATGGAACCTCACTCAGGACTTAACCTGTAGCAGCACTCCAGAGGTGTGGTTCTGTTTAGTTAGAGACATCCTGCATCATCTGGTGGTCACATTAGCATTGCATAGGCACCACAGCTGCGTTAGCGCTGTTTGAACACGAATCAGAGTCTTCTGTGTGCACATCTAGCTAGCCAGCCTGCATGAGTTCATCATAGATAGTACTGAGCACCAGTGCTGTTCTGGCATTGTAGCGTTAAAACAGGATTCTGCAGGGACTGGTTTTGTGATGTAGTGGGTAAATCTGCCACCTGCAATGCCGGCATCCCTTATGGGCCCCGGTTTGTGTCCCAGCTGCTCCACTTTGGACCCAGCTCCCTGCTAATGGCCTGGGAAAAGCAGCGAAGGGTGGCCCAAGTCCTTGGGCCCCTGCCACCATGTGAGAGACCTGGAAGAAGCTCCTGGCTTGTGACTTCCGTCTGGCCCAGCCCTGGCTGTTGCAGCCAATCTGGGGAGTGAACCAGTAGATAAAAGATCTCTTTGTTTATCTCTCCCTCTCTGACTCTATCAAATAAATAAATGAATCTTTAAAAAGAAAAAAAAAGCAGCCTTATACACATAGATTTTAGCAAACTGACGCTTGTCAAGTAACCTAGCTCAATTAATAAACATAATGTTCTACAGAAACCAAGTTAATTTAACAAAAGCTTATCTGCTGAATCTGTTTTTTAATTATTTTATTTGAAAGGCAGAGTTACAGAGAGAAACAGAGAACTCTTCCATCCTCTGGTTCACTCCCCAAATGAGCACAAAGGCTAGGGCTAGGTCAGTCCAGGCCAGAACCAGGAGCCTGGAGCTCCATTCAGGTCTCCAACATGGGTGGCAAAGGCCCAAGCACTTGAGCCATCTTCGGCTACCTTCGCAGGTGCATTAACAGCGAGCTGGCTCAGAGGTGGAGCAGCCAGACAAGAACTAGTGCCCACACGGGATGCCGATGTCACGACGGTGGGCTATTAACCCACTGCACCACAACCCTGGCCCCTGCTGAATCTTTTTAAAAAGCCTTGTCAGCATAGCTGACTGACAGTCATCTGTAGCTCAGGTAGGCAGGGATCAGAGAGCTATGCCCAAGAGTATGTCTTCTTTTTTTTTTTTTTTTAAGAGAGATTTATTTATTTATCTGTAAGTCAGAATTACACAGAGAAATAAGGAAAGGCAGAGGGAGGGAGGGAGGGGGAGAGAGAGAGAGAGGGAGAGGGAGGGAGGGAGAGAGGGAGAGGGAGGTCTTCCATCCGCTGGATCACTCCCCAGTTAGCCACAATGGCCAGAGCTGCACCGATCTGAAACCAAGAGCCAAGAGCTTCTTCTGTGTCTCCTATGTGGGTGCAGGGACCTAAGGACTTAGGCCATCTTCCACTGCTTTCCCAGGCCATAGCAGAGAGCTGGATCAGAAGTGGAGCAACCGGGACTCGATCCGGTGCCCATATGGGATGCCGGCACTGCTGTGCCATAGCACCAGCCCCATTATGTCTTGGTTAGTCTGTGGGACCCAGGTCTACAGATACAGACTTCAGAAGTCACAATGAGGGGCTACATTTGGGTCTGCCAACATTTTCTTTGGCCAAGACAAGTCATGGAGTATTGACTATTATCTTTATTTTATAGGATTAGATTTTTAAACATATAAGAGAAGAAATTATCTTTTGACCGGGTATTGTTTTTCCCTGGTTCAGATATCAAAGATAGGAAGGAGGGTATACAGTGAGAAGACTTCTTCCCTCTCCTCTCAGCCTGCCACCCCGTTGCTCCTGGAGCCCAATGGGTGCTGCCAGGGACAGTTCGTGGACTTATCAGCAAACTTCTGTATGCACCTAACCCCCTCTTAAAAACATTACAATGCTGTGTACCTTTTTCTTGCAACAGAATTCCTTGGAAACTGACAGAATGAAGAATTTACTGTTTTTTTTTTATAACTCTGAACTATGTTATCCTATGTGCCTTAATTGGGCCAACACCCTATTGATGGCTGTTGGATTGCTGACCATCCTCTGCCATTGCAGAGCGCACACGACCACGTGAATGTGTGTTCAGGATCAGCTCCTCACGGTAGACCTGTTGTTTTGATAGTCCTCCCCAGGAATTGTACCCGAGGCAGTGGTGGGCAGCAGTCCACCTCCGGGGCGCCTTCACAGCTCTTCTTCTGGAGGCTTTACAGAAAGATCACAAAAAGCGAGGCCAGGAGAGAAATGCTGAAATCTGACTGTTCCTGTCCTCATTAAAACAAAAATATTTTTATTTATTCATTTATGTATTTGAAATGCAGAGCAAGTGAGAGAGGGAGAGACAGAGAGCTCTTTCATTTGCTGGTTTATTCTCCAAATGCCCACAACAGCTGGTGCTGGGCCTGGCTGAACCCAGGAATCAGGAACTCCATCCAGGTCTTCCATACAGGTGGGTGGCATGGACCCAAGCATTTGGGCCATCTTCTACTGCTTTCCCAGGTGCATTAGCGGGAAGCTGGATTAGAAGTAGAGCAGCTGGGACTTGAACCAGCACTCCAATATGGGATGCCAGTCAAAAGTGGTTTAATTCACTGTGCCGTAACACTGGCTCCCTGCCCTTCATTTGATGGTTTTGCAGCTCCCTGCTTTGAGGACGAAGGACTAGACCACCTAGTTTCCCTATCAGGCCGTGCTAGGGTGGAGGGAGCTGCAGTATACATTGATAGGTGCCCATGCTCAGCTGCCTTTTTTTTTTTCCCAAAGATTGATTGATTGATTTGAAAGGCAGAGAGAGAGAGAGGAGTCTTCTATCCGCTGGTTCACTCCCCATATGGCTCCAATTCTGGAGCGCAGCCAATCCAAAGGCAGCTTTTTCCTGCTCTCTCACATGGATGCAGGGGCCCAAGGACTTGGGCTACCCTCTACTGCTTTCCCACACCATGCCACAGCACCGGCCCCACTCAGTTTTTTTTTCTTTTAATTAATATATTTTGAAAATCAGTGGGAGAGAGAAATCTTGTACCCACTGGTTCATTCCCCAGATGGCTACCATGACCAGCACTGAGCCAAGCTGAAGCCAGGAGCTTCGTCCAGGTCTCTCACGTGGGTGGTAGCAGCCTAGACACTTGGGCCATCTTCTGCTGCTTTTCCCAGGCTATTAGCAGGGAGCTGGATTGCAAGTGGAGCAGCTGGGATACAAACCGGCATCCACATGAGATGCTGGTGTCGCAGGCAGCGGCTTTACCTGCCATGCCTGCCGTAGTGCTCAGCGTATTCGGTACCCATTTGAGTGAGAGACAGCGACTCTCTGTATCTGCTCCTCCTCTTTTCTCTGCTGTGAAATGAGGAGAGCCGGACACATGACCTTTGTGCTGCTGACCAGCACCGATGTTCCAGTTGTTTCTGGTACCTGTGGAGCTGTGTTGAGCTGATCTGACACTGGGGATCCTGAGGAACTGAGGGCTTCTGATGGTTCAAGGAGTCTGTTGCTGTAATGTTTGCTCTCTAAGGAGATTCTTCTGAATCCATGCTTAGTGCCGGCAGAGATGACCAGGCGGGAAATGGTTGCTTTTCCTCGTGTCTTGCTGGGTGTGTGATATGTGGTGGCAAAGGCTGCTGGAAGGTCTTTTACTTTGAGATGGAAACAGATTCTTAAGTTCTGATGCTGCATTCTTGGGTTCTTAGACTGGAGTGGCGTAAATGACCTTAAGGGTAGCCACTTCGTGGACTGTAAGAGTAATTACTCTGTCCTCGTCTCTTCATCCGGCTGCAGTGCAGAATTCAGTGTCAGCCCTGTTAACAGAGCCCTCTGTGTCCAAACATCCCTTGAAAATTTGTTTTGATGTCTCATAGCTCTTGAATCTGTCAAAAACACTCATTTATGAAAACGTTTTTATGATACCTTATCATCTTGTTAATTCTTTTGCTGCCTGATATAATCTTGCTCTCAGAGGTGAGGGTTAGAGGATACAGTTGCCTCGTTTGGGAGCGTTATGTTGGCGAGGCGTCTCATGCCCATAAAGGAGAGAGATCCACTTAGGGCTCTTAGCGTCATTCCGTGTACTTGGACATATTTCCTCATGGAGGTCTGGAGCACTTGGCGCTTGGTGGCAGATTGTATTAAGCCCCACGCGGCGTGCATCCTAATCAGGGAGGTGGGAGTGAAGTCATCCGGAGGGCTGGGCTGTGCTTGACAAGGACGCTTGCCTGGCGCTGCTGCCTCGGCGCACATCACGCTGGTAGACGAGAGCCAGCACCTCCTGTGAGCATCATTCCCGCGAGTGGGTGTGAGGAGACGGGTGGCTGCCTGTCATTGTCACCAGTTGAGTCACCTGTCTGGGAGACCCCTTGGAGTCGGGATTCAGTGCTCAGAGATTGTGGCTGCGTTGTCCCACACCTGCTCTGGGACAGGTTCCATTCCAGAGAAGAAAAACTTGGTATTTTACTAGCACAATGGGTACAGAATTGAAGATTCACAAAGTAAATGTTTGTTTTTATAAACCTTTCAGCTTTTTTATATTTTCTTTTTGGGGAAGTTTCGAATAAAAAGCTTTTAGAGACCAGTGTTCTCAGTTATGGGGTACTGTTGTTCATTGTTACGATCATTGTTTCTGCTAAGGTTGGTGTCACTGTTTTTTCTTTTAAAGATGTATTTTTTTTTTTATTTATTTGAAAAGGGGAGTTGGAGAGGAAGAAGGGGAGAGAGAGAGAGCTTCCATCCGCTGGTTCACTCTCCAAATGGCCACAACAGCCAGGCCAAAGCTAGCTGCCCAGAGCTTCTTTGTGGTGTCCCATGTGGGACATCGACCACTGCTTTCCCAGGCGCATTAGCAGGGAACTGGGCCAGAAGTTAGCAGCTGCATCTCAAACCGACACCCAACTAGGCATCGCAGGCAGAGGCTTAGCCTGCTCTGTCATAATGCCGGCCCCTGCGGTCATTGTTCGTGAGTACTTTCTTGAAAGCATGCTGTATGCCAGCTACGTGAGTGACACTGGAAATAGATGGGTCAGAGATGAAATCTGCCTGGTGGTCCTTCTAGTGACTTAGCAACATGAAGGTGGTTCTCTCCATGTTGAGGTGCACATGAGGTCGTAAGAAGATCTATGCTGTGAACTTGGTGAATTCCAGAGTAATGGACATCTGTATGGATAAGTAGATGAGGATTGAACATTCAAATGCATTGCGTGCATGTTATGGTCATGAAATGGTATCAAACTTCAGTACCGCTGGGACATTGTACTCCCTTGTGGAAACCTTGAAGCGCCTCCACAGAGCTGTAGGGTTGCTCACGATAGAAGAACCTCTGCCGTCTTTGGTGCCGTGTCGGGCTGTGATGGGCTCTTCTGTGCAAGTGTTGTTGGAGTCTTGCTATCTCTGATGAAGCTCAGTGTAACTTGGGCTCTCAGACGGTCCTGGCAGGTAGGTGAAAACAGGGTGAAGTTACTTGGGGCTCAGTCGAGGGGGACCAGGTGGAGGTGTCTGGAGACAGATAAACCTGAAGCAGGTTCTTCTCCTTGGTCTTCCCATTTGGAAGCTGGGATGATGCTGGGAAGGGAGTAATGTGCTTTTGTGGGCGGCCAACACGGCATTGGGTAGGCTGTGTGTCACCTCCCTGTCAGGTTGGAGTGAGGAAGGTGGTACCCGGGAAAGAGCAGCAGCCTGTGGAGGGGACAGGTGTGGGAGCCGTGTTCAGGCTGCGCCTGGCAATGGCACAGCCCTGCTTCTGCACAGAATTCACTTTCCTGGGAAAGGTTCTGAAAGAGTGCATTTAGAGTAGGAAGGGAGGGGTCCGTTTAGCTTCCGTGCGGAACTAACGCAGTCAGGTAATGTGTGAGAGTCTCACCGTTGGTGAGGGCTGGCATGGTGTCTTACTTGTCTTGTCTTCACTTACACTTGGCTAGTGTGTACATGGAAGTGTCATGTGTACTGTTTTCCAGCTTTTAGAGAAATAAATCCGTGTTCTTGAGGCTCTGAGCAGTTTCACGGAATCATCACGTTGAAGCGTGTCGTGGTCACTGCCTTTCTGCTCTTCCGGCTGTGAATTCAGCTCGGATTCCATCCCTGGTTATTTATGTGGAATTTCCATCCTGGTTCGTCTTCCCACATCCATCAGAGACTATGAATTTGGAGTTGATTTTTGCATTTATTTCACAGATCGGCTCTAGTTTCTCTGTGCAGGTTGGGCCTAATACACGGGGGATTGTTAGTGTGAACAGTCAGCTTGTTTTTCGGTTGGCCATGACCTAAGAGAGGCCTTTGGAAATGGCTGCCGTCGCTGCACAGGTGGAAGTGGCAACACTGGTGAAGGCTGCAGGCTTCCCCTGTGTGTCTGGCAGCACACGGAAAACGGCCCCTGAGAGCTTGTTTCAGGACATCTACAGCACGTTAGTGTCCAGTGTCCACAGCAGTTGGAACTAGACTGACAAAATACTCCAGGGTGGAGAACTTCAGCTTTCTATCCAGTGCGTGGATGACTGTGATTTGTTACTTTACTCCACACTTCAGTCTTCTGTAAGGGACTGTGGTATTGAGTGGGTTTGTAATTAACTTATCAATTAGTGAATTGCAGATGAGTGTCCTAATGGATGCAGAGTTACTCTTTTCAAGCAAATACTTTTCTGGACGCGTTACTAATGTACAGGGTACACCCCCTTTGCAGAGAGACAAAGGAAAACCCCAGCTCAGCCCACATTTGAGTGATCACATTCCAGAGAGGGAGACATGGGAAGGGCAACCAACTCCGAAGTGTGCTGAGACAGGGCTGTGAGCTGTGTGAAGCGTGTCGTGGGCCGAACTCAGCTCTGCTGTGACCATGACCTGCCTGGCAACCCAGCCCCGTGTGTGGCGCATCTCTCCTGCTGGATAACTGTGCCAGATGTGACTGATTGACTGGACCCACGCCTTAGTCCATACCTAGTTTTCTTTGGATCTTTACAGGTTAAGACACTATTCCACAGGTGGCCTCTTCATACTTTTCGGTTTTTTTTTTTTTTTAATTTAAGAAACAGTGGACTTTTTTTTTTAAAGATTTATTTATTTGAAAGGCGGAGTTAGGCAGACAGAGAATAGTGAAGTCTTCCATCTGCTGGTTTGCTTCCCAAATGGCTGCAATGGCTGGAGCTGAGCTGATCCGAAGCCAGGAGCCAGGAGCTTCTTCCAGGTCTCCCACGCAGGTGCAGGGGCCCAAGGACTTGGGCCATCTTCTGCTGCTTTCCTAGGCCATAGCAGAGAGCTGGATTGGAAGTAGAGCAGCCAGGAGTCAAACTGGAATGACCATATGTGATGCCGGCACTGCAGGCAGCGGCTTTACCAGCTGCACCACAGCACCAGCCCGGAAACAGAGATCTGCTCTGGGTTCATTCCCAGATGACAACAGCCAGGACTGGGTCAGGCGGACACTAAGCGCCCAGAACCCATCCAAGAACTCAAATACTTGAACCATCATCTGCTACCATCCCGGGGTGTGCATTACCAGGAAGCTGGATCAGAAGTGGAGTAACCAGGACTGGAACTAGGCTCTTGTATATGGGCTGTGGGAGTCCCACGCTGCTACTTAAGCTGCTACGCTAAATGTCCCGCCCCCTGCCAGCAGGTGGCCTCTTTGCGCTGTGGTGGTTCCGTGGGTCTCAAATTCTTCTCTTGTGTTCACTGTAGGTTTTAAAATGAACATTGAAATGACATGGAAATAATGCCCCTTTGAGTGCATCCCATCCACAGGCCCTTCCCTCACCTCACCCTGCCCTTTTCCCACCTTTGCACTCTGGTGACACCTGTCCTGATCCATTTCATGTTGTGTCAGGGTGATGGCCAGGTGCTGAGGACTGTGGGTAAGGCCTGGTGCTTCGGCCTGGTCTGAAGACTCTGGGGAGTCGGGCCCCACTTCCCAGCTCTACAGTCCCAGCTCCAGCCAGGCCGACCCAGTCCTGGGTTTGCCGCTTCATTTTCCGACAGGGGCGTTTCCTCTTCCCCTCCTGTCTCCAGATCCATCCAGAGTCCATTACTAGAAGAAGCCTTCCCAGAGTCCAGGCTGTATGTGACGATCCTGCTGCACTGAGCTCCTCTGGTACACAAGGTCTGTGTCTCACACGTGGCACAGTGACTGCCAGCATTGTTGCCTCACCTGCGTGGCAGCAGTAGGGAGGTAGGAAGTGAGTCTTCATAGTTGCGTAGCACCTCTTTAACTGTGGAGGTTCTTTCCTGGCTTGGAGGTAACGGAGGCATAGTGCTGGGATTGTCACGTGCCAGGGGACATGAGAGTCTGGAGCCCAGGAGTCCGGGTGGGGCCTGAGAATTCACATATCTCACAAGCCCAGTGCTGCTGATGCTGCTGGTTCTGAGCCCACACTTTGAGCACCCTTGAGCAGAAGTTTAAAGGACTCTCAGCTTCATTGCTGACCAGGAGGTTTGACTTCTCAGGGACTCTGTGTCCTCATGGTACACTGAGAAACCTCGTAGTGTCCACCTGATGGAGTGGCAGTGTTGCCTGTGAGAGAACACTGTAGACAGCAGCTGTCACTCTAACCGTCTTTGCCTGTCTGGCAGCCAGCTGACAGGGATGGGAACAGCTGTGCTGCACCTAGTGCTGCCTCGGCTACTTTTGTTACCTGTGGACTCTGGGGCGTGTTGACTGTGTCAGCCCCAGTTTCTTGATGCATGCATACAGTGTAGACGGGAGTGTCCATCTGTCTCCCTCTTGGTGGCTGTGAGACTCAAATGGAGCAAAGCTGAGAGGTGTTCCGTGCATATCAGGAGCAGCCTGTCTGTATGATGGCCACACACTGCTAAGCTTGTGTCTCTGAGACCACTGTGTACCCTGTGGCGTGATCAGAGGGTTACACCTCCGAGGAGAGGGCAGCCCGTGGATGAGCTGTCTGCCCTGCACCAAAGGCCCCGCTGCCTCCCTCAGCTGTCTCCTGAGCTGTCCTTTGCATGAGGAATCTGATTTTAGCAGCATTGTGCCTGTCTTTCCTCCTGGAGGGCGGCCTTTGTCCTGTTGAACCTGGGGCCAAACTGGAAGTTGCCAGGCTAGTCAAAAGTAAGCTGAGGGGCCGGCGCTGTGGCGTAGTAGGCTAAGCCTCCACCTGTGGTGCTGGCATCCCACATGGGCACCAGTTCTAGTCCTCGGCTGCTCCTCTTCCAATCCAGCTCTCTGCTATGGCCTGAGAGAGCAGTGGCGTATGGCCTGAGTGCTTGGGCCCCTGCACCCACACGGGAGACCTGGAAGAAGCTCCTGGGTTCTGGCTTCCAATCAGCCCAGCTCTAGCTGGTGCGGCTATTTGGGGAGTGAACCAGTGGATGGAAGACCTTTTTCTCTGTTTCTCGCTCTGTCTCTAACTCTGCTTCTCAATAAAAAATAAAATGAAAATAAAAGGTAAGTTGATAAGCAAGCTAATGTAATATCCGGAGTTTCATGTACAATGTTAAGTCTGCAGGTTTACAGATAACTTAAATTATAAGCATCTCACTGGTAGTCTTTTTTTTTTTTAAGATTTATTTATTTGAAAGAGTGAAAGGGAGATCATCCATCCACTGGTTTAGTTCTCAAATTGCTGCAACAGCCAGGGCTAGCCTGGAATGCCATCCTGCTTTCCCAAGTGGTTGGCAGGGACCCAACTACTAAGGCTAATACCACGCCTCCCAGGATTATTAGCAGGAAGCTCAACTGGAAGCATGGAGTAGCTGGGACTCAACCAGGAACTCCTGTGGGATGCAGGTTTCCCAAGCAACAGCTTAACCCAGTGCACCACAATGTCTGCCCCTCACTTATCTTTCCACATAAAAAGAAACACCTTTGTTGCCCTTCATTTTAAAGAATTCATGCCGCAGATTGCAGCCCCAGTTTCCTCACTATAAAATAGATGTAGTTAAACTTCTCTTTCTTGTGGGGCCATGGTCACGTACACGTGATCACCATCTGTGAAGAGTTTTGAAGCCGCCCATGCTCCTTGTTCTGACGTAGAATAAAAAGCAGCACGTGAGGATGTTCTGCTTCACTCGCGCATTTGCATAGTAATTGTGATCTCTTCGTTGGCCTGGCTGCCCTGACAGTGGACATTTCCTGTCCATTTTACGTAACTGTTAGCCAGTTCTTTGTGGTCACTGGGACAAAGATTCTCTACAGACCCCTGAAGCAAAGCAGAGAGCTGTTCTGCTCCCGCTGCAACGTGGAAATGGGCTTCCTTTTCATCCCCAGCACCTCTGCGTGTGTTGTCGAGATAGTCAGTGTTTTGGATGATTTTTGCCTGGATTTTTACCCAAGTGTCCTCCTGCTCCCTAGTTCCTTTCAGGCTTAGGTCACAATAGGTGTTGGTTTGGCCTCGCTCTCGTCTTTTGTAGACATCTGCCCACATCACAAAGCCCCCATGTTTGGCACAGCCCGTGGTGATTGGCACTGCCTCCCCGGGAAGAGTCCAGTCCTGGAACAGTGGGGGTTGCAGGTGCATTGGCACGTGGTATGGTGTGTGCAGGCCTGGCCTACCCAGTGCCTGGCGATGCTCAGCAACACCGTCCGGTCCCTGAAATATCTCGGCCTCCTGGGCTTGTCACTCCAATTAAAACTTAAACATGAAAGCAGCTCGGGCTGCTTCTCCCTTTGTGCTGAATTTGCGCGTGGACTGTGCCAGAAGCGTGTCATGGAAACTGGGAAGGGGGTGGGGCGCCTTTCAGGGAGCCGTGCTCATGTCAGGGATCCATTTCTTCAAGCTTTGCATTTTACTGGTTGCTGCTGCTAAGTGCACCTGAGAGGCAGGTCTCTGTTTGCCAACAGAAAGTCACCTTTGGGATGGTGGGGAAAGTCATTTTCCACATGTTCACAGATACGGCCCTGTTACCAAGCCTCACGCTGTGACTTATCTCTGGCAAGGACTTACAAAATAGTCTCTCTGGCTGATTGTCAAAAATTACATCATATCGGAGTAAACTGCTTTTAAATCAGACATCCATTATTCATGTATATTAACTGCTTTTTTATTTTTTTATTGGCTGTTTTGTATATGATTTACTCTTTTCTCACTAGCTCCCCCTCCCTCCCCAATTGTCTATCTCTCATCTCTCTCTTTTTTTTTTTTAACGTTAGCTCATCTGTGAATTTACAGAGGCCGTTCCCTTAGCTTTGTGTGTGACCATGCATGTGCAGCCCCAGCAGTTTTTGGTAGTGAAATTTCACAGTTTGGTGGGTCATAGTTACGTAGGTCAAAATAGCAGCGTGGTTACTAAAGCAAGTAAATTCTACCCCAAAGGTTTATAGGCCTTTTTGTCTCGCATCTTTTATTTTTGTTATTAAAAAAAAATAAAGCATGACTAATGTACTTCAAGACTTGAACTAAATGAAGCGGTGCCTGGCACGCAGGCGCTAGCTGATAGGCTGCTGGTGGTGGGCAGCAGACTGTTTTTCCGTGTGGACGAGGCCTGTCCTTACTGTGTGTCCAGAGTAGCATCCACCCTCAGTGGACGGGAGGCCTCTCTTTGCACTCCTCTGATGTGCATACACTGTGCAGGTATACGAGAAGCAGCTCTTCACCTGAGCTGTCACCTGGGCAGGTCCCGTGTGTCCGGCAGCCTTGCTGCCATGGCACACTGTCCTCGGAACAGTCAGGACTCGACACGGTTCATTCTGCTGTGTGACACCCCCCCCCCCCAGTCAGCCTCGCTGTTGTGTGCAGTGTGTGCGTGCGTGATTCCCTCATCATCACTCTGCCAGTGTCTTGGGTCTTCCTTCGGGAATGACTTCTGTCTCCCGGAAGTAGCTTCTTTAGGCGTCCTTTAGGGAAGATCTTTGTTGCTCCCCAAGAACCGCTTCCCTTCACCCTCATTCCTGAAAGGAGGTTTTGCCTTTTGTAGTTTGAGGTCCATAGGTCTTTCTCTCAGCCTTTGAAGCCGTGGTTGTTTCTTTTCTTTTTTTTTTTTTTTTCTTTTTGACAGGCAGAGTGGACAGTGAGAGAGACAGAGAGAAAAGTCTTCCTTTTTGCCATTGGTTCACCCTCCAATGGCCGCTGCAGCCGGCGCACCACGCTGATCTGAAGGCAGGAGCCAGGTGCTTCTCCTGGTCTCCCATGAGGGTGCAGGGCCCAAGCACTTGGGCCATCGTCCACTGCCCTCCTGGGCCACAGCAGAGAGCTGGCCTGGAAGAGGAGCAACCGGGACAGAGTCTGGCACCCCGACCGGGACTAGAACCCGGTGTGCCGGCGCTGCAGGCGGAGGATTAGCCTAGTGAGCCGTGGTGCCCGCCCCGTGGTGGGTTTTGATGTCTGGGGATGCTAATGAGAAGCAGGCTGTCAGTCTAACAATTGTTCCCTTTCAGGATTTTTTCTCTTGTCTGCTTTTAAGATCATCTCCTTGCCTTTAGTTGTCTGTGCCATTACTCTAGTGTCTCTATGTGTGGATTCATTTTTATTTATCATTTTGGGGTTTCTTATGCTTCCTTCCTTTCAGTTGTAGACAATTCTTAGTCATTATCTAGTTGAAAATCTGTCCGGGCCGGCGCTGTGGCCGCAGCGGGTTAATGCCCTGGCCTGAAGCGCCAGCATCCCATGTAGGCACGGGTTCTAGTCCTGGCTGCTCCTCTTCCAATCCAGCTCTCTGCCATGGCCTGGGTAAGCAGTAGAAGATGGCCCAAATCCTTGGGTCCCTGCATCCACGTGAGAGCCCCAGAAGAAGCTCCTGGCTCCTGGCTTCGGCTCATCTCAGCTCCAGCCATTGTGGCCAACTGGGGAGTGAACCAGTGAATGGAAGACCTCTCTCTCTCTCTCTCTCTCTCTCTCTCTCTCTCTGTCTGTCTCTACCTCTCTCTGTAACTCTGTCTTTCAAATAAATAAAATAAATCTTAAAAAAAAAAGAAAGAAAATCTGTCTTTGCTCCGTCTGGAACTCAAGCTAGGTATGCGTTAGAGCCTGTGTGCTCTCCCTTCTGTGCCGCTCACCCCGTGTCCCATTTTCCTCCTCTCTGCTGTGTTCTGCGTGACTCCTCAGGTCAGCCTTCCAGGTCACAAGGTCTCTCTTGAGCTCTTCTGATTTCTCATTTACATGTCTGTTGACTTTTGAATGTTTAGAAATTTTTGTTTTCAAATTTGCTTGATGAGTTTTAGTACTTCTCACTGTCTCCTCCTTTACTCTGTAGACATTTTCAGCGTGCAGCTTCTACATTATTTATCTGGTAGATTTCCAGGCATATCAGATGTTTAATTCAGCTTATTTTTCTGTCTCTTGCTTATGATAAATTTCTTTTATTGTGAGTGAATATTTTGCTGGTTTTTTTTTTTTTTTTTTTTAAGATTTATTGATTTGAAAGGCAGAGCTACAGATAGAGAAGGAGAGGAAGAGACAGTTCTTCCATCGGTTCGTTCAGTCCCCATATGGCTACATTGGCTGGAGCTGTCCCAATCTGAATCCAGGAGCCTGGAGCTTCCTCTGGGTGTTCCATGTGGGTGCAGGGGTCCAAGCACTTGGGCCATCCTCCTGCTTTCCCAGGTGCATCAGCAGGGAGCTGGATTGGAAGTGGAACAGCAGGAGCTTGAACCGGTGCCCAAATGGGATGCTTTACATGCTATACCACGACGCCGGCCCTGGTCTTGGTTTTTAGAAGTCCCATCAGGAGCCTGGGTGGAACAGTCTGCCTCCTTAGAAGATCCTGCCAGGCATGGATACGCGCTACCAACCGGAAGCTAGGTGGGCTCTCGTGGCCCTGTAGGTGGTGTAAATCCAATCCTGAAGTTGTCAGCGGGCAGGTTTGGGATCATAGCTGCTGTTCCTCACCCTGAATCGGTCCCAAGCAGGCAAGTTTCCCAGGGTAGCCCTGGTGAGGGGGTGCGGGGTGGGGGGGACACATCGTTTGCCCTAACTTAGTTTCCACAGAGAGTTTATAGCTCCACCTGGGCCCAACTTCATGCAGACGTCTTAATTTTGTTGTTCCACTTGGAGCCACTGTCCTGTCTCCCAGTTGTCTTGGCTCCTAACATTGGCAGGTGTCCCCAGACATCCCTGGCTCGAACACTGTCTTCCCTTTAAGGTCTCAAAAATCAATGGTCCTGTGCATTTCCCTGATTCTGTGGCAGTTGAGCAGAATGTGTGCAGGACTGTTTGATCGTAGACTGAATTTTATGCAGCGTTTTCAGTGTTCATAAGTAGAAGGGTTTTGCAGATATTTAGTCCACCGTGGAGTCAGTGATGGGATCATAGGACAAGAAGCAGTTTGTTTGTTCTGAAATTTCAATATCATGAAGAGATCATTGTGTCTTGAATAGAATGAAGCAGTTCCTTTGGACAAGCCGACAGCACAATCCCAATCTAGGAGTGGAGAATATTGTGAAGCAGTAAAATGTATGAGTATTTGCTGGGCTCTAGGCTAGGCTAAGCTCTGGGTTTGCGTGGCATCATGTACCAGTCAGTTAGTTAGAGAAGGACAGCACGGGCTGGGCCTTGAGTGCTGGGATTTGGCCCCGGGGAACTTAGAGCCCAAGTCTCAGAGTGTGTTTTATGTGCAGTGCAGTGCTTGGCAATGGTGCTGCCCCAGAGCCTCACCCAACCTGGGGGGCAGTTTCCTTAGCCACCCTCCTGCTCCCCAGTGTCCAAGAACCATAGGTCTGGGAAAGAGCAGGAGGAAGACAATGCATGGTTCACAGTGTCCCTGTGCACAACAAAGTGCATAGACGGTGAATCCCTTCACTGACATAAAAGAATGGGCTCTGCCGTGGGGAAGGGGACACACAATATGCTCGAGTGACTGGAAGAGAAGAGAGCACAGGCCAGGTGGCTTTCACCTCTCAAAATCAGCTTCCGGGGCCAGCACTGAAGCATAGTGGGTAGAGACGCCGCCTGCAGCGCTGGTATCCCATATGTGCGCCAGTTCGAGTCCCAGCTGCTCCACTTCCGATTCAGCTCTCTGCTATGGCCTGGGAAAGCAGTAGAGGATGGCCCAAGTCCTTGGGCCCCTGCACCCATGTGGGAGACCTGGAGGAGGCTCCTGGCTCCCGGCTTCGGATGGGCACAGCTCTGGATGTTTGCAGTCATCTGGGGAGTGAACCAGAGATGGAAGACCCCTCCCTCCCTCCCTCCCTCCCTCCCTCCCTCCCTCTCTCTCTCTCTCTCTCTCTCTCTCTCTCTGCCTCTGCCTCTGCCTCTGCCTCTGCCTCTCTGTAACTCTGCCTTCCAAATAAATAAACAAATAAATAAATCTTTTTTATTTAAAAAAGACTCTTATAAATAAAAAAAGATTCAGCTTCTCCACATTTGTACCTCCAGGAGACACGTTCAGGCACACTTGTGCTTTGATAGAAATTGGAAACCTATATGTGGTGTCTTCAAGAAATTCATGGAAAGTTCACATTATGAGAAAACTGTTTAGTTTCAAAAAGTTTTTGTACCAAGATAAACTGATCTTTCGTGCTCATTTTATGAGACAGAAACAGAGATAGAGCTCATCCAATGGCTCACTCCCCCAATGCCCACAATGGCCAGGGCTGGGCTGTCAAAGCGTGGAGCCTGGAATGCAACTCAGCTCTCCCCTGAGCCAGCACCTGTTGCCTCCCAGGGTGCACATCTTCAGGAAGCTGGAGTCAGGAGGTGGATCTGAGAATCAGCCCGAGGTCCCCCCATGGGGGTGTGAGCATCTTGAGCACTAGGCCAGACACCCCCCTCGAAGCCTGTCTTTTAATTCCGTTTTCTCATGAACTCTCTGAAGTTCCTTCATCTGCGGTAGCGAGGAAGGTGCATTACTGAATGTGGGAAGAGCAAGCAGGTCGTCTTTGTCTAAGAATTTCAGCGCAGGCTCACTTCTGCGGCTGGGATCTGTTACTCGGCTCCAGTCCCGGACAGCAGCTCCTAACCTTATCCTACCTTTGTCACTTCACTTTTCAAAATGTGGGCAGACAAATATTCTTTAATTCACAGAGCTTTTCAAATGCTAGCGTCTCATAAGGGAGGTCGGTGAGCATTCCTGACAACTTGGGAAGGCAGAGCTGGGCTTCTGAGGAGGTGACCCAGACACTTGGTGGTGGCAGCTGTTGGCTTAATGCTTTGGACACTTTAGTAGGAAGAAGACGTACTGCTTTGATAACTTAAAGCAAGCACAGAATGGAGTTCCCTCCTGGTTCATCAGAACATGACCGAGAGTTCAGAGCCACACAGCCCTGTCAGTGTCTCCGTAGTGCGTTCTGTGAGGACGTGGTTCCAGGTCACCATGAGGGCTCTGTCAGTCCTGGGTTTAGGAAGAGTTTGCACCGCTGAACCCCCTTCTTCCTGGGTGAAGGAGGAGTGGCTCGCCCTGCGCCCACCCTGCCGTAGGACAATGGGCCTCTGCCTGCTCGTGCCAGTGGTTTTCTGGAAAGCCAGGCGCACACATCTTAATGGCCCAGGTCACACCTGCCCCGGGGCAGTTGCTGATGCTTCCCAGATGTTGGGCTTGTGGCCACTGCCTCCCTCCTGACTCTTTGCTGCTGCCCCTGCTGCTTAAGACACCAGCTGCTGGGACACGGCCTGAGATGGGCTGCTGGGTCTCCTCAGAGAGGCAGGACAGCTGGCGGCCAGGCACCAGCTGGAGGGGAGGCGGACTCTGGGCTGGCAGCAGGCTGCGGCTTCGGTGTCATTCCACAGTCCCCGTTCATTCCAGCGCCCGGTGCAGGAAGGTGATGAATACGTGTTTGTTGACTGGCTGCTGAATGAATTACAGCATTATTTATTCCTTCTAAAACATGAGAAAGAACCCAAATATCTGTCAATATGGACTGATGTATCCAGAGACATCCCAGGCAGCCCTGACAAAGAGCAAGATGTGTGTTGGTACTGACAGATGGGAAAACAGGTTATAAAACAACCTTGTTCGTCAAAAAATAAATGAAAGTATGCACACACAGAGGACAGACACAGGCCCTCCCAGGTATTCGGCACACATACCCACCTGTCAGAATTGGTTGTAAGAGAGGGATGGATGTCACAGAGGACCACCACTTTCCATGTTGTGTAATTCTGTGATGTTAGAATTTTTCACAAACTACATTATATTTGAAACCAACAAAAACAAAAGAATCTTAAACAGATTTCAAAGAAATCAGAATGTTGACCAAATTGAAAGTTTAGATTCTAAGACTAGCCTCTATGGATCATTGTAAGAACTCCTAGGAAAGGGAAGAACTTTGTGCTCTTGTGTGTTCTTCTACCTGGTACCTTCTAGGTCTCCTGGCAGCCAAAAAGAAAGGGAAAGGGTTGGTGACAGCGACCACACACCACACTTCTTCCGTTCCCCTTTCCACAACACAGATCTGTCTGCACGTGGTTTAGCTGTTTTGGAAAATTCTTCAAGAAACATCTAATGCCTGTGAAAATGTGCTTTGTAATCAGTGTGTAAGCTTTTCCTTAATACACACCTGGCTTCTAAGAAAAGAAATCCCTAACCACAGCCACCCATGCCGTTCGTGGTCAGTCATGCAGGCCGTCCTCTAAGGTGTTGGCTCTGGGCACCTCTTTCCTTCCTTGCAGCATCCCAGTTCACTCTGAGAGTGAGTCAAGTAGCTGTAGGCTGAGACTCACCCAACCAGGGCAATAAAGAGAAAAATTAGTCTAATGCATGGTCTTAACAAGAGGAGAGTGTGAGCATGAATAATTAATCTCGCTAGTCTGTGGCAATCAGATAAAATGAAGTCCCATTTGCTCAACCTTATTAAAAGAGAGAGAGAGCGCAGGCGGGCGGGAGGAGCAGTAAAGGTCGTTAAGGGACTTGAACCAGGGAAAGAGCCGCCTTGGAGATGGGAATGTGTTTTCTAGTCTCTGTGGTCTTTAACTAAACCGAATGCGAGAGGTGATCTTCAGATGGCTCCGGCTTGGTGAATTATTAACCATTTCAGAAGACTCAGGACAAGGAACTTTAAAGTCTTTCTGATGAATCTGCAGAAAGTCTTTCCAGCCAGGGATTCCATCCCTAAGTCCCTCAGAAGGGACGCAGACGTGTGCACTGCTTGAGGGTCAGGGTGCGGTGTTCATGGTCACCGTGGACGTGCTGCTGCTGTGAGGCCTGCTCTCCTGAAATCGAAACGCTCAGCACTGAGTGATGATGAGCAGGTGCAGCATATGACTGGTACAGTAGATCAGGAGGCTGCTGTTAATTTTTTCTACTTCCAGGACCCAATTTTATGTAATTTTTATGTTACATACTCAAAATAGATATTATTTCTAAATTATACTTGGAATAATTTATTCTTTGATATTTTAGAATTGTTGAAGTTTTCTGAGTTAGAATCTCATTTTCAGCTACATCTGTTCTTTCTAATCTTTCTGGCTTAAGACATTTTAAATTTTGAAATTGCTCTTTCGGATGCTATCAGCAATAGTTAGTTAATAGTCTGGTATGTTTTTGCCATCCTTGTTTGAAATATGCGTTAGCAGTGAGGTTGGTAGCTTTCAAGGCAGAGACTGCTGAATTTATTGTTAACTTTCAATACCAAAATAAAAAGCCACATGCTGGTAAGTGGTAACTCTGCGTGCTAACGAGAGAGAAAGCCAGTCGCCTCCATGTGTGTTGAAAGGGGATTTCTCTCTCTCTCTCTTTTTTTTTTTTTTTTTTTTTTGACAGGCAGAGTGGACAGTGAGAGAGAAAGAGACAGACAAATGTCTGCCTTTGCCGTTGGTTCACCCTCCAGTGGCCGCTGCGGCCGGCGCGCTGCGGCCATTGCACCGCACTGATCCGAAGGCAGGAGCCAGGTGCTTCTCCTGGTCTCCCATTGGGTGCAGGGCCCAAGCACTTGGGCCATCCTCCACTGCCTTCCCAGGCCACAGCAGAGAGCTGGCCTGGAAGAGGAGCAACCAGGACAGATTCCGGCGCCCCGACTGGGACTAGAACCCGGTGTGCCGGCACTGCAGGCAGAGGATTAGCCTAGTGAGCCATGGCGCCGGCCAGGGGATTTCTCTAACACAGGCACATTCACACTTCTGAGTGCAGTGATTAAGATGAGCACTTTAACCACATGATCAACAGGATAGATTTGTGTGTGGGTGGGTGGGTGGGTGGGTGTGAACAAGGAGGCTTTGGCAGTGTGAATTCTGGGACAAGGACTGTATCCTGAGCACCTACAACAGTGATCCACAGCAGGCAGTTAATGCTAACTGAATGAAATTGAAGCGAATGAGATTTTTTATTTTAGTTAAGACCTAAGGAGTCTTTCTGAAGATCATCCTAATCATCCTTGTAGTCGCTCCTTTAGCTGGAGAAAAGGAATGGGAGTGTTCTCGAGCGCAAGGGTTCCTTCTTGTTGCCTTTTACACCGTGTGGAGCAGAGCACATGGAGAGGGACTGAAGGGAGAAGTGTTTGGGAAGGACTCCTCTGAGGGTTAACTCTACAAACTCCGTCTCCCTGGATCCTTGTACCTTCTGTGGTCTAAGTACAGGAAGATAGATCATGCCACGTGGCCTGCAAGCCGCCCGATTCCTTGTTGGCTCTTCCGTTAAGTCCAGATCAGAAGCAGGCAATGAATGACCTGTAGGATTCCTAAGTTCCCCATCCAGCGTGTTCCTTCAGATCCTGTGAGTTTCTTTGCACCTTGGCCTGAGGAACTCTGAATTTTCTCTGCTTTTTCTCCATTTCCTTTTGTCATTCTAGTTGTCACACACCCATGCCATTAAGAACTAGCTGCAGGCAGGATGTTGCGTTTGATGGGGCTCGGCCCCAGGGCGGTGGTGAGAAGGGAGTGTGTGGATTGTGCACCCACGTGTTTCTCTCCCGCTGCTAGATCCTGGTGTACAGCCTGGAAGCAGAACGCTGCCTCTCGAAGCTGGGAAATGCCCTCGGCGACTTCACGTGCGTCAACCTCCGGGACAGCCCTCCCAGCCTCATGGTCAGCGGCAACATGGACAGGAGGTAGGTCTGAGTCGGAAAGACAATGCTTGTTTAATTGTCCACTGCTCATGTTCCTGGTTCTCGCTGTCCAGCTCTGCCTTCCTGAGGCCAGCCCTGACCCCATCGACACTCTGGACTTGGAGAAGAGTGTCTCACGTTAGGAATCGTTGGATGTGGCGCCTCCCTGCTTCGTTTGCGAAGCCCCCTGGGAAGGGCTTCTTGGGAGCCAATCGGTGGTCACAGTTGGTGGAAGGCCCAGGGAGGCCACTTGGAATATCTCTGTCCCCCTGCTGCAAAATCGGCTTGGCGTTTAAAAGCTCACTTTCTAATATTGAAAACAATAACCTAAGGGATGAATCATGTTCCGCAAAATAGGCCTGCCTGCCAAATGATGTCAGGAGTGTGTTTCAGAACACCATGGCGTCCCTCTGGAGTGGGGGAAGAGCGGCTCCGTGCGAGCAGATTCCAGTTTCTATTTAGCTGATTAGCAGGCTTCTCTTGAACGCCCTGGCTCAGGGAGTTGGATTTTCCCTGTGCAGAATCTGGTGCCAGCCACGGACGCTCCAGGACCCATCAGCACGAAAGGATTAAGTGTTTGAAAAGACCCGCAGTTTCCAAATTTTAGGTTTCTCCTCCTCACCACCCCCTCTCCGCCTTGCCTTTTCCTTTTCTTTTGGCTTTTTTTTTTTCTTTTTCCTGGCAGTTATCTGCTGTGTCTGATCCAGTGCCCTGAAGAGAGGTAGTGTGGCTGGAGGCCAGGGTCTGCCGGCGCCCGCTCCCCTGGGCCCGGCCCCGGGCTGCAGGTGGTGGCTGCTCGGTGGTGGGTATCACATCATGAGGCGGGAACTCCTCTGTGCCAAATCCCAGAGCGTGGTCCTGCCAGCGCAGCAGCTTGCAAAAACAATTATTTTATCAAATAATATTTTCAACTCCTGACCTTTACCCCTCTATCTACCCACCCCCCACTTAGTACGGCAAGATAATAAGAGCACGCTTTGGTGGGGGGAAAGAAAGCCCTAGGATGATTGAGCCACTGCTGCCTGCAGACTGTGTGTGTGTGTCCAGGCAGTTTCTCTCTTAAAATAGTGACACCTGATCCATGCCCCGCTCCGCGTGTCTCAGTAGGGGGCTCAGTGTGTGGGTTTCAGTTTGCAGACGGCCTAGTGGGCTGCCGGCTCATCTGACAGGATCTCTACATGCGGAGTCCACTGCGGAGTGTCTTGTTTTCCTGGAGAGCAAATGTAGAGGCCTCTCGGGACAGCCAAATGGAAAAGTTGGGGATTGCAGGTTGTGCCTCAGGGTTTGTTTGCAGCGTAAGCACTTAGGTGTTCAACCACAGGTAGGCTCGTGGGAACCAAAGCTGTGTTCTAGAGAAGACCCCCTGCCTCTCTCTGCGTGCTGCATCACACAGCCCTGTCGGCTCCAGACACAGAAGCACATGTCACGGCCACTGTCGGCTCCTGGCCATGCTGTCAGGAGAGCTGTATACAGGATCTTCAAAAAGGCCGTAGACTGCAATTAAAAGATGTTTACGTTGGTGCAAAATGTTTCTGAAATCCATGTATACAAGGAGTCTTCAACAGGTCATGGGAAATACATTTTATGAAAAAAGATGGATTTCAAAAAACAGCACCAAAATAAACTTATTTTATATAACTCCATTTTTCTGTGACCTTTTTGGTATACACTTGTGCCCTCAGCAAAGCTGACTTCTCCCTCTGGAGCAGCCACTGCCGGAGGAGCCGAAGGCCCTGTGTACAAGGCCTCTGCGGGCCGTGCGGACTCCCCGTGTGGCCAGGAAGCCAGCCATGCAGTTCCTGTAAACCCTCTATCTCTAGATGAAGAGGGGACCAGTGACAATGCTGGGGGTGGCATTTACTCAGAGCTGGCCCTGGCGCCACACATGAGCTCTGTGACCACTGCAGGCTGGACGGCCAGCCCGAGAGGGTAAGAACACGCCCCTGAGGCAGCAGGCTACGTCTGCTGTTGTTGTTTTTTCTTTTTTTTAATCAAAATTACACATCTGGAAAAACGAAGGAGTGAAGAATCTAGACTTCTACATGTGGAGAAGTCTTGTCTTTTTTCCCCCAAAGGCTTAATAGCTGTGAGTGCAGTCTCCTTAGAGATGCACACCAGGCCTGTACAGCTCAGATTTTATTTCATGAATGGGAGTGAGGGGTCAAGTCCTGTGAGGAGAACTGTGTCCTTGGCTGTCACTTAGTGACTGATGCAATTTTTAAAAAACTCTGGAACCTCCCTAGTTTATTTAAAAAACTTAATTTCCACTGCATTCTCTTGGTACTTTATAAATAACTTGAGAATGAAATGGACTCTGAAGATACATAAAACTATCCAGCTAAGATAGAAATAAAGTAACTTTTCATGAAGGTAGGAAAATCAGTTTGAGTAGTTTGCAGACATGGGTGGAATTTTGTGAGGAGTTTTATTGGGAGGGGATGGACAGACTTAAATTAAAAATGAAGAAATACCTAGCCTGTTACTCTTTCCAGAAAAAAGGCAGCGTAAAAGTGATGAAGAAAAAGGGAATGGCTGGGACGGAAACTGAGCATTGTCAGCTGTGTCTGTCCCTGCTGGGAAGGAGGCTCTCCAGGGAGGGGCGCCGGGCAGTTTGTCCATGTGGCTCCTGGGCTTTGTCCCTTATTGCCAAGTCTTCTGAGTGCTGTCAGAGGACAGAAGCACAGCAGGTGTCGGGGCTGGGGGGAGCCTCTGCTCTGTCCAGTGCTGTGTTTGCACCGATTAAGACACGGTTGTTTTGTGAACGTTGTCACATCTTTGAAATCAGGACATGCCTGTTATAATGCCATCATAAAATTGCCAGCATTTTAAATGATACATAAAATGCTGGTCCTTACAATCAATGGTGTTTTCAATTAAACAGAAGTATGTGTTTGTTCACTGAAGTCAAACGTTGAGTTAGCAACTTAGGAATTAAGATGTTTGTAAGGAACTTGAACTTGAATGAGTTACCAAGAAAAAGTCTGCAGGGAAATCACTGTTTTTGTTTTGTTAAAACTGGAATTGATTGAATTTAGAATCTGCAGATTCACACCTTCCACCACACCTGGGGAACTCTGGCCACGTCTCCTTGCTGTGCATTCCCGGCACACTCTGGTCTCCTGGGGCCTCCCTGTTGGCAGCGTCAGGCCTTTCGATACTGGCCATGAGGTCACTGTGTCCCGACCATTCTTCCTGTTCTTCAGAACGCACGCTTCCCGCTGGTCGCACTTCAGCCTCACGACTGTCCCCTCCGCCGTCTCCATCCTGGCTACTGAACCCGTCCAGTGAGGTTTTTCTTTCAGGTTTTATATTTTTGGGTTCAACATTTCCATTCAGTCGTTCTGTTTTGTTTCTTGTAGCTTTTGGTTTCTCTGCTCAGGATGTCACTCTTCCGGCTCGGTTTATCTTTACCTTGTGGAATGTAGTTACAGTAGATACTTTAAAGCCCTGGAGGATTCCCAAAATCTGGGCTACTTTAGGGTTGGATCACATTTCCTGTTTTGTTTTTGGTTGTCAAGTAATGTTCTGTCGTGTCCTGGACACTGAAATGTGACGATGTGTTGACTTCAGACCCTGTTTTTATGGTCTTCCAAAGTTTGAAAGTTGATTTTTTTTTTTTTTTTTTTTAATTTTTACACAGATGTCGCCCTGGTTAGGTTCAGATGTCAAATTCTGCCTTGCCTTGGGTGATGACTCCCGTATCAGTTCTCTTTGCAGAGCCTTTCTGTGCTGTTTTTTTCTGTGTACATACGTATGCCACCCGGGGTAGTAGGAGACTGGGCACTGGTTACATCCGTGTTCTCAAGGCCTCTGCTGGGCCTCTTTGGCTGCATCCTGCACAGCTCAGGGAGAAGCCTGGGGTTCCTGCCCAGTGCTAGGGGTCTCCTCCTTCAGGTTTTTCCTTTCTTTCTCAACCGCTGTGCTTTCCAGCCTTCAGGAAGGGGATCTTCTCCCTGGCCCTTTGGTCAGGAAGGGGGGGTCCTGCTGTTGTTGTGACTTCCTGCACCACCACATGGTTCTGCTCTTGAAGCTCTTGCTCAGGGCCAGGCTGCAAGAGGGAAAGGGGGAAATGAGAAACCCCTCCCCTGTGCAGTACTTCCCTGGTTTGAGCCTCGTTCCTAATCCACCAGCTTGGGCTCGTCAGGTATATGGTTTTTGTCTCTTGTCCATAGGTTTTGGTGATGGTCAGAAGGAAGAGGCAGTAGTGGGCTTACTCTGTCCAGTCCACCGGTCCACTCCCCAAATGGCCGCAACAGCCAGAGCCAGGAGCTTTCTCCAGGTATCCATGCAGGTGGAGGGGCCCGAGCACCTGGCCCATCCTCTCCTGCCTTCCCAGGCCTTAACAGAGAGCAGGATCGGAAGAGGAGCAGCTGGGACTCAACTGGCGCCCATATGGGATGCCGGCACTGCAGGCGGCGGCCATACCTGCTATGCCACAGCGCCGGTCCCTCTTGCTTCTTTTAAATGATTGGAATGAAAGCCAGTCAGCAGCGCAGGGCTATGGTCAATGAAGTCCCTTCCTGTTCTGTGGTTCTCAGTCTTCTCATCTGTGACCTGCTTGCTGTCAACAATGAAATGGGGCTCAAGACTGGAGAAGCCCAGCCGTTTTCTGGTAGGAGCTGGTGCTGCAGGCAGATGCCATCTGTTCCTGGGGTGCTCACAAATCCCCCAGCTTCCCAGCTGCCTCCTGCCCCCCATGTGCTAAGTTGTATTTGTAAGAGCCTTATTGAGCTGGAATTCACTTACTGTATAGTCCATCCACTTAAGCTGAACAAGTCAGTGTTCTAAGTGTACACAGTTGTGCAGCCATCACCAGTCAATTTTAGAACATTTCCATCAGTGCAGAGAGAAAACCCACACCCACGAACAGTCACTCACCCTTTCCTCCAACCCCTCTGACACTAAGCAGCCACTAACCTACTTCCTCTATGCATTTGCCTGTCCTGAACAATCCATATAAACAAGACGACAGATGACTTTAAACAGTTTCAGGTGGGGCTGACGCTGTGGCGTAGTGGGTAAAGCCACCACCTGCAGTGCCAACATCCCATATGGATGCTGGTTCGAGTCGCAGCTGCTCCATCTCTGATCCAGCTCTCTGCTATGGCCTGGGAAAGCAGCAGAAGATGGCCCAAGTCTTTGGGAGACCCAGAGGAAGCTCCTGGCTACTGGCTTCAGATCGGCACAGCTCCGGCCAATGCAGTCAACTGGGGAGTGAACCTCAGATGGAAGACCTCTCTCTCTCTCTCTCTGCCTCTCTCTGCCTCTCTCTCTCTCTGCCTCTCCGCCTCTGTGTAACTCTGACTTTAAATAAATAAATATTTTTTAAAAAAGTTTCAGGGTAAACCTGTGTCATAGCATATACCAGTACTTCATTCCTTTTGATGACTAAGTAATACTCCATCGCATGGTAAAGACCACTGGTCAGTTATCCAGTCACTAGTTAATGGACATTTGAGTGGTTTCTACCTTTTGGCTATCATGGATAAGTTGTTATTGTTCATTCGTACATTTTGTGTAGATGTTAGGTTTTTAATTCTTTTGGGTATATATACTTGAGAGTAGAATTGCTGGCTTATGTGGTAAGTTCGTTAGGAATTACCAGTCTTCCTAAGTGGCTGCACAGTTTTTCAGTCCTCCCGGCATAATGTATGTATGAGTATTTCAGTTTCTGCACGTCCTCACCACCGCTTACTGTAGTCTCTGAGAGTAGTCATCCTAATGGGAAGTGGTACCTCATTGAGATTGTGCTTTGCATTCTTCGATAGCTCATGGTGTTTAGCCTCTTTTCCAGTGTCTGTTGCCCAACTGTTCATCTTCTGTGGAAGATGTCCAAATTCTCAGCCCATTTTTAATTGGGGTGTCTTCACTGTTGAGTTGTTAGTTTATATATTAGTTAATTTATTTTCCAGATACAAGTCTCTTATCAGATAAGATTTGCAAATATTTTCTCCCATTCTGTGGGTTCCTTTCCACTTTTTTTTTTAAGGATTCATTTATTTATTTTAAAGAGTTACAGAAAGAGAAGGGGAGAGACAGCAAAGAAGAGATGGAGAGAGAGAGCGCGCACGCGCGCACGCTTCCATCCGCTGATTCACCCCTCCCCCTTCAGATGGCCACATTGGCCAGAGCTAGTCCAGGCTGAAGCCAAGAGCTGCTTCTGGGTCTCCCATGTGGGTGGTAGGGGCCCAGGCATTTGGGCCATCCTCTGCTGCTTTTCCCAGGTCATTACCAGGGAGCTAGCTCAGAAGTGGAGCAGCTGGGACTTGAACTGGCACCGTATGGGATGCTGGATCGCAGGCAGCGGCTTAACCCACTGTGCCTCAGGCCAGCCCCTCTACTTTTTTTTTTTTTTTTTTCTTTATTTGAAAGGCAGAATTTATAAAGAGAGAAAAGGAGAGACAGATCTTCTGTCTGCTGATTCACTCCCCAGAATGGCCACAACAGTCAGAGTTGGGCTGTTCCAAAGCCAATAGCTTCTTCCAGGTCTCCCACATGTATGGTAGGAGCCCAAGGATTTGGGCCATCTTCCACTGCTTTCCCAGGCATATTCTGAGGGATCTGGATTGGAAGTGGAGCAGCTGAGACTCAAACCAGTGTCTATGTGAGATACCAGTGTCACAGGCGGCAGCTTCATCTGCTACACCATAGTACCATTGCCACCACAACCTCCCTTCCCCCTCCACTTTCTTAATATTCTTTGAAGTACAAAAATTTTAAATTTTGATGAAAGTTCAACTCACCTACTATGTTATTAGTGTACCTAAGAAGCCATTTTTAAAGATTGATTTGAGAGGCTGGCACTTTGGCATAGCAGGTAAAGCCGCCACCTGCAGTGTCAGCATCCCATATGGACACCGGTTCGAATTCCGGCTGCTCCACTTCCAATCCAGCTCTCTGCTATGGCCTGGGAAAAGCAGTAGAAGATGGCCCAAGTCCTTGGGCCCCTGTACCTGCGTGGGAGACCCAGAAGAAGCTTCTGGCTTCGGATCAGCGCAGCTCCAGCTGTTGCAGCCAACTGGGGAGTGAACTGGCAGATGGAAAACCTCTCTCTCTCTCTGCCTCTCCTTCTCTCCCTGTGTAACTCTGACTTTCAAATGAATAAGTAAATCTTTAAACCTAAAAAAAAAAAAAGACTAATTTGAGAGGCAGAGTTACTTTTTAAAGATTTCTTTCTTTATTCGAGAGGCAGAATTAGAGACCGAAAAAGGGGTCTTTCATCTATTGGTTCACTCCCCAAATGCCTGCAATGACTGGAGCCGGGACAATCTGAAGCCAGGAGCCAGAAGCATCTTCCACTCTCCCATGCAGGGACCCAAGCTCTTGGGCCATCTTCTATTGCTTTCCCAAGCCATTAGCAGGGAGTTGGATTGGAAGTGGAGCAGCTGGTCTTATACTTGCTCTCATATGGGATGCCAGTGCTGCAGACAGAGGCTTAACCTACTACACCACAACTGGCCCTAAGAAGCCATTTTCTTTTTCTTTTTCTTTCTTTCTTTTTTTTTTTTTTTTTTAAGATTTATTTATTTGAAAGAGTTACAGAGAAGAGAGACAGAGAAAGGGAAGTCTTCCATCCGCTGGTTCACCCCACTGGCTGCAATGGCAGGAGCTGCACCAATCCAAAGCTAGGAACCAGGAGCTTCTTCTGGGTCTCCCATGCTGGTGCAGGAGCCCAAGGACGTGGGCCGTCTTCTGCTTTCCCAGGCCACAGCAGAGAGCTGGATCGGAGGTGGAGTAGCCCATATGCGATGCCGGCACTGCAGGCAGCGCCTGCGCCTGACCCCAAGAAGCCATTTTCTAACCCAGGACCACAGTGAGTTGTGTAATTTGGGCCTCTACACTGAAGTCTGTGATGCATTAGGAGTTTGTTTTTATATGCCATATAAGGTAGGGGTCCACCTTTATTTTTTTGCACATGGATGTCCATTGTCCCAGCACTATCTGTTGGAAAGACCTTTCCCCATTGAGTTGTCTTGATGCCGTAGTTGAAAGTCACGTGACCATAAATCCGAGGACTTGTTCTCTCAGCTCTAGTCCGTCAATCTGTATATCTATGTTTTGCCAGTA
Organism: Lepus europaeus; assembly: GCF_033115175.1. Classification (NCBI taxonomy): domain Eukaryota; kingdom Metazoa; phylum Chordata; class Mammalia; order Lagomorpha; family Leporidae; genus Lepus; species Lepus europaeus. Next base: position 13,027,478 of record NC_084849.1, read on the forward strand.
CCATGTTGTCTTCAGTACTTACAGCTTTTTAAGATTTCTCACACCCTTTTACTCAATAACATACAGTAAGCTTCAAACATCAGGCAAGTTTAACTGTATCATTGTACATGAAAGTAAAAAAAATTGCTTTGTTTAGTATGGTTATATGAAATATTTGAATGGTTTAAATGTCAAGAGGGCCAGTATTTCCAGCTTGGGGTCATGTGAGTTATTTGTTGGCATTACGTACGTGATCGTCATTGTCTCCAGTTAGTACCATGGGCTGGCTAGCATAGATCACAGAATTGTGGGTTTTGCAGAGCTCTGCAGGATCGAGTAGTGTTGGCCCAGCTAAGGAGACTGAGGGCTGGAAGGTCCCGGGACTGGCCCAGTTGACTTCATGCTGTGTTTCAAATACAGAGTGCTAAGCTGAGCTGAGCTGGATTAAACTCTGCGATTCTACCTGAAAAAATATTTTTCTAGTCATTTTCTTTAAAGGTTCATTCGAAAGGAGGAGAAAGAGATTGAGATTGATTGATCTTCTTTCCACTGGTTCACACCCCAAATGACTGCAACAGCCAGGAGCTCCATCCAGGTCTCCCACATGGGTGCAGGGGCCCAAGGACTTGGGCCATCTTCTGCTGCTTTCCCAGACACATTAGCAGGGAGCTGGATTGTAAGTGGAGCAGCTGGGACTCGACCCAGCACTTGTACAGAATGCTGGAATCGCAGGAGGCAGACAGCTAACCCACTGTGCCACAACACCAGCCTGTAGTCACTGCTGACAACATTCATCAGTGCATGTAGATGAAGCTATTGATTTGGGTGTATAAAGTTATATTTAAAATTCCTTTTAATACCCCAGGTTCACTGAAATCCAGTATAATCAGGCATTGATATTTTTTAAATACTAGTTTTGATTAGTTTGGTCAATATTTTAATGCCTGATTGCTTGTTCCCTTTCTTTTCTGGGTGGGCACACAGGTCAGGTCCTTCTTAAGCTGCGAGGCCAGTGTTTGAACAGGCTTCCGCCTCGCTATCAGATCCAGTTTGCCTTATCATCCTGTAGGGCACTCTCATCCAAACCAATGGGAAGCAGCCCCGAGTTGTGAACCCCAATTAGAGAGTCTCCGGGCCTACTTCTAGCCCTGACAAACAGGAAGTTGCCGTGTGCCTGTGGATCGCTGCCTGCTGTTAGAGCGAGTGGGGTGCGAGTGCTGCCTTTGCTCCATCTGCAAGTGTTGTAATCAGTCATTCAGAGCGCTTAGCACCGGACCAACCAGAGCGTGCCTCCCTCTCGGCTCCAGCACGTTTTCCTGCCCATCAGATGGATGCTCCTCTGCTGGAGTCTTTGGAAGGTTCTGGTGTCTTTTGTTTTAATTGGCCGGCTACAGCCGACTCCTATGGTGTGATTTTCATTAGAGAGGGGCTGGAGAGAGGGAGTGTTGGAACCGTCCTCCAAGCCCAACCATGAATATTAAACATAATACAATTACAGCTTTCGGACCAATTATTTTTCTATTCAGCGGGCAAAGTTGATGGAATACTCACTAGTGAGAGGCACAGTATCCACCATTGGCGGTTTTTTTATCCCTGGAATCAGTGTCTTGGCATACTTTTGTGCCCATTTGCCGTGCTACCTGTTTCCCAGTGCCGAGTGTGTGATTTGAATGCTGTGGGGGCAGGGCTTGCCAAGGTGCACTGCCTCAAGTTGGTGCTTAATGCTGTCAGTACCTGCTTCTTAATGTGAATTTGCATGGCGTGTGTGGACTTAGCGCACTGTGGTGTTTGCATTTGTCAGAAATTAGAGGGATGCCTGTCAGGAGATGCTAGGGGAATGATGCTCCTTTTTTCTTGGGGGAAGAAGCTCAAGTCTGTTCGGGCCCATTTCTGTTCGCCATAGAAAATACACTAGGTGCTGTATTTTTGGTGTATTTGTTTATTTTGTTTGGAGCCATCCATGCTGGTATCTAAATACAATAGGAAAACAGATGGCAAACTTTGAACTTCTGGACCAAATTTGTGTTTTCCTTTGTCTCCTTGACAGCCAAACTGTAAATTGTGGAGTATAAATATTCAACAGAGGAGTGCTTTATGGAAATCACCATGGCAAAGTAGACCCTTATTAACCAAATATGCACTGAGGAGGGCTTGGGCTCAGAATGGTTCCCGCCACAGCCTAGGGGCTGAGCTCCTGCAGCCTGCATGCCTCTCGTGGAGGGTCCTGTAGTGCCAGCACGGAGAGCTTTGTTCTCAGCGCCTGCTGCATGCTCCTCTGTGCCCTTCCAGCCCCAGCCCCTCCCCGGAGAGGTCGATGCACCCAGAGCAGAGCCCTGTTTCCCAGCCCACGCACTGAGGCATTGCCGCGGCCCAGCCAGGACTCAGCAGTGCAGAGGCCAGCTCCGTTTCCGTGTTGTTTTAGTAAACTCAGAAACCGATGATCCCGAGTTGGTGAAGTAAAGCATACCTTTGAGGTGCCTGGACAGCCTCAGATAGCACAGAGCACCCCACCCCTCCACGCACCAGGCGAGTCCTGCACCAGAAGTAGAAGCCTCCTTTGCTGCCCTCCTCCTCCCAGGGTGACTGCTCTTAACACCTTGATTAACCCTCAAATTTCTTCTGCAGCAGGTTGGATGTTAAGCAGGTAGTGTGCAACTCAGGAGCACACAGTTGCGGGGGTGGGGGGGCCCATCCTCCGCGCTCCTTTCTTCCTGAGCTGCCACCTCAGTTGTGACCATGGTGTCTGTCAGGGGGTGGTGCGCCCCGTGGGACAGCACTGTTCACAGGCTCCCTGTTCTACATGGATGTTCCATAATTTCCTGGTGCTCATTCGGTGACCTAGATAAAATAGATAACTGTCCCATCATTCCAATTTGACAATGTAAATGTTTCTAATTTTTGTCTAATTCTAGCGTTCCTTCACAGGTGCTATCTTTCCCCTCAAGCTGCTTTTAAGTCCTCTTTGTAGTTTCTCGTTTTTATTATACCATTGGGTGAGTATTTTTGATTGAGCCTGAGTGTGCAACAAGTTTGATTTTGGGACAATAGCATTAGCTCCTTGGCTATGGCTTTTTTCTTCTCCTAGAAGGTCGTTTGGAAATGCACTGAGCTGTTTCCTTTTTAGCCTCAGACATATGAAAAATGTGAGGAGGTAACTGCATCTTCCGAGTTTCACTTCAGGGAAATGAAGCTTCTCTTGGCAGTTTATTCAAGCAGGATTTTCGGTACCTCCTCCCCCCATCAGCTGGGCCCCAGGCGCTGAGGATGCAGCCTGAGCTGTCCACCGGTTCTTCCAGCTCGGGGCCTGGGCAGCCGCTCACTCTGGGCAGTCAACAGTGCATTTAAAGGGTGTCGGGTGTCTTCATTGCAGTGTTTAAGTGGAGGTCAACCGTTGTCTGAATCAGAAGCCCCCTCTCCTGTAGCTCACGGCCTCAGGGGATCTGCACATGTGCTCTCAGTTTATTGTTTGACTTGTGCTTGTCCCCCCATGGAAAAAGTATTTTCATATACAATTAGGAGTTATTTCCATGTAAGATGTGGTAGGTTGAGAAAATTATATTTGGCCTTTAATTGCTGTTGTAGGTGGGATTTTTTCATTTTTTAAAGTAGTGGTCGCATGTACATGAGACAGCTATTTTGGTGTATAAATTTACAGTTGATGCCGACTTACTGAATTCTTGTGGAGCAGCAGTTGATGATAAATCAGCCCACAGAGCAATATTTGGATCTTTCATTTTCTTTTGTTTGAGTCTAATTTTAAAACAGTGTGCAGTCGTACGGTAACCAGGCATCAGTACTTTGTGTAAAAGAACTGTCATTAGGAGTGGTTTTCTGTGTCATCAGGTGTCTTTCCAGTGTCTCGGCTTCTGCTTGCCGGCAGCATGGCCGTGGGTTCTCTTAGCTGATGTTTGATTCGCATCTGTGTTTGCTTTTATGCCGCCTGCACTGTCAGGTGTTGGGGCCTAGGATGCTGGCTTCATCGAAAGAGTCTGGAACCGGTCCTTCTTTCCCAGGCTGGGGAGCGGTTCTGGGGCTCCGGAGTAGCCACTCCCTGTGGGTTTCAGTTTTTGCACCTGGATAGATGAAGAGCAAACTGGGGAAGCAATTTGGATTTTTTCTCCCAGGGATTAACTTTGGTAAAAGTTTCCAGATTTGAAGCTTTAGAAAGTTAACTCAGAAAACCTAACTAGATTATAATCACCAAGGAAACAAACATGTAAGTCACAAGAAAGTAGGTTTTCCTAGTTTCACAAAGTCAGCATCAAGGCCTCTACTCCCTTGTAAAGGGACCTGCACTGAGCAGATGCAGCAGCAGGGCACCAGTGTCCCCGAGCTGTAGGTGACGGAGTGCTGGGACAGCGCACGGAGTAGCAGATGCCTCCGGAAGTGTGCACACAGCAACCAGCACGCACAGAGTTTGGGAGTGCAGCCTTTAACTTCGGTCCTGTTGTTGTTCTGTGGCCTTCCAGGGTGAGGATCCATGACCTCCGCACTGATAAAATTGCGCTGTCGCTCTCCGCCCACCAGCTTGGGGTCTCTGCGGTGCAGATGGATGACTGGAAGATTGTCAGCGGCGGCGAGGAAGGCCTGGTCTCCGTGTGGGATTACCGCATGAACCAGAAGCTGTGGGAGGTGCATTCTAGGTAAGGTAGTTCCTCCGTGGCTTTAGGAGGGACACTACACTGGTCAGCCCGGGCCGGACGCTGTGCCGAGTGCCCCAACTCCACTCAGCCATGAAACGGCCCTGGTTCATGCCCAGCCAAAGGGCTGTCTCGAGAAGAGAAGAGTAACCACAGGAAGCTCAGACTGTGCGCCCAGGCCTACGCCTCTCCCTGGTGAGCAGGGCCTCACCGCAGGAGGACTTTGTCCTCTCAACCTTGGATGCAAATGTTTGTGGGACAGGTCTTGTCCCCAGCACAGGCTGATGCTTTGGACGTGCTGCTGGGGGAAGGCCTCCAAAGTAGTCTCTGTGGTGCCAGGGGCCACGAGCGTCATCCTGAAGGAGAGGATCAGTAAGGCCGACGAGGGCTCTGCCTGGGAGCCCCAGCAGCAGTGTGGCCCTCCCTCCTGTGCAAGTCAGCACCGCGGCAGACCACTCCCAGAGGCGGCGAGGTGCCATGGAGACTTGGTTTCTCACCTGCAGGGCAGTTTGGATCAGTGCTGCCTCGGCAGCCTTGCCCTGAGCCAAGCCCTGCCTGTACCTGCCTGTACCTGCCCCGCCCAGCGCCACCTTCCTCCGCAGACAGCGTCCTAGGCCCTTTTTCTGATTCCCGTAATGATGCAGAGTTGCCACCAGGTGGTGCCAAAGGCAAGTAAACCCTCACACTGTACTTCTAGCCTCATCTGCCTTTCACTGCACCCGCTAAGTCCCCGTCAGAGCTCAGTTGGACCAACCAGGTGAGGCCCCAGGCTACGAGGCCCTCCCCAGGGGGATGGTCCCACCCAGTCTTGCGCCTGCACTGCCAGCAGCTTGTCCCCCTAAGGTCAGCATTCTCACCAGCACGAGGCAATGCCACCCTTGCTGCTGTCTCTGGGCAGGCTTGGTCCTAGCCGTGCACAGGGCCCATCCGGAGTTTGAGCCAGAGGCTGCCCCCATGCCCACAGTGCCCCGGGGACCCTTCGGTGGCTGTGCTGCCTTGTCCTCCCAGCACCTCTGCGTACAGAGAGGCCAGGCAGGCCTTTCCAGCCCTCAGCAGTGGGGCACCCCTGACCTTCCGGAACAGTTAGGGCACTGAGGGCAGGTGTGCCCCTGCGTGTGGCACGGTTTCTGCTCAGGGTGAGGTCGGCGAGAGTGTTCAGGAGGAACAGAATCCTCCAAGCAGGACGGAAGACGTTTCTTTCCCAGACTTTCCAGTTGTGCAGCTGTGGCCCCCCTGCCCAGGCGCCAGTTTAGATCTGAAACACTAGGTTGTTAGGGGGATACACGCCCAGGATGTGGCCTTGCTCACTGGGGCAGGGCCCTGTGCCCCAGGCCCTAGCCTTCCCTCAGCTGTGATGTCTCCCCATCCAGGCACCCCGTGCGGCATATCTCCTTTAATAGCCACAGCCTCATCACAGCCAACGTGCCCTGCGAGCGGGTGGTGCGCAACGCTGACCTGGACAACTCCGCCACGCACAGGAGGTGAGCTGGGCTGGGCCTCACCTGTACACGGTCAGGAACACTGTGTAGCTGCGTGCTTAGGCAGGGTCATTCTTTCCATAGACATGAAACGGAGTCTTGAAAATGTGTATTACAAAAAAGCATTAATTTCAACAATTTGGCACCGAGATTTAACTCCATTTTCCTATGAGCTGAAGTCCCCCTGTGTAGACAGTGGCGTGACTGTACCCAGTAGTGAGGGCTCTGAGAGGGGGCTCAGGGCCCTGCCCCAGGGTCTTTATTACTTGACGCCCCTTCCTGTGGCCGTCTCCAAGGCTGACCCTCTGCGCATGGAGTGTCTGGCCCTGGTGACTCTGCACAGACAGAAGTCACGAGGGTGAGGGTGAGGGTAGGGAGTGTGGCCCTGACCTGTTGTCGTCTTGTGCTCCCTCCAGACACCGGGGGCTGATCCACGCCTACGCATTTGCAGTGGACCAGCTGGCGTTTCAGAGCACTCTCCCCATCTGCCGCCTGGCCTGTGGCGCCATGAGCAGTCACAACTACAACCTCGCACTGGCCTTCTCGGACAGCACTGCCTAGGGCAGGCCCAGAGCGCCCTGCTCCAGGTGGGACCGTCCCGTTAACGGTTTGGGGGAGGGCTCGGGCTCCCGCGCCACCCAGGAAGCACTGTCTTCTTGTTCCTCTGATTTGCATCCCAGCCTGGCTCAGGAGTGCCACCCCTAGCTCATTTTCCTTCTGGGCTGGGAGGCACAGCAGCCACCTCCCCCGGAAGGCAGTGTTCCCTGCGCGCAGTTCTGTGATTTACCTGTACGTTTGTGGAGCGCTGGCTGACTGCTCTGTCCTCCCGACAGGACACCACGTCAGTGTTTCCTAGGAGAGCAGGTGGCAGGTGGCACAGGGCTCAGGAGTGGTGAGGGCGGGCCCAGCTCCCTCTGTCCACCTTTCTCCCCAGGACGATGGCAGGCTTGCCGACAGAGGGAGATGGGGATGCTGCACACATCAGCACTGGCCACAGCTAGTGCAGAGCGTGACCCCGGCCCCATTCACTGCCCCCCATGCGATATTAGACATCCGCAGGTTGCAAAATAACACACGCACCTGGACTGAAAGGGGGGGCGGCAAGCCTGGAGGACAGGAATTCCTGGCCCCGGGGAGTAGTGAGTGCGCGGAGGCCGGGCTGGGCTTTGAAAATAAGGTAGAGGGGACCCAGTTAGCCAAAAAGCCTTAGAAAGCTCCAGAGAGGTCTTCAGTCCCTCACCCCCAGCTTGGCAGGCAGGATCAGGGGTGGATATGTGCGTGCCTCTCCTGCCCAGTCTGGGCCCAGCGGGATCTCTGGAAGTTTCTGCATCCTACAGGGCTGCCTTCCCCGACACGGTTGACCACCATCCTGAGCCGGCTCCTTTCCCTCCCTCTGCCACACAGGCCACCGTCCAGGGTGCCACCCGGCTCTCCCAGAGCCACCTCCCCTCCGGGCTGACTCGTCTCACCCCTGTTATCTCCACATTCGTTCTGACATTAAACTTGTGGGATTTCCTGACACCTCGCACTGTTTGCACCCTGGCTCCCCCTCTCGAAAGGGCCTTGCTCTGCCGTCCCAGCCTTGGGCGGGAAACTGGGCGGAAGGGTGCTTGTCCCTGAGTCTTGAAGAGACCTCCGCCCCGCCCGGAGTTTCATCTCTGCCACTACACTGGTTTTCAGGGCAAGTCAGGTGCCTCTGTCGCCCGGCACTCACTCACAGGTCAGGGATGGCGTCTCCTTCCCCACCGAGGAGCAGTCCCGGCTTTGCTGACTGCCCGGATGACAGCTGATCAAAGGCCAACCTGAATCTCTGCTCGAGTGGAGTTCTGGTCCTTTCTACAGGACAAGCCCCAAAGGGGGGCTCTTCACCCCATTCCACCCGAAACCCTGGGACCCCAGTGCTCCTCACTCTGCTAATGAGAGGCCAGCGCTGGCCCCTGCACGGAAGCGGCACTCGAGACAGCCGCACAGTGGCTGCTGTTCGAAGCAGGGCCACGCACCCAGGCTGTCGTCTCCTGCACGGGGCCTGTGCTTTGAGCAGCAGCTGTGGCGGCAGCGAGCTTATGGTGCTGGCCTGCGGCGCCACGAGCCGCACGGCCCTGCCCGCAGCACTGCACAGCCAGGCCAGATGGTTACCTGGCTACGGCTGCAAGCCTGCGGCGACTTGGAGCCGGGCTGCCTCTAATACATGGTGGCAGGTTCCCGCGTGCTGGGCTCTGGCAGCGGCCATGTGTGCTCTGGCCTGCTTCTGGCCTCGGATGTTGAACATGGGCTTCCAGAAGCAGCCATTGGACGTTCCGCACTGGGGACCTTGTCCTAGCCCAGGATGGGAGGGAGAGCGCCCCCGTGCTGGCAGCTGCAGGCTGCTCTTGGGGGTACGGACACTGCAGACCGGAGCCTTACCTCTCACCCACTTGGGCAACAGATGAGAGGGCCGGGCGGCCACCGCATCTTCACCAGGCTCGAGTCCTCCGGGGGCTGGGCTCATCTGCCACCTGCTGGCACTGGCTCAGATTCTGGAGGAGCTGGGAGACAAAGGCTGCACTGAGGGCCTGGGCTCTGCCCACTCAGCTCTCCTTTCCCAAGGTCACTGCTATGTGGGAGGACAGCTTCAAGGCAGGTGCTTGCAAAACCCTGGCCGAGGCAACTTGTATTTTTGTATCTTTTAACTCTTCTCTCGGCCTACGTAGTCAGGCGCCATCCCCAGCACAGCCGGGGGCAGTTTCTGCCTCATTGGCTGCAGGTTGGGGGGGAGTCCCACCGCTCCGTGACAAGGGTCAGGGTCACAGCTGACCTGCCCCCTTCGGCACAGCCTGAGACTGCCCAGTCCTTGGGCCAGCAAGGAAAAAGGGACTGTTTGCCAAGCCTGGCAGCCTGTGCTCCCGAAGCTGCCATGCCCTTCCCTCCACTGCCTCATCCATAATTCACGCTCAGCGTGGCTGCAGAAGGGTCCCCAAGCTCTGCGGGTCGGGTTGGTTTCCACGACACAGCCCTTTGACAACTCCCAGACCAAACTGCCCACTCCTAACAATAAAAGCCAGCATCCCCCCGCCCCGCCCATCCCCCATCCCAGCAGACAGCTACAGAATTCCAAATGACAGGGAAGGGGCCTCCCTGGCCAGCCCTGCCCAAGTCTCCAGCCACGGCCTGTGTCCTCAGAGTGCAGACTGCCCAGCTTCCACGCCGCGTTGGATGTGGCGGTGGGCTCTGCCTACTTACCCGTGGTCCCGGGCGTAACTTCCAGGAGGACGGAGCGGGCTTGTTTGACTCAACACTGGCCTGCTTGAGAATGGACTTCAGGACACATCCTCGGCCTGGGCCTGCTCCAGGTGAGGTGTCCCCATCACCCAGGCTGTGTTACCAACCTGCCCAGATGGCGGGGCTGTCCTGAGGCCCAGGCCTGCAACCCTCAGCTCTTGTTGATCCAAGACCAGTGGCCCCTGGAGGCGCCGGGGAGTTAGTGTGGCCCTCCTGGGAGAAGACCCCCATCGGACACCAGCCATGTGGACTCCCGCCCTGCACCAGCAGAGCGGAGCGTGCACCCTGCCAGGGAGAGCACACCGAGTGGTCACGGACAAACGCACTTTCTTCCCAGCAGCGTGGACCACACCATGGCCAGTCAGTCTCATTGTAGTAAGACACGCACACAAGCCTCGGCCCACGGCTTCCGACTGGAGCCGCCTCTCCCCAGCGACAACCCAGGCCTCTGGGCTAGCAGGAGGGGACTCATTACATATATTTAAAAAAAAAAAAAAAAGGACGTTAATGAACTGCCTTTGATGAAAAGAACAAACTGCAAGTACGTTAGCAGAGTCCCAGAAAGCCCAGGCCTGTGGAGGCCCTGCCCGTGCCCCTTGCTGCTCGGCACGGCTGCAGCCTCCCTCAGGCCCCTGGGAGGGGGAGGCGCAGGAGCTAAGTGACAACACGGAGCCCCAACCAGTGCCTCCCAGAGCTGACAACCAGGAAGCCAAGAGGGCCCTGGGCAGCCAGGGTGGGCAGAGGCGCCAAGGGAGTCCACCCTCCAGAAGCGCCCGGGGTGCAAATGGCAACCAGCAGGCATTTGTCTGCCACCAAACTGCCTGGGTCCCAGCCTTGGGAGTGCAGGAGTGGCCCAGGCTGCTGCTAGTGGGTCGTCCACAAGACACCCCGAATCCCAGCTCCTGCCCACTCGGGGGCTGTGCATGAAAAAAGCAGGGGTTGGGGAACTCCCCACTTTTCCCACTCCCCGAGCTGGCCAAGCCAAAGCCAAGAGCCAGGAGCTTCTTCCAGGTGTCCCCGTGGGTGCAGGGGCCCAAGGATGGGGCCAGTCTTCTGCTTTCCCTGGCCATAGCAGAGATCTGGATCGGAAGCGGAATAACAGGGACTCAAACCAGTGCCCTTATGGGATTCCAGTACTGCAGGTGGCACCGCTAACCCACTCTACTGTGGCCTGGGAAAGCATCAAAGATGGCCCAAGTGATTGGACCCCTGCACCCACATGGGACACTTGGAAGAAGCTCCTGGCTCCAGACTGGCCCTGCGCCAGCTGTTGGGGCCACATGGGGAGTGAACCAGCAGATGGAAGACACCTCCCTAACTCTGCCTTCCGTATGAATACATCTTTAATAAAAGGCCACGGTGCTCAGCCCCGCCCTCCAGCGCCCTGTCCAGAGGGAGCCCTTGGCCCCGGGTGGCCTGCCCAAGGAGCCACGTGCATCTGACGGGGCATTTCTCAGGACCCCTCAGCGTTGCATTCATGGAAACAGCTGGGCCTGAATGTCTGCCTTGTGAAGCTCCAGATCAGTGACAAGTGAAGCTGGGGACACCTGGTTTTCTTCCCCCTGCTCTGTGCGACTGTCCTGTTGTGGAGCCAGGCTGGTCCTTGGGGACACCCTCTGTCGCAGGCACGTGCACCCCGAGTTGCTCCAGAGTGACTTGTGCTCAGAGCAGAGCTCTGCTTGCACAGACCCCAGGGTCAGGCTGGGACACAGACTCATCACCCTGGCGTGGTCTCAGTGGGGACCCCGGCAGGGGCAGTGGTGGCCCATGGGCTCTTCCATGGTTCCCTCGTGCCAGGGCCCTAGGTGTCGGGGCGGGGGCGGTACCTGACAGGTGCATTCCTGTGCAGTGGTTGGCGCTGAGGCTCACGTGACGAGCTGACACTCAGGTTTAAAGAGCAGAGCAGGGACACAGGAGGGGACCTAGAAAGTTCCCTGTTAAGTGGACCAAAAAGATGCTTACTTTGGTGCCAGAAGAAAAAAGTCGACAGTGTGTACACACGAGGCCTTTGGAACAGAGAAAATGCATATTGTAGGAGTGCTATGGGGCCAGCACTACGGTGTAGCAAGTGAAGCTGCTGGTTTGGGTCCCAGTCGCTCCACTTCTGAGCCAGCTCTCTGCTGTCGCCTGGGAAAGCAGAAGATGGCCCAAGTCCTTGGGCCCCTGCACCCGCACAGGAGACCCGAAAGAAGCTCCTGGTGCCTGGCTTCGGATCGGTGCAGCTCCAGCCATTACGGCCAATTGGGGAGTGAACAAGCAGATGGAAGACCTCTCTGTGCCTCTCTGTAACTGACTTACAAATAAAAATTATTTCTTTAAAATAAAAATGGAGCAGCTGGGACTCTAACTGGTGCCCATACGGGATGCTGGCACTGCACGAGGCAGCTTGACCTGCTACACACGCCGCCCGCCCTGCCTTTCTGAACCTTTCCCATTGTGACCTCCCAAGGCGTGGGTCTGGGTAAGGCAGATAAAGCGCTAATACCGAAACAAGAAGTGACAAACCCCATCGTGCAAACCCCGCCAGCCTTGCCGGTTACTGAGAACTTTCTAGGAAGCGAAGAGCGGCGCCTCCCCACGGGAAGCAAAGGAACCACAAAGGCCAGCACAGCCTCAGCAGACTGGGCCCTCAGGCTGCCCCCATCCCCTCCCCCGCAGCGCCGGAGGTCAGAAATGCTTACCAGGGCAGGGCTTCTCCAGGGGTGATGCTCTCCACCTGAGGCCCGCAGGGTCCGTGGACAGAACCAGGGGCCGGGCCTTGAGTCCCAGGCCTCGGGCTCCGTGCCTCCTCTTCGATGTCTGTCCATGCTGATCACCACACCGAGGGTGCCTCGCTCTGGTCCTGGCCCTCAGAAAGCTCCAGGGGGAAGTCAGGCTGCTCTTCCTCACCCTGCTGCCCCCCCCCCCCCATACACAGCCCCTGAAACACCCACAGCAGACAGGGCGCCTCTCCTGACCTGCCTCTTACAACCACTCGGCCACGGCCTGCTCGCCACAAACAGCTAGAGCTTCAACAACTTCACAGGAAATGAGATGAAAAGTTCATTTGGGTGCACGAAGTTGCAAAATCCATGCGATGAGGGGGTCTCCGAGAAATTCGTGGAAAATGTATATTAGGGCAAAAAAAAATCTGCAGAGATTTCATTTTTGCACCAAAAGCCATTTTCCACCACCTTCTCGAAGTCCCCTCGCATTCAGTCCTGTGCCCCCAAGTGCCCAGGGCACCCTGAGGCCGGGAGGAACTGACCAGCTGCCTTCATTAACAAATCTTTTATTATTATTATGAGGAGAGATAAAAACAGCAAAGCACAGATTATTTACAGGAGCTGCAGCCAGGGGGCGCCCCAGGCCACGTGGGGGCGGCCCAGCTCCACGGCCCAGCTCCCCGGGGTGGGGGCGAGCGCGTCAGTGGCAGAGGGCGATGGTCTCCATGTTGAGGAAGCGGACGTGCATCTTGGTCTCGATGTCGATGCCCTGCCAGATCTGCGACAGATAGCCCAGGGTCAGGCCCCTCCCCGCCAGCAGGTGGTGACCGGAGGCTGAGCGAGGCGAGGACCAAAGCTGCCCCGTCTGTCTGTGGGGACGTGGCTCTGGCACTGGCATCCCGAGGTCATCACAGCGAGCTGCGATTCACATGGGCGCCGGGCTCCCAGCACCAGTCACCCCAGAACACTGCACGGGGAGGGGCTCAGACAGAACCATGCTCGTGGCAGAAGCATCTGTGAACTGTCAGGGACCGTTGAGCCAGAGAGCCCAGTGGTCCTGCATTCTAGACAGGCCCACTCGAGCCAGCGGTCGTGGCCCCCGCTCCAGCCCCGGCACTGGTGCTGCTGCGAAGTCCACCACAGCCCGATGGTGCAGAGCCCCGTCACTCCCATGACTGCAGACTCACCAGCTCCCTGGCACGCCGGAGCCCGTGGGAGCCACAGATGGGGGAGGGGGAGTGCGCAGGAACGAGAAACTCGTTCTGGTGGGCAGGTGACGCCTCACCGTCTCCCTGCTTACGTAAAGACTGGCAGTTCTCAAACTGTCACTCTGCACCTCCAGGGACACCCACGGGGCTGCCCGGGGGCCTTTCTTGCCCCTGTCGCACTGCCCACGGTCCCCAGGCGCCTCCTGGCCTCCAGCCTCCGTTCTGGGCATTGTGAGGGACGCAGGGGGAAGGGCAGCAGGCTCCCGTGGAGCTGTGGGCGGGTCGGGCCCAGGGAAAGACTCCCCCATGCCAGGGCAGTAACTGCTCCATGCCAAGGGGCGACTTAGGGCCTCGGCCAGAGGTCGGCTTCAAAGGCGCATCCGTAGGGCTTACCCAGGACCGCCTGCCACACCCCAGCCTCCTCTCCCAGCTGCTCAGGCCGTGGTCTTCGTGCCAGGAGCAGGCACAAGCCAGGGAGACCCTGTAGCACAGGCCCCGCCCTCCTTATGTGTGCTGCCTGCTGGGGGTGGGGTGCACCTGCCCTTTCTGAGTCCCAGGACACAGGGGGCTTCTGCTGCTAGCTGGGTCAGAGGTCAGTCCCAGGGGATGCAGGAGCAGGGCAGCTCCTGGCCTGGGACCCCCTCCTGCCCCTGTCCTGTCTTGGCTTCCAAGACATGGCCATGCCCCAAGCCAGAGCCCTTCCTGCAGGGACACTGGGCACTGGGAATGTGGTCCCTCGCCCCCTGGGTGAAGGGCCACATCTCCCCGACCCCTGGGTCCCCCAGGCCCCCCAGACACCCACCTTCAGGAAGTCCTCGAAGGTGATCCCCTCGTACACTTGATCGGGCTCCTGGAGACAGAACACACACCGGAGTGAGCCCCCAGGCCTTGCCCAGCTCCTGCCAGGAGATGCCCCTGTGCCCCCCACCCACGAGGCACAGGGGCCACTGTCGGGGCAGGGAGGCTCACCAGGGCCCCCCACAGGTCACACGGGGCAGCTCCCCCTGCCCCCTCCCCATGTCACCGCCAGCCCCCCAGGGGATTATAGCAACTCTGCTAGGCCAATCCAATCGAAGCTTGCACGTCCCCAGGAAAGAATGAGGAAGACCGGGTGGCCTGCAGGGCCCACCTCTTCTCTGTGAGTCTGGGGAGGCGGGGCTGAGCCTGGGGCCTCTCGGCAGCAGTGTTGGCCGTTCCAGGCTCCCCCTGCATCCTTCCTGCTCTGGGGACGGTACCTGGGGCCCCGCCCACTTCCGGCCGCACTCTGGGACCCAGCAGGATCCCGCGCCGGCAGCATGCTGTGGCCGTGGCTGTCACTAAGAGGCCAGCCACACACATCTGGGAGGCCCTGGTGCTGGTTACCACGTAGCCATGTAGAGCACCGCACACCCGTGCCGCCATGGAGGAGCCTGGAGACCCGCACGTCCACGGGGGCAGAGACACCTGCTGCCAGGCAGCCCCTGCGCGTGCACGGCGCCAGCTCACACCTGCTGCCAGGCGGCCCCCGCGCGTGCACGACGCCAGCTCAAGGCCGAGTGCCGTGGATCAGAAACAGGCCCGGATGGGGTCTCCAGACAAGTTTCTGGAGAATGCAACTGAAAAAGATAATTCGGTGCGACAGTGTTTGCGAATCCAGCAGCTTGTCCAGCACATGCATCTTCGTGAACTTTAGGGATGTCTGTGCTATGTGTGGCTTGTCAAAAGCTCTGGGCACAGGTGTTGGGCAGGGCAGCTCAACACCACTTTGCATGTCCACATCCTATTTTGGGGCACCTGGATTTGAGCCCCAGCTCCTGCTAATGTGTGCCACGGGAGAGAGCAGGGGCTCGTTCAAGTACTTGGGTCCCTGTCACCCATGCGTTCCCGGCTCCTGGCTTCAGCCCGGCCCAGCCCCAACTGCTGTGAGCTTCCATCCACTGGTTTACGCCCCAAATGACCACAATGGTCAGGGCGGGGCCAAGCCAAAGCCAGCAGCCAGGAACTCCATGTCTCCCACTTGGGTGGCAGGGGCCCAAGCCCTCGGGCCATCTTCTGCAGAGCTGGGTCCCCTCAGGGGCTAAGGCCTCGATAAGGCAGAGCCAGCTCTGGTGCGTCTCTGGCTCAGACAGCCGCGACAGGGCGTGGCCCGAGGACTTCTGTGCTGACCACTTCACGGTGACGTCAACCTCACAACAGCCCCCAGGCGGGCTCTGTCCTTGCACCCATTCCACAGATGAGGCTCCAGGGGTACTGAGGCTAGGCTGCTCGTCCAGATGGGAGCAGCAGAGATTGCTCCAAGTCCGTGACGGCTGTGCCTGGGGGCAGGATTCTGTCCCCTTTTTGGTTTCTTTATAGTTTTAAATAGGGGCCAGTGCTGTGGTATAGTAGGCTAAGTCCTTGCCTGCAGTGCCGGCATTCCACAGGGGCACTGGTTCTAGTCCCGGCTGCTCCACTTCTGATCCAGCTCTCTGCTATGGGCTGGGAAAGCAGTGGAAGATTGGGCCCCTGCACCCACATGGGAGACCTGGAAGAAGCTCCTGGCTCCTGACCTGCCCAGCTCCAGCCGTTGTGGCCATTTAGGGAGTGAACCAGCAAATGGAAGACCTCTCTTTCTGCCTCTCAAATAAATACATACAATCTTTAAAAAATCTTTTAAATAAAAACAACCCGTTCTCAAGCTGGCCTGGCCAGCCCTGTCCCTGGGCTCCTCCCTCCCTGGTCTCCTCTCTCTCCAGCACCGAGATGGCTGGCTGCCCTCTCCCCAGGCCGGCCAAGGAGAGCTAATTACAGGTAAGGCCCCAGCAGGCGAGACAGCAGGGCTGCGGGGGGCTGGGGCGGAGCAGGGTACGCAGCTACTGCAGCCGCCAGCCTGCTCCCAGCATCGCCTCCGCGGTCACTCGGGAGAGGAATCGCTGTCCCACGCAGCAGCTGGCTTTGCAAGACTGCCAGGGGGCAGCCCACGCGTGTGCGTCTTTGGGGGCGTCCTCGGAGGCCAGGCGGCCCTGAGCCCCAACCTTAGGGGAGGCTGCACACACAGCCCCAGCTGTGCTCGTCTGGTCCAGAAAAGGTTTGCTGAGTGACCGGGGAAGTGGGCCCGTGGGTGGTAGCCAGGCCTGGGGCTCCCACCAGGCCTCGAGGACACAGATGAAGAACACCACGGCCCACAGAGGCTGTAGTGGGACGGAGCAACCTGAGGAGAGCGCAGCTGAACCAAACAGGGACTTGGCCCAGCACCCGCGGGGACCCCGTGCCCCACGAAGTCACGAGCCCCGAGTGGGATGGTTCCCCCAGGCCAGGAGCCTCCCCGAGCACCCGGCAGACATAAACCACTGCCCAGTGAGATGACTGAACCCGGCCTGGCAGCAGTCCGGGCCCTCAGGAACCAGCCTGGGCTCAGCGGCCTGCAGGGAACGGGGTGACCCAGGTGTCCCTACACAGCTGAGCCCATCCGTGGAGCCGACCAAAGCCCTCGGGCACCACGTCCACCGGAGCGGTCCCCGGGGAAGGGTCCTTTCTGTGCTGTGAACTTGGGTTTCCCCACCAGTGAAATCAAGCGGAACACGAACACTACAACTGGGCACTTCACTTACACCCGGCCCCGCCGGCTCCTCCGCCTGCCCCAGACCCGGGGGTCTCCCCAGCCCAGCACAACTCCCCCCCCCCCCCCCCCCCCGCCCGGGACCCTTGGCCTTGAGGCCAGAAACCGCCTTGAGTCACTCAAGAGGAGAGAAATCAATTCCCGGGGCCTCCTGCAGTCTGCACAAGGCGGGGCTGGGGGCGGGGCTGGCCGGTCCCAGGAGGCCTCAAGCCCCGCCCCCCCACCCTGCACAGCTCCTAGTGGGCGGGGAAAGCAGGAGAGGATCGGGGCCGTGCTCTGAGCCCCGCCCCAGGCAGAGGGGTACACAGGGCGCAGGTGGCAGCAACAGCGGGCCGCAGGTGTGCAGTGCGCGCGCACGGCCGCGGGTGTGGAGTCCCCGCCCCAGGCACTCACCATCTGCCCCACGCACACGCTGGCCGCCTCCATCATGGCCCCGTCGGCGATGGAGCGCGCAGACTCTTTCTCGATGTGGGGGTTCCCTGAGAGCAGCTCCTCCACCACCTGCCAGGCAGGGCAGAGACCCCGTGACCCGGCGCCCAGGGGCCTGCGTCCGGGTCGCGGGCCGGGGCGGCGGCAGGTGCGCGGGCGGGGGCAGAAGCATACTTTACATTTCGATACTCCTCCAGCGTGATGCGGCCATCGCTGTCCGAGTCGTACATGTGGAAGAGGACTGGGGGAGCAAGGGCAGGGCGCGGCTCAGTGCGGGGAGGAGCCCGGGCCCCCTCTTCCCTCACTCTAAGGTCGCCACCACTCAGCCCGAGACATCAGTAAGAGACCTCAGTGCCAAAGCTGCAAGGGCATAGGCTGTGGGGCCAGACGGACCTCTCTGGGCCTCAGTTTCCCCAGCTGTAAAACGGGAACAATAGCATCTGGGAGTGAGAGCCCAGAGGACCAGCCTGGCACCCTGTGGAGGCGGCCAGCACCATGGCAACACCAGCAGAACGGGAGTCAGGTCACAGCCTCGCTCTCCACCGGCCTGCAGCCACTTTGGCCTGGGGCTGCCCAGGATCCCGGCTGAGCCCCCGAGCGCAGCCAGGGGCAGCAGCCCCTCCTCCAGCGACTTCACCCTTTCTGACATCACGGTGGTGGTGGTGGCCATGGTGGCGGCCCATGGCCCAGCACACACGAGGAACTGGAGGGAGGTCACCTCCCCCAATCCACCGCCCATCTCGGCTCAGACCCGGGAGAGACCCCAGAGCCAGGATCTACCGAGTGCCCACCGGGTCTCTTCCTGTCATTGCCACTTGAGCACCCTGCACAGACGGCACCCTGCTAAAGGCAGGAAACCACAGGTCTGGACCTGACAGAGTCCCTCCACTTCCTGGGCCCGTGCCCCCTACCCCGCCCTGGAGCGGACACCCACAGTGACACAGGGGCCCTGGGGATGTCCCCACGGACACGCCCCGGAGCTAAAGATCCCGATGGTGAGCGGCCCAGCCCAGGCTGCAGTCGGCCAGAGTCCACGGGGAAAAGCAGCCGTGACGTGCTCCACCGAGGGCCGGCCTGGGCCACAGCCGACCCAGGACTGTGGCCCCAGCACAGTCCGCGGAGGTGGGGAAGGGGCTCACTTCAGGGACCATCACCAGGCGCCGGGGGCTCTGCCTGTGCCATCTCAGAACCACTCGTGGGTTTGGAATCAGCTCGCCCGTGTTCTGGCTCGAGGTCAGTGGGTTACATCGTCACCCATGACACTGGCATCCCACATGGGCACCGGTTCAAGCCCCGGCTACTCCACTTCCAATCCAGCTCTCAGCTGACACACCAAGCAAGCAGCTGAAGATGACCCAGGTGCTTGGGTCCCTGCACCCACATGGGAGACCAGGATGGAGCTCCAAGCTCCCAGCTTCTGCCTGGTCCAGCCTGAGCTGTTGTAGTAATTTGGGGCTTGAGCCAGTGGATGGAAGATGTCTCTGTCATTGTGCCATCCCAAAAAATACAGCTTTAAAAAAAAAAGAGTCACAGGGCCACTCGGCCCAGGGGCCAGCTGGCACCCAGGTCTGTGTGAACCCATCACCCCACAGCCCCTCACTCGTCCCAGGAAGCCCAAAGCTGCTCGGACACTGATGGGGAAGCGCTGGTGTGCACCTCAGCCACCCTCCTGGGGACGGATGGCCAAAGGATGCAAGCGGTCTCCCTGCCCCCTCCCCTTCCTGTGCACACCCGCGCTCTGAGGCCTTGGGGTGGGGCCGGGGAGGGCACGCACATCTCAGCTTCTCCTTCCGGGACAGCTCCACCTGCTCCTCGCCCAGGGTGGTGTCGATGGGCCGGAAGTAGGACATGATGGTCAGGAAGTCCTCAAAGTTGATCTCGTCGGCCAGGCCGCTGGGCCCCTTACGCAGGTTCCTGCAGCGGCAAGACGTGGGCGGGGGGAGGAGAGGGTGTCAGCTAGGACCCAGATCCCGCCCTCCCCCGAGCAGCAGTGCCCGAGAACCCAGCCGTCCTGGGCACGGGCTCTTCCCCAAGCACCTGCTCTGTGGGGTCCCAGGAACCCCTGGGGTGTCAAGTCCAGCCCCGACTCTGCCTCACCGTCCAGGGGGCTGGCATAGAACACACGGCTGCTGAGGGCTGGGCGTTATAGGGCACACAGGTGGGCACTGACATGTGGGGAAACTGAGGCACGAGCAGGACACACCTGATCCTTCCGTGAGCTCAGGGGGTGGGTGAACCACGGGCTACAAGGGGCCTGTCGCCTACTCCTCTGCAGCCTATGAGCCAAGGAGGGTTTCACACTTTGCATATTGAAAAGGTTTTTTTTAAAAAAAAAAAAAAAAACACAAAACAAAAACAAACAAAAAAAAAAGAGGTGTTTGCAACGAGGAGACTGTGTGAGGTTCAAGTTTCAGACCCAGAGGCAGGGCACCCAGCCACAGCCACTTCCCGCCCCGCCCCCCGCCCAGGGGCTGAGCACCCACAGCAGCGCCCAGAGCCCTGCAGAGCCCACAGCCCTGTCTCTCCCGCCCCCGCTCTATCCGGGCTGGGAGCCCCTCGACAGAGGGGAGGGGCGCCCGGGGCTCAGGATGCAGCGCTGGGGCTGCCTGGTGCCTGGGCCAGCACCTGGTGTGCAGTCGGGGCGCGGAAATCCACATGAGCACTGACAAACCGCCCCGCTCCCAGCCTGACAGAGGGAAACAGCTGCCCAAAAAACGGTTTGAAGATAACCCCTAACGCAAGATCCCCCACACCAGGGCCAGGCCTTATCACTCCTGGAACTGTGGCCCAACGGGCACAGGGCCAGCGGAGTCCTGGACACAGCACAGTTCTCCAGCCGGCCCCGGGACCCCTGTGCCCGGACCATCTACATGGGTCTGACCCAGGGTTTAAGACCAAGCAAGTTTAAAGACACGCCTCTGCCATCTTCCAGCACCCCATGAACACTGACAGCCCCCAACGAGTCCACTGCGCTTCACCGCCAATTTCTCTATGCCCGAGAATGTTCTAGAAAGCAGTGAATCCCATGGCCGGAGCAGGGAGAGGAGAAACCTCCCACGCTCGGAGCGTTTGCCTGTCTCCCCTGAGCTCGCCCGGGGTCTGAGGGCTCTGCGGTCGGCTCTTCCCAACACGTTTTAACCGTGTCCAAGTTGTGGCTGTCAGGGGGCTCCCCTGGAGCCCATGCCCTTCCTGGGCAGTTCCAGCTGCAGCGAGAGACACCATGACAGGCTCCGGGTCCTTCTCAGGGCAGGCTGGGACCCACTTTTGGGAGGAACCTCCCTGGGAGTCTGCACAGGCTGAGACCAGGGTCCACAAAGCCTGGGAAAGCCCAGAGCCCAGGAAATGCAAACAAAGCACCTGGAGCCAGCCTCACCTGCTCTCCACTCCCACACCTGAAACGGGCATCTAGGACTAGGGGCAGAAGCCAGGGCTACGTCCAAATTTGAGCCCAGCCTAGAACCAGGCAGCTCTCTTCCTTTATTTTACAAATGTCAGTTTTAGAGCAATATTTTTACTTCCTCAACTTTCTGATTACCCGGTAATGAAGGGAGCGGCCGGAGACGGCTGCTCCAGTCCCTACCCTATTCCTAAGGAGTTCTGGGGATGAAGGTTGAGGCTGGAAAATCCACTTCCGGCTCCTCCTGTGAAATCCGCCCTCACTGGGAGTTACAGGTGTCGCCCTTCGCAGTACGAGGTCTCTCCAGAGTCTATGGATAGGTGGGTGAGGCTGTGGCCACCCCAACCTGGTCCCAAGAGGTCCCTGGATGCCTGCCTATGCTGGCTCCATGAAGCGTGAGCCACTCTCAGCCCAACCCAGGAGTCCCGGCCACTCCCTCACTCAGCCGGTCCCCCCAGGTCCCTCCTGCCCCCACCCCCACCCCCACCCCCCGCCCCGCCAGTCCTTGCTCTCCACCCGCAGCCAGGGTGAGCTTTGCAAGATGCAAATCAGAGCTAACCCCCCAGGCTCCTGGCTCTCTGGGTAATCTCCGGTACCCACCTGCTCTCCCGCCGGACTGTATAGTCCAGCCCTCGATCCTCCGCCCTGCCCTGTCCCACCTGGAGTCCACCTTGCTCCAGCCTTGCGTTTGCACGCCTGCCTGTGGACACTGGGCATTCCTCGAAGCACCTCTGTCCCCTACTCCCTCCTGTGCGCCCTGCAGCCGTCCTGCCGCCGCCCTGCCTGGCCTCAGGCCCTCCCAGAAAGGGGACTCAGCCACTGCCCTGCCCAAAGCCCTCTCGCCAGAGGGAGGTGCCAGCCCAGTCCCCTGCCCGTCCGCCCCTCCCTCACAGACTACAGCCAGGGACACCTGGCTTCCACCCTAAGAGCTAAGGACACAATTCCTGGATCTGTCCAGAGCCGGGCGGATCCCAGCCCCCAGGGGTGATGGTTGAGACCACAGGGACTTGGGTCAGGTTTAAGAAATAAGCACACACAGTAAAATGTGTTTGGACAATGTATGTACCCCAGTGCTCTGCCCACACACTCCCTTCCACAAAGCCACAAACACCAGACCCACCCCCACCCCAGGATCACCAAGTCCTCCAACCTAAAGGCCAGTGGATGCTTGGGGGCCGAGCTGTGGTCTGCACCAGGCTCTCTGCAAGCCAGGGCCATGGGCACAGCGAGCGCTCACTAGCGCCTCAGCACACAGCACCTCAGAGCCCCCGAGGCAGGAGCTGTGATCTCGGGTTGTGGGTGGGGTGTCACTTCTGACACTGGGTTACACAAAGAGGCCGGGTAGGGTGGGGTGGGAGGGGGCGGGGTTTAGCACAGTGATTAAGACGCCAGGTGGGACATCCAGGCCCTGTGCTGGAGTGCCCAAGGTCAAGTCCCCCTGCTCACACACACACCCCGGGGGAAACAGCAGCACCCCTGCACCCCATGTGGGAGCTCTGGATGGAGCTCCAGGCTCCTGGCTTCAGCCTGCTTTAGCCCTGGCTGCTGCAGGCACTGGGCAAGTGAACCAGCAGGTGAGCAGCCTGTCTGCCCGCCTCTCAGGTAGACAACTTCTGAAAAGATGGTGGCTTCCGTCTTGGGCGGGTGCAACCCTCCCCAGCTGGACACCCTCTCTGGAGGAAGCCATCTATGCAAAGGCTTGGAGACGCCTCGGGCTGCATGACAGCGACCCTGGAAGCAGAGAGAGACCCCCTTGGCCCCAGCTGAGCCCTGAGGCGAGAGCCCGGCCGCAGCTGACAGCTCCATGAAAGCCCCCACCCCACCCCGAGCCAGAGACCCCAGCTGATTCCCGAGCTACAGAAAGGGGAGCTAATGGGGCATTTGTCCTGCGGCCGGAGGTGATGCACACGGAAACCTAGGGAGATGGAACTGGCAGCCCCAAGTCCCCCAGCTGGGAACTCACGACCACCTCCCTCCGCCCCAGCCTCTGCTCACAACCCCTGCCCCTGCTAAAAGGGGCGCTCTGAGCCCCAAGTCCTGCACCCATGGGGCTCCAAGGACACAGCCCCCCGCCTCGGGGCCCCTGCAGGCCAGAGCCCACCCACCTGTTGTCGAAGAAGGCACGGACGATCTTGGAGCGGATGGGGTTGAGCTCCAGGTCGGGGACACTGTTGAAGTTCTCCTTGCTGGCTCCCAAGCGGGGAAGGCACCAGGAAAAGAGCGACAAAAAGAACATGGTGTCAGCGGGTATGCGTGGCAGGGAGTGAGCCCCCGGGACAGTTCAGGGAGAGGGGGTGGGACTGGGACCCCGCCTCTCCTCGAGAGCCTGGGCAGGGGCCGGCTGGGCCAGGAGAGCTGTGCCACGGGGCTTCAGGCCATCGGTGGGAAAAGAATTACACGATCGGCTCGTGTCGCTGCAAAACGTTTCTGAAATCCATGCAGATTCAGGGCCGTCAAAAGGCTCATGAGAGGGCCAGTGCCGTGGCTCAACAGGCTAATCCTCCGCCTTGTGGCGCTGGCACACTGGGTTCTAGTCCCGGTTGCCCCTCTTCCAGGCCAGCTCTCTGCTGTGGCCCGGGAGTGCAGTGGAGGATGGCCCAAGTGCTTGGGCCCTGCACCCGCATGGGAGACCAGGGGAAGCACCTGGCTCCTGGCTTCGGATCAGCGCGGTGCACCGGTCGCAGCGGCCATTGGAGGGTGAACCAACGGCAAAAAGGAAGACCTTTCTCTCTCTCTCACTGTCCACTCTGCCCGTCAAAAAAAAGAAAAAAAGAAAAAAAGGCTCACGAGAAATGGGCACAGCGAAAACACGGAGCAGGGTTTCAGATCCTCTGCATCAAAGCGAACTCGCCTCTTCCCTCCATCCTCCGCGAACGTCACAAGTGCCCTCGTATCAAGCGTTCACCTCCAAAGGCAGAGCCCTGGGATGGGCACCCATGGCAAGGGGTCCCAGACTGCCCGACGCCCACCCTGAGGCCCCAGCCGACGGCCCCTGCTTTGGCTGCTCTGGATCCGCAGTGGCAGCGGCCGGCAGGTGCGACGCCACCCGCAGGTGTGTGCCAAGACTGCTGAACCCCAAAGACGTCACTCAGGATAGCCTTGTTTGTCACCTGATGCCTAGGCCTCCCCGTGTACTGGGCTATTCAGCCACCTAAAGGCACGACACCCTAACACCCACTGCAGCGAGGACCGACCCTGAAACCATGATGCTGGGTGACATAAGCCAGGCACGGAAGGACACTTGTTGTAGGGCTCCATCTACAGGAAACGTCCAGACTGGGCAAATCCGGAGAAACAGAAGAGCAGTGGCCAAGGGCTGGGGAAGGGAGTTGGGCAGGGACAGTGTCCCTCGGGGGCCGTGAAGGATGCTCTGAAACTGAGGGCGGGGCCAGGCAGTCTGGGCAGCGGCCACAGCCCGTACCAGAAGACCCGGGTTCCAGCCCCAGCTCCAGCCCCTAATTCCAGCTTCCTAATGCAGACCCCGAGAGGCAGCAGTAAAAGCAGTTGGTTCCCTGCCACACACGCGGGACTTCTGGATGGAGTTCCCAGCTCGCAGCTTCAGCCCGGCCCAGCCCTGACCACTGAGGGCATTTGAGGAATGAACCAGAGACAGGCATTCTCTGTCTCTGCCTCTCCAATAAAAAAAACAAAACACTAAAAAAAAAAAAAAAAAATTGTGGGGGCTGGCACAGTAGTGGGTAAAGCCACTGCCTGCAGTGCTGGTATCCCATATGAGTGCCGGTTCGTGTCCTGGCTGCTCCACTTCTGATCCAGCTCTCTGCTATGGCCTGGGAAAGCAGCAGAGGATGGCCCAAGTCCTTGGGCCCCTGCACCTGCATGGAAGACCTGGAACAAGCTCCTGGCTCCTGGCTTCAGATCAGCGCAGCTCCAGCTGTTGCAGCCATTTGGGAAGGGAGTCAGTGATAGAAGACCTCTCTCTCTGGCTCTGCCTTTCATATAAATAAATATATCTTATTTAAAAAAAAAAAGTGGTTCTAGAAACCTAATTCTTTATTAAAAGTCTCTGAATTATACATTGCAAGGGGCAAGTATGTAAGATGTAACTTTTTGAAAAAAAAAAAAATAAAGCCTTTATTTAAAAAACAAAACCTGTTTGGAGGTGGGCGTTTGCCACAGCACTTGAGGTGCCCCGTGTCGGAGTGCCCGGCTGACTTCCTGCCTACACCTACAGCAAATGATGGACGGTGGTTCAAGTGCTTGGGTCCCTGCCGCCCACGTGGGAGACCCACATGGAGTTCTGGGCTGGCTCCTGGCTTTGGCCTTACCCAGCCGCAACCTTTGTGGTCATCTGGGGAGTGATCCAGCAGATGGACAGCCTCTGACACTCCATCTTTCCCATAAATAAAATGGATTTTTTTTAGAAAAAAAAAATCCCTAAAGCCTAAAACAAGAAAAGAAGCCCTGCGCTGGGGCAGGCGTTCGGCACAGTGGTCAAGATGCCGCTCGGGCGCCCCCGTCCCACACTGGGGACCCGGGTTCAGGTCCCAGCTCTGCTTCTGTCTGGCTTCCTGCTGGCACACACCCTAGGAGGTGGCAGGCGATGGCTCAAGTAGGTGGGCCCCTGGCTTCTTCCTGGCCCAGCCCTGGCTTTGCAGGCAACTGGAGAGTGAACCAGAAGACAGGGTATCTCTCTCTCTGCTTTTCAAATTAAAAAAAAAAAAGGATAATTTTTTTAAAAAAAGAACCTCTGTACCAACACCACGTGCCGATGCAAACCGTGGAGCTGAAGTCAGGACCATGTCTAACCGACCTGGGGGGCGTGCCTGGAGCGGGCACGGGGCCTGTGGGTGTTCCATCCATCAAAGTCCCCTGAGTTGTGTGTGCATTGCGCATGTCAGACCCCTATGCCGGAAGGCACCTGTCCCCTTCCTCCTCCCGCAAGGCAACCACAGGCAGAGCCCAGCGCCCCGGGAGGGGACCGAGCCGAGGTTCCCAGGGGACAGGATCCAAGGTGGCCAAGTCACGGCTAGATGGCAGCCACGGCCATGCCTACCCTCACCGCCTGCACGACCCCAGTTCCCAGGTGACACCATGAGTGTTCCTGCTGTCCCGGATACTACAGGCCCAGCCCAGCCCAGCCTGGCCCGGCCCGGCCAGGGCGTGCACGTGACCAACAGGTGCCCATAGCGCCAGGCTCCTGCCCGGACACCACACTGCTCCACTCGCCTTGGCTGAGCAGCGCCTGCGGGGACAGGGCTCCCGTGCACCGCAGGAGGGAACTGAGGAGCAGGGAAGCAGCCGGTCACTCCGGGAGACCCCAGACCCTCGCCGGCTGTCGGGCTGGGCGTCCTGGCTCCTGCGAACCTTCCTCGGCCTTGGTTTTCTCACCTGTGAAGTGGGCATGCTAATACCTGCCGAGGGGCGAAGGGCACAGCCTCGGCCATCAGCCTAGGGCTCCACCCTGCCCCTCTGGAAGCAGGAATCACACAGCACGGGGGTGCAACTGACGGAAGGTCAAGTCTGGAACATGCTTAGCACACGCTTAGCCCGGAGCCCACGGAGCATCGGGGGCTCTGCAGACAGTAGCTTCAGGCTGTGGCAGCCGAGCCCCTTAGCCTTGCCCAGTACCCAACACCACACACCCTCTGGCAAGCCAGAGCAGCTCAGCAGGTGGTCTGCCGAGTCATCAGCTCCTCCCCCAGGGGTAGCGGTGGGCAGCGCCCAGTGCTGTTTGGAGCTGACAGCCACCCTGGAAGGCAGGACCTTAGGCCCATTACAGAGATGAGCAGACTGAGGCAGAGAGGGGGAGCAGCTGCCCATGGGAGTGGCGGCTGCTGTCTGTCCTCGGGGACACTCCCTGCCACCTGCCACCCTCCCTCTTCAACAAGGAGGACATGGGCGGGGCCCAGAGCTGGGGCAGGCCAAGCCCTGCTTCCCCACGGTTTAATGTCCCATAAAAGCTGGTTTCACTCTAAGCTCCCACTCCCTCTCCTGTCCCCAGGTACTCACCGGGCTGGCGGAACTGGCTCTGCTGAGGGCCAGGCAGGTGGGGGGCGGGGGGAGGCACAGGTCTGCTTCACACTGCAGCCCAGTGAGTGAGCATGTGTGTGTGTGTATGGGGGGTGGCAGGTGCCACCCACAGCGACCACCGAGGCACACACCTCGCACGCCTCCTCCAGGGAGTTTGAACCCCTGGGGGTCCCCTCCCTGTGGTTTGGGTTTGATTCCTTCCCTAGCCCCCACGGGGACAGAAACCCATCCAGTCCTGATGCCTGGGGCGGGGTCTTGGGGAAGGGACTGCATTGGATGAAGCCATTAAGGCACAGTCCCGGCAGGTGTACATTGAGAGACACAGACACACGTGCTCCCTGCCTCCCACCCAGGGTGCCCTGTGCCACCTTGGGACTCCACCAGCAAGACCCCACCCCCTTCCCCAGAGGCTGAACCACAGACGCCCACCCAGCCTTGGCATTGGCTCTCCAGAACCAGCAGCCACAACAAACCTCCATTCCTTCCAGCGAGGCTGCTGGGTCTTTATCACGGCAAGGCAAAGTGGATTCACCCAGCCCAGGAATCCCGGTGGGCTCTCACCAAGCACCGAGAGGTACCTGTGTTGGTGACCATGCCGCCATCACACAGCCAGCACGGGGCTCCAGCCCGGCTCCCACCACCCCGTGCTCTTCCTCAGGGCTGTGCAGTGCCACTTTAAAGAGAGAGGAGAGAGGGCTCCGGGGCGGGGGGGGATCTGCTCCCCGCTGCCCCCAGCCCAAGAGGCCCTACTGGGGACCCCGGAAGAGGACAGGACAAGCACCCAGCCCACAAGGGAAGGGCAAGGCCAAGGCCACACCAAGGTCACACTCCCGGTGTGGTCTCCGGCAGCCTCTGAGGCAGCCCAGTTCAAACGCAAAGTCTGCTCTGTGGCGTCTGGGCTCGGGGCTGCCCCCAGCCACTGACCTCAGAGCCGAGAAAGCAGCCAGGCCACAGGCCCCCAGCCTGGAGTCGCCGCCTCCTGCCGCCCACGTAGGCCTGGCCCTTGCAGAATGTAAGCCTCATGGGATTGAGCACTGGTAGCGCAGTGAGCTCAGCAGCACGCGACACCCTCACCATTGTGGGCGCCTCTCCATGACCCGCCACAACCGTCAGCTCTCGGACAGGTTCAAGGTGAGACACTGGGTTCCCAGGGGACCCAGTGCTGCAGGGAAGCCAAGGAGAAGGCCCCAGCTCTGCTGCCAGCCAGCTCCGCACGCAAGCCGTGGCCGTGCTGTGCTATCTCAGACTCAGTTTCTCAATCTGTAAAGTGGGGATGACTGGGGCAACCCAAGACCACACAAGGGAGCCGGGAGCCGCGTGCCTGGCATGGTCACCACTCAGCTCGTGGCAGCTGGACCTCCTGCCTCTAAGGTCACAAATCAATGGCAAGGGCACTGCTGGGAGGCCAGGCGGACTCAGAGACGGGTGCTCTGCAGCTGCCCGGGCTGTCAGCACGCGGCTCTCCACAGCGGATGCAGAGTCCTGGTCCCGCCCCCACACACGGTGGGGGCTGTGGCCACGGAGTATCCATGTCGGGCCTCACTCCGCATCCGATGGCTTGACGGATCTAAAAATACGCTCGCAACTGGCGCTATCTAACCCGGCCTCCCGCGGGCTGCTTCGTCACCCTGTCTGAAGTGACCCAGGTGTCTATTCTGGGGTCTGAGGGGCGGCCAGAGAGCTCTCAGGAAGTTCCCAGTTGCTATCAACGACTTGCACCCGATAAGAACGAACAGCAGGAAGCCACCCGTGTTTTCCCGTCTACAATTCTGACCTTCTAACGGGCTCGCTTACAAAGGACAGGCGCTCATCCGAGGGGAGCTCACAGTGGGTGCTTCATGCACTCAGTAGGTAAGCACCCTCCTATGTGGGCATTTCGCCAGGTGGGCACGGACCCTGGCCCTCGGTGGTCAGGATGCATTCGGGTTTGGGGCGTCCTGGAGCACGTACAATTTGGGGAGGGGCTCTATAACAAGAGGAACACGGCATCATGGAGTTTTAGGAATCAGGCACCGGTCCTGCCAGGAATTCACATAGAAGCAGGGTTTGGAAGAAGGTGCCACAGCCGCGGGGCTGCCCTGCCCCCTGGACGGGGGCCCCTGGTGGTTTCTGGAATGGAGAGCAGACTGGAGAGAGACAGGAAAGGCCGGGTTGAAGGGAAAAATCAATTCTGGCCGCTGTGCCCCTCGTGGGACTGTTTCGAAGCTGTGTTCGATGTATCGACGCTGCGAATTTAGAAACCTAACTCTTCGGGCTTTCAAATGCAACGTACAGAGCCGGGTCTCTGGAAAAAGCCTGCACTTTGGAAGACGGCTTTCAGCACTCCCTCCCTCCCTGTGCTTTCCAAGAGGCAGGGGGCAGAGGGGCCACATCCCCACACCCCCCACGGAGGGCCAGGGGCTGCCCGGGGGTCTTGGCTGGGAAGCCCCAGGCCATGCCTCCCTCCGGGCAGCTCTCCCCAAAAGCCTCAAAATGCTAAAGAAAGGAACCCTGCCCGGCTCAGCCCAGGACGTCCTGGGCAGCACCCTCGAGGTGCCGGCTTGGAGAAAGCTGATGGCCTGGCCTGGCCTCTGAGTCAAGGCCAGGCAGAGCGGGGGTTGGGAAGGCGCTGGCCACTGGATCCCAGCCCAGAGCTGCTCAGAGGAGGACGGAGCCAGAAAGCCCAGGGGACCACAAGAGCGGCCCAGTCCCCCTCCTTCCGGCCTGCTGGGTAGCCTGGGATTAGGCAAAGCGGTCCCTGCAGGCTCGTTTGCATATGACAGACAGATGCTGTGGCCCTCCCCTCCTGCCTGCAGGCTGGCTCTGTGTGCAGGCTCTGCAGTGATGGGAACTACAGGTCCCTGACCTCAGCCACTCGGGTCCTCAGAGGTCGCTCTCAAGTCCAGGCCAAGGCCACGGCCTCCTTCCAGCAGCATCTGAGCCAGGTTCAAATCCCAGCTCCTCCACTTAGGAGCTGAGTGACCCAGGGCCAGGGACACGGGGGCCTCTCTGAGCCTTACCTTCCCATCTGTAGAATGGGAGAGGAGGTGTTCTCAGCACCACTTCCTAAGAGGTCGTGTAATACAGACGCAACCGGCTCCTGCCACGGAGCCCGGAAAACAAGAGTAATGGGAAGAGCTGACACCCACGCACAGTCCCTGGGTGCCAGGCCCCAGCTCCACTCTCTCCTGAAAACACAAACCCACAAGGGACGAACCACAACTGATGACAGGCCTCGGGGGGGCCATGATGTATGGTACAGAGCGCTTGCGTTGTTAACTGTCATTTGCCGCTTGCTCCTCAGCTCTCGTTCATTCACCTACTCCAAGGCCACCTTCGGTCTTAATAAGCTCCCGACTCAGCACCTGGGCCAGGAAGCAGACCCAGCTCCTGCCTCCCAGTGGGCTGACAGGGCCAGAAGCTGCGGATGGAGTTGGGGGGGTGGTGCGGCGCTCCAGTTCTGTGCTGGGAGGGGTGGGATAGGGCAGCCCTCGGAGGCAGCTGTAGGGGTTCAGGGGGTCAGGGAGGAGGTGGCCTACGCTGAGGTGTCAGCAGAAGCCAGCACCTGCACACCTTCACGGGTCCCAAGAACACCCTGGGGAGCCACTGAGGGCTGCTGTTGGAGTCTCTCAACAACTCTGCCAGGGGGGTGCGCAAGGGCAGCTGTGGCAAGGACACGGCACGAGGTGGCCCCAGGGCTGCGTGTGCAGGAGGGGGAGGCAGCAGCCTGGCCCCTGCAGCACGGCCAGCCTGGGCACGCTCCAGCCGCCCAACCGTGGAGGGCCTGTTGTGCGCTGTCCTCGGTGCTGAACGGCCGCCTGCACTTGTTGGAAATGCAGATGCTCAGGCCCCACCCCAGACCAGCGAAACAAAGCCTGTACTGTGGCCAGATGTCCGGGTGATTCGTGTGCCCTCCAGCTGCAAAGAACGGGTGTGGGGCACCCCCTTTCAGTACGTCCTCCGAAGGTGCACGGTGGCCAGACGGTCAGGGGCTCTGACGACAGAACCCCGAAGTGAGGGTCTCCCGTGCCCCTCCTCACACAGCCCCAGGCCCCTCTGCACCCTCCTCCCAGGACAACCACTGCCCGGGCCTCCCAGCACGCGGCAGGACAGCCACAGCCCCATTTGTGAGCCCAGCTCAGAGCGAAACTGTCCCACACACGTCGGCTCATCCTTAGTGTTCAAACCAAACCCCACGTGACCCCACTCGCTTTCTGGGTGAGGGGGACAGGCTCCCCGAAGCAAAGAGAGAGACTACGCGAAGCCACACAGCCAAAGGCAGAAGGATTTCTACACAGGCTTGGCTTGGAGCTCTGCATGTTTTGGTCTCTGCACCCTCAACCTCAAGTCTGAAGAATTGGGGATGGCGCGTGGTGTGGCAGGTTAAGCCTCCTCCTGCGACACCAGCATCCCATATGGACGCCTGTTTGAGTCTCAGCTGCTCCACTTCCAAACCAGCTCTCTGCTAATGTGCCTGGGAAAGCAGTAGAAGATGGCCCAAGTGCTTGGACCCCTGCACCCACATGGGAGACCTGGAAGAAGCTCCTGGCCGCTGGCTTCTGATCAGCCCACACCCAGTCATTGTGCCCATCTGGGGAGTGAACCAGCAGATGAAAGATCTGTCTCTCCTCCTGTCTTACTCTGCCTCTCAAATGAATAAATAAATCTTTAAAAAGATCGAAGAATTCAACACACATGGAATTTGAAGCTACAGCACTCCCCCCCACCCCCAGCCCAGGTTGGGTCCGACCCCAGACCTCTCCCCTCACAGCCCTGGGAAGAACCAACCTGCATTTGCAGCTGCCGGCCCCAGCAATTTCCTCATAGTCGGGCACGTGAGCCCAGCCCAGCCCAGCCCATGAGAAGCCAGGTAACTTTCACTGGGCAAAGCGGATCAGAGAGGTGGAAGCAAAGGTATAATTCCTGGTGCTCTTTAATTCTGCCTTGGATATAATTAAAGCGAGATCAGAGGCCATGCAAACCCCAAGACTTAGAATCTGAGCTCCTGAGATGGATGCTTTGGGTTCTGTTAAGACGGATGGGCGCGTAGGTGTTCACACGTGGGGGTCCAGACAGCGCAGGTGAAACGTGTGCTTACTGAGAGCCAAGGCTTCTTCCTGGGCTGCTCCAAGTCTGCAACGGCTGTAACCTTGACACCCTGTTTCCTCTGGGACTCTATCTGGTGGAGAGCTGCCTGCCACAGTGTGGCTGGTGGTGGAGAGCTGCCTGCCATGGTGTGGCTTGCAGCGTCTGCTGTGACCAGCAGCTTGCAGGTCAAGGGCCTCTTTCTAACCAAGCTCCAGGTAACGTGGCCACCACTGAAGACAGAACATAGCTCGAGACGGTCCTCCTCACACAAAGGTAACTTGCAGGGTATCTAAAGACCACTGCTTGAAATGGCATAGCACATCAGTTCTTAACAGAAACCTGTCACCTGCCTGTCTTGCCTGAGGCTGG
Source organism: Lepus europaeus (assembly GCF_033115175.1). NCBI lineage: Eukaryota > Metazoa > Chordata > Mammalia > Lagomorpha > Leporidae > Lepus > Lepus europaeus. The sequence continues at coordinate 13,059,576 of NC_084849.1, forward strand.
AGGAACCGGAAGAGGTAGAAACAAGGGACAGAGGGCCTCCGGACAACACCTGAGCCCCTGAATCCAGCTGAACCACAAGTCTCCTTTCACACCCAGGCGGGCACGGCCCTGGCCTTTAGCAGGTGCACAATACGCACCTGGGATTCCCAGCACAAATCCAGGAGTACGAGGTAGGGCGGGGTGGGGGGCTGAATAAGCTCCCCCAGCACCAACCCCCCATCTCCACTCCAGCTACGATTTTCTGATGCCAACAGACACAGATTTGACTCTTTCCTTCCCATCAGAACACCCTGGTTCAGAAGGAACTAGAAGGAAGAGAACCACCACAGCTTTGCTTGAGCAAATGGGGCAATTCAGGGGCTCTTCCAAGCCCCCCCAGCACTCAGGGGAAATAGAGACCCCACCCACCCCACCGAGCCCCAGGTCTGCCAACCCCAGCCGCAGGTCTTACCGGATGGTCGGCTGGTCTCCACTCAGCTGCTTAAATCGCCGGTGTAGCTGCTCGATCTGCTCCGATGAGACTGAGGGGGAGGGAGGGACAGACAGAGAACCATCAGTGACCGCTGACCTTGGAGCATGCAAAGAAGGCTGCAGGTGTCCTCCCGCCCAGCCCTGCCCAGCCGCCCCACCAGGACACCCACACCTCCTTGGCAGACGAACCCATTCTTCCTGGGGACGCGGGCTGGGGCGATGAGTCCAGTTCCCTCTCAGCTGCTGCCGAGACAGCTCGTGGGCAGGCGGGCCGGCCAGGCGGGGCTCCCAGCCTACTAAAGGGACACTCCACCTGCTTGTCCGACTCCCTCCTCTCCCAATCCTCAAGATGAGCTTTTCCAAACTGAGAACCGGGTTCTGCAGGGTCACAAATTCAGAGATGGATGGGGGTGGGCGCTGTGGTGCAGGGCTTCAGCTCTGCTTAGGTAGGACACCTGCACCCCTTCTGGGAGTGCCTGGTTGCCGTCCTGGCTACTCCGTGCCTCTGACACAGCCCCCTGCTAATGCAGCCCCCCGGGAGGCAGAGACGATGGCCCAAGTGTTTGGGTCCCTGCCACCCACGTGGGAGACCTGGATGGAGTTCCTGGCTCCTGGCTTCAGCCTGGCCGAGAGCCAGCTATTGCAGGCACTTGGGGAGTGAACCACTGGATGGAAGATCTTGGTCTCCCCGTTACTCTGCCTTTCAAACCAATCAATCTTTAACACAGACAAGGAATGAAAGGGGAAGACGGGTTAGGCTGGGAGGCCTGCACTGAGAACATGGTGGAGAAATGAGACCGGCAGGAAAAGTAGGATTTTGGCACGTGGTGCTTGGCGCCGTGGGCAATGCCTTCTCATTCCCTGGTGGTCTTCGGGACCCTAAGCCCAGGGGTGACGTTGATCATCCATGTCCTCACTCTGAGGCCGTGCGTCTCCTGCCAACGCCACCTCCAAGGTCAGCCCGCAGTTACGCCCACACACCTGTGCTCATCTTAGAAAACACTCCACAGGGGCCGCTTGGATACGTTTCTCACTTCATCTCCAAAACCACCGATGAGGTGGGGAGACGTGTGGGGGTCCTGAAAGCTCAGCAGAGGGGCTGGGACCACACGGTGGGCATTCAGCAGGTCCCTGTGTGTGCCTGGGCCCCCAGCACAAGTCCAGGAGTGCACCCCAGGTAAACCAGGGCGGGGGGCGCCGGGGTGGCTGGGTAAGGTTTTCTTCTCCCCTCGTCTCTAAGCCCTAGAGTCTGCACTGGATTCTAAAGCGGGCCGCAGCCCCATCAGCCTGGTGTTTGGGCCTCAGGGCTGGCCCGGACTCTGCATCGCACGGGCAAAGCTTCTGGCCAGTGGCTGGGCTGGAGAGCTGCCACCTGCCGCAGCCCTCAGGCTGCCTCTTCCTGGGGCACACTCTCTCTTCTTACTGGGGCCCCACTGCTCACTCCACCTCCTGCCCTGTTTCGGGGTTTTGGTTGCTTGTTTTTTTAGCCAGAGGTCCGAGCTAATGCCGCTTCAAGCAGCGACCGCTCAGAATCCGGAATCCACAAGCACTCCCGGCAGCTGCTGTGTGCTAGGACACGCGCACGAGGGCTGCCAGCCCAGGCGGGGCGCTGCCATATGCCGTGGGCACGGGCCATGCATGAGCTCATCCGCTCCTCAGGACCCGGGAGGGGGCTGGTGCCACGTGGCGCACGCAGACACACAGGCAGCTTGCACCTCTCTGCAGGGACACTCGGCTCTTTATGTCCCCGGTGCCAGCAGGGACTCCGCCCACCTGATGGCCCAGCCACTCCACTGGGAGGTGCGGGGTCCACACAAAGGCTGGCGCTGCTCCAGGCCGCAGCGGCAAAGCCCAGGGCTGGGCAGGGGCGGAACAGCACGCACACACAGAAAGGTCAAAGAGCGGATTGGTGGGCAGCAACCAAGGGGCCCCCACGGGCGGATGTTCGGGCCCAAGTCTCAGCTCCGCTCCCGACTCCAGCTCCCTGCTAGTGCCACTCCGGGAGTGACGACTCCAGTGCATGGGCTCCTGCCACCCACAGGGGAGACCTGGATGGAGGTCCTGGCTCCCAGCTTCCGCCTGGCCCAGCTCTGGCCATTGCAACCATTTCTCTCCCTCTCTCCCTCTGCCTTTCAAATTAAGTTGAAAATAAATTGCAAATTTTGAAAGAACATGGAAACATGATCGCGAACACAAGGAGTCAGACGCGATTGCACATAAAATTCACGAACAAGCAAAACTCATCTACAGCGTCTGAGGTCAGGACAGCGGCTGCCCTTGGGGCATCGTGGGTGGGCACAGTAGGCAAGACGTCACTTGGGACACCCCGATCCCACATCAGAGCGCCTGCATTCAAGTTCTGGCTCTGTCCCAGCCCCAGCCTCCCACTAACCCACACGCTGGGAGGCAGTGGCGATGGCTCAAGCAGTTGGGTTTCTGCCCCACTAAGTTGAGAGACTAGCGCTGACTTCCGGTCTCCTGGTGCCAGCCTGGCCCAGCACCAACTCTGGCGGGCATTTGGGGAGTGAACCAGCGGAAGGGAGCCCACTCTCTGCTGTGTCTCCCTCTCTCTCTTTCAAATGCATTTTTTCAAAGAGGGTACTCAAGATTTGAAAGGGGCGTGCAGGGTCTCCCGGGCGCTGGGCATGCTCCATTTCTTGAGCCAGGTACAGGTCAGCAGGTGTGTTCCCAGAAAGCCCTGCACCTGGGTACCGTCACCACACGAAGCTGACTGAAGACCTGCAGGAACTCTACGCACAGGGACTTATCCCGAGAAGATGAATCCGACAGGAACCAAAACACGACAGCACAGGCGTGCTCACGTCGCCTTCCTTAGAAGGCCGAGTGTCCCCGCTCCAGGGTGCTTGAGCCCAGACAGCTTTCAAACTCCGGAATTTCTCAGATTTGGGGAGACCCATGGTTGACAAGACCCAGATCTGAACATGAAATTCCGTTGTGCTTCACACATACCCTATGCACACAGCCTGGAGGTAACTTTGTATAATATTTTCAGTAATCTGGCCAGCGCCGCGGCTCCCTAGGCTAATCCTCTGCCTGCAGCGCCAGCACCCCGGGTTCTAGTCCCAGTTGGGGTGCCGGATTCTGTCCCGGTTGCTCCTCTTCCAGGCCAGCTCTCTGCTGTGGCCCGGGAGTGCAGTGGAGGATGGCCCAAGTGCTTGGGCCCTGCACCCCATGGGAGACCAGGAGAAGCACCTGGCTCCTGGCTTCGGATCAGAACAGCATACTGGCCGTAGCGGCCATTGTGGGGGTGAACCAACGGAAGGAAGACCTTTCTCTAACTCTGCCTGTCAAAAAAAATATTTTCAGTAATTCTGTGCACAAAACAAGGTTGTACAGTATAGATATTTCCACTCAGTGTCATGTCAGTACCCAAAAAGTTTCATATTTGGAGTACTTTCTATTTTTGGATTAGGGATGCTCAACCTGTAATAGCTTACAATTGTACTCTAAGCGTCAGTCAGAAGCACACAGGTGAACACGTCACGATACACTTCGTCTGTGATAAAAAGGTACGTGCTGCCTTTCCAAGCGGCAGTTAGAGTTGTGCATCCGACTTGGAAATGTAAGGTTGGCTTAGAGCAGCTCACTCCACGGCAGACGCCACGCTGGGGAAAGTCCACAACTATGTACAGATGCATTCTAAGTAATTGTTTAAAACCCTAGAATTATAGTCTCTAAAATAATCATAGCAATTATCTCTCAACTCCATACTGGGATTAAAGCCTTTGTTTTCTTTTTTCTTAAGATTTGTTTATTTATTTGAAAGACAGAGAGGGATGGAGTGAGAAAGAGAGAGCGAGCGCTCTTCCATCCACTGGTCCACAGCGTGCCAGGCCGAAGCCAGGCGCTCCATCCACGTCTCCCACTGGGGTGCGGGGGCCCAAGCACTTGAGCCACCTGCTGCTGCTTTCCCCGGTGCATTAGCAGGGAGCTGGGTTAGAAGCCAGGCAGCTGGGACTCGACCTGGAGCTCCGAGAGGTGATGCCACCAGGCAGGCCCCTGCGCTTGCTTCTATTCATCCGCATTTTCCAGTTTTGCTCTAAAATACAAGGTGTATCCATATTAGATAACAGCGTTTTTTAGCATACGGCCTGGTTGTGGATGGCACAGTTGAGGAATCTCCCAAACATTACCCTTAATGACTCACTCACTCCCTGGCCCAGGCCTGCATCCTACGCAAACCTGCCCTGACTCAACCCTTCTCGTGGCGCTGTGAGGGGCACACTGCCCCCATTTCACAGAAGAGCAAACCAAGGCTCAGAAGGGAGGGAGTCAAGGTCACGAACCCTGCCAGAGGCACAACCACCCTGTGGACTCAGCCTGTCCGGGGGAAAATGTGTGGCTCTGGTTTTGGGGGTTTTGTTCGGCCACCCCACAGTGCCTCATTTCCTGGGTCACAGGAAGCCTGCTATGCAAGACCACAGATACAGTAATCTGTCCGTTGAGAAACACTGATCAGAAGCCACCACCAGTAAGGACACGTCCCCCCCCAGCACACGAGGGCGGGCGCAGAGGGCCAGCCTGCTGGCCACACGCTGTGCATCTGTTTCCATGAAACATCCGGCAGGCAAATCCACGGGGACACAGAGACAACCAGGGCTTGCCAGGGGCTGGGGCAGAGAGAGACCTAGCAGGAGAATGGGGAGGCCTTGCGGCCGACTTCTCCAAGAGGGATAAAACATGTGACCGACTGTGTGATGGCCGCACGCCCCATGGTTATGCTACCAGCCACGGAGCACCCTTTCAGCGGGCAGATGTCACGGCGTGTGGATGACATCCCAATAAAGCCACTAAAAAACCAACGCAAGAGCAGGTGTTTGGCCCAGCAGGTGAGCCCGGAGCTGGTACACCTGGGTTTGCCTTCTGGCTCTGCCTCTGATTCTAGCTTCCGGCCTAAAAGTTCAACTTGGGGGGGAAGGGGCAGCACCCGAGGGCTCAAGCAGTTGGGCCTCTGCCCCCCTAGTGGGAGACCTGGGTGGAGCTCCCAGATCTCAGGTTCAGCTTGGCCCCGTGCAGGTACTTGGGGTGAAGTTATCAGATGGGAGCTCAGACTCAAAGATACAAAAGCTTAGACACAAAGTAGCAAACACACTCATGACTACGACAAGAGCAGGCACTAAGTGAGCATTTACTATGTCCGAGACACCATGTCTAATTCTACTCTTGACAAGACTTAGCTCCCAGATGTTTCTCACCAATCCCATCGGGCAGGTATGATTCTGTCCCCACTCTAGAGATGGGAACACTGAGACCTGCCCAAGGTCCCAGAGCTAGGAGGATGGGTGTCAGCCATTGTAGATCAGGTTTAGCAACTGAAGAGCTTGCAGCCTATTACATCCCAAGTGAACGTGTGCACGTGCGTACGCACACACACACCCCCTCTGCCCTGCCTGACTCAATAAAAGCAGAGGATTAGGGGAACAACCTCCCACCCCTGGGTCTCTGATTTTAGAAGCCAAAGCACCAGAGGCAAGGAGACGCTCCTATGCCACAGTAACCTGGGGAAAGAATGGTGTCGGGGGCTCAGGGGCCGACTCTCCAAACACCCAGACCCTGGCGGGGGGAGCCGGTTTACAGGTGACCTTAGCCAAAGGTCGAGAAGTGACTGGGGAGCTGATCTGCCTCTTCCATTTCTCTCCCCTGGGCCCACCCCCCACCGCTCCCCGCAGGGATGACGTCATGGAAGGGGCCCCATCCCACCCCTGCAGGGCTCCTGGGGCAGAAGCATCTCCTGTTTCCTCACTGCTCACCTCCGAGACTTCCCCAGGCCCCCGTGAGGTCACTGTTGCCATGGGGACGATGGACAGAAACAGGCTCCGGTTCCCGGCAGCTCAGACCGCATTTTCCAGCTTTAGATTTCAACCTGAGCGAGACGCGCACCTTCCGCGTGGCTGCTGGGAGTTTACTGGGACCAACTTTCAGTGGGGCAGATGGGGGTGACACGTCACCTGGTCCCAACAGCGTCCACAAGAGAGGATACACCTGTGCTGGCCAACACGGAAGTCACCAGCCACACGCAGCCCCTCAACCTGTGCGAGGTGGCAAGTACAAAAGGAGGTGTGCTGAGGGCACACCTGGCTCACAAGGACTTGCTGCAACAAAGAATGCGGATGTTGCAATATGTTTTTTTAAGATTTATTTCTTTGAAAGGCAGAGTTACATAGAAACACAGGCAGAGACAGAGACAGACAGAGAAAGGGGTCTTCCATCGGCTGGTTCTCTCTCCAAATGGCCACAATGGCTGGGGCTGGGCGGATCCGGAGCCAGGAGCTTCTTCTGGGTCTCCCACATGGGTGCAGGGGCCCAAGGACTTGGGCCATGTCCTACTGCTTTCCCAGGCCATGGCAGAGAGCTGGATCAGAAGTGGAGCAGCTGGGACTCAAACCGGCACCCAAATGGGATGCTGACACTGCAGTAGGCAGCTTTACCCGCTATGCCACGGCGCCAGCCCCTCAATACTTTATTTGGGTTCTATGTTGAAACAAAAATATTTTAGATAGATGGGCTAAATAAAAAATACTAGTACAATTAACTCACCTGTTCACTTTTCCTGGTGGCTACTAGAGAACTTAGAATTACATTGCTAACAGGGAAGGCAGACAACACTGCTTTGCATGCTTGTCTTGTACAGTTTTGGGCAACCCAATTTCCAGGAATGAATTCGGAATAATTAAGATGAAGGTACAGGGCCAGCGCTGTGGCGTAATCGGTAAAGACGCTATCTGTAGTGTCGGTATCCCATGTGGGCGCCGGTTCTAGTCCCAGCTGCTCCTCTTCTGATCCAGCTCTCTGCTGTGGCCTGGGAAAGCAGTGGAAGATGGCCCAAGTCCTTGGGCCCCTGCACCCACGTGGGAGACCTGGAAGAAGCTCTTGGTTTTGGATTGGTGCAGCCCTGGCTGTTGCAGCCAATTGGGGAGTAAACCAGCAGATGGAAGACCTCACTCTCTGTAGAACTCTGACTTTCAAATAAATAAATAAATCTTAAAAAAAAAGAGAGAGAGAGAGAGACGAAGGTACAAAGATAAACAGGTCAGAGTAAATGTTGTCGCCTGCTTAGAACAGTTTAAAACCTATTGCGGGGGGGGGGGGGGGGGTACTGGCACTGTGACGCAGAGGGTTAATGCCCTGGCCTGAAGAGGCGGCATCCCATATGGGCGCCATTCTAGTCCCGGCTGCTCCTCTTCCCATCCGGCTCTCTGCTAAGGCCTGGGAAAGCAGTAGAAGATGGCCCAAGTCCTTGGGCCCCTGCACCCATGTGGGAGACCCAGAAGAAGCTCCTGGCTCTGGATTGGCGCAGTTCCAGCTGTTGTGCACATCTGGGGAGTGAACCAGCAGATGGAAGACCTCTCTTTCTCTTTGCCTCTCATCTCTATGTGTAACTCTCACTCTCAAGTGAAAAATAAATCTTTTAAAAAATAATAAAATAAAACCTATGGGGAAGATGCTGAGTCACAGGAAGCCGGTCCAGTTAACCCTGGCATGTGCTGAAATCAGGGTGCTACGGGGCCTTAAAAATCCTCAAAACACCGTGGGGGGCAGCTGTTTGTTCACCCTTAAAGGTGCTGGTTCAGGGTGGGCATGGCGCCACAGCTCCGCTGCCACTTGGGGTATCTGCAGCTTCTATCAGAGTGCCTGGCTGGAGTCCTGGCTACTCCGCTCCACACAGCCTCCTGCTAATGCACCCTGGGAGGCACAGGTGACGGATCAGCAGCTTGGGTCCCTGCCACCCACAGGGGAGACCTGGATGGAGCTCCTGCTTGAACCCGGCCCAATCCCAGCTGTTGCAGGCCTTGGGGGAGTGAATCACAAATGAAAGATTTGTTTCTCTGTCTGCCTTTCAAACAAAAAAGAAGAAAGGGGCCGGCGCTGTGGCACAGTGGATAAAGTCACTGCCTGCAGTGCCGGCATCCCATATGGGTGCTAATTCGAGTCCCGGCTGCTCCACTTCTGATCCAGCTCTCTGCTATGGCCTGAGAAAGCAGTAGAAGATGGCCCAAGTCCTTGGGCCCCTGCACCTATGTGAGAGACCCAGAAGAAGCTCTTAGCTTCTGGCTTTGGATTGGTGCAGCTCTGGCCATGATGGCCAAATGGGGAGTGAACCAGTGGATGGAAGATCTTTTTCCCTCCCCCTCTCCCTCTCTGTAACTCTGCCTTTCAAATAAATAAAGTAGATCTTAAAAGATAAATTCAGGTTGCCAGTTAAGACACCCACATCAGCGTGCCTGGGTTCAATTCCTGCCGATGCAGGTCCTGGGAGGTGGCGGTGATGGCTCAACTGGCTGAACCCCTGCTGCTCACAGGGAGACTTGGATGGAGCTCCCGGCTCCTGCCTGGCCAGCCATGGCAGCTGCAAGCATTTGGGGAGCAAACCAGCAGACGGAAGACCCCTCGCTGTGTGTCTCTCCTCTCTGCTACTCTGCCTTTCAAATAAGTGAGAGTTTAAAAAGTGTTTTTAACTTCAATGACTACAATGAAGAGCAGGTGCTGGTGAGGATGTGGAGCCGCTGGAACTCGCACATGGCCATCGGGGGTGCGCAAACAGGGCAGGGCCCATGGGAAAGCAAGAGGGCAGTCCATCAGGCAAAGGTCACGTGGCCCAGCGACCTCACTCCAAAGCTCAGACTAAGATGAATGGAACTTGCGGCCGAAGCCTGCATCATGGCGGCTGTCACGAGGGCTGTCGGGTGGGTAGATAAGGACAGTGCGCTCTGTCCACCCCGTGATGCTCCCGCTCAAGGGGGAGAATGAACACAGCTCTGATCCTTGTGCAGTATGGCTGGACCCTGAACTCATCACGCGGGGTGAAGACGCCAGACCTGGGGCCACCTGTTAGGGGAGCCACTCATAGGAAGAGGCAGGAGCTGGCAAGGCCCCAGGGACAGAGAGGGAGCGGTGGTTGCCAGGGGCTGCCAGACGCGGGGCGAACAGGATGCGACAGCTTACACATGTTCTTCTGGGGGTGATAAGATGTTCTAGGATTAGTGGTGACCTTTGCACAACTCTGCAAATACACTAAAGGCCACCAAGCTTCATGGGACGGGAATGAGAGCTCAATGTAAAAGCTGTTCAACCTTGGAGGTGACAGAGCCACTGAAACCAAGGCCCTGTCCCAGCCCAGGAAGGCTCATCCCCTCCCTGGGGCCTCGGCTGACAAACACCCTGTCCACTGGCCGAGGAGCACTGGGCCGGGGAGAGAGCTTCCAGTCCACGGGGATGGGAGTGGCAGGCGTCACCCAGCGAGGTCCCAGGGCCAGAGGGTGGGCAGGGAGAGCAGAGCAAGCAGAGCTGGCAGAGGCAGTGAGCAGGGAGCAGGAAGCCCCGGGGACTTCAGTGCAGGTGGGAAGGGGGCGAGGGAGAAGGCAGGCAGGGGTAGGCAGAGGCCATCATCCCCACAGCCAGGGTCCCTGGGCTTCATCCAGGCTCTCCTGAGGATGCCAGCCAGGAACAAAAGCTAAGCGCCTGGCAACAGATGGAAGGGGACATGGATGATGTCACTGGGAGTCTGCGAGAGGCGACAGGTGCAGCACCCAGGTGAGCAGGAGGTGGAGGGGCTCAGCCCAGGGGGCAGCAGTGAGGACGGTGGGAAGCCTGCTGGCTGCTGTCTCCAGGGCTCCAAGCTGCCCCACCGCCTGCTGTCTCCACCAGCTGTGTCAGCCCAGACATGGGCCCCGGGACACCAAGGGGCACCATCAGGAAGGGGTCGGTGGCTTCCAAGGCCACCCAAGCTCTCTGTGGACTGGTCAGGACCCAACTGAGACAGGGTGGAAGTCCCAGGACGCAGAGGTGAGCCAGGCCAGAGAGGGAGGCTCGGTCACAATGTCACTGCCGAGAGGAGCCCGTGTGCAGTGGACGTCTGGCCAGCGGTGAGGACAACACTTGGGACATCCATATTTCCTGTTGGAGCACCTGATTCAAGTCCTGGCTTGGCTTCCAAGTCCAGCTTCCTGCTGGTGGGTATCTCGGGAGGCAGCAGGGGATGGCTAATAGTTGGGTCCCTGCCACCCACACGGGAGACCCAGACACAGTTCCCGGTTCCAGCCCTGGTCCAGCCCTGGCCATCATGAGCATTTGCGGAATGAACCAGTGGATGGAAGATCTCTGTCTCATAGTTAAAAACATTTTTGTTGTTGTTTAAAGAGAACAAGATGCTGGTTGGATCCCCAGCTTCACGCCCTATTAAACCGAGCAAGCCGCCGAAATCCAAGCCGGCTCCCTCCTCGGAAATACAGAGACAAGGACAGCCCCTCCCTCCAAGGGTGTGCATGTGAGAAGACACAAACTCACACAGACACGATTCAGTCACCAGAGCCGACAGCAACACAGCCAGTGGATGTACACAATGAAGCGTTACTCAGCAATGAGAAGACACATGGTTCCAACAAGGGATGTCACACGGACACCACTGGAACACACAATGCCCACCAAAGGATGGCAGGCACACAGGCCACCTGGTCTACCTTCCAATCGTGAGAAACACCCTGAACAGGCAAATGCACAGGGACGAGAGAAGTGGACTCGGGGATGCCAGGGTTTGGGGCAGGAAGGGACGAAGAGTGACTGCCAATGGGGGTTCTTTCCAGGGTGATGAGGATGTCCTGGAAATAGATGTGGTGACACTGGTACGACACTGCAAATGTACTCGATGCCACTGAACAGAACACTTAAAATTTTTTTTTATCTATATGGAAGGCAGACACACAGAGACCTCCCATCCGCTGGTTCACTCCCCAAATGCCCACATTGCCAGGGCTGGGAACTCCATCCCAACATTGTGAGCCTCCCAGGGGGCACAGTGGCAGGCAGCTGGAATCAGCAATGGAGAGGAAGTAGAACCTGGGTGTTTTGTTTGTTTGTTTTTGACAGGCAGAGTGGACAGTGAGAGAGAAGCAGAGAGAAAGGTCTTCCTTCACCCTCCAATGGCCGCCGCGGCCGGCGCACCACATTGATCCAAAGGCAGGAGCCAGGTGCTTCCTCCTGGTCTCCCATGCGGGTGCAGGGCCCAAGCACTTGGGCCATCCTCCACTGCACTCCAGGGCCACAGCAGAAAGCTGGCCTGGAAGAGGGGCAACCGGGATAGAATCCGGTGCCCCAACCGGGACTAGAACCTGGTGTGCCGGCGCCGCAGGCAGAGGATTAGCCTATTGAGCCGTGGTGCAGGCCGAACCTGGGTGTTCTATAGCGGGACGTGGACATCCCAAATGGTGTCCTAACTGTGCTGCCAGACGCCCACCCGCAAGCTGTATGGTTTAAAATGGTCAATTTTATCCCAATGTTAAAAATGAATCACAGTGAGATCCCAGTGGAAAGAAGGGGCCATCTTTACATAAAGAGGTACCTTTCTCTGAAGGGAGGAGAGAACTTCCACTTTAACTATGGCCTTGTCTAAATAAGGTTGGAGTTTGTGAACTCAAGAGGCTTCCATAGCCTTGGCAGCTCATGAAAAGAGCCTCAGGTGATCACTGACCTCATAAATAAGAGTGTCAATTGTTGAATCAACAACAGGGGTCACTGTGCACTTGCTCCCCATGAGGACCTCTGTCTTTAATGTGTTGTACTATGGGAATTAATGGGAAAACTAGTCTTCAAACAGTACTTCATACTGTGTGGGTGCAAACTGTTGAAATCTTTACTTAGTACAGAGTTGATTTTCTGTATATAAAGATAATTAAAAATGAATCTTAATGAAGAATGGGATGGGAGAGGGAGTAGAAGGTGAGATGGTTTGTGGGTAAGAGGGGGGGCATGGAGGGGAAGAACCACTATAATCCAAAAGTTTTATTTATAAAATTTAATTTATTGGCCGGCGCCGTGGCTCAACAGGCTAATCCTCCGCCTTGCGGCGCCGGCACACCGGGTTCTAGTCCCAGTCGGGGCACCGATCCTGTCCCGGTTGCCCCTCTTCCAGGCCAGCTCTCTGCTGTGGCCAGGGAGTGCAGTGGAGGATGGCCCAAGTGCTTGGGCCCTGCACCCCATGGGAGACCAGGATAAGCACCTGGCTCCTGCCATCGGATCAGCGCGGTGCGCCGGCCGCAGCACGCTACCGCGGCGGCCATTGGAGGGTGAACCAACGGCAAAAGGAAGACCTTTCTCTCTGTCTCTCTCTCACTGTCCACTCTGCCTGTCAAAAATAAAAAAAAATTAATTTATTAAAGCTTTCTATAAAAATAAATAAAATATTTTAAAAAATGAATCACATAAACACTCAGCCTGCATCTGCTGGGAGCCTCGTGAGGCGCTGGGGTTGCCCGTGGCTCTGACCATGATGTCCCAAAGCAATCCCATGATGCCATCTGGGCTGTGCAGCTGGCTCCAGGCTCAGGAGGGAGGTATCGACTTGTTGTGTGCCACCTGGGCTAGCGCCAAAGCAGTGACTAATCTCAGGCTCCAGGGTGGGGGGACAGACAGGGACTGGGCTCCATGGCTCCCAGGGGCCAGCCCGCCTGGGCCTGCCCTCACGCCTGGCAGGTGCAGAACGTGTCGTGTCTCCAGCTGCTGGCTTCTTCCCTTCACCTTGACCAATGTGCACACATCAAAGACCAAGCCCAGCCGCAGGATTTTACAACAAATGAAGGGATGCAACTGGGTGGAAGTTCTGAACCCCACCCTGCTCTGCAGTGAGGAGCTGCGACTTCAAGCAGAAAATTGAACCCGCGTCGTCAGTGCAAACCCCGAGGAACGCCCAGGAACAGCTGCCTGGGCCCCGTCAGCACGGAGGTGGCATTTATTTTAATCTCAGGTGCCAAGGAGCTGCTTAGCACCGGTGTGGGATCCTCCAGTGTTCAGGACTTGCGGGGAGGCTGGGTCACAGCGAGTGCACTTCACTTTCAAATACCAGAGAGTTCGCAGGCCGTGGACCGAAAGATACATTTATTTTGGCACAAGCATCATGGAAGCCAGGAATAGTTTTTTCATAACATGTTTTTTTCCATGAACTTGTCAAAGCCCCTTATGCGCCTGGATTTTTTTTTTTTCTTTTGGGCACCAAAATAAACTTATCTTTGAGTTCCAGTTTCCCACAGACTCTCAAGTTTCCCAGTGAAGGCTCCTCGTGAGCAACGAGGCAGCTAGGAACGCGGGCAGAGTGGGCGGGCAGGAGCCCAACACCACAGCGTGGGCTTCGCTCACCCACGCTCCCCTTCCCACAGGGAGGCTCTGTTCTTCGCCATCTGCCGTGCAGCAGGGACGACACCCGCGCGTGTGAGCGCCGACTCGGAGCCGAGCCCCTGGCTAACACCGCCTGCCTCCCAGGGTGCTTAGCACACCCGTTTACCAGGAAGTAGAGTCTGGGGAAAGATCAGTCGCCCACCAAAGGTCACGCCGTTACAGGAGGCAGGACTGGGACCTGGGCCGATGACGCTAGACTCTGTTCTCATGAGTGTTTGTACACTGGGAGGTGATGAAGCACACACAGCATTCACGCGATTCAAGAAGGCAGAAGCAGGAGCCTGGCCCAACAGAGAAGGCACCAGATAGACACCCAGGCCCCACACTGGAGAACCTGGGTTCAACCGCAGGCTCCGGCTCCCGGCTCCGGCTCCCTGCTAATGTGCATCCCGGGAGACAGGTGATGGCTCAAGTGACTGGGTCCCCATCACCCGCGTGGGAGACCTGGACTGAGTTTGACCCAGCCTCAGCTGTTGTACACCCAGTGGATGGGAGCCTGTGACTCTGCCTCTTTTTTTTTTTTTTTTTTTTTTTTTGACAGAGAGAGACAGAAAGGTCTTCCTTCCATTGGTTCACCCCCCCAAATGGCTGCTACGGCCGGCGCACCACGCTGATCCAAAGCCAGGAGCCAGGTGCTTCCTCCTGGTCTCCCATGCGGGTGCAGGGGCCCAAGCACTTGGGCCATCCTCCACTGCCTTCCCGGGCCATAGCAGAGAGCTGGACTGGAAGAGGAGCAACGGGGACAGAATCCGGCGCCCCAACCGGGACTAGAACCCGGTGTGCCGGCGCCGCAGGTGGAGGATTAGCCTAGTGAGCCACGGCGCCGGCCTCTCTGCCTCTCAAAACACAGACACAGATGTCTCCATTTCAATGAAAGGTGTAAAGACACAGAAAGGAAAAAAGCAACAGGGAATCAACAGAGACTTGGAGAAGGGGCGTCCTTCAGAGCTCCCACATCCTTCTAGAACTACCCTCAGCTGCAGATTAATTCTGAGGGCAAACCAGCAGAGATGGCTATCTGAAGGTCGAGGGCCTGTCACTGTGGGGCATTCAGATAAGAAGTGCAGTTCCTGCTACGTGCACTCAGTCTGCCTTTGCCTGCCAGCTCAGGAACCAACGCTCCAAACCAGGAAAAGTTTAATACACGGCGAAGCTTCCAAGGAAGGGGAACCCCCAGGAGCCAGAACCAAGGGGGAACTGGGACTCAGCAGGGTGCATGGCAGATGCTGTGAGAGGGGCCCCAGGGCCGCCGCTGCGACACAGCAGGCTAAAGCCCCCCTTCTGCAATCCCACATGGGTGCTGGTTCGAGTCCTGGCTGCTCCACTTCTGATCCAGCTCCCTGCTATGGCCTGGGAAAGCAGAAGATAGCCCAGGTGTTTGGGCCCCTGCCCCTGCGTGTAAGACCTGGAGGAAGCTCCTGGCTTTGGATCAGCCCAGCTCTGGCCGTTGCAGGCATTTAGGGGGGTGAACCAGCAGATGGAAGACCGCTCGGTCTCTCTCTACCTCTGCCTCTCTATAACTCTTTCAAAATATAAATATTTTAAAAAAAGAAAAACAAAGAAAAGAAAGGGGTCTAGGGGCATCGAATGTCCTGGGCTCTGGGAGCTAAGGTGGAGGCTGAGGAGTGGCAGTGGCCTTGAACCTGTGTGAGCTTGAACCCCTATGAGAAGCTGCAACAGCAAAGACAGCTCCCTGTGTGTAAAACGGACAAGAACTGTTTTTCTACCATCCCAGAAACCACCAGGCAGCTAAGGGAGGTGGCAGGGTGCAGGGGAAGCAGCTGAGCCCGTGGCAGACTTGGGGCAGGCGTTGTGGCACAACGGGTTACGCTGCCACCATGGCATTCCACCCGAGCAGCAGTTCAGGCTCCGGCTGCTCCACTCCCGGATCCAGCTCCCTGCTAAGGTGCCTGGGAAAGCAGCAGCAGGTGGCCCAAGTCCTGGAGCCCCTGCCACCCACACAGGAGACCCTGCTGTGGTTCGGGGCTTCAGCCTGACCCAGGCCTGTCTACCGTGGCCTGTGAAGATGTTAGATCTGTGTAATTCTGCCTTTCAAATACAATAAATGAATCTTAAAGACCTATAGGCTCATCAAAAATGGAATGAATTACTACACAAAGTCTTAGGAAGTCCTTACGCAGGAGTTAAGCGACCGGCCTTTGAAAGGTTTCCAAACAAAACAATTAGTTCAGGGCCTGTGTAGTTGTGCAGCAGGTAAAGCCGCCGCCTGCAGTGCTGGCATCCCATAGGGCTATGGGTTCACGTCCCGGCTGCTCCACTTCCTATCCAGCTCCATGCTAACTGCCGGCGAAAGGCAGCGGAAAACGGCCCAGGTGGCTGGACCCTGCGCTCATGTGGGAGACCCAGAAGAAACTCCTGGCCCCGGCTTCAGCCTGGCCCAACCCAGGCCATGGCAGCCATCTGGGAGTGAACCAGCGGATGGAAGACCTCTGTCTCTCCTTCTCTGTGTAACTCCGACTCCTGCCAACCGCCACTGAGCACTTACACTGCGTTAAGCGCTTTACCCACTCTCAATCCTCACCACAAACGCGTCACAGCATCTACTTCAGGGCCCATCTTACAGATGGGGAAAGCAAGGCTCAGGGAGGCAGACTCCCTGGCCTGGACACTAAGAGGCAGAGCCACATCAAGTGCACCTGCTAAGGACCAAAGCCAGGCTGCCTGACACTGTGAGGCCCCAGGGACACAGGCGAGGGCGAGGCCTTAGACCCGCTGGGCAGGCGAGGCCTGGGAAGGGCTGGGCACTCACTCAGGGGTCTGTGGTTAGGGGGTTCCGGCACCAGTGCTCAGGGGGCTTGGGGACCCCTGCCAACGTCAGCACACGGGGCAGGTTGTCCAGCCAGGCCACCCTCGGGAGTAAGCCGCCTCCTCCTTCCAGCCGCTGCCTGTGACCTGGCCCCAAACCTCAGTGCTGATGTCTCCCGAGCCCTCTCCTCACCTCCCAGGGAGCTGTGCCCAGACCAGAAGCTCTGCAAAGGTCACCCCGTGGGGACAACAAAGAGCCTTCCTGTCCTAGTGCTTAAGGTGACCTTCTGCTTTCTGAACCAGTAATTAAGGTAGAGCAGGCGGCCGGCTGGCTGGCAGGCCCGGGGCGGCCGGGCACCTCCCTGCCCGTCCCCCCCATCTCACACAGCCCCACCGGCGTGGGCAGGAGGCGCCCTGTCCCCTTTCCAAGGCGGTGGGCGCTCCGGAGCTCCTGCACCTGCCTCCCCGCTGGGGGTGGCAGACACCAACGCACCCCCTCGACAACATGTGAGGCGTCGTGTGGGTAGCGCTGGGCACTGCTTCAAGTCCTTGCTGCTTTCTGGGGACCCCAGACTCACAACCACAGCCCTGGCCAGTGTCAGGGCTGGGGAACCAAGACGATGGATGTGACAGCATCCAATCACAACCAAGCCACGGAGCTGGGGAGGCCGGGAGTGCAGTGCCGCCGCCCGCCTTCATTCACAGACCTTTCTAGGGCAGATGGGAGCCCTCCCAAGGCCCTGGGGGACGCGGGGGCAGTGGCACATCCCTGCCTCTTCCTCCCAGTCATGCTCCCCCCGCCCCCGACACAGCCTCCCACAGAGCGTGCGCATCCCAGGGCAAGTTCTAGAACTTTCTACATCACCTTGAACCAACACTCTCTGCCTGCAGACCCCACTTTATCTACAAGCTGCACAACATCCCAAATGACACCCTGGGGCGCCACGACCTCACCCAGATAACAGGCTCAGCCTCTCGCCCCCTCCATCGGTGCCGTGTGACAGTTCTGGGCTCTCCGCACTTGAAAACCTCACTGGCAGGTCTGGTCTTTGCATTCTGGTTCCACACTCGGCGTCTGAGTGACCCTTGCTGTCATCCGCGAGTTGGCGACAATGACAGGCCTGCCCTCAAGTGCTTGGTCCCCTGCCACCCACGTGGGAGACCTGGATAGTTTTTCCAGCTCCTGGCTTCTGTCAGGCCCAGCGGTGGGCATGTGGGGAGCGAAGCAGCGCATGGGAGCTCTCTCTGGGCCTGGGGTCTGTCTCTCTGCCTCTCAGGTTAAAAGGTGTGGGTGGGGACGTGGGAGGCCACAGCCGCTGCAGGGGAACAGGAGGGAGCCGGCAGGTCCAGCCAGCTGGCTCTTTCGCCCTTCCTGCTTTGCGGGACAGCACTGCAGCGAGGGGCCGGCCGGCCAGCCAGTCCTTGTCCCCAGCAGAGCATCCGCCCTGCCACCCGCTCCAGCCCAAGCTTTCGGAACCCTGGTCTCCAGGGCCTGCGAGATGGCCCAGGCTGAGCTCTGCAAACGACCAGGAATCCCACACACAGACTCAGGCCTGTAGGCGCTCTGCCCATGACTGGGAATCCCACGCAGACTCAGGCCAACCCCCCAGCCATCCCAGCTACCCACCCTCCCTTGGCCTCTCCCCCTCTACCTCCCCACACACAGTGGGAGGCTTGGATGAGACCACGCATGCACAGAACCCCGGCTACTTCCCACCATTAGCCTGTGGCCTTGGACAAGTCCCCTCATCTCTCGGGCCTCAGTCTCCCCATCTGTAAGATGGGAAAGGCAGCGCTCCTGGGAGCATTGCAGGAGCTCCTGCAGGGGAACCGCCTGGCTCAGCTCCACATTTGGCAACAAACAGGAGCCATTACTCCCCCCAGTCTGAGCGCTCCATCTGCAAATTATTTTTTCTCTTTCTGGAAGCTTCTCGCCTCGACGCAGACCTGCCTGTTGGAACGGTTTTGCAGAAGGGGGCGGGGTGGGGGGAGGGATTCACCTTTCACCTTTCCCTGAAGCCATTTTTCTTAATTTTTTTCAAACTGCAGGAACAGGTGTGGATGAGGAGATGGGGGGGCAGGAAGTGCAGCCACCGCGCAGTAGTCAAGGGGAACCCACTGGCAAGTGATCCCCAAGGCCCCGCCTTCCTCCAGGGCCCACTGCACACCCGGCCCCGTGCCTGCGTGGGACAGGCAGGCTCAGACACAGCGGCACGCCCGCCAGCAGGATGCCCACGCTCCGGTTGTGAACGTGAATTTTACCACACGGTGGGGTGCGCTTTCCTGGCTCAGCAAACACGCCTGGGGACGGTTATTTAGGCTTCCCATCAGTCAGCGAGACTCCAGCAGGCGAGGGGGAGGGAGTGGGCAGCAGGCCGGGGTGCCCCTGCGTGGGCGAGCTGCTGCTCGGCCCTATTTCTGGTGAGGCTGGTGAGGCTGGCTCCACGCTGAAGCCAGGGGGGCCCAGCACGGGTGGAGGGGGGCACAGGTGCACAGGGGCTGCACAGCCCCAGACGAGGGCAGCCGTGGGATGCAGCTCATGGGCAATGCTTTGTGGGGTGGGGGATGTTTGGCACAGCAGCTAAGACCCCGCTTGGAAAGCCCATACCCCCCATCACAGCGCCTGGTCTGAGCCCCGGCTCTGTTTGGTTTCACAAGGAGGGAGGCGGCACATGATGGCTCAAGCACTCTGAGGGCCCAGGTGGAGACCAAGGCTCCTGGCTTGGGCCTGGCCCAGCCCTAGGCTGTCGTGGGTATCTGGGGAGTGGGCCAGTAGATGGTGGGGATGGACAGGTTCTCTCTGTTCCCGGGGAGCAGGGGTTCAAGGGAGTGGGGGGCAGGGGACGAGGCCGGCCAGTCTGCCGGAGCCCTGGACGTGGGCATGTGCCCCGGGAGGCTGGGGGCCGGCAGCCAGGGCAGCACCGGCAGCTTTGTAAGGAGTCCGGTTACGTGGAAACTTCTGGAATCTTAACCCGGGTCAGGGGGTGGCCTCAGGAGGGGCCTGCAGGGGAACACGGAACTGCGTCCATTGTAAGGATGGCAGCGCTGCGGGCAGGGGACCAGAGAATGACCCGCAGGCTTGCCCAGCCCTCCTGGGTTCCCAGACAGCGGAGGTGCAGGGACTGGGAGAAAGCGGGGGTGGGGATCCTACAGGCCCCAGCTCCTCTGGGTGCCCGCCGGCTGTGAGGCCGCACCCACTGGCTCTACCCCCCCCAGCCTCAGTTGTCTTATCTGTGAAATGGCTATGCTCCTGAGAACACAGAGAAGGCTGCCCCCAGGGTACGCAGGGAGGGGCCTGCGGGGCAGGGACCCTCCTTAGGGACGCTTACCAAGGACGCACAGGAATGGCCCTGTTCCTGGATCCACAGGCTGACACCCCCGGCCAACCGTAACCACACCACATCCCCACAGCAGGCACCCCGAGGTCACGCAGCCGGGAAGGATCCCAGACGCCACGGGGCACGCGGCCAGCGGCACCCCAAGCTTCCCCGGCTCTGCTCCGAGGCCTCCACGCCAGCCTAACTCCCCGTTACTGCGCCCATTTCCTGTCAAGGCAACTGAGGGCCCACCCGTGACTCGCTGTGCACCTAGTGAGACCCAGGAGGGCAGGATATTGCCACAACCTGAGCCCCGGTCCTGTCTCCCACAATCCTCACTTCCTGTCGCCAATGCAATCCTGCCTGCCTTGACCCTATCACGGCTGCCTCCTCCAAGAAGCCCTCCGGGTGGACCCTGAGGAAATTCACTTCCTCCCTGCTCCCCACACTCCGTCCACAGCACAGAGCACTCATGGGCTGACACTGACGAGGTGTCGCCCCTCAGAACATCAGCCCCTGCGGGTCACTTCTGAACCTCCAGCCCCGGGTGGGTCAATATTTACTGGACCGGCACAAGTGCCACACTGCAGGGGAAGGAAAGCCACAGAGCAGAGGCCCAGCCTCTGCCATCCCCGCAGGACGCCGGCCCCAGGAAACCCACACGGTCCCTGCCCCGTGTGCTCCCAGCCCCTGTCAAAGCCAGCAGCAGGTGGAATTCCCCTGGCCGACCCCGGCAGCTGGGAGCCCTCCCCAGCCACCCCGGGGGCAGCAGGAGGCACCCGGGCAGCACCCGGCCAGCGGCCGCCACCCTCCTGGCTCCTGCAGCCTCTGCATGGACATCCAGGGGCACAGAACTTCTCGAAGTCTGCGGCTCCTGCGGCTCAAAATGCAAGCAACGCGGCGGGCGGTGGGGGCGCCCGGCGGCTTCACCCCTTGGGCAAGTACCCAGGGTGTGCGCGGCTGCCAGCCTCGCGGAGCCACCCCCACGCACGCGGTGAGCCCACGCTGCTCGCTCTCTCGCTCGCTTTTCACGGAACAAGACGCGCACCGAACCACAGACCCACAACACAGCTCCCCTCCGCAGGCTGGGGGCCGTTCTAGATCTGTGCACGGAAAATACATCCCGGGAAGCGGGGTTCGTGTGCACGTGTTCCCCGCCCCCCCTTCTCTCTCTCCCCCCCCCCCACTCTGGCTACTGCGGGCCTTCTGCCCTTTCCCCACCAGACCCCTGCAAAGAGGTGCCGAGCGGGGGCTCAGCGCTCCCGGGGGTGCCGCTCCTCCGCCCTGGGAGCCAGCGCCCGCCCCGCCCCGGGTGCAGCTCCCCGTCTCATCGCCCACGGCACCCACAGCCAAAGTGAGCAGAGAGGTACAGGGACCAGCCCAAGGTCACACGGCGCGCGCCGCGGAGCCGCCAGGGTTCAAGGGTTCGCCAAGGCCACTCTGCCCACACCCCCGACCTCCAGTCCCCACCCCCTCCCCGCCTGCAGCGCCCCCCGACCCCGGGCAGAACCCAGCCCGGCTGAACTCGGGCGCCCAGGCGCTTCCGCCGTCACTTCCCTGCGGGCGCCCCGCCCCGGCCGGGATGCGGGGCGCAGCAGCCTGTGCGGTCCCGGGAGTCCGGGCGAGCTCGGAGGGCGGCGCGGGGCGCCCCGCCAAGTGCTCCGCGGGCGCTGTCTCGCTGCGGGCCCCCGGAGAGCCGCGGGGGGTGGCCCACCCGAGAGCACGTCGCGGACGGGAGGGCGAGGGGAAGTGCAGAGACCCCGAACCTCCCGCCTAAGGTCACACAGGCGGGGAGCGCCAGAGCCCGGCTCTCGCCCAGACCCGGCCGATTTCAAAACTTTCCGCCCCCGCGCGCCACGAACCCAAACGACTCGCAGGTGCGCGGCGCGCTCCGGCAGCACGGCCCCCGCGCTCGCTCTCCGGGCCCGGGGTGCCGCCCCGCGCGGGGGCCGCCCGGGCCCTGCCCCTCCCCACCCCGCAGTCCCCGGCAACTCCCGGGCTGAGCGGCCCGCAGCCCGCAAAGTGGCCGGCGGGGACCCATTCGAAAGACGGGGAGACTGAGGCGCAGAGAGGGCCAGCCACCAGCCCAAGGTCACACCGCGCGGCGGCCGAGCGGGGGTCCCCGCGCCGCCCCCCCGGGGTACTCACAGCCGGTCTTGCCCTCGAGCTCCCGCACCTCCTCGGACGCGGAGTGGGCAGCCCCCATGGTGCCGGCGGCGGGGACCCCCGGGGCGCGCGTCCCTCGCAGGCCCCGGGCTGTCTCGGCTGCGCAGCGGCCGCTCCGGCCTCGGGTCCACGGCGGGTCGGGAAGCCGGGGACGCCTCGGAGCCTCGGGTTCCGCGTGGGGCCCGAGCGCGGCCTCATATAGCGGCGGCGGGAGCGCGCCGCGGTCCTAGCGCACGCCGGCTTCGCGCACTGCGGGGCGTGGGCAGCGCCCCGCCCCGAGCGCCGGAAGCCTCGGGGAGGGGGCCCGGGAGCCCTCGGCTGCCTTCCCAGGTGCCCGGGGCAGCGGGCACGCGCGCCGTGCCTCGCCCCTCCCGCGCCCCTGCCGGCTCTGGGTAGAAGCAGGTGCAAGCCAAGCTGGGCGTGGGTCGGAGGACTCGGACCCGCGCGGCATCCACGCCCACTCCCGTCGCGGATCTTGGGAGGGAAAACCCTGGGGGGTAGCGGGGGAGGGAGGAGGGTCTGCGCGCATTAGTTAGCTCTATGGGAAGCACTGGGAATAACCATCCTATTCAAATGAGCGCCACCTGCTCTGTTTGGCCAATTCTGAGAAAGACCCCATCCCCCTCCCCAGCACCTTTCCCAGGTGAGCACGCCCACGTGAAGGTCTTCCCCCCCACACACACCCGCTCCTCCCACCAGCTGCTGGAGAGGAAGCCGCCTCTAGACCGCATCCAGGCTGGGTGACGCTGGCCTGGCCTGCCAGCTGTCTAACCACCATCCCACCTCCTTGACATGGACTTAGGTTAATGAGTCGCCCGGACACTACCGCAGGTGGCTGACCCTCGCAAGCAGGCGCTGATGTGCAGGGAGGCCTGGGAGTCAGGGCGCACATTCAAAGTCCCGACTTTCAGCCAGGCTCGGTGACACCACCGTCAGTGTCTGCCCGGGGGCCAGGTTCAGTGCTAAGTGCTGCGGTTGGGCCTCGAGTTCCCGTCCATGAGTTTCCCAGGATGCTGGAGGGGGGCTGCTGAGGACTGGTGGTCCATTCCTGCATTCACGGGACCCAGCCTGGGTCCTGGCCACTTCTGGATGCCTTCCAGAGCCACCTGTACCCTGCCAGGGCAGCAGGGCCAGCCCCTGCCTGCCTGGGGGGAAATGCAAGTTCTCATTTGCAAGATCAGTGCCTGGAATCTGCATTTCCCACCACTCTTGGGAGGTGCAGAGACCTGGCTTTGCAGCAGGAACGTTGGCCATGGGGCGTGGGCTGGTCTGAGAGGGCTGGAGAGCTGGCCCCAAGACCCCCTTGCATGTCAGGATTCTAGGAAGCCTGGGGCCAGGGAAGGAGTCCCCAAGTCCACTGAACCAGTCTGTGACAACAGCTGGGACCACTTATTCCAAGTTCAAATACCAGCTCCTGGCCTTTTTTTTTTTTTTTTTTTGGTCCTATTTTTTTATTAGAGAGAGAGGGAGAGAAATCTCCCATCTGCTGGTTCAACCCCCCGAATGCCTGCAACAGCAGCTAGGGCTGAGCCAGGCTGAGCCAGGAGCCTGCAGCTCCTCCCAGTCCTCCATGTCATTGGCAGGGAATCACCTCCTCGGGCCGTCACCTGCGGCGGAGCTGTGCATTAGCAGGAACCTGGGCTCGAACTCAGATACTCAGGAGTCCCAAGCAGCGCCTTAGCTGCTATGCCAACTGCTCGCCCCCTCACTCCTGGAGCCCTGGCGGGCGCCGATGTATGTAACAGTGAGAGCAGCTCGTGGCTTCTCCCCGCCTCTCCCGTGGAGGGTTTCACTGGATCACCTGGCTACAGGGACCTGCTGGCCAACCGCGAGCTCCCAGACAGGGCCTTTCACCTGTTCCTTCTGCCTGGAACCGCCTTCCTTTCCTCTCTCTCCCCAGGCTCCCATCAGTCCTTGGGGTCCTCAGCTGCATGCTGTGCCTACTGCCGGGCAAGCCCCCGTCTGCAGCCAGCAGGACGCTGGGGCAGAGGAAGTCTTGGGCATGATGACCGGGGGGATGTTTCCTAATGGGAGGATGTGGAGAAATCACTATGAGCTCCCCAGGACAGCAAGAGCGAGGGAAGCCAAGGCCCCGGTGTGTGCCTGCCTTCACACGTTCGTTCGTTGCGTGCTTACTGAGGGACTGCTGTGTTCTGCGCCCTGGCCAAGTGCTGGAGCCACAGCCAGGGCTGAAGAACTCCTGTTGGAGTAGAGAGACAGGTGCACGGGCAGTGACCACGCGGACAGGAAAACAAGGGCTGGCGCGGGCTCCCCTGGGGCCCCCGCAGATCTGGAATCCCCAAGGCAGAGCAGCCCCTGCACAGAGCCTGGACTCCCCCAGCCACAGCCACAGCCATGTGCCAGGGGGCCGGCTGCCTCCGGGGGGCTGCAGCGCCCACCCTCTGCCCGGGCTCTGCCCTCCTTTCCTGGCGGTGATGCCCGCACGGCAGGGCTCTCGCCACATGAAGCCGCCTGCTGCTGCTGCTGCAGCCACTGGGCCAGACGTCATTCAGTCTGGCCACGGGCTCCGTGGGCGGCGTCAACAGAGCGGGAACAAGCCTGCAGCTCCGCGTGGGGCTTGTTGTCTGGAGCTCTGTGGTGGTGGTGGGGGCTCGGTGGGGTGAGCTCTCCTCCCATAACACAGCCTGTCCTTGCTTCTGAGGGCTGGGAGACAGTTGAGTCACCAGGCACCTGCCTCTCCTCTCCTGGCTGATTCAAAGCAGCGGCTGTCATTCACATGGCTGGGACCTGTGACGCCACCCAAGGCCGCTGAGCCCAGACACTCGTCCTCCCACCTCCCTGTTAGCGGGGCTGTGGGACCCCACTTGGGCAAGGGACTTTGCCTGCCTGAGCCTCAGCTGTCCCCACCTGTGTAACAGCAGTCACAGGGTACCCTCCTCAAGGGGGTGCAGATTCGTTAAGCGCCGGAAACAGGGTCCCCCAGAGCTAAGCGCCATCCTGCCTTGTGCACTGAGCAGGCTCTTGGCAAAGAGCAGGAGGAAGGTACGTCCCGGTCTGCAGCCTTTGCCACGTCAGTGGTGCAAATATTCCTGCCACGGTCCGTTTCAAGCGACCGGTAATCTAACAAAGGGCTTGCAAAGTTCCTCAGTGTTGCACAGCTGTTTGCGCGTGCAAACGGGTACAGAACTCCAGCTCTGTTGTGCAGATGACGCTGCTGTTGTCACAGTGCTTCCTCCATTCACACATTCCCCACTCAGAGCCAGGAGTCTGGCCTCAGTGAAGGGCCCAGTCCTTGACCCAGCTCCGGGGTCCCAGGGTCTGGAAGGAAGAGGTGTGGAGGGACCAGCAAGGTACACAAGCAGGTACCAGCCGCCGCAGCATCGCGGCTGAGAAGCGCTCAACAGACACATCTGCTGGTGGGAAAAGCACAGCGCGCAGAACTGTCTGGGTCCATCAGAGGGCAGCCTCGGAGCTGTCCAAACAGCAGGTTCTGTAATTCACCTGTTCCTTCTGCACGTCACAGGGGGGTAACGCCCACGGAGCACTGATGTTCTAGGAGCAGCAAGACACTGCTCTTAATCCTTGAGCCCTGACTCCAGGAAATTTTAAAGGGCGCCCCCACCCCCGCCCCACTGTGGCACAGCAGGTTTAGCCTCTGCTTGGGATGCCTGGACCCCATACCAGAGTGCTGGTTCAAGTTGCAGTCACTCAGCTTGTGATCCGGCTTCCAGCTCCCAGGAAGGCAGTGGCAAAGTGGCCCAAGTACTTGGGCTCCTGCCACCCACGAGGGAGACCTGGATGGAATCCCTGGATCCTGGCTTTGGTCTGGCCCAGCCCTGTTTGTTGCAAGCATTTGAGGAGTGGACCAGCAGATGGAAGACCTCTCTCTCTCTCTCTCTCTCTCTCTCTCTCTCTCTCTGCCTTTCAAATAAATAAAACAAATCCTTTTGTAAACAAGAACAAGAAATTTCGAGGACTCCAAGTGCCATCTCGCTTGAGCTCCACCCTAGAGAAGCCCACACCTAAACCACATCCAACAACAATCAGTGACTGCCGATGAAACACCTGCCGCCAGGGCGAGAGACCCTGCAGGTGCATTTCTGCCCACACCACGCGGGCAGCATTTCTCATCCAGGCTTCCTATGCCAACTTTGTCCGCCTTGACCTCTTGGTGTTGGTGCCCATGGTGTCACAGTCTCCCCACCCTCAGTCGGCACTCTGAAGTTGTCCTTCCGGGCATCTTATAAGCACTCCTTCCTCCTCTGACACATGCCACCCATCTGATCTTTCAGCTGCTGTGGGGGATGGATTGGGATCAGGGCCAGATCCAGGCTCTGCCGTTCCCTGGTTGTGTGCCCTTGGCTTGGTTACCAAGGGCTGCTGGCCTTGCTGTCCTCATCTGTAGAATGGGCATCTAGTGGTGAGGAGATGGCTGGCACCCGGAGGTGGCTGCTGCCGCCCGTTCCTGCCCTGGGGGTGGGAGTGGGGGGTACCCGGACTTTCTCAGCAGCCTGCCTGCCCTGTTCCGATTCCTAGCGAGACAAGTGGCACTCACACTGGAACCCTGTCCAGTCTCCAGTCTCGGGGATTTCAGAATAGTAGTTCCTGCTCTTCATTCTCCGAGAGCTTTTGGCTCGACCCTGAGTTGGATGATGGAAGTCCTCTGGGTGGCCCGGGATGAGGGCCCCCTGGATGTCCACCCGAGCTCCTCGGGACAGAGATAGAGATGTGCCTGCTGCCCTTCTTGGGTTGCCCGATCGCTGCTGCCACCAGCGTCTTTGTCTCAACCTCCGGCTGGGGCCCAGTGCCCAGACCTCAGGGGACGTAGCTCCACGGGAGGCCAGGCTGGCTGTCTAAAAATAGGAAGGAGACTGGAGCTCTTCGAGAAGGGCAGGGTTTCTATTATTTATTTAGTGACCAGTTCCTGCAACCCGCAGAGGGCAGGCGGAGGCTTGTCCCTGGATGGGCTTCAAGCTCATTGCATTGTTGTCCATGAAACAAACTTATCTGAGAGCTGACAGAGGTGGCAGGGGCCCAAAATCTATTTAACTGCACCATTCCTTTAGATGGAGCTTTGGGGCACATGCAGTGGAGAGAGGGATGAAGAGGCTGTGAGTGGGTCTCCTACAACCTGCTCTCCCCCAGGAGGGGACTCCATGCCTTGGGGGGACCCCACCCCATTTAACAGGGTGGTTTGTCAAACGTAGCTGGGAGCAACGGCCGTGGCCTCTGTATGGGAACTCCCGGAACAGCTGTTCTAAGCACGAGCAGCTGAACCTGGAGACGCCACACTGGAGCCCCACTTGGCTCCACATCAGTGGTTCTCGAATGGCTCTGTGCCTCAGGATCGACTTCTCCTGTAAGGGGAGGGGCCCAGGAATCTGCATTCTTAACCCAGCCCCTGTGGTCCGTGGCAGACCCTGAGGACCACAAAGAAGGAAGCTGGCACCACCCCAGATGCCTGGGGTTGGAAATAGGAACCTGGGTGCGGGCAAGCCCCCTCCCACATCCTTTCATAAAATGCGTGGCACACTGCATTTTATTTTGGTCCAGGCCGCCTGGACCAAGGTGTCCCTGGGCACCTGCAGGGAGGGATCCCGCAGAGGCCACCTCTGTGTCCTCGAATGGACTGAGATGATGAGGGAAAGCCAGGGCCCAGCATGGTCTCTGCCGTCACAATGTCCCTTCACCTGCCTGCGGGGTGCTAGGGGGTGACCGGGCAGGGATGGCACACTCTGCTCCCTCCGGGGACGCCAGCTGCCCTGCAGGAGGACACAACAGCCAGCAGGGCGGGTCTGCCACCTCCTTCATCCGGGCCTCCCCAGCCAGGGAGGCCGGGCCGGGGGTGGGGCAGGCCTGGCCACCTCCTCTCCTCGTGCCCTGGCTTCTCTCCAGGGAGGGCTGCAAGCCCCAGCGAGACCCACCCAGCCGAGCGCCTGGCGGGCAAGAATGATAAATACACACTGGGGATAGAGCTGGCGCAGTGGATAATTAGGGGCTTACCTGGGAAAGGAGGTAGCAGGCACCTACTCTGGGCCACCTCGGATGCAGGCGGCAGGGGGCGGTGGAGACAGGGGTGCGGCCAGGAGCCCCAGGGCCCCCAGCCTGCTCACCATGCTGACTCAGCAGTCAGTGTTCAGGCCTGTTCTCTGCTGACAAAGCAGGTTCCTGGCTGTTCGCCCTCAGCTGTCTCTCCTAGGGGTCGCTGCAGAGGGCAGGCCTGGGCACCTGATCCAGGAGGAAACGCAGGACAGCCTGGCCTGAACGGCCGCCCCTTTGAGATTCCTTAGGCAGAGGCAACTTCCCCTCTGCCTGGGAGACTCCCTGTGGTTGGGGGTGGGGGGTGGGGGGGTGGGGAGGAAGCGCTTGGGGGGGCCTCTAGGGGTCCCAAACCGTGGCAGAGGCAGCTCAGAATCCTGCAGCTCCTCCACCTGCCCTCCCCCACCTGCCGCTTGGAGCAGAGGCCGCGTTGGGGTCCTGAGCCCCTTGGGATTGGATGAGTGACCACTTTCATTTCCACAGGGGAAGAGTCAGCAGCTCAGAGTGGCCAGAGCAGGCCCTGAGAGTCGGCCCTGGGGTGTGGGTGGTCCCCTGGTCATTTGGGTCAGGTTCCCGGGACCTCGGAAGTGGCATCACTGCGCACTGGAACCTGGGGGCTTCTGCTGTAGGGGCTGGGAGTAGAGGCTGAAGCACAACAGACCAGGGTTCAAGTCCCGTCTTTGGCCTGCAGCAAGATTTCCATCTGTGAAATGGGCGCGTGGATTTTACACGAGGTAAAGTCACAGCTCACAGAGTGCCATTGAAGATGCCCAGTAATAGGCCAGCATGACTCTGGTCGTCCGGCTGGCTCAGGGGCCACTGCGCCAGGGCCAGACGCTGGTCCTAGCTGCCCCTCGGCGGGGACTGGGTGGGGACGGCGGCCGGGAGTCACAGAGTAAAGCTGTGATCAGGTTGGGCCGCAGGAGATGGGGGGAGGCGAAGGACACTGGGTGCTGCCCCTCAACTTGTCCCCGGGGCAGATCTGAGCCCCACAGGAAGAAGGCACAGAGACAGGGCGGAAGAGTTCGCCCAGCCACCAGAGGACGGGGGGAAGAGAGGGCCTGTCCACTCTGGGCAGAGGGAGGTGGGTGTGGGCTGGCGTGACCCCGCCCTGTGGGCAGTAGCAACAGCGGATCACCTGCAGGGGAGGGCGTGGGGACCTCCGTCAGAGAGGAGCCCACACTCACACCTCGGGCACTGAGAGCCTGTCCACTCCCACCCCCAGGTCCACTGCTTTGGAGAACAGGATTTTCTCCAGATGTGTTACACACTCAGCAACGCAGGTGGACGTCTGTTCTGTGACAACTCGGGAGGCGAGAGGCAGCCCTGCCTGCTGGGGAGGCCGAGGGGCTGGGCGCAGAAGGAACTAGAACACTGGTTCTCAAGCTGGGCCGCACAGCCAGAGCCCAGTGCCACCAGGCTGGCGCTGGGCAGGGCGGCATCGGGAAGTGGGGCTCCCCCGGCTGAGTCCAGCACAGAGCCGAGTACAGGCACTGCTGTGTCTGCCTGGCCTGGGGCGCTCCAATCCCGGCAGATGCTGTTGGAATCCCTGGGGCTGGGGCCAGGGGCAGTGTGGTGAGAACGCACACCAGGGAGGAGGCTCACAAGCCACAGATCCACTCAACCTGGTGGTGCGATTGATTCCCGGGACACTTGCGCCTTTTCTTGGCGTGCTCTGGTCATGTGACCTCAGGCTGCTCTGTGCTTGCCAGTGGAGCTGGAAGCCGTGGCTCATTAACCCCCGTGTCCTAGTGTCCTAGAGCTCGGAGTGGCACGTCAGCCTTGAGGCTACACAGCGGCGTGCCCAGGAGTGGCTCACGGGGTGCACCTGCGTGACTGCACTCTGAGCAGTGGGGCACGTCCCCCCGCCCTGTTGCTCGGAGGATGCAGGTGGACACGCATGGTTCCTCAGGGAACCAGCCCTGGGCACTCTCTTTGGGGACAACCTTGGGAAAGAAGGTGTAGGAAGTTGGTGTTAATGTTGGCTTGACCTTGGGAAAATCTCTCTACTCTACTTTTATTTATTTTTTTAAAGATGAATTGTTCTTTGTCCATCCTGCAGACAGAGCTGATCAGTGCATGGGCTGGGTGCTCCCATGTGTAAATAAATCCATGTGTACATTGGGTAATAATTAGAACCGGGGGCCGGCACCGTGGCACAGTAGGTTAATCCTCCACCTGTGGCGCTGGCATCCCATGTGGGCTCCAGTTCTAGTCCCGGCTGCTCCTCTTCCAGTCCAGCTCTCTGCTGTGGCCCGGGAAGGCAGTGGAGGATGGCCCAAGTGCTTGGGCCCCTGTACCCACATGGGAGACTGGGAAGAAGCACCTGGCTCCTGGCTTCGGATCGGCGCAGCTCCGGCCGTTGCAGCCATCTGGGGAGTGAACCAGCAGATGGAAGACCTCTCTCTCTATCTCTCCTTCTCACTGTCTATAACTCTACCTCTCAAATAAATAAATAAAATATCTAAAAAAAAGTATTAAAAAATAATTATCACAACCATCACAGTTTTCATTCTGTGTGTGTGTGGGGGGAACACCTGGCCTTGGAGAGTTTCAAGTGTACAACACATTATCAGTAATGACAGTCACCACGCTGTACGTTAGGACCCTGCTGCTTGTTAGAGTGCACGGTTTGCCCCAGTGTCTCCTCTCCCTCCCCGGCCCCACCCAGCCCTGGTCATGGCCATCCTGCCCTCTGCTTCTGTGAGCTCACCTCCTTTCCAGCCCACGTATCAGTGAGATCATGCAGCATCTGTCTTACCGTGTCTGGCTTACTTCACTTAGCATAGCGTCCGGATTCGTCCACGGGTTGCAAATGGCAGCATCTAGGGCAGGTGCTGTGGTGGGGTGCAGCAGGTTAGGCTGTGGTCTGCAGTGCCGGCATCCCCTGTGGGCACCGGTTCGAGTCCCGGCTGCTACACTTTGAGCCAGCTCCCTGCTAGTGGCCTGGGAAGGTAGTGGAAGCTGGCCCAAGTGCTTGGGCCCCTGCACCCACGTGGGAGATCCTGATGGATCTTACTTCAGCCTGGCTCAGCCCTGACCACTGCAACCATTTGGGGAGTGAACCAGCAGATGGAAGGTCTCGCTCTGTAATTATGACTTTGAAATAAGTAAATATTTTAGAACAAGATATTAATAAAAAAACAAGTGGCAGGATCTTCTCTGTTCCATTCTATCTGTATGCGTATGCACACACACGTGTCTCAGATCTCCTGACCCCACTGACCTGTTGGTGGCAGGTGCCTCGGCTGCTTCCTGACCCTGGCCGCCATGAGAAGTGAGCCCTCTCCACCGTGCTGACTCCTCCCGTCCGCAGGGGCAGGCACTGCTGCATCACGCGGTGGGTCTCTAGTTAATGTTGCATGGACCCGCCCTACTGTTTCCCATAAGGGCTGTACCGGCCAGCCTGAAACAGCGTTCCAAGCGATCCCGATCCCATGTAAACTGCCCCCCTCCCCCTCTCCTGCCACAGTCCCTGGTGAGAAGCAGGAGTTCACCCCGGCTTGACTTCCTCTTCGCACTCTATTCCCAGAATGCACTTCAGCTACAGAACAAGTGGATGGGCACCTGTTGGGGTTCAGAGCAAGCCCTGGACTGCACTCTCCTCTTAGATGGCAGGAGTCCTGACACCGTGGCGTGCGCGCAAATCCCCTGGGGTGTCTGGGGCAGCCGGCAGAGATGTTGTTAGATGCCCCTCTCCAGGGGAGGGGAGGCAGGGGAGAGCAGGATGGAGGCTCTCTGCTCCCCTATGGTCCCCAACTGCTGAGAAAGGGGTCTAAAGCCAAAAGCCCAGAGGCACCTGCCCCAGCCCCTCCCCTGCTGACCTCTGCTCCGGAGCCCCCGCCCTCCAATCAGGCCAGGAGGCCAGCCTTCAGCAAACGGCGGGGAGCTGGAAGGGGAGCAACAACCGATGCAAAGCCTCCAGTCTCAAGCTAAAGCCTGCTCACCTGGGGCCGCCCAGCCCCTTCCTACCCTGGCCTCAACACCCAGGGGCAGCGCGGCCGCCGCAGGAGGGGAGGGCACACCTCCCCGGGCTTCTGGTTAGCAGACCCGTGCTCCATCCACGCTGCCGCCGCCGCCGCTGGCTGCAAGGAAGGGGTGCACGTGCCTCGTGGGTGTGCGTGCCTCGTGGGTGCGCCTCCGCCAGCCCCTATTCTTAGGCTCCAGAACACACCTCCGCCTCTGAGGACTCTCTCAGCTTCAGCAGGCGTGTTATATATAAATACCGCAGAAACGTGTGCGTGCGGGGCTGCTGGGTAAGGGCAGCTTGCTTTGATGCCAGATGTTCCAAGGGCCTAGAGGTGGGACAGCCCTGCCCCCGGGGAGCCCCGCAAGCAGTGTTGGAGTGTCAGGGATGGCTGCTTGCCTCCACGGGACTCGCTGGCCGCCCCTGACTGAGGCTCCTTTAGCAATGCTCACTGCGGCGGACTGGATGCTGTGTGCCCAGCCATGCACTGATTAGGCGTTGAACTGGACGACCTGGGTTCAAACCCTGGCTCTGCCACTTGTTCGCTGTGTGACCTTGGGGGCATCACATGACCTCTCTCCATCTCTGCAGGGCAGTGGTGGCTACAGCACTGGGCTGCGGTGTGAGGGAAACGAGCCCCAGACTGCATGGTGCTTAGAGACACAGGTGTGCCCGCCCGGCCTGGCGTCAGCCGCTCTCCCAGTCACTGCTGTCATTGGGAGGCACCGTTCTCCCTGCCTCACCCCAGGCTGCATAGCCACGTTTGCCAGCCTGCCCATCTCAGAAGCAGTGTCTGAACCTCCATCTTCGCTGCGAAGCTTGCGGTCAACTACAAAACCCTGCTGCCCCCTGCGGTGTGGTGGGGGGAATGGGACACAGCTGAGACCAGGGGGCCTACGCCACTCTGAACCTGTGGCCAGTGGGGAAACCACCCCACTGGACCCCACCTCCACCATCCATTTCTTTTCCCCGGCCTCAGTTTCTTCACCTATAAAATGGGTTTAGGATAGCAGCGTCCACTCTGGAGTCGGATGAGGATTAAAGGCCATCACCTTCCTAAAGGCAGCTCCCCCACCTTCTGCTCTGACCCCAGCTCCAGGCTCCTGGGCCAAGCCCGAGAGGCTCCTGTCGGCCTCTGGCTCACCCTGCATGCCCTCCAGGGCTTCCGTCTGGAACACAGACCCCCTGATGGCCTGGGTCGGCTGCTGGTGTGGGTTAAATGACCCCCGGATGGGCGCCGGGGTTGTCCCCATGTCCCTGCCCGAGCAGGAGTCCCAGGAAGGCGACCGCTCAGCCTCTTCCTCCTCCCGTCCCTCCCCCAGCTGTGTGCAGGGCCAGCGCTGCTCCTGATCACAGTGAGTTTCCCCGACTCCCAGCTGTGCCCAGTCCCGTCTGCTCGCCTTCCCTCCAAAGACCGGCTTTTGGTGCTGCTCTCTGGAAAACCCTTCCTCACTTACCTCAACCAATGCCTGCTTCCTGGAGGACTGGGGTGTGCGGGGGCCGCAGGGGCCAGCTGTGTGCAATCCCCGAGGCCTGGCAGGTGGGAGGAATTCGGAAGAGAAGGAAGCGGTAAAGACGGGTGCAGGGTTCAGCGTCAAGGCCAAGTGGGCCGCGGGGAGGAGCCAGGATCCTGTCCTCAGACCCAGGGCACCAGCACCTCATGCGGAAGGTGCTGCCATCAGCCAGGGTTCAGCCGGGGTCCTTGCCAACGTCAGCTCCTCCTTCCTGGCCAGGGAACCACTGGCAGAGCTCTGCACTGGCCGGCAGCCGCCAGCTCGCCGGGGGCGGCACAGCGCTTCTCCTTTAACCTGCAGAGGGTTGGCCATCAAGTACAGAAATGCGCACAGCACAGCTGCCTGGCAACAGCCATTCTCCCTGTCGCTGCTGACGTCTCCGTGGCCCCTGCCCCAGGTTAGGGACCCACCTGTCAGCCACGGAAGCAGGACTTGAACCCGAGGCTGCCCTGCAAAGCTCTGGTCAACTCTGCCCCCTGAGGCCCGGCGGGGCTGCTGCTGCTGTACACAGAGAGACTTGGAAATGCTCAGGGGAAAATGGAATGAAAAGATAAGTTCGTTTTGGTGCAAAAAAAAAAAAAAAATTGAGATTCACGCAGTTTTCTGATCACACACATTTTCCGTGGGCTTTTTGAAGACCTGAGTATTGGAAAATAATCTATTTTGTATCATATGGGATTGAAGCGTTCTAGAGAAGTAGGCATCACCTAACAGGAAGGCCTTGAGATTCCAATTTTATGTGAACTGAGTTCATAGTCAGAGCTTTTAAAAACTGTAATAAAGACGGCCGGCACCGTGGCTTAACAGGCTAATCCTCGGCCTTGCGGCGCCAGCACACTGGGTTCTAGTCCCGGTTGGGACGCCGGATTCTATCCCGGTTGCCCCTCTTCCAGGCCAGCTCTCTGCTATGGCCCGGGAAGGCAGTGGAGGATGGCCCAAGTGCTTGGGCCCTGCACCCCATGGGAGACCAGGAGAAGCACCTGGCTCCTGGCCCCGTATCGGCGCAGCACACTGGCCGTAGCGGCCATTTGGGGAGTGAACCAACGGAAGGAAGACCTTTTTCTCTGTCTCTCTCACTGTCTAACTCTTCCTGTAAAAAAAAAAAAAGAATTGATAATGAAGTACTTGGGAAGGATTTTAAAAGTACTTAATAAGAAATCAAATATATGAAATCCATTAGTGCATTTGAGAAGCATTTAAGGGAATTAAGTGGGTAAAAAAAAAACCCTTAAAAGTGATCGTAAAATTGTCAATTTACATGCAAAACAGTGACACTCGCACACTGGACACGCAATCTACATAGAACTGGTGTTTCCAATCAGCAGACCGCCCGAGCCACCAGGGTCAGGTCTGTGCCAAAGACACAAGCCACCGAGGGTGTGCAGGGTGCGCTGGAGGCAGAGGCGACCTCTACAGGTCATGGAGAAAACGCATGCACGCTGCGCTAAAATCAGCTTATCTTTCTATCCCCGATCCCCCAACCTCCAAGCTTGAGTGTGCGCCCGGGGGGTCGGTGGAGGGGCGGGCAGCTGGCCCTGGGACGCCAGCGCCCCCTGCTGGACTGCCTGGGTTTGAGCCCTGGCTCCGTATCCTGGCGGCTGCAGGGGGGCTCCGGGCTCCTCCTCTCGGTCCAGCTGGGGACCTGAAGCTGCCAACAGGCGGAGAACAGCCAGGCCGGCTTGTGCGCCGCTGCTGCCTCCCCGCGTGGGGCGGGGCTGGTCCAAGCGGGAGACGACGCATCCCTGGGTGTCGAGTGAGCCTCTCGGCCACGCGGGTCATGGGAGTGCCCCGTGATGGGCCTCGTCTACAGGGCTGGCTCCCGGGAGCTGTGTGTACCGCGTAGACAAGACAAGACAACCCGTGCACATACTGCCCCTGGGCCCTACCTGAGGCCTGGTTCCATGCGCATTTAGACGATCAAGTATTTCCCGAGTGCCTACTAGTCCGTCAGCACTGAACTCGGCACGCGGGGACAACCGAGGAAGAGGAGGTGGGAGCGGAAATGGCCCATGGGTGAGCGTCTTGCCAGTCGGTTTGCAGGTGAGGGTGTAAAGCGACCAGCCACGCCCACGCAGTCTGTGGATGCTGCTGTGCCCCAACAGTGGCGCAGCTGTCTGGCTTCCGAGGCCTGAAATGCCCGCTGCCTGCCCCTTCGCACGAAGCGCCTGTCAACCTCTGTCTCACTGAGATAAACACTGTCATTTAGAAGGCAGACGGCAGGGTGTCTGTCCTCCGGCGGGCGACAGTGCTCTGGCTGGGAGGAAGGTGCACGCACACCCACCGAGAGCCACAGCCACGGCCACACCCGCACCCGGGCCCCTGTGTCTGGAGCAGTCTCGGGTCACGGCGTGAAACAGCCATTTTCCCTTTGCTTTCTAAAATCACTTCCTCTTCCCGGCGATGGCTTCTTTGAAAACAGTGACGGCATTCTCAACTTAGTTTGGCCAACGGCAGCTCCTAGCAGGAGCAGGAACTACACAGGTAACAGCGACCCAGCCCCTGTGCCTGCTTTCAAGGAGTGTAGAGTATCTGTGGGGCACGCAGGCCAAAAATCAGAATGCAGAGCGGCAGAGGGCTACCACAGGGCAGAGCCCTGGTCGGCAGAGGGCTACCACAGGGCAGAGGGCTATCACAGGGCAGAGCCCAGGATGGCGAGGAGGTGTTAGGGCCTAACCCTGCCAGGGAGAAGGGTGTGGGGCGGTGTGGAGCGGAGCCAGGCGGCTTCCAGGAGGGAGCAGGGCTGCAGCTGTGCCGAGCCCAGGGTGACGATGACAGAGGTAGGGGTGGGAGCAGGCAGGGCAGCTGCAGAGCCAGGGCAAGGGGTGGAGCCTGGACCGAGGGCGTCACCCCCAGGGCAGTGGGTGGAGCCTGGACCGAGGGCGCCACCCCCAGGGCAGTGGGTGGAGCCAGAAAGCAAGGAAGCCTCTGGAGGAGGCACCTGTATCAGGAAGACCAGGCAGGCGGCAGGGAGGCCTGGGGCAGGGAGGCGCAGGGGGGAGGTGGGACCCCTGCTGGTCCCTGAGCAGGACAGGGCGCTGGGTGAACCATGCAGGCGGGAGGCGGCGTGCGCCCCAGAGAGCAGCTGTCATTCACTCCTTTCAACAGGAGTGAGGAGGGAAACTCAGCAACCGGCTTGCACAAGCGCCAACCACGCGGGCAGTGGGGCTGCACCACCTGTCCCTCCTAGGACCCCGGCGACTACAGTGAGCGAGCCAGCCGCCCCCAGGGGGACACCGAGGGCTGGGGCGAGGCCTAAGGCAGGCAGGGCAGATCCCAATGCGCACACGAAGGCAGGAATGGCTTCCTTTGTCCCCGAGGCCCTCCCTGGAGGCGAGCAGTCCAGGTCTGGTGTCCATACCACATCCCAAGGATGGTATTTCTGAGGACATGGCCCAGCTCTGGCCACTGCAGTGCAAACTGCTCGGCCTGCCCGGGTCTGTGAATTCGTGGCCCCTTCCACGGAGACAATGAACCACGACCAGGCACCTCCGTGACACCAAGGGCGGCGACACTTTTACTTCATGAGAGCAGGTGCTTGGCCGAGCAGAGACGGAGCCTGAATCACATACAGCAGAGCCTGGGTTCAAGTCTCTTCTCCCTGTTCTGACTCCCTGCTGATACGCACCCCCGGAGGCAGCAGTGAGGACCCAAGTCCTTGGGGCCCTGCCACCCACGTGGATACCTGCATGGGGTTCTGGCCTCCCAGCTTCAGCCTGGCCCAGTCCTGGCTGCCGCAGGCATCCGGAGAGTGAACCAGTGGACGGGGCACTCTGTATCTCTTTGCCTCTAACAAACAAGCAAGGAGCTCACAGACACACAGCCTCTCCGGGCAGATGTGCGGCTTCTGAAGGGGGCGAGGGGCTGGGTAGGAAGAGCAGGAGGAGGGTGGGCCCCCAGCCCCCAGCCCCGGTGCCTGCAGAAGCAGCGAGATGAGCTGGGAGCGCTACCCGCTTTCTTCCAAGTCACCCGGGAAAGGGAAATGGAAAATTACTGTGCCCACCCCCACCACGTACACAGGTTCCCTGGAGGGGACAGTGCGGCCAGCTGGCAGGGCCCCCGGGCCGGCGTGCGGGTGCTGGCTCCTTCCTGGCTCCACAGCCTTCTCCTGCGGACGCAGGGAGCACCAGAGACGCCAGGAGCAGTCATGGCGGGCGACGCTGTTTGCTGAGGGGACTGGGGGCAACTCGTGCAGGCGAGCCCTGCCCCGACAGTGACAAGTGACAGCACGGTCTATTGGAGCCAGACTAAGCTACAAAACCTCTGCCTTCCCAGCCCCGCAGCCTCCCTCACCCTAGAACCATCTGTTTGTCCCCATTGCCCTGGGCACATTGTCGCCAGGGAGCCTCTGTGCACGACCCCTCTGGCTCACATGGGGACGGTCGCCCCACACATCGCAAAACTGCATGTCTCGGACCCAGAGGCAGCTCTTCTGCTCGGCCACCCACCTGCAGCTCCAGGTGGAGGGGAAAGCGAATTCAAGTGAGGAGCGAACGGTAGCATTTCGGCAAGTAACAGGAAGGAGGCCTAACAGATGCAGGGTGGGGGGAACCTTAGCTGTTGATAAACACCATGCATGCCCGGCAGCATAGGGCTGGGCTCTTGAGAACTGGAGAGGAGCAGCAGGTGGTCCTCGGAGGGGCCTCTCGCCCCTGGAAAGGCACACAGGCAAACCCCGTGGCCAAGGTGACAGTGCGCCCCAGGTCTACCCTTCTAGGAGCCACTAACTCAACCCAACAACACCTGCCCTGCCTTGGTCACGCCCACGCGCACGCACACTGGGAGACATCTTCGTGGGGGAAGGGCCGCCTGATCCTGGCCATTTCCAGGACGAGAAGGAGCCAAAGCAAACGGGACCTGGAGCGAGTGCTGTCAACAGCAGCTCGGGTCTGGGCACCCTGCAGGGCCGGGCTGGGGTCTGGCCTGCATCTGCAGCAAAGGGCGGGGAGGGGAGCCTAGGAGATGGGGGATCAGGGAGGACCTAGCTTGGCTGGCCCCGCCCGGCCTCACCAAGGCCCTGGGTCCTGAGGAGGGGAAGCTGAACGGGAGGGAGCGTCAGGAGGCAGCAGACGCAATGGCTGCCAACCGCCCTGCCCCACGCAGAAATAAACCACATCCCCGGCCAGCGCTCGCTCAGGCACGCCTCCTCTCAGCCCCAGCCACTTTTCTTAGCCGGTGTGGCAAACGGAATTAAGGTTGTAGAGAAAGGAGAAGGAAGCCACAAGCCGCGGAGGGGCCCTGACCCGGAGCTCCACTGCTCACAGTTCCAGGCTGCACAGCTTCCTGGGCGTGGAGGCCAAGGTCCCAGAACTGGGCGCTTGCTCTGCAGGCTCCCACTCCACCTTCACAGACGGCGCCCGGCCCTGCTAATGCAGACTGGTCAACAGCAGCTCCCCGGCTTCTACACCTGCGGCACAAGCGCCTTTTGGACACAAGCTCCAACTCGGTGCTTTGTTGTCAGGCAGCTACAAGACTTGCTTTGGGCACATGGACTTGGCACTGAGTGCATTTAAAAAGAATTATCGCTGGGGTTGGGGCTGTGGTGTAGCAGGTTGAGCCACCGCCTTGTGACCCTGGCATCCCATACGGATTCAAGTCCCAGCTGCTTTACTTCCCATCCAGCTCCCTGCTAATGCGCCTGGGAAAGCAGCAGCAGATGGTCCAAGTGCTTGGGTCCCTCAATCAATAGGGAAGACCCAGAAGAAGCTCCTGGCTCCTGGCTTCAGTCTAGCCCACCCACTGGGGAGTGACCCGGCGGATGGAAGATCTCTCCCTCTCTCTGTAACTCTGCCTTCCAAATAAATATGGTAAAGAGAGAGAGAGAGAGAGATTTTTCACCTGCTAGTTCACTCCCCAAATGCCTGTCAAGGCAAGGCCTAAGACAGGAGCCTGGAACTCTACCCAGGTCTCCCACTTGGGTTGCAGGGACCCACGGCCTCCCAGGATGTGCACTGACAGGAAGCTGGACCGGAAGTGGAGGCGCCAGGGCTGGAATGTGGCACTCTGATCCGGGGTGTGGGCGTCCCCAGCACGGGCTCACCTGCTGTGCAGGGCCTGCCCCGTGGTGTTCAGTGCTTTTTAACAGTTCGTCTCTTTGCCATCTTCCACCCTACTGGCACCAGCTGTGCACCAGGCAGTAGTAGCATACTGGGGTAGTCTGAGATCCTATGATGCTGGGGTAGTCTGAGATTCTATGGTGGCTGGGTGCAGTCTCACCATCATTTTATCATGTCTAGAAGGCACCTTTCCTTCACTGTCGGTCTCAG
The DNA here is from genome assembly GCF_033115175.1 of Lepus europaeus. Taxonomy (NCBI): domain Eukaryota; kingdom Metazoa; phylum Chordata; class Mammalia; order Lagomorpha; family Leporidae; genus Lepus; species Lepus europaeus. The sequence goes on from NC_084849.1 coordinate 13,099,225, forward strand.
GTACGACTGGTACCGTGCTCACCAGGAGCACGTCCTTCCCCCCAGGGCGTGCGTGCGCACGTGTCTGCCTGGAGTCTAGCTTGTCAGGGAGCCTTGCACAGGGCTCAGGGAGAAAGGCGCACACATCGGAAGGGTCTTCAGAAAGCTCAGAGCAAACGCACGCTACGTAAACACCGTACATGGATTTCAGCTGGTGTTCTGTGCCAAAATAAACTGATCTTTAATTCCATTTTTCCAAGAACGTTTTAAAGCACTTTCGTATGTTAAGAGGGAGACGGGCGCAGGCGGTCGGCACAGCGGTTAAGTTGCTGCTTGCAGCGCCTGCGTCCCACATCAGAGCGCCTGGATTCCAGTCCTGGATCCACTCCTGGTTCCAGCTTCCTGCGAATGTGCACCCCGGGGGGGCAGCAGCTGACAGCTTCAGTTGGATCTGTGCCACCCACTGGACCCCCATGTGGTTCAGGCTCCTGGCCTTGGCCTGGCTCAGCTCTGGGTGCTCTAAGCATTTGGGGAGTGAAACAATAGATGGAAAACCTTTTGCTGTCTGCCTTTCAAATAAAATAAATAGTTTTTAAAAGAAATTTATTTAGGCCAGTGCCGTGGCTTAACAGGCTAATCCTCCACCTTGCGGCGCCGGCACACCGGGTTCTAGTCCCGGTTGGGGCGCCGGATTCTATCCCGGTTGCCCCTCTTCCAGGCCAGCTCTCTGCTATGGCCCAGGAAGGCAGTGGAGGATGGCCCAAGTCCTGGGGCCCTGCACCCCATGGGAAACCAGGAGAAGCACCTGGCTCCTGGCTTTGGATCAGCGAGATGCGCCGGCCGCAGCGGCCATTGGAGGGTGAACCAACGGTAAAGGAAGACCTTTCTCTCTGTCTCTCTCACTATCCACTCTGCCTGTCAAAAATAAAAATAAATAAATTTATTTATTTGAAAGGCATAGTTACAGAGAGGGAGAAAGAGAGAGGTTTTTCGTCTGCTGGGTCACTCCCCAAATGGCCACAAGTCAGAGCTGCGCCAATCTGCAAGCAGGAGCCAGAAGCTTCTTCCGGGTCTCCCACATGGGTGCAGGGGCCCAAACACTTGGATCATCTGCTGCTGCTTTCCCAGGCCACTGGCAGGGACCTGGATTGGAAGTGGAGCAGCGGGGACTCGAAGGAAGTGGAGCAGCGGGGACTCGAACTGGTGCCCTTTAGGGATGCCAGCATCACAGGCAGCAGTTTTATCTGCTGCACCACAATGGCGGCCCAGTAAATAAAGTTTTACTGGCACACAGCTGTGCCCATGCATTCATGTGCTGTCCACAGCTGCTTCCCTGGGACGATGGCCGAGCTGAGTGACTGCCACAGAAACCACATGACCTGCACAGCCAAAGGCACGCACCGCCTGGCCCTTTACAGAGCAGGCGTGCCAGCCCTGGCTTCGGAGGGATCACGTTTGCAGAAGCAAACGCCTTTAAGCAGTTTGGGTTCCCCCAGACTTCAAGAGCAGAGACTGTAAGGGACAAGACTTCCTCGTCTTCCCTCAGCAGAGTGCCTGCGGGTGGAAGGAGAATGGCTGAGGCCGCCAGGGGGCAGCCGCAGTGCAGCCAGGGACGAAGAAACACGAAGGTTTGGGGTCTGACATCATCAGCCAGGCAGTTTCTGCGGGGCCAGGAAGCCCGAAGAGGAGGCAACAGGGGGCAGAGGAAACTCTGCCTGGATCCACAGCCCAGGCTCAGGTCCCTGCTCCAAGACCTGGCCACACCAAGGCCGCCTGGCCTCACTGTTTTAGAACCACTCGGGGAAGCGCCCCCTACAGAAGCACTGCTTGCTAGAAACTCCCACCATTACCCATCTTTCCTCCCCTGCTCTTATGAGAGACGGACGCCTCTGAAATTAACCTGGGCTTTTTGTTTTCCTTCAAGGAATAACTTTAAGGAAATCTGGGGGTGGGTCAAGTCAAGCAGGATTAGGCCACACAGATGAGAAAGGCGACAAAATGTACAAGGTGCTTCAAATACTTGGTGCAAAGTGGAATTAAAAGGTTAAATTGAGCTCCATGCAAAAAATTTTAAAATCCATGCAACTGTGGAGTCTTCAAAAAGTTCATGGAAAATGCATATGAAAAAAGTGTGTATGGATTTTAATTGTTTGTGCCAAAATAAACTTGTGTTTAAAATTTAAAAAAAAAAAAACTTAAAAATAAATGTATTTATTTGAGAGCCAGATAATCGAACTCCCACCCGTCAGTTCATTTTCCAAATGCCTGCCAACAGCCGGGGCTGGGCCGGGTCCAAGCCAGGAGCCAGGGACTGAAAGTGGCTCTCCCACGTGGGTGGCAGGGAGCCGCCGCTCTGCCTCCCGGCCTGTGCCTGAGCAGGGAGCTGGGCTCAGGGGAGAAGCAGCTACTGCGACACGGGATGCAGGTGTCGCAAACTGCTATGCCAAATGGCCACCCCCAAAACTCAGCTCTTAATTCCATTTTGCCACAAACTTCCTGACGTACCCTCGTACTTCTCCCATGTTCACTGCAGCTCCTGGCACTGAGAGAGGTGGGCACATTAAAAGACGACGCCAAGAAAAGCCACCAGCGCCAACCAGCGAGACAAAGGGACGGCAGCTGCTGCAAAACCACAGCCCAGGGGAGCCTGCGCCCTCTACAGGACAATAGCGCCCCCCAGGGGCAAAAGCTTGCTTTTTATGGGGGGAAGCAAGAGACTATTAAAGGATGGATATATATAAAACACCTAAGCAGATGTAGCTCATCTTGGGTATGTCACGGGCGGTGCAGGTCGGCCCTGCTCACCACAGCTAAAAGGTGAAAACCACCCAACCGTACACCGAACGGGGTGTCAGCACGTGGAGCACCCTCTGGCCATGAGCAGGAACGGGGGGGCTGAGCCCCAGCAGAGAGGATGCTGCACAGACAGGCGGGCAGAGGGAGTTCAGGGGGAGTGGGACCCCCCCGGGCGGGGGTGGCTGAGCCGCGGGAAGGGTGGAGCAGGCTGTGGCCTTCACCGTGGCCGCTAACCGTGGTTCCAGCCTCCTCACCGGAACATGCCCGTTTCTCCCAGCACGAGGGCTCAGTGCGTGGATCTAAGCGTCGCTCCAGACCAGCCTGCGGAACCTCCCAGACACTCGCTCCGCTTTCAGCTGGACAGAACCGGCTGCCCCCGGGTCGCTCCTGGAAGCCACATGCCCGCGGTGGAGCTTCATAAGCCTGCGTTCCCCTGCCCAGCATTATGGGAGCGAGAAAGTTCTGTTACGGTCGAGCCACACTGCATTTCTTGGGTCTGTTTACTACAGAGCCAGCATCACCCTGGTACAAACATCGCTAATGGCCGGAACACACTCGCTCTATAATCACACATAAATGTATTTGTTCAAGTAACGTCTTTGACCTGCAGGATTCAAACGTTCAGAGCTGGAATGGTGAAGGCTGAAGTTACTGTAAAGCCAGCGACAAGGGCACTGGGCAAGGCGACTGCACAAGGTGTCGGCTGCGGGGCTGTGAAGAGCGGGCCCAGGGCTCCTGCACAGTGGGAGGCGACCTGTGTTCCTATCCTTCAGAGAGGGTCTGGAACAGTGGCCCCAGGCCCCAGGCCAGCAGCCTGCCTTTGTGCATAGCCGGCCCTTGACCTAGGAATGTTTCTACATTTTCAAAACAAAGGATGACGTTCAGGCTGTCCCGCAGAGTGGGCGGGTGGACACTGAGTCACACACACGATGCCGATGCCGTCAGTGCCTGATGTCCGCCCAGGAGACAGTCCTGGGACCCAACTCTGCAGCACCCAGAGTGACCAAGACAGTGAACAGGAAACGGGAAGCAACGCACCTTGGTCATCACGGCCACACAAAGGTGTCGGCAGCCCCCCACCCCTCACTCAGAGCGGGGCCCGAGGCAGTCTCCTCCTCTGCCCAAGCCAAAGGCCTGCAACGTGGCCGCACGGCTCGGCGAGGCACGCTCAGACACAGCGTGACGTTTCACGGCGAGACCAAGACTGGAAGCAGCAGGAAGCGCAGGTGTAAAACCGCGCCAGCTTTCTCAAGGGGGCAATTCTGCCGGGGCAGAGGTGACAGGGCCGGCCTTCCAGACTCTGATCACGTGGACGGCTGCGGACACCACGCTCAGCCACTGGCCCTACCAGATGTGTCTCACGCAGGGTGTCCCAGAGCGGCTCTGCAGACGCTGGACCCCGGGAGCAGGGCACGTGGTCAGGGAAGAAAGACCAGGGCCCGCCGGGTCAGGAAGGCACGGCGCCCTGCCATCTCTTAGGGAGTCCCAGGGCAGAGCACCGCGGCACAGGCCTGGAGACAACACCAGGCTGGCACGCGCAGCTTCTGCCCACGGCCACTGTCACCCGGCACAGGTTACTGCCATCCCGAGGTCGCTATGGACAGCCATGTGAGTCATGGAACAAAACACACCAAGAACCTCGCCTTCCCCCACGCACCTGAAGTTCTTATTCTATGTCACGGAATCTTCACGAAATTAAAGAGCTGCCATCTTTGGGTGGCGACCAGAAACGCTCAGAGGATCCCGGGCCCGCTCGTGCAGGGACACGAGAGCATCGAGGTGCCCCGTGCGCCCGCCAGGGTGAAGGGGCAGCCGCAGACTTAGGCAGACGTTGGCCTTCTGTTCTGAAATGGAACTGGGCAGGCCGCGGGGGCGGCTGCTCTGGCTAAGTCCCATCTAGTGATCATCGCACAACAGGACCTCGGCATTCATTTGAAGAGAAAAGCGCTACCATCTCAAACACTGAGTGCTTTAGCACTGCGATAGACCTACTTTTATAACAGGGCTTTTTTAAAATGGAGAAAACTCTTGAAAAATTTTTAAAAAGAAACTTATGATTTATTAGAGTACAGGATCCAAAACACGTTTTTAGAAAAATATAAAGTGCCCAAATACCAACGTACACAGGTGATACAGGTTTCCCGGAGCCAGGGGAAGCATTCATGGAGAAACACATTTAAAAACAGTCTCGGTCCGTATTTACAATCGGGGCAGCAAAGGTAAAGCCACCTTTCTTGGCTTGGACAGGACTCTAAGAGAAACAGCAATCAAACCAGAGAACCCACGCTGCTGCCGCTGGCACGCTCTGTGTTTCTGAGGACTGCGTCTCCTGGAGATGGCCTCGCCGGCCGCCGTCGCCTGCAAAGCAGAGTAGTGTAAAGTGCCCCCGCCTCGGCAGGCGAGCAGCGGCGAGGGCACGGTCTCCCACGCCAGTCTGCGGACTGGAGCGACGAGGGACGTGGACCCTGGACAACAGCTAACTCAGGCTGGAAGGGGCCGGCTGCCAAAGCCTCACCTCTCTAACAACCGCCTAACAGCCTTCACTGGCTACGAAGTTTCCAAACCTCGGGCATCCCTGGGTTACCCTCTGTTAACCAAACGGTAACCGGGAGGCAGTCCTTCGGCACGGTGTGAGGAAGCCGCATGCCGACGGGCAGACGGGCCAAGGCTGGCGGCAGCACGGCCCCCAGTGCCTCGTTCGCTCGAGCGAGCCTATTAATGTATTTTCAAAGTAGAGAGCAAAAGAACTAGGCCCTGACTCCAGAAGGTAGCTCTGCCGGTTACTGACAAGATTAGCTGGCTCCAAACCAGCAGGTCGAGTGGCACACTCCACGCTCTTGCTAATGACATCGGAAGGAGCCCACGGCACGGGGACACCAAGTTACACACTTCCCCGGTGGCCCGTGGGCACTGGCGGCTGGAGAAGGCAGAGGGCATGCCGCCTCCGTCCCAGGGGGCCCCACTCTCCGTGTCTGCCCAGCGACTTCCGGAGAAGTCCTGAAGTGACCGTGGAATGAACCAAGGGCATGAAAGTTTCCAGGCTCATTATTTCTTCTTTTTTGATGACAGAAGTGAAACCCCCACACGCTGGTCCCTGCAGACCAGGGGACGACTTCGCACAGCAAACGTTTTCATGTCAGATCTGCACGTTTCACCACTGGTTTAACACCTACTCGCCACACGGGAGCAGATTAAGAAAAAAAGTAGTCGTTTTAAAGGGAGGAAGCGTAGATGAACGTGGAAAAGTCCACTCACAAAGGCCATTATTATGCATTTTCTCAAAGAATTCTGGGTAACAGAAAACTAATGATTTATAGACATGTGCATAAGCCCAACAGAGGAATACGGAAGGGAAAACTATTATTCTCCCAGTCTAAGTAACAATAAAAAAAGATAAACACTTGAATCTGTGTTTCACATATTAAAAAAATTAATTCAAATGCCTCTAATTACCATTAGTTTGTTAATGTCTCCATCTCCAAGATGCTGCCAAGAAAGCATTCAACTTTACCTCTGAATACGCGACTAACCTCAGTGCAGAGAGGGACAGTCCTGCTTGGGACTGCGTGTTCCAGAGGTCAGAGAGCCGTTATTGCCTAGGGCGACCCCATCTGTCCAGCAAACTGAAATGCTCTGAGACAAGTGTAGACGGATGTAAGGATGCAAAGTGAACAGAGAATGGTTCTGAGGGTGCCAGCTGTGAGATCGCATGAAGACAGAGTGTCACAAACTGTCACCACAGGACAAGCGTACAAGCCATGCCACTGAACACAGTGCCTTTCAAATCAATTCACTAGTGTAGGCGGAGAGCAACATTGTCTTTGCAGCTGGAGGAGAGCACACGCTATCTAAACTTAGGAGGAGGCAACCAGCACTACTGGCTGCAGTGGCTTTCCTGGTGGTGTGAATCCAGAGGGGCCCTGGGCACGTCCCCGGAGCCCCGGTCTCTGGGAGAGCAGCAGCAGCAAAGGTGCAGTGTCCTCTACTAGACGTCACTCGTCTATGTTCTCCTTCTTCGCACTGTAAATGTTCTGCACAGTTTCATAGACAAACTCCAGGTCCTCCGGGTACCGGATTTCTAGCTCTGCGTTGGGGATGTAGTGGGTGCCGGTAAACTCAGAGAAATAGCGTCCCACATCGGGGTGCGAGATTTCCTGAGGCTCCACATTGTATTCCAAGTTTTCTGTTGGTAAAGAGGCACACGGACATTCGCATTAACACTTAGACGTCAGCAGTGGCCGGGGTCCACAGCACCTCCCAGCACTCCTTCCAGGCGGGAGAGACGGAAAGACCACAGCCATCTGTGGCATCAGGGCCCCGGGCAGCACACAGGGCCCCAGGACGGCCCTGCGTGGAACAGAAGCACTCTCCAGGCAGGACGTTTGGCCCAAACACAACTCTGGCTCTCAGGGGCTGGAGGACTAGAGACTCGCCGAGCTCTGAGACACCAAGAACACAGGGAAGATGTGGACGCCATTGTGCCGCTTGGGTACAGGTCTCCGTGGGACCTGCCATTCGGCTGGTCCACTGAGGAGAGCCTGGCCCACGCATGCACACCTTCCTGCCCAGCTCCTTTCGACGCCGCCATGTGCTTGCGAAGGCAAGGCAGGCGGCCCCTTTCCAGGGAGACGCACAGGAGGCGGTCTGCCCCTCCACACCCTGTGTGTCACTGCTCTTACTGCCGTACCACCCCCTGGGAAGGCCGTGCCACCTCCTCGCCCCGCTGTCTGCTTTGCCAACAAGGTTAAGAAGGAAACACCGAGGCAAGGGGTACACAAGGCTGAAATCCTCTCACACGGCTCACATCCCCCCAAATACCCGAGACACGGCTCCTCCACGGGCACAAAGGACGGTGTCTCGGGCACCTTTCCTGGCCCAAGATGGATGAGGCTCTGTGTCCAGGGCAGAGAGCAGCCCCACCCTTCACGCCCAGGCACCAGGAAGGAGCTGAGCCAGGCAGATGTCCCTGGGGAACTAACAGGAAGTCAGACTGTGCACACCCGGCCCTGGGACTGGCCGACATGCACAGGGCAGCACACTACTCCTGAGGTGTGTGGCTCAACGCCCGCAAGCACAGGGTCGGCAGGTGTCTCGGACGCACGGCCTTTCCTGTGTCTGCCTCTGGGGGCAGGAGGGAAGAGTGAGTAACCCAATCTGCGACTGCCTTTTTCTTACACCACAACATGCATGGAGCTAACGCAATTTCACGCTAATAGGCTGTTTCAACTGCTTCTTCAGATGGTGTTCAGGTGTGTCAGCTGAAGAACCCACACTGCTGAGGAAACCCCAAATCCTGTGCAAGATGAAGGGAGGGGTGTATCTAAGGGCACTCTGACAGCAGGGACTGCAGGATCCATCAACATCTAGCCACAGGCCACTGGCTCAACCCTGGCACACGACTTCGGCAAAACACTAGGCCACAAAGAAAATCAGCAACCTACCTTCAAGGTCCTGCTGGGGGTGTGGAGGTAAAAACATGTACAGCTCTCTGTCTCTCAAGTAAAAAGGAAGTAATAAAAATCACACTCGATATCAAAGAGCGTGTGTTCAGCCTGGCGGTTAAGACACCGCGCCCCGAGTCGGAATGCCTGGGGCGGACTCTCAGCTCTGGCTCCTGACCCCAGCTTCCTGTTGGTGCAGATCCTAGGAGGCAGGTGGCAGGCGACGGCTCAAGTCCTCGGGTCCCTGGCACCTACATGAGACCCAGATTGAGTTCCTGGCTCCTAGCTTTGGCGTGGGTCAGCCCTGGCTGCTGTAGGCATTTATGGAGTGAGCCAGCAGCTGGAGGATGTCCCAGTTTCTCAAATACAATGGAAAACAAACTTGAAATGATTGTAACATGGGGGGCTGGCACCGTGATGTAGTGGATTATTTAGCTGTTTGTGACGCCAGCATCCCATATCAGAGTGCCAGTTCATGTCCCGGCTGCTCCACTTCCGATTCAGCTTCCTGCTAATGTACCTGGGGAGGCAGCAGTAGATGGTCCAATTGCTTGGGCCCCTGCTACCTGTGTAGGAGACCAGGATGGTGCTCCTGGCCCCTGGCCTCAGCCTGGCCTGGACCCAGCTGTGCGGCCATTTGGGGAGTGAAACAGCAGATGGAAGATCACTCTCTGTTGCTCTAGAGAAGGAAGGAAGGACGGACGGATCCGGGAACATCACAAACAAAACCCCCTGTGCTCTAAAGGACTGCTGGCGCCTGTCACTGCGGGCAGGCAGAGACGCTCGTATAAAAGGAATCCACGGGGGCGACTTAGAGAACTGCTTTGCAGCCAGTCTGTCAAGAGCTGTGGTCTCACCCAGGGCTATGATGCCTTGAAAGGGACATCTAGCAACATCTGAGGACGTTTTTGGTTGTCATAACTGGGAGCTGCTATTGGCATGCAGGGGGAGAGGCCAGGATGCTGAACACCCTAAGACATACAGGCACCCACGCCCGCCCCATGAATCACCCAGAACCAACACGGACAGTGCCCAGGCTGAGAAACCCTGCTCGGAAGAAGCGAGTTCCATGTTCCGAGTTGCTTCATTGTCCCCCTCCTCCCGCCCCCTTCCTTCTCTTCCAAAGCAGTTTGGTGTGGGTAACATCTAGCTTCTGTGTGAGGGACAGGGAAGCGTGAGCCCAGGTTATCACGCTAGGTCTGTCACACAACACGACTAGGCAGCTGCCACAGGACTGTGAACGTGGGCCCAGAACAAGAGCGCAAGAAGTCCAGGCAGGAACGCTGGGAACGACTGACCAGGTTAAGGAGTCCAGTAGGGAGCCGCTGGGCCCACCACCGGCTGGCAGAGAGGGACCAGGCCTGGACTCAGCACCTGGCCTTTCAACCTGCCAAGGAGCTAGACAGGGGCAGGCGTTGGTGCAGCAGATAAAGCTACTGCCTGCGATGCCAACATCCCATCTGGGTATCGGTTCGCGTCCTGCTAACGAAGGACCTGGGAAAAGCAGTGAAGATGCCTAAGTGTTTGGACCTCTGCCACCTGTGGGCCTGGAGGAAGCTCCTGGTTCCTGGCTGTGGCCTGGCCCATCTCTGGCTCTTGTAGCTATTTGGGAAGTGAACCAGCAGAAGGAAGATCTCTCTGTCTCTCCTATCCCTGTAACTCTTTCAGATAAATAAATCAATCTTTAAAAAAATAAAAAAAGGAGATAAATAGGAAATAGTGACAAGAAAATTTCCAAGGAGAAGACAAGATAATGAAGTTGAGCACGTGTGTATTATGAAAGGAAATAAACACCGGTCTCCTACAGAAGGTTCTCAGGAAACTGAAGAGAAAGTCAGATCTAAAGCAAAGTAAGAATCGTAGACTTAAAAGTTTTGCAAAATCTGGAGACGCCGCTCCAGATTCCCTTCAAGTTTTCAGAGAAATGCATCTGCTTGTTTTATTTTAAAATTTCCAGTGACCCCAGATATGTGAATACAAAGCTTGTAAACTTAGGGAAATGCTAGCTGTGAGTCCGCCCCGGACCCCTGCCCTGTGCCAGTCCCTCCTGTGTCTTCCTAACCGTGCTGTGAACACAAATGTGTGTGCAAACACCGCCCATGGATCTGCAGAACACTGGGTGTCCTCACATGTGCAACCGGCTCCCCAGACGGCAGTCCAGGCTTCCAGTCCGCACAGACCCCAGCCTGCCAGTGCTTAAGTGACAATGACCCTGCTGCTCTAACAAGGGCCACAGGCTCCCGGCACTTAGTTCTCAATGTGCTTCTAGGTGAGGACTCAGGTGGCACTGCAGGGTGGGAGGAGTAGCACTTGGGGTTTGTGCCACTCAAGGGAGCGTCTGTCTACAGCTCTTCCATCTTGAATGCGGCCCATCTCATCTGATCTCGGGAGCCAAGAGCATCCAGGCTGCCCTCTGTAATGACTGTCCCCTTATATTCCACCTGGCGCAGGATCCTCTCACTCATGCCCTACATTGGCCAGCACAAGTGCACTGCCTCAGGACAGAGTTCCGTTGGGAAGTGTAAGATTAAACTCTGGAAAAGGGTGCTAACATGTGGGCAGTGCATAGCGTGGACCACGCATCCTACGGGGTGCACTACCACTACAGACACACCATGGGGCCAGCGCTGTGGCATAGCGGGTAAAGCTGCCACCTGCAGTGCCAACATCCCATGTGGGCACCAGTGTGTCCCAGCTGCTCCACTTCTAATCATCCAGCTCTCTGCTATGGCTTGGGAAAGCAGCAGAAGATGACCCAAGTCCTTGTGCCCCTGCACCTGCATGGGAGACCCAGAAGAAGCTCCTGGCTCCTGGCTTCGAATTGGCTCAGCTCCAGCCGTTGCAGCCAATTGGGAGTGAACCAGCGATGGAAGACCTCTCTTTTCTTTCTGCCCCTCTGTAACTGCCATAAATAAATAAATATTAAAAAAAAAAAAAAAAAAAAAGGCCGGCGCCGTGGCTCACTAGGCTAATCCTCCGCCTTGCGGCGCCGGCACACGGGGTTCTAGTCCCGGTCGGGGCACCGATCCTGTCCCGGTTGCCCCTCTTCCAGGCCAGCTCTCTGCTGTGGCCAGGGAGTGCAGTGGAGGATGGCCCAAGTCCTTGGGCCCTGCACCCCATGGGAGACCAGGAGAAGCACCTGGCTCCTGCCATCGGATCAGCGCGGTGCGCCGGCCGCAGCACGCTACCGCGGCGGCCATTGGAGGGTGAACCAACGGCAAAAGGAAGACCTTTCTCTCTGTCTCTCTCTCACTATCCACTCTGCCTGTCAAAAATTAAAAAAAAAAAAAAAAAGACACACCACATTTAAGAACAAGATTCTCGCTTATCGGCTGAATTCCTGGTCTTCCCAAACGTGTGGCTAAAATCCAGACTAGCTATGTCACTCATTTTCCACAGGGTCCAGGAAGCAATTGCGAGAAAAGGGACTGCTCTCCTGTCAGAGCCAACAGAGTACCAGGCGCCAGCGGGAACATTCCTCACCAGGGCTGCACCTCGAGCTGAGAGCTAAACACACCGCATCCCACGTGGAAGTGTCTGGGTTATTACCGGGCTCCCGACTCCAGTTTCCTGCTAATGCAGACCCTGGGAGGCAGCAGGCGATGGTCAAGTACTTGGCTTCCTGCCACCCATGGGGGAGACCTGGCTCCCAGCTTTAGTCCGGCCCAGCCCCAGCTCTCATGGGCATCTGGGGAGTGAACCAGCTCTGTCTGTCTGCCTCTCACAAAACCAAAACAACCGCACCATTATACATATGCAAGATGCTGTTCACGTGAAAGCTAACACACCCAGGGAAGAATCCTCTTACTTATGCAGACAAAACTGCTCACAGATGGCGTATAGTATGTGGTTTGTAATTCACTCTTCAACTCCAGGGACAGCTAATGACCGGAAAGGCATTATTTACAGGTTCAACTCTGGTTAACAGGACCATTGAAAAGAAAGGTTGCAAATTTACTTAGAGAAAAAAGTTTAAAAACCAAATAAATTTAATGCAAAAATTTCCATTTTAACAATTTACTCTCAAGATCTCCCACTGGCTAAATACGAGACAATTTGAGAATAAAGTTGTCCCAAATGATTACCCATTGGATAAATGAAAATCCAGGAATCTCTGGCAGGGAGGTGGCCAGCAGACAAGGGGAGGGAGAAGGGGGAGGGACAAGAAAGATCTTGTTGATAGAAATGGAGCAAGAGCGGCAGAAAGTGTGCACTTTGCAGTCTCACAGAAAGACTTGGGCAACAGTGCACAGGCGCTAGAACTGACCACAGCGTCACCGGCTCGGAGAGCAGGACAGCCACAGGATCTCACAGGTGACTCCAGGGGTTGCGAATTGCAAAGGGAAAACCGAGTCTTCCGGTGAGTCACCCTCTCAGCCAAGTGGCTAAGCTCGGCCGCCCGGAGAGCGGGACGCCGAGCACACGGCCCTGCACTGACACTCAGCATCCCTGGCAGAAATCTCAGAGCTGAGACTCTAGTCAATCCATCCATCCATCCGTCCGTCAGACTTTACTTCCAGAAAGGCAGACGATTTCCAAGACAAAAGCCGGTCGCACAGAATGGGAACTGTGTAAGAGACCAGAGAAGGAACCACCAAGCATGGTCCCCTAGTCCTGGCTATCCGGCACACGCGGTGACCATGGGGCACCATGAACGCGGACCCAAGAGCAGACACCAAGAACCGGCTTCCTGTGTTAGGCGTGATCATGTGGCTGGGGCAAGGCGAGGCAGAGAAACGCCTGCACCTCAGACGATGTAGGACTGAGTTTAGGTCACAACGCCTGGGACATTCTTCCAGAACGGTGCAGTGAAAGGCTAAGACACACACAGTAGGCGTTCAGTGTTGGAGCGCCTGGAGGATGAAGAGGGTGTCCAGTGTGTCTTCTAACTGTGCCGCACATTTGAAAATGCTCCTACTTCTAGTCACCTTGGAAACAACTGGCTTCTCACCCCTTAGACGCTCCCCATCCACCTCCCCGCTCTGCACTTGTGCTCAATGTGAGCTGAGGGTAGGGACAGGAGGAGATGCGAGGAGGCCTGGACTGGCAGGGGAAGTGGTGAGGCAGCTGAGCAAGATGCCCTGCAGGGGGCAGGCCTGGGAGCGGGCGCCACACGAAGGGAAACAGGAGAGGGGGCAGGGGGCAGGGAGCAGCAGTGGGATGCACAGAGGGTGAGGAGACAGAGGGCACAGATGGCCCCAACGGTGCCTTCCAGAGAGAAGGGACGGGCAGGGGTGGCTGGGTGTGGCAGCAGCATGAGGTCAGGGGAGGAATTGGAGAGGCTCCTGATCAACCGCAAACAGGGTCTGGAGGGTCACCAGCACACTGACACTTGAAGACGACACGAGAGCAAAGGAGATGGACCAGGAGAGGCCCACAGAGCTCTGCGGAAGCGCACCCCCACCCCAACCCCCTGTCTAGGGGAGCCTGCCACAGGGCTCTCTCCATCTCGGTACCCCACGGCCCAGCACCCAGAGTCCTTTGGAAACACTGACTAGGGCCCAGGGCAGAGCTTTCAGTACTAACAACCTGCTAAGGGTCCCGCAGCCATTGAGTCTGCCTCCATCTCAGAGATGGTGAAAGTGGCAAGAGCCTGCCTTCTCCCAGAGGCGCGACAGCATCAACTGTACACCTCCTGCTGCAGGCTGCCCTGTATGCCTGGATCGGGACCCGTTCAGAACACCTACAACCAAATACTCACTTCCACCTACTTTTTAAAAGCCCGATTTAAAGTCAACATAAATGTCCCCAGAAACCAGGAAACTGAACGCTGAGAGTCTTAACGCTGACACTGACTGTGGCGAAGCCGTGGGCGCTGGATTCAAGTGTATGAAGTCACCCTCCTCGGCTCCTGGGTAAACCCTGTGCTGTGCACTGTAAAGTGCCCCCGGTGCTTTGTGGCGGTGCAAATGCCCTGGCAAAGCATGGGCCGACTTCCAAATCACACGTCCAGCTTCAGGAACTGCCAGCGGAATGCAGCTGACACGGGTTGAGAAGGTCACACCGCCCTGAAGGCTGCAGGTGCCCAGGGGGCAGGTCAACCCCACAGCTTCCCCAGGACACGGACAGAGGTCAGCCTGCAGCCTCGACACACACACTTCCCTTGAGGCGACAGGCAGGGAGGCCTCTCCCAGCTTCCGACGAAGTCACAGGAACTAACACGAGAGCTCTGAAGCCTCGAAGGCTCTTAGACGTCAGGATCTCCAGGGCTGGATTTACGGACACAGCAGTCCAGGACAAGGCTCTGCCCAGCCGCGTGCCTCTGCTGTCACACCTGTGCACCCATCTGCACGCCCATGAGATGACGACGATGGAGGTTCTCAAGTGGAACTCATCTGCTTTCCAACGCCGCCTGTTGCACAGCGGCCCCCTCTGGCATTCGTGTTTGCTTCTAATAAATTAACGTGAATGCCTTCCCAGTTAGGCATTAAACAGCCTCGTCCTATCAAAGGGAGGAGAAATTCAACAGGGACAAAGGAGCAGGAGATCCCCACGGCAAGCCTTTTAGTCTGGAATCTGCCTCCACGGGCTCCACCCGCCTCCACTCAGATGTGCCCCAGGAGAGCACCTGTCAGGGCTGACAGTGCTCCAAACACTAACCAAAGGTGACAGGGCAGCTCTCTCGGGTGCCTTTAGTGCCCGCGCTGTGGACTGCACTTCCCACAAGTGGCCACATGGCGGGGCAGGGGCTCGGAGACGGCACCGCTGGCAGCCAGCCTCCAAGACCAGAGGACTCTAGGAGGCTCCCCAAGTGTCCGAGTGGCACGCTCTGGTCTAGGCAGGCAGTGCGGGCAGGGCACAGGCTCTCTTGGGCTGAGGGGAGCCCAAGCAGGGTCTGGAAGGGCGGACTTTTGGGAACTAACTAGCACAGTGACATATCGGAACGGAGATCAGAAGTAGCGCGGGAATAGCCCTGGCCATGCGAGGGGCTGAGTGTGTGAGCTCTGTAACCCTTGGCAGGGCTGTACCAGTGCCTGCCCACGGGTCCAGCTGAGGATCAGTCCTAACCACAGGACTACGCATCTCTGACTCACGGATGCCCTGCGCCCTCAGGGCTGGGTGCTCAAACGTGCCCGAGGGCCACCCAACGCCCAGCAGAGCAGCCGCTTACCTTGGGCTGCGTATCGACAGGACCCATCCTCCACCAGCACGTTATAGAAGGGCTGGTGGTGCCCGTGAGGCAGGCTGTGCACGTTCATGTTTCGGATCCACTCGTGTCCCATCATGCAGGTGGGGTCCCAGCCGTAGATGACGCAGTTATAGCCGTACCTAACAGACAGCAGACAGGTGGCCGGTTAGTGCCCGGGGAACCTGCACAGACGACGGCCTGGCTCCTCGGGCGCTCACTGCTTACAAACTCACCTGCTCTTCCAGGACAGCCCTGCCTCTGTGCGGACCCTGCTACTGTCACCAGAGCACTTCACCTGGCAAAGAAGGAACTCCTCAACACAGCAATGGGACAAGTGGGCGTCCAAACGGACAGGGAGCCGGGACCTGGCCTGACTACAACCTGTCAAAACCAACTTCAGCAAACCGGGGACCCAGATGTGAGACGCAGGACTTGCAAACTACGCGGTATCTTCATGACTCAACAAAGCTCTAAACAAACAGCTCAGAAAGGACAAGACTATCCCTGTCTGACAGCATTAAAACTCAGAGCCCAAAGGACCCCGATTCTATTAAAAAAAAGGACAACTGGGAGAATATGAACTGACTGGATATTTGATGGTGTTGAGAAACTGCTTATTGCTTTTTAGATAAGAACAGGATGACCAATGTTATTTAAAAGGAAACAGAGTGGCAGCTTTCAGGCAATATGGGAGTAGCGACACTGAAAGGGTGTTTGGTCCCTGGGCCAATAACAAGGGAAGGAGCGGGTGAAGACGGAGCTGAGACAATGACCAGGGAGCCCAGCGCGGTGACTGCTGAAGCCAGATGGCAGCAGCATCGCCCGGCTCATCACTCAGCTCCCTCGGCTCTCCTGTGTGTTTGAAAATCCCCATAAGAAAATGAATGAAATGCAATGAAAGAATGAACAACACTAGCCCCAAACTGGGACGAGAGCTGTGCACCACGCAGCAACACACACAGGACGAAGGACGACTACAACAGACAGAGGCTGCTCAGTCAACAGGAAGTACGCAGAACGCCCGGGGCCCAGACGGGGAGTGTGCGTGACAGCAATACCGCACCGCAGACGGCTTAGTGACGAGGGACGCGGAAACAGAGACCGCGCTGAAGTACCCCCTGCCCCTGAGTCCCTGCGGAAGCTCTGCCGCCGCACTGCCTGGCGAGGGGCACTTGGCTTCCAGCCTGCTGGTGGGATGTGCTGAGTCCAATCACCAGGGACAGAGGCGCGTGCTGCCTGGTACAGGTCCCCCACAGCCTCACCCAAGACTCAGGGGCGCAGGGAGATAGAGGAGAAAGAGCCAGGAGAAGCAGGAGAAAAGCTCTCTGCTTACAGAGCCGCTTCCATCCTCCACACAGGGGAGGGCCAAACGTCCCTAAACGCATCGGGAGACTGCTGGGTTACAAGGCCTCTGGCGCACGCGCAGAGTGACCGCTAGCGAGCGGCCAGAGGCCCCGCTGCTGCTCCAGGAGTCAGGTCCTCCTCCGGCGGGGTGGCTGGCGCCTCCCTGCAGGCGCCGCGGGGCGGGAGAAGCCGGCACTCACCTCTTGTGCTTCATAATGAGCCCGATGGAGTAGCAGACATCCCTGTGCTTCTCCTCGGAGCGCAGCTTAACCTCCACGCCTACCTCCTCCTTCTTGCGCTCGATGTGCTCCAGGGTGTGCTGCACCAGATAGCCCACCGCCCCGTGCTGCCCGGGGTCAAGGGTTTGGATGTGCTGCAGGATGTCAAGCACCTTCAAGACAAGACAGAAAGACTAGGAGATAATATTTTCAGCTAGGCCTTTTCTCTGCCGCAGCACGGGATCTAGGCCTACCTACGTAACCTCACAAGGGACAGCAAGGGGGGCCAGGCCCTGCCGGCCAGGTCTCCGTGCCATTTCCCAAGGGGCCCTCCCCAAGTCAGAGCTGTGCGCGCCCGGAGCTGAGCTCACTTGTGGCACTGGGGGCTGGCCCAGGACACGTGAGTGAGGGACTAGTGGGGCAGGCACAGCACAGGCAGGGAAGGGCTGGCTCCTAAAGGGCAGGATGCTCTTGGTCAGCTGGGGATTGTGGGAATGGCCATTTTTAAAACGTAGTGAGGAAACTAATTTAACCTGCCACTCACTAACTGGGAGGAAAGACTGTAACTTCTTTACTGGAGAACAAGAGGGAGCCTTGGCACAAGTGCCCCATGCTGGGTAAGACAGGAAGGGTCACGGAGAGGGCACCAAATGGATGAACTGGCATCTTCAGGAAGGAAGCCGTGCGGACCGGGGCTCTAGGATCCTGCAGTCACTCGCGTGATCTGAACTAACATGGGACCTGGAACTCGGGGGCTGGGGGGAGAGATTCTATCCTGCAGAACTGCCCGGCTCCACTGTCCCATTCTTTCACGGCACCCGGCGCCTCCACAGAAACACATGGAATTACGCGGCACTCAGCAGACCCCGGCAAGCTTATCTTTCCAATTTACTGAGTCCAAGTTACAGGCTGCTTAGTGGCCACACAACCGGATTCCAGCCGCAGACCTGGAAAACAGGCTGCCTTTACCTCTGAACCAGCTTCTCTGCTTATCAAATGACGACCGATCACTTCCCTATCTATTTCCTGATACACGTGAGCCTACCCAAGTATTGTGAAACGGAAGTTTTATGTGACATGAAGATACTGTTACAGCAGCGTGGCGTTTCCTGAACACTTTCTCTCCTCTGGGCTCGGCAGCGTCTGACGCCCCTCAGTCCTCTCGATGCTCGGCAGTGCATTCCCTTCTGATGTCCAGAAGAGGACCCAGGCCTAGCGAAATTAAGTCACTTGTCTGAGGCCACGAGGTTATGGAGATCTGGCATGAGGGTGTGGCCTGGGTCTCAGCCACCACCACCCCAGGCAAGAGTAGGGGCATCAAACACAGCAAGTTTGAAACACAAAAATGGACAGAGTGGCATAACCCCAAGTATCCCAAGCCCAGCTTCAACACGAGTTGGCTGAGAGCCAAACCCCACCACGTGCCCCTCGGGGACACTGCAGCACTTCTCCTGTGTGGCTCAAAGCACCCTATCTGACAATACGCCTCTACTGTGCTTGTATGACAGCTGTCCTTGGTGCCCCACTCGGCTCCAGCAAGCTGCTCTGCTACACTCCACACACACAGCCCCCCTGTCCCAGCAGCCCCTCTGCAGACAAGCACCACGGCAGGACGCACAATGTGCAGAACACAAGGGAAGGCTTGAGCTGAAACTACGGCCAAGGAGAGAAGGTTCAGGGTTACGGAGCCCTCCTCCCAGGACGTGTGGCGGAGGGCGAAGGGAGAGGCAGAAACAGAAGACACTGTGATCCGGGCCTGGCGTTTGCCAAGGTCAGGGCTGACAGCTGGACACTGCGCTGTCCCAACCAAGTGCTCCGGCCTGGAATCCAAGTGTCCACAGCCTTGGGGGCAGAGCCCTCACCCGGTGCTCCAGCCACAGGCGTTTGTCTCCGCTGCGCCTCTTTCCGGGAGCCGGGACTCACTATCTGCAGAGGCAGCGGTCAACACCTGAGGCTCTGTGGGCCGCGTGGTCTCCGACTCAACGACTCAGGGCTGCTGCTGAGCTCCAACGCAGCCCAGCAGGAAGCAAACAGCCCTGGCTGCTCCCTCGGCAATGCAGCCACAAACGGGGCAGCGGACCCAGCCCACTCTGCCCCTCCGCGCAGAGGCTCTCTGGACTCTGGCTCCACTTTGATACTCACCTGCCTGTGAGGTCTACTTGTGGGCCTGCTCCTACCTGGCAGCCGTGCCGCAGGCTAAAGGACCATCCTCAGTGTGCCGGTCAGGACACGCCCACCACACGGGCCTGTTCTCCAAATACCACCTTCTAGAGGGGACGAGCTGTCCCCTTTCTGTAAACTCTGCTTGTCCTCTTTGTCTGCTCCTTCATTCATATCTAATCAGGTGTATCACTTCTTAACTACTCATTAGCACCCGCAACATGCCAGGAACTGTGCCTCCTTAGCACAGGGAATGGCTGCCGCCAGGAGCCAGCAGATGTGGTCCCTGGAAGCAAAGGACTGCACCATGGACTCAGAACAGGCTCCATGAAGGGCAAGCACAGGCAGCTTGGGGGAGGGGACCCGACCTCTGCAGGGTCTAGGGCAGGGGTCTCCCAGGAGGCAGGAGGTCCTGCTGACTCAGCAGACTTGAGCGGGCAGAGGGAGCTGGGGGCCAGCAGAGGTGGCCTGGCAGACGCACACGGCATGCACAGAGGCTACGCCAAGACTTTGCAGATGGAGGACGTGGCTGGTGCGGCACACGGCACCGAGGGACACTGCTGAGGCAGCTCAGCTGGGCAGGCAGAGTCAGGCCACTGGGAGCCTGGAAGCTGCACTGAAGAGCCAGTCTGACCTTCAGGGCAGCAGGGGAGCCACTCAGAGGGTCAAAAAGTGAAGGGACACACTGATCCAGGCTGCAAACAGGCCCTTGTCTATGCCCACGCCCACCGCCTGTGAGAGAGCCAGGCAGGAGCCGTCCAGAGACAGGGCAGCTTGGGGAGAGGAGAGAGAGAGAAAACTCTAGAAGCCACCCTCAGCCTGGAGCCTGGAAAGGACAGAGAGGCCCAGGGGCATGGAGGGAAGGGTGGGGGTGGGGACCCTGCAGTGACCACGAGAGAAAGCAGCAGACGCACCTGTTGCATTCACAGCGTGAGAGAGGGCTGACCGCCGGCAACCTTGGCCAGAACAGCGGTGCGGAGGAGCAGGAGCGGATGCCCTGACGCCCCTGCTCTGGGAGGAGCCCTGGCACGAGGCCAGGGCAGCAGTGTGCAGGGAGGAGGGAGAGGAGGTGGCCGCAGGGAAACATGGAGAAGCTGGCACCAAGCGCTCTTTTTCTTCCCACAGCGAGGAGGTTTGGGCAGAGATGCAGACAGGAGGACAGGAGAACTGTGGCCCCAGGTGAAGAGCGGGTCTGGCAGCAGGAAGTGGGAGGGCCCGTCGTGCTTCTTCAGAACCCATCTGGCCTTAGCCGCGACCCCCAGGGGTGAAGCCCTGGAGTGGGTTCTGGGACCACTGGCACTGAGGAACCCCTGGCGCCACCAACACATGCGCAGGAGACTGCGGCGAGCTACTCAGCTTCTCAGAGCCTCAGTTTCATATTTAGGAGACAGAAGGACGGTAACAGTCTCGACCCCACAGGGCTGCTGAGCAGAGAGAAGTGTCTCCAGTGTCTGTGACTTCACAACTGGCCACGCCACGCTACTTCCATCACCGCCACAAAACCCTGGGTTCCTGCGCCAGGGACCAGGGGCACCTGGGCTCCTGTTTCTTTGCTCCTCCTGACTTAATTCCGTGGAAAGCAGGGAACTCCTCAGGGCCTCTCAGCTCGGGAATGTTACCCTTACCTAATACGGTCAAAGCCACCACAACACAGACCTCACGCCCCTCTAGAAATCCCGTCTACACAAGCAGGTGTCCAGAGACGGAAACACCTGTGGATACGCATGTGCGTCAGGGCGTGTCCACACATACACGTGCATCTGTACGCAAGCCCTCATCAGACCTCTGCAGTATCCCGTCTTCTGCACTCTGAAATTACTCCTCTCCCTCCAGGGTCCACCCGAGCCCTGCCTCTGCAGAGAAACCTTCTCTAATTACACGGGCACCCCCAGGTTTGTCCTCAATGGGGGTCCAAGGTGTCCCCTAGCCAGATCCCCTCTTTACAAAGGGGGAGCTGCTGAAGCATGGGGATGAGCTGCCGTTCTTTCCTGAGCTCTGCACGAGGGGACATCTAAGCACTCCAAAGAAAACCATTCCATGTGCAACAGTCCTGGAACCTGCTTTGGCGACGTGTGCCTGGCAGGAGGGCAAGCCTGAGTGTTCTCAGGATGCCAGTGTTGGCAGATGGAGTGAAGGGCCAGGACTAGGATGAGTCTTGGGAGATGGGAACGGGGAGGTGCATGAACAGCATCATGTTTCAGTCTAACCGTGATTTTTATGGGTGTGTGTGTGTGCGTGAACAGCATCATGTCTCAGTCTAACCATGACTCATTTACAGGGGGTGGGGAGAGGTGGGGGGTGTGAACAGCATAGGTTAAGAAGCTTGCTCTGTGGGCCGGCGCCGCAGCTCACTAGGCTAATCCTCCGCCTTGCGGCGCCGGCACACCGGGTTCTAGTCCCGGTCGAGGCACCGATCCTGTCCTGGTTGCCCCTCTTCCAGGCCAGCTCTCTGCTGTGGCCCGGGAAGGCAGTGGAGGATGGCCCAAGTGCTTGGGCCCTGCACCCCATGGGAGACCAGGAGAAGCACCTGGCTCCTGCCATCGGATCAGCGCGGTGCGCCGGTCGCAGCGCGCCTACCGCGGCGGCCATTGGAGGGTGAACCAACGGCAAAAGGAAGACCTTTCTCTCTGTCTCTCTCTGTCCACTCTGCCTGTCAAAAAAAAAAAAAAGAAGCTTGCTCTGCGGTTCAGAAACCGTCCCAACATTCCTCTACAAGTTTAAGTAAACAACGGCAGGAATTAGTTAAGCACATTTCGGTATCAAAGATAACAACCAGTCACGGACCGCTGGCGACAGGACTGCAGGCAGGTGAGGAGTCTGCTTTTCCCCCAGCTCTGCTTCCATGGTCACTCAGTGTGGTGGACAGACAGGGTGCCCTGGGCTCTGCAGAAAGATTTCACCAGTGCCCAAAACATAGGCAGGTCCATTATGGTGACATCCTTGAGCGTCCCAGATGAAAGTTTCCCAGACAGGCAAAGCAGCTCATCACCAGGTGACAGGCACACAGCCTACTGGACCGGAACCTGTGCCATGCGCACTGCTCACTCCAGGCAACTCTGGCTGCGTGCTGCAGCCTTCGGCAAGTGCCGGCTGCTGGCTGAGGACGGCATTCTAAGGTGAAGCAGACCCAAATGGAACAGCAAAGACAAAACCAACAGGTCCTTTCGAGTCCAGTGTGGGTATTCAGGATGGGCAAGTTTCCATGCTAACAGCAGGGGTGGGGGCTGGGCATTGATAGCTGTGCTCCCCTGGCTGAGTGGGCCACCTGGGGGTGAGTGGCAGGGCACAGCCTCGTGGTTTCAGGTTTAAGGGCTGGACACAGAACAGGCAACTCCCAGCAGTGGAACCGATTTTACTCAGAATGAAAGAAGACAGAAAAAAATGTAATTGGTTGGTCAATGGTAGACTGAATACATTTGTACTCATTCCCCTTGTAAATACAAGGATGAACTTGTAAGAGTCGCCTTTCAGCCTAGGATTTCCCTCTCTAAGGCAAGGGCAAAATATCAAAGTAAAATAATTACCTTCTCTGGCCAGATTCCCAGGTGGAAGTACAGCCTGGCTTGCAGGAGCAGCAGCTGCACCTGGTCCGGGTACATGGCCAGGTACAGGTCCAGGGAGTCTCTCAGGAGCTGGTACGACTGGTCAATGCCTTCCCTAGCAGAGAAACACCAGTCTCATCCCGTCTGCTTCTGAACACAAGGCCCACACTTCGAAAATAATTCACACAAATTCCAGATGTTCCTGATTTTGGTACTCCCACTACACAGCAAACAGTTAACAATGTTCTCAACAAAATACACAACAAATATAAACCTTGTACCCCATTTTGGTCCTGGACATTAAATTTAATTAAAATCATAAATGTTTGCATTAAGTAGGCACTTCAATAACACTGTAATAATTAAAAATGGAACCCTGGGGGCCAGTGTGGTGGCACACGGGGTGAAGCGTCTGCTTGCGATGCTGGAGTCCCACCTGAGAGCACGAACTCCAGGCCCTGCTGCTCCTCTCCTGACTCAGTTCCCTATTCGTGTGCTGGAGAAGGCAGTGGACGATGGTCCAACAGTCTGGGCCCTGCCACCCACCTGGTAGACCAGGATGGAGTTCCTGGCTCCTGGCTTTGGCCTGGCACAGGTCTGGCTATTGTGGCCATGGAAGATCTCTTTCTCTCTCTCTCTCCCCTCTCTATCACTCTCTTTCAAACAAATAAATAAATCTTAAAGTGTTTTTTGAACAAAGATTTTTAGGGACAGTGGAACTACTGTGAATGATAAAAATGGTAAAAACACAAGTCACTATGTATGTATCTAAATACATGGAAAAAAAGAAATCTCATCACCAGGAAGAAAACCACTACTATAACATACCAACTACAGCTTTCAGTCTTCCTGGCAGGACAAATTTATTTAGATTCAGAAGAAAGATCATTTTATATTTTTGTTCTGAGAGATTAAAAGGTACAAATTAAAAGATGGAAAACTGGGGCCAGCGCTGCAGCATAGGTTAAGCCTCTTCCTAGGGCTCCAGCAGCCCATATAGGCTCTAGTTCTAGTCCCGGCTGCTCTACTTCCAATCCAGCTCCCTGCTGATGGCCTGGGAAAGCAGCAGGAAGATGGCTCAACTGCTTGGGCCCCTGCACCCACGTGGTAGACCAGGATCAAGTTCCCGACTCCTGGCTTCGGCTCAGCCCAGCTCCGGCCGTTGTGGTCATTTGGGGAGTGAAGCAGCAGATGGAAGACCTCTCTCTCTACCTCACTGTCCTTCTATCTCTGCCTTTCAAATAAATAAATAAATGCTATAAAGAAAAAAGACAGAAAACTGAACATGAGAATATCCTGTTTCTGAAAAATGATCTGAGATCTCCTTGCCACTGAAGAATGCTTCTCCAAGTCCACGTGAAGGTCTCGAAGCACAGTCCCTGTGCACGTCAGCTGCGGACAGCTTGCTGCCATGGGGGGCAGGTGGAGGTTACAGCCACTGCACTCGCCGCTCTGCAGGAAGGCAGGGGTGCTCCCTGCACAGGCTGCCCTGCAGGGCAAGGGGAGCCCCTGAAGGCACACACCCTGCACACGCTCCAGAAAACCTTACCGCTTCCCCAGGCTCAGCAGGTTCCCCACCATCCGCTGCAGCACCTTCTTCACGTTGACCACACCATACAGCGCCGCGGTCACATGCTGGCCTATCAGGTATTCACACTCTTTCACTGTCAGCTGCTTGCCTTTTCCAAAGGCGTCGATGTAGATGTAGTCAAAGATGTCCAGGGTTGCCCTGCCGAACGGCCAAACACCAAATGAAATCTCAACAACTCAACGCCGGACATCCCTGTGCTACGCAGCTCAAGTCAGACACAGAACATTGAACAGTGACACTCCTGCTCACAGCATCAAGGACCGGTCCAAAGCTTAAAGCCTGACCCCCCTATGCAGCCCCTGCTGGGCCCAGGCCACAGGACACGGAAATTAAGAGGCAGCACTGATGGGCAACATCTAACAGAGCTTTTTAGGAAAATAAATCTTACAGCTCCCTGCCAGGAGTATCCATCAGAGTCCTGTAGGGAGGCAGTTCATTAATTCCGCACACTTGCGGTAGCTGTCTATGCATCCTGGGCCCTAAAGGGTCTGATTCGTTACAGCCCCTCACACCAGGCTTCAGCCCTTTGCTCTGCTGACAAGCAGGGAAGTCTGAGGCCTGCGGAGCCCAACACCGCCTCAGGCGGGCACCCTGTGCTGGGCCACAGATTCTAGTGCACGGCCAAGGGTGCCCCCGCGGGGTCACAGAGGCATTCAGGTGGCTCTTTGTTTCCGGGACACTTGTGCTTCCTGTGAGCAGTTGTTTCACTTTGACCTTCACGTAAGATTTCCTCTTTGGCCCCCAAATGCCTAGTTGGATCTCTTCCTTGAGTTGTATAAATAGCCCAGCTCTCGCCATGTTGTAGGATGTATATAAATATTCCAGAAACAAAGAATTCCTCAATATTTTTATGAGGCTAGAACCACGTACAAAACATAAATTTACAGGTCAAGGTCGTTTACGAGCATAAATGGAAAAAAAATACCATAAAAAATGTGAACAAACCTAATACAGCAATGTCCTTTAAAAATTAAATCAGACTTTTGGGTGAACACTGTGACACAGTGGATTTAGTTGCTACCTGGGACACCCACATTCCATAGCAGTGCCAGTTTGAGTCCTGGGCACACCACTTCCAAACCAGCTTCTTGCCAATGTACCTGGGGGGCAGCAGATGGTCAAGTGCTTGGGTCCCTGTCACCCACATGGGAGACTCAGATGAGATTCCTGGCTGCTGCCTTCAGCCTGGAACACCCCTAGTTATTATGGACATTTGGGGAACGAACTGGAAGATGGAGGGAGGATTTCTCTTTATCTATACACATATATCCATCTATCTTTCTGTCTCTCTGCTTTTCAAATAAAATAAATCATTTTTGAAGCCGGTGTAGTGGTGTGGAGGGTGAGGGCGCCGGTTCGAGTCCCAGTTGCTCCACTTCTGATCCAGCTCTCTGCTATGGCCTGGGAAAGCAGTAGAAGATGGCCCAATTCCTTGGACCCCTGTACCCACTTGGGAGACCTGGAAGAAGCTCCTGGCTTCAGATCAGTGCAGCTCCAGCCATTGCGGCAAACTGGGGAATGACCCAGCAGATGGAGGACCTCTCTCTCCCTCTCTCTGCCTCTGCCTCTCTGTAACTCTGCCTTTCAAATAAATAAATAAATCTTTAAAAAAATCATTAAGGGGCTGGCACTGTGGCGCAGCAGGTAAACGCCCTGGCCTGAGGCGCCGGCATCCCATATGGGCACTGGTTCAAGACCCATCTGCTCCACTTCCAATCCAGCTCTCTGCTGTGGCCTGGGAAAGCAGGGGAGGATGGCCCAGGTCCTTGGGCTCCTGCACCCGCTTGGGAGACCCGGAGGAGGCTCCTGGCTCCTGGCTTCAGATTGGCGCAGCTCCGGCCATTGCAGCCATCCGGGGAGTGAACCAGCAGATGGAAGACCTCTCTCTCTCTCTCTGCCTCTCCTCTCTCCATATAACTCTTTCAAATAAATAAATCTTTAAAAAAAAAAATTAAAAAAAATAAAGTTAGATATAGATGTACACTAAGAATGCCAGCAAAGCTGAACATTAAAAAATCTACTTCTACACATATATACTAAAGAGAAAATTCGGCCGGCTCCGCGGCTCAATAAGCTAATCCTCCACCTTGCAGCGCCGGCATACCGGGTTCTAGGCCCGGTCAGGGCACCGGATTCTGTCCCGGTTGCCCCTCTTCCAGGCCAGCTCTCTGCTATGGCCAGGGAGTGCAGTGGAGGATGGCCCAAGTGCTTGGGCCCTGCACCCCATGGGAGACCAGGAGAAGCACCTGGCTCCTGCCTTTGGATCAGCGCGGTGCGCCGGCCGCAACGGCCATTGGAGGGTGAACCAACGGCAAAGGAAGACCTTTCTCTCTGTCTCTCTCTCTCTCACTGTCCACTCTGCCTATCAAAAAAAAAAAAAGAGAGAGAAAATTCTCTTATCACATCAGTAGACACAGAGAAGACATTAAAAAAAAAAATACATAATACTTAGTTCATAGTAAAACTTCTAGCAAGCTAAGATTTTAAAAGGCAGCTTTCGGGGCCAGTGCTGTGGTGTAGCGCGTAAAGCCACTGCCTGCAGGTCTGGCATCCCATATGGACACCGGTTCAAGTCTTGGCTGCTCCATTTCCAAGCCAGCTCTCTTCTATGGCCTGGGAAAGCAGAAGATGGCCCAAGTCCTTGGGCCCCTGCACCCATGTAGGATACTCGGAGGAAGCTCCTGGCTCCTGGCTTCAGATCAGCGCAGCTCCAGCCATTGCAGCCAACTGGAAAGTAAACTAGCGGATGGAAGACCTCTCTCTCTCTCTCTCTCTCTCTCTCTCTGTGAAACTCTTTCAAATAAATAAATCAATCTTAAAAAAAAAAAGGGCAGCTTTCATAATTGTAACACAGGTTAATATCACGCTTGCTGATGAAATTGGAAAAGCATTCCATTGAGCACCATATCCAAGGCAAGGGTACTGGCTATCAATGTTTCTATTCAACTTTGAACAAAATAATCTAAGTAACAGAGCAGATAAGAAAAAGAAACAATATTTAAGGCTACAAAAAGAAACAAAACTGTTACTATTCACAGACACTATGAATACCTATACAGAAGAGCCAAAGGCTGACAAATTATTAGCACTAATAATTTATTCAGTACAGGCACTGAGTATCAGACCTCTGTAAGTACCAACCACAGCCCTGCACAACATCAACACTTAGAATACAAAAGTTACTGTTAGGTAGGAAATCAGACATGAGCTTATGTGTGTGCGACAAAGGACTAAAGAAAAGACATCTATGTCCAGCATATACATCTGCATCTCAAAGTCATCCCGATAATGTTTCAGGGGCAGCCCAGTGTTCGCATCCTGCCCTGCCCCCTCCTACCCGATAACCTGCCAGGTGGGGGTCCCCGCCCCTTCTGCCTGACAATCTTCCACAATCTTCCAGATGCAGCCCTGTATCTGCATTTCATTTTTATTTTTATTTTTATTTTTTTTTTTTGACAGGCAGAGTGGACAGTGAGAGAGAGAGAGAGAGAGAGAGAGAGAGAGAGAAAGGTCTTCCTTTTGCCGTTGGTTCACCCTCTAATGGCCGCCGCGGTAGCGCGCTGCGGCCGGCGCACCGCGCTTTTCCGATGGCAGGAGCCAGGTGCTTATTCTGGTCTCCCATGGGGTGCAGGGCCCAAGCACTTGGGCCATCCTCCACTGCACTCCCTGGCCACAGCAGAGAGCTGGCCTGGAAGAGGGGCAACCGGGACAGGATCGGTGCCCCGACCGGGACTAGAACCCGGTGTGCCGGCGCCGCAAGGCGGAGGATTAGCCTGTTGAGCCACGGCGCCGGCCTGTATCTGCATTTCAAATACCCTGCTCTGGATCCCAATTCTCCAGGGGGTCCTGCTCACCCTTCCTCTAAACTCAGGATGGTGCCAGTTAGGCTTCTTCCTGTCTGATACCTTCAGGGGAAAACTCAGATAGGAACTTCTTAAAATTTACATCCATAAAATCCTTTGTTTCAGGAGGAAATGTGTGAAGACAGAGACCCATCTCCTTAAAAACCCCGGCCTAAATGTAGACCGGGGCACTCTCTCTCAGGTCCTGTCTGGAGAGGTGCCCATCTGTTCTTACAGATGTCCTTCCCCTAATAAACTTTGTTACTTTACTTTCCACTACTCTGTCCCACACCTGCATTCTTTATTGCGTGAAGACAAGAACCTTGCCATTCACCGGTAACATTACTGCTTATAACAGTACAAAAATTTTAGGTGCTTAAGAATAAATCTGACAACACATTAGCTCAAAAGCTCAAAGGATGAAATCTTTTTAAGGACATTAATGATCACTTACATAAGTAGAGAGAGGACCATGTTCACAGACAGACTCAACAGTGGCACACTAACCACGCTCCCCATATTCATGTAGGCATCCCATCCAGCCAGCATCCACACAGGGTCCGTACGGAACCCGATACCCGACTCTCGTCTACACAGAAAAGAAAAGCTAAGAGCCAAGGTAATTTGGAGGAGTTTGATGGGGGTCTCATTCTAGTGGATATTGGGGCTAATCATAAAGTCACAGCAAATGGGACCACATGGCCTTTGTGCAGGCCCCAGAGTAAGCAGAGTCCTTCCGGGCAGCAGCGCGCCTTTCCATCACCCGCCCCAGGATATTCACAAATTATCTGTCATTTGCGTTATAGTGTATACGCATCCTGCTAAAATGATAGCAAACCCTCCCCTTTAGCAGTGGTAAATAATAGGGCAAACTGTGTTTTAAATGCTTTCTATTACACAGAATTCCTTGGTAGGTCATTACATAGGCATTTAAGAATATTTTAGAAATATGGGAGAGCTTCAAATTGTGGAAAATTTGCATTCTATTTAAATTCCATTCTGCCATGAACTTTCTGAAGCCTCTTGTATTTGGATGGTTATCTGGGGGAAGGGAATGGGCTAAAATATGATTTTTTAAATTTAAAATAAGGAAAATGGGTGCCTACTGCCCAAATGCACCCGTTGAGTACATCTTTAGGAACACACGTTTGGGATGCAAGGGCAGCCTGTACGGTTACTCAGGAAGCACACACGTGGCTCGGGATGAATGAGCGCTGCTGGATGCTGTGGCAGCAGTGAGAGGACGCAGGAGGGACGGACCCCGGAGGCTCCCACCACACCTACCCTGGCCCGTGAAGACAAGCTTATCCGAGCACAGAAACCTTAGAAATCCACACACAGTTTTTCCTAACATGCATTTTCCATGAAATATTTTTTAAAATTTTTATTTATTTGCTTAGAGGCAAGGAGAGAGAGAGAGAAAGACCTCCCATTTTTTGATTCACTCCCCAGATGCCCAAAGCAGCCAGGGCTGGGCCAAAGCAAAGGCCAGGAATTCAGTCTCAACCCACAGCTGCCATGTGGGTGGCAGGGACCCAACTACTTGAGCCATCACCTCTGCCTCCCAGGGTGCACACTAGCAGCAAGCTGGAGTCAGGAGTCAGGCAGGTATCAAATCCAAGTACTCTCATACGGGACGTGGTGTCTTAACTGACTTCCTACTCAATAAACAAAATGCTCACTCCTCCATGAACCTGCATCCCATATGGGCACGGGTTCAAGTCCTAACTTCTCCACGTCAATCCACCTCCCTGCTGGTGCACCTGAGAAGGCAGTGGAGGATGGTCCAAGTGGTTGGGCCCATGCACCCATGTGGGAGACCCAGAAGAAGCTCTTGGCTCCTGGCTTTAGTCTGGTCCAGCCCCAGCCTTTGCAGCCATTTGGCAAATGAAACAGCAGATGCAGGATCTCTCTCTCCCTGTCTCTTCATCTCTCTGTAACTCTGCCATTGAAATAAATACACAGATCTTCTTAAAAAAGTTTGTTCAGTTTGTTTATGTATTTTTTTATTCATTTATTTGAAAGGCAGAGAGAGATCTTCCATTCCACTGGCTCACTCCCCAAATGCCACCAAAAGCCAGGGCTGAGCCGGGAATTCCAACTGGGCTTTCCACATGGATGGCAGGGACTAAAGAACTTGAGCCATCGCTTGCTGCTTCCCAGGGTGTGCAGTACTAGAAGTGAGGCAGTGGGACTCAATCCAAGCACTGACATGGGAGGCAAGTGTCCTCAAACAGCCCCTCCATGAACTTTCCTAAGACTCCTGTGTGCGTAAACTTCAAAATTCTTTGCACTAAAACATTTATCTTTTAATTCCATTTCCATGAACTTTTTGAAGTATCCTCATACAATGTTTTATTTCCCAAACTAGGAGGCAGACGTACAGACACCAACCATAGTTTTCTATGCGGCATCAGACACCCCGCCAGGCATGTAAAACACTGGGTGATCTCACAGAACTGTCCGCACGACTTTATGAAAACCACTGATCCCGTTCTCCAGAGGAGGACCATGAGGCGCAGGAAGCAGGGCCTGACCTCCCAGCTCGAAGACGGCCAACTGAACTGTTCACAGACCCACCACAGCATCTCAGAGCTCATCACCAGGAAACAGCTCAAAGAACGGGATCCAAGTACGTACCTGCTACCTTCTTTTTCTGAATAGCTGATTCAATGAAAAGATATTTCTACCTTTCTGATGGAAATACTTAGCTTAGAAAAGCTAGACTATACCTGCAGAAAGCTAGACTGTAATTGGAAAGGAGCTGTCTGCCTGACAGGACACCTGTTTTAAGAGACCAGGGGCAGTGCCTGCATCCCATATGGGCTCCGGTTCGAGACCTGGTTGCTCCACTTCCATTCCAGCTCTCTGCTAGGGACTGGGAAAGCAGTAGAAGACGGCCCAGGCGCTTGGCCCCTGCACCCACATGGGAGACCCTGAAGAAGCTTTGGATCGGCACAGCTCTAGCCATTGCAAGCATTTGGGGAATGAACCAGTGGATGGAAGACATTTCTGTCTCTCCCTCTCACTGTAACTCCACCTCTCAAATAAATAAAATCTTAAAAAAAAAACAAAAACAAAAACAGAACTCATTAACTAATGCTCCAAGTTTCACATCAGTCACCAACCTTCCCTAAGGGTGAACTTGGTTCCCGTTTTCTCTCTTGGACGTGTGTGTGGGACGGAGGAAAGATTTTACAAAGAACAGGAAGAACCTGAGATTCTCTGGTCCGATCTGCGTTGGAACCAAGGGACTTGCAGAGTCACAAACTCTGAAGTCCTAGTCCTGCGTTTTTTCAGTTAAACTTTTTATTGGGAATTGACTGCAGATTCATGGGCAGTTGTAGGAATGCACAAAGATCCAGGGTGCCCCTCACCCCGTTTCCCCTCACAGCAACACCCCATGTCACTCCAGCACAGTATCACATCCAAACACCGACACCCACAGAGGCAAGACCCAGAACAGCGCCATCCCCACCCGTGTCCAGCCTCTAACCTGTCCGCGCACACGTAACCCCACCTTGTCTGGGCACCCCAGGACTGAGCCCTCAGGACCACACACGTCACAGACATCTTACCCTTCGGCGCCTTGGCACCACCTTAGTAAGAAGTGACTTGGGAAGTTGACCGGTTCCAGGGGGACTCCCAGCTGCCGGGCAATTGTCAGGTAGAGCAGAGACATGCTGATGGGGATTCCTGTTCTGCGGATCAGAACCTGAAGGGGGGAAAACGCTTTGAGTTCGCAGAGCTGAAAGGCCCTTCTCGCCCTTTCCAAGCACACGCCTACCTACTGTGATCCAGGCAAGAGGCTCATCTCTGAGGCTTAAGGAAAGGAATATTTTATTTATTTAGATCCAGAGCCAACAAACTACACCCCCTGGGCCACATCCAGCCCAGCACTGCTTCTGTATAGTCTGCACAAAAGGAGTTTTATTCTTCTTATGCTTGAAAAAGCAATCCAAGGAATGCTATTTTGTGACAAGAAAATCAACATCCATATACAGTTTGCTGGAACACAGCCAGGCTTCTTTGTTCCTTTGTATCCCCTGTGCCTTACACACTACAAGGACACAACCAGGATGTTCCGACAGAGCCAGAACACTTCACTGCATGGCCCTGCACAGGGAGAGTGTGCCAAGCCCTGCTTTGGCCCTCCTTCTTCCAGGAAGCACTGAAGACCATTGGAGAAGCCTGTCAGAGACGACAAAACGAAATCAAAGTAGCAGATAGAGCCACAGGACAGAACGCGACACAGAGCCACGTGGGACGCGAATGCAAAGTGAAGGATCCAAGACATGGGAACTGGAGGCAGCCAGACTCGGGCCTTCCTCCCACTGCGCCAGCAGCCAGGGGAAGCAGAGCCCGATCAGGTTCACGGTCGGTATGCCCAGGACACAAACAGACCAAGCTGACTCAGGAAACATCTCCTGCTGGTCAGGAACTTACCTCAAGGGACTGCAGACAAAGCACATGCCACGGCGCAACGGTCAACACCCACAGAAGTGTCCTTGCAGGGAGGGAGAAGCGAGTTTCACCGGGCACTCAGAGATGGAAAGGACAGTGCTGGTCCTAAGACACGTGCAGCCCACCACCGATGAGCTTACAGATGCACAGCTGCCCCACTACCCTCGGGCGACTGGCTGGAGGACCTCCCAAGTGTCTCAAAGCCCAAGGCTGCCCAGTGCTTCATTAAAACGGCACGGGATAGCTATGCACACCCTGCTCTAAGCCTTTTTCTGACTCTTTATGGTAGCTAACGTGAGGGCCACGGCTGTTACACTGTACCGCTTACAGAACACTGACAACAATTCAGTACAGACACCCTTACTATTTTTTCCTGATTATTTTCGACATGTTGTTGGTTGAATACATGGACACAGTATTGTTTTGCCTACACCCGTACATACCTGGTGCATGTATAAGTTCAGGGCGTTGTAGTAATCCATTCGATTCCCCTTGAACTTCAGCTGATCATACAGGACGTAGTTCATGGCATCCAGCACCTGGCTCTGGAGCTCTATTTCCATGATCATGGGGGACTCACCTGAAACACAGAGCCCTACTCTGGGACACAAGCAGACAAGGCATGACCGGTACCCCTAGGGACCCCTGACACCCCAGATACGGGCAACCGCCTAACCACTCCCATGCTGTCCTGTCAGTGGCTCTAGCAGGCAGAGGAGACAGCGTTGGGTCTCCAACACCTGCAGTGAACAAGTGCTCGTCACATCACAGGAGCACACTGCCACACTTCCCGGACGGCCCTACTCCTCGGGGTTTTTTTTGCAAGTACAGCCGGCTCCAAAGTGATTCCACACCTGCCTTGAAGGCCAAGCTGGGGTGGCGACTGTTGATGCCCCGGAGGGTTTTGCAGACAAGCTCCACGATGCTGTCGATCTGGGCCTGGATGTCTTTGAGGCTGATGTCAGACAGCGGATTGCAGTACTGGTCGATGTACACGGCGCCTGGAGAACAAGAGGCACGGAGTAAATCTCACTTCCACCTTGTTCGGAACCAGCTCGTCACTGGACCCCAGACACCCTGGGCCGTGGCTTTCACAGCAGCCCTGCAGAAGCTTCCACCTTGGATGCTAGGCCTCGCCGCTCACACACTAAGGAGGAGGAACAAACAGTCGTAACAAAGGAGACTGCACATCACTTCCGCCTCCCCAGTGATCCAAACCCTTCTCAGAGGTCATGGACTCCAAACACCGTGTGCTACACGGCACGCTCCCATTTCTTATTACAGTGAGGAACAAACGTCACATGAGCTTTTCAGGCTACACCTCTCCCCAACTCTTACAGGTTCAAAATCCAACAACTCTGAAAACTCAGTTCCTTTACCCCTTCAAAGAAAGCTAAAAGCTCTTGGTGACAGGACATCCCAACCAAGTGCACCTCTCAAGGCAGACGGGCTCTGGAGATCCCTACTTTGAAATCGAAGAAACGGCTGGGCCGGGAGAAGCGCAGCTGAGAAGCCCAGAGCACGGTGCAGACCCCACCTCTTAAAAATCCCCACCTCCGCAGCCTGTGCTGAGATCGGACAGCATCAGGGTACAGGAATCTTCACTTGAAAAGCCCTCGAGTCACCTTTTTTTTTTTTTTTTGACAGGTAGAGTTAGACAGTGAGAGAGAGACAGAGAGAAAGGTCTTCCTTCTGTTGGTTCACCCCCCAAATGGCCGCTATGG
Organism: Lepus europaeus; assembly: GCF_033115175.1. Taxonomy (NCBI): domain Eukaryota; kingdom Metazoa; phylum Chordata; class Mammalia; order Lagomorpha; family Leporidae; genus Lepus; species Lepus europaeus. The sequence goes on from NC_084849.1 coordinate 13,133,455, forward strand.
CCAGCGCTGCGCCGATCCAAAGCCAGGAGCCAGGTGCTTCCTCCCAGTCTCCCATGTGGGTGCAGGGACCGAAGCACTTGGGCCATCCTCCACCGCCTTCCCGGGCCACAGCAGAGAGCTGGACTGGAAGAGGAGCAACTGGGACAAAACTCAGTGCCCCAACCGGGACTGGAACCTGGGGTGCCGGCGCCACAGGCAGATGATTAACCAAGTGAGCCACAGTGCCAGCTCTCAAGTCATCTTTAAGTCAGGAGATCTCAGACCAGCTCAGGGTCCTGATTCCCCTATAACACCCCAAGGAAGTGACAGCACTTGAACGGGCATCAAGAGACCCACACTATTCAAAAGACTGCCATAACCTAGGCAGCTCACGTCAAGAGCCTCGCGAGATCACTGACGTCGTACATAAGAGCGGTAATTGTTACACTAACAACAGGAGTCACTGTGCACTAACTTCCCATGTGGGACCTCTGTCCTCAAAGAGTTGTGTTATAATTATGTCTAAGTGCTCACAAAAGATGTTTCATTCTTGGATGCTTCTTTAAAGTTAATTTTCTAAAAAAAAAAAAAGTGAAATTAACTTCAAGATGCAATGACTGAACAGCCCTTGTCTCGACTGTTGAACTTTTTTTCATTTTTTCATGCAAATTGTTAAACTCTTTACTTAGTATAAAGTTGGTCTTCTGTATATAAAGTTAATAAAAAACGGATCTCAGTGGAGAATGGGACTGGGAATGGGAGAGAAAGGAGGATGAGTGGAGCTGGGAAGAATCACTACATTCCTTAAGTTGTACTTATGAAATGCATGAAGTTTGTATTCCTTAAATAACAGGTTTCTTTGGGGAAAAAAGAAAAAAAGAGGCCCACACCCAGTCCTAGTGCTGCCACTGGCCAAGGGCTGGCGCCGGGCCTCCCTGGGGCTGCCTCCACTTGCGGGCTCAAGGAGTCCATGCTGTGCTGCTAAGTCAGCTCACCCACGGCTACACCTGCTTCAAAGGTGCTGGCTTTGTACTAGCGAGTCACCAAGGACAGAAGGCTGGCACCAACGGCCACTCAGCGACCTGAAAGCCCTTGCGTGGTTTCCCAACGTCTATCTACAGTACTCATTGGGTGTGTTGCTTCAAAATAATAAATTTGTATTTGAAAAAGATGAACACGAATTTGTTTTCATACATAGATACAGGAAACAGTGCTTATCAAACGCTTCTTGACTGTGAAATAAACCCAAGGAAGGATGACTCCCAACTCCAATATGTAGGAGAGAGTAAGGGTGGTGAGGCAGAGATTTTAAGCAATGCAAACAGATTTCCCTGGTACTGGGCTCTCACAAAACCAGTGAGCACGTGCACTGGCCCTGCGTGGTGCAGAGTGAGCACGCCACACCACGGGTCTCACAAGGGACAGAAGGAACTGAGTGAGCAGTGGGAGAAAGAGACACAGAACTTTTACCGTGAGACACCACGGCAGTTGCTCGGGGGGGTTCCATCTGCAACCAGCCGGTCAGGACATGATGGAGGTGACAGTGCAGCTGAGCCCTGGAGGGTGCGTGGGCTTTTCAAGAGGGAATTAGAAGGGCCCCCACAAACGTGGTGAGCTTATGGGGTGTCCGTCAGGACAGTGGCCTGGCTGAGGCAAAGGGAACACTCTGTAAAGTACCAGGAAGCGTTGGGAGCTAGGCAGAGGACCAGCTTTTTACGGGCATTGAAAAGTAGGTAGAAATGTTCAACAGAAAGTCAGCTGTCTGTGCCGCCGGCTTCACTTCCCCGGAGTGGGGACAAGGCTGGTTTCGGGCTGGATGGGTGTGGGTGTGCTACAGGCTGACTGAGGGCGGGCGAGGGGGACGGGTTCAGGAAGGCGAGGACAACTGAGAGTGATGCTGCTGGGAGCTGCGGTGCCCACGAGAAGAGACGCAGCAGGGACAAGACTAGGAGAAACCGGGAGAGGGCAAAACAGCCTCGAATCAAGGAAACCACTGGAGCAGGGAGAGAGCGTGAACAAACTATATTTCATAACCACGATTTATGAGTGTTTATGTAACATGCCAGGAATTAAAAATAGTTTTTAAAAAATGAAGTCACACTTTGTTCCCATTCGACTTAATGAGAACACGAGGTTACTCCCTTCACCTTGCTGTCCGCTGGCTTCTCTCTCCTCACTGAACACGCTGTCCTCAGCGGGCTCCGCCCACAGCCCAAGGGCCTTGTTTGTGGTCACATGGACACTAAGTGGAGACATCTGCCCCTGACGTGGAAATGATGGAGAGCTCAGAACGGCAGGCCCATGGCACTCGCTCACCCAGTGCTCCCTGACTCGGACCCGACTGTGCATCCTTGAAAGGCCCTGTCTCCCTAGCTGGCAGCTTCACTCTGCCAAAACCTCCACTCCACATCCCACAGCCCGCCTCTCCCTGTCACACCGTGTCCCTGGCTTGCTTCGCATCCGCCATCAGCAGGGAGTTTTCCCCGGGGACGGTTCTTCAGGCCCACTCCTCCCGTGGGAACACCACTGGGGATGGGGAAAGACCCACCTTCAAGGTACGATTCATAGTCATCAGGCTGCTGAAGAAAGGCCTTCAGATTGTTCAGGATTTTCTGTTGCCGCAGGTAATAAAGAATTTTCTTTGCGTAGTACTTCCAGGTCAAAGCTTTCCTGGGAAAAAATAAACGTAAACAAGTCGATAAGAATTAAGACTTTAAAATCTCACATTGGGGCCAGCGCTGTGGTGTGGTGGATAAAGCCACCACCTGCAGTGCCGGCATCCCATAGGTGCACCGGTTCGAGTCCCGGCTGCTCCACTTCTGATCCAGCTCTCTGCTGTGGCCTGGGATAGCAGAGGAAGATGACCAGAGTCCTTGGGCCCCTGCACCCACGTGGGAGACCTGGAAGAAGCTCCTGGCTCCTGGCTTTGGATCGGCGCAGCTCCAGCTGTTGCGGCCAATTGGGGAGTGAACCAGCGGATGGAAGACCTCTCTCTCTCTGACTCTCCTCTGTGTAACTCTGACTTTCAAGTAAATAAGTAAAGCTTAAAAAAGGAACAAAAGCTTCACTTAGCTGCTCTTCACTCACACCAGTGATAATCACAGCGTGCGGAACAGACGCGGCTCACGGTGCTGGGCTCAGTGTCAGGGCAGTCGCGGCCCAGTGGTGGCCTGTCTGCACTAGCACCAGCACCAGCACCGGCCTGCACTGCTGGGATCTGAGTGGTGGTTCTGGCTCTGGCCTCAGGTTGGCTTGCCCATCCTCAGGAGGCAAAGGAAGAGGTGTGCAAGTGGCCGAGGCCGAGGCGCACCTCTGCAGGACACGGGGCTCCTCACAAGTGCCGCCGCTGCCGGCTCGCCCAGCTCACAGTGTCAGGTACTACCTGTTCACACCGACAAGCCCAGTTCATTTTTGCTTTTTTAAAAATTTATTTGAAAGGCAGAGTTACAGAGAGGCAGAGTCAGAGGAGAGAAGTCTTCTATCTGCTGGTTCACTCCCCAAATGGCCGAAACAGCCAGAGCTGGGCTGATTCGAAGCCAGGAGCCGGGAGCTTCTTCCAGGTCTCCCACACAGGTGCAGGGGCCCAAGGGCTTGGGCCATCTTCCACTGCTTTCCCAGGCCATAGCAGAGAGCTGAATCGGAAGTGGAATAGCTGGGACTCGAACCGGCACCCCACAGGATGCCAGCACTGCAGGCATTACTCGCTACGCCACAGCTCCAGCCCCAAGCCCAGTTTATTTTCAAGAGCAGTGTTCTTGCAACTCCAGACCCGTACAAAGGTACTCCAAAATTCCATGGAAACAGTATGAGTTGATTTTGGTGTAAAAGTTCTCTTTCCATAACGTACAGAAAAGTTGTATTATGGAAAAAACTGTGGATTTTAAAAACATCTGCACCAAAGTCAACTTCCTTTAATTCCATTTCTCCGAACTTTCTGAAGAGCCACTGGATAACCACCTGCTACTTCCCACCCGACGTGGACATCTGGGAGCACCCAAGACTTCTCCCCCCGACAGCCACCCCATCTCAGAAACAGGCAGCCGCACCTCCTAGTGAGGCTCCGCCCTCCGAGCACCCTGGCCTCCCTCTTAAGGCACACAGAGTCCGCCGGCGGGCGCTGTCACCGGGCTACCTCCAGGATACAGTGGCGAACACTGCCACCGCTCACTGACTCCTCCTACCCCCTCACAGCAGCGGCCTCCTAACCTTACAGCTCCGAACCTTCTTCCACAGCCTGTCCTCAAAACAGCAGCAGCATTCGAGTGACAAGGCTCAGCCACGGCACCACAGGCCTCCACCTCCATTCTCCAATGGGTTCCCGACTCTCAAAGCGAAGCCAGGCACGACACCACAGGCCTCTATCTCCATTCTCCAATGGGTTCCCGACTCTCTCAAAGCGAAGCCAGGCACGGCACCACAGGCCTCCACCTCCATTCTCCAATGGGTTCCCGACTCTCTCAAAGCGAAGCCAGGCACGGCACCACAGGCCTCCACCTCCATTCTCCAATGGGTTCTCGACTCTCAAAGCGAAGCCAGGCACAGGCACCACAGGCCTCCACCTCCATTCTCCAATGGGTTCCCGACTCTCTCAAAGCGAAGCCAGGCACAGGCACCACAGGCCTCCACCTCCATTCTCCAATGGGTTCCCGACTCTCTCAAAGTGAAGCCAGGCACGGCACCACAGGCCTCCACCTCCATTCTCCAATGGGTTCTCGACTCTCAAAGCGAAGCCAGGCACAGGCACCACAGGCCTCCACCTCCATTCTCCAATGGGTTCTCGACTCTCAAAGCGGAAGCCAGGCACGACACCACAGGCCTCCACCTCCATTCTCCAATGGGTTCCCAACTCTCTCAAAGCGAAGCCAGGCACGGCACCACAGGCCTCCACCTCCATTCTCCAATGGGTTCCCGAATCTTTCAAAGCGAGAGCCCAAGTACTACGGGGGACCTGACCGGCCCCTTGTCTCTCACCTCATCACCTCCTAACGTCAGTTCTCACTGCTCTCGCTAGCCTCAGGCCCGGGGCGCACTAGCTCCCGGCGCCGTGTTCCGTGAGCAGGCTGTGCACACCCTCGAGCCCCGTGCCGTTCGGAAGGAACGTTCCTGCGCAGGAAGCGTGCGCGCTGTCCCCCGCACCGTCTACTCCTGGTTTCGGCTCAGACGCCCCTGGGAGAGGGCTCTTTGCCTCGGCTGTTTCAGCGGCGGCACGGCCTCTTCCCTGACCAGTCAGCTCTGTGCCGCTCTCCACGTGCTCAGGCCAGAGTATCCACCTGTTTGCTTAGCGCCCGCCTCTCCCACACCGTGGGCTCCACAGCACACCTGGGGGCGTTCACGCCGACAGACACACAGCAGACGCTCAGTAAACCGAGTGACTGAACTTCTCCAAGCACACACACACAGGATTCTAAGGCACGGGACAGCCGCAGGGAGTAACTCCTGCCACTGACTTCACAAAGAAACAAAGGGCTCGCCAGTCTGCACAGAGGAAGAGGAAATCCAGTAGACAGCTGTTGTAGACAGCTGTTGTACCTGCTTTCTAACCTGGGAGCTGTAAACCTGTCCATTTAAAACATCACGTGAAACAAACGAGCCGCTTAAAGAAGTACATGAGGGCATTTCAAAATGTTCACGGAAAAACAGAATTAAAAGCCAAGTTTACATTGTGGTGCAACTACGTCTTCTAGAATCACGTGGCCTTTTGGCATAGCTTTTTTTTTTTTTTTTTTTTTTGACAGGCAGAGTTAGACAGTGAGAGAGACAGAGAGAAAGGTCTACCTTTTTCCATTGGTTCACCCCCCAAGTGGCCGCCACGGCCGGAGCTATGCCAATCCGATGCCAGGAGCCAGGTGCTTCCTCCTGGTTTCCCATGCGGATGCAGGGCCTAAGCACTTGGCCATCCTCCACTGCCTTCCCAGGCCACAGCAGAGAGCTGGGCTGGAAGAGGGGCAACCGGGACAGAATCTGGCGCCCATATGAGTGCCGGCACCACAGGAGGTGTGGGGAACCGCAGGCTGGCCACCTGTGAGAACCTCCTCATCTGCATAGCTTGCAGCAATCGGTCGACCACAAGGCCCATGAAAACAGCCAGGTGAAACAGATGAAACAGAATGGACTCTGCATAAACAACTAGGAGGAACCCGGTGAAACAGATGAAGTTGAGGCAGGACGGACTCTGCATAAACAACTAGGAAGAACCAGGTGAAACAGATGAACTTTCGACCCGAGACTATACGCGTCCTTTCATCTGATTGGACGATGCCAGCGTGAACTGCACGTGAAGAGAGCCGCTATTGGCTGTGGAGCGGATGCTCCACGGGACTTGGGGTATAAAGGGACATTGGGAATTGGGCTTGGAGCTCCTCCTTCTCTTTCCTTCTGCCCCCACAAGTAAAAGTTCCTTGAGAACCGAGAAACAGTGACCGTGTCGTGATTGCGTTGGACCCTTGCTGGCGAGGGTCCGACAGGAGGAGGATGAACCAAGTGAGCCACGGCGCTGGCCCCTCCTTCCCCTTGTAATTGTTCAAATCATCGGTCTGGGGTCCTTCTGTCCCCCCGTGATGAGCGCCTCGATCCATGGATCTTAGCACGTGTCACGGTTTCAGTCCACTGAAGTCACCGCCCACACTGATGCTGAGCGTCTCCTCTCACGCCAGGAAGCCCCCATCCGTTCGACACGAGGAACGGTCACTTGTCTCGCCACCTGGTTCCAGGCCTCCCTGGTGCCCCAGGCTCTCCCACATGCCTCACAGTAGACCGAGAATCAGTCATTTCTCCACAAACCCTGGCTTCTTTCAGGAGAGATGGTGTACCAAGACCACAATCTGGATTCCAGGGAAGACATTTCTACTGCGTTGGTTAACGTTTCTAGACCTTCTCAGTAGACAGAGCTAGTGAGCCCGGTACCTGTACAGACCCACATTCTCACACGCGCGCACGCACACACACACACACCTTCGGGACATGCAGTGAGCAGTGTGGATGAGGCCCCTGTGATATGGGAAGGATTATAAACATGCAGACAGACAAATAATTGTAGGTGCAATGAGACCATAAAAAATACTATAAAGGCACTTTAATAAATCTGCAGAAAAAAATGAATTGAGACATATCAAATTAAAATATTTTGGTAGAAAATGTTTTAAAATTCATGTATAGTGTTTACATAATACACATTTTCCATGGACTTTTTTTTAAGGTTCCTCATATGTATGATTTCAAAAACTTTTGCACCGAACTAAACAAATTTAATTCCATTTTTCCAAACAATTGAAATGTTCTCATATAAAAACCTCCAGGCTTCACACTGACACTTCTGGTTCAAATTCAGAAGTAAATGGCTTTGACCTTTTTATATCTTATATCAGCATCTTCTTTATTCCAAGGGAACTCTGCCTCTCCAGGATACTAGAGATGACAGAATATCATATAGATATTCATTTGCCTCTGTCCACATCTCTCCCTCCCTCCCTCCCTCTCTCCCTCTCTCTCTCTGTCACACACACACTCAGCCTCAGAATACCAAGGCTAACAGTGTCATCCTGCTCACGAGTACTGAAGACAGCTACACATTCTGAATACATTCTCCCGCACTGTCTGCTCGCTTTCTTAAACAGGTGCACCACATCTACACGCAGAACCCACATCTGGCTTCCATTCTACAGCTAAACGCATGTTTAACGCTCACCACCAGTCCCCACGTCAGTGCCACTCTGGGCTTCTGGGCTGTTCGAAGTTCACTTTCTCGCAGTGTTGTCAGGGAGGGCCCAGAAGTCCTGAGTTCCTGCAAGCCAAGTTGGTCTGCAGCCTTTCATAAGTGCAAGTCAGTTTGCCTGGACATAAGAATCCTTGGCTTGGGGGCCAGTGCTGTAGCTCAGCGGGTTAACGCCTTGGCCTGAAGTGTTGGCATCCCATATGGGTGCTGGTTTGCAACCCGGCTGCTCCACTTCTGACCCAGCTCTCTACTATGGCCTGGGAAAGCAATAGAAGATAGCCCAAGTCCTTGGGCCACTATACCCACGTGGGAGATCTGGAAGGAGCTCCTGGTTCCTGGCTTTGGATCAGCACAGCCCGGCCATTGCGGCCAATTGGGGAGCGAACCAAAGGATGGAAGACCTCTCTCTCTCTCTCTGCCTCTCCTCTCTCTGTGTAACTGACTTTCAAATAAATAAATAAATAAATCTTTAAAAAAAAAAAAAAAAGAATCCTTGGCTAACCTTTTCTTTCAGTCCTCAATATCTTTAATACATTACTCTTTCTTCCTCTGGCATAAAGCATTGCTACTGAAAAGTCTGATGATATTGTCATTTTCTTTTTTTTTTAATTAATTTATTTTTTGACAGGCAGAGTTAGACAGAGAGAAAGGTCCTCCTTCCGTTGGTTCACCCCCCAAATGGCCACTGCACTGCGCCAATCCAAAGCCAGGAGCCAGGTGCTACCTTCTGGTCTCCCATGCAGCGCAGAACCCAAGCACTTGGGCCATCCTCCACTGCACTCCCGGGCCACAGCAGAGAACTGGACTGGAAGAGGAGCAACCGGGACACAATCCGGCGCCCCAACCGGGACTAGAACCTGGGGTGCTGGCGATGCAGGCAGAGGATTAGCCAAGTGAGCCACGGCGCCGGCCAATATTGTCATTTTCTTTTCCTTGTGACTTCAGCTTTTGGCCTGGATACCCAAAGGACTTCTCTGTGTAAAATGCAGTAATTTTCCTAAAACATAGTTCAATACTGGTCATGCTGGGTCAGTTTTCTCCATAGAGCGTAGCTGGCTCACACATCCACGGGAGGACAGAAAGGTCTACAGAACACCAGGGACGGGAAGTGTCTGCCAATGCAGGGGATGCAGACGGCTGTATCGGCGTCACGGGAAACGGCCCTCTCTCCTCTTATGCTCTCCATTTCCAAACGATAAACACGGAACAAACACAAACAAGGTTCGCCACAAAAGCCGGCATCCCCAGAATGTTTCCAATGTGCTACAGCCCTTGCCATAGGAAACAACCTGCTGTGGGTTCAAAATGCATGGCAGGAAAAGGCCAACATGTTCGTGATGCTTGTTTCTAGAAAGGCCAACAACGCATGTTTTCACTGGCTACGCATTTTCAGTCTTTTTTGCCAAACTGATAAATAAAAAAGGAATCTTCACTGTTACCTTAACTTTCTCTTTTTTTTTTTTTTAACACAAACTTGGGTCTATAGTTTTTAAAATTTATTCTTATTTGTTTGAAAGGCAGAAAGAAACAAAGAGACAGACTGGGTGGGGAAGAGAGGGGGTGGGGAGAGACAGAGAACTCTTCCACCTATTGGTTTGCTCCCCAAATGACTGCAGAAGGCAGGGCTGGGCCAGCCTGAAGCCAGGGGCCAGGAACACAATTCAGGTCAAAGCTGCAATCAGAACTCAGGCATTCCAGGACAGGCAAACCAGGTGACACCTTAACTGCTGCGCCCAACGCCTGCCCCTGTCATTTCTTTGAATAGTGATGGCAAGGTTTTTTACATGATTGTCAATCACTTAGATTTGCTCTTCTGTGAATACTGTCCTATCTTTTACACATTTTTCTTAAAAGGATTTTTCTCTGAGAGGTAGAGAGAGAATGACAGAGCACTCCATTCACTTGTTCACTCCCCAAATGCTGGCAATGCCCAAGACCGGGCCCAGCCACGTGGCCAGCAGGGAACCGATCACCCAAGCCATCGTTGCAGCCTTGCGATCTGCATTGGCAGAAAACCCAAGTCAGGAGGCAGCGCCTGGAGAGTCGACCATCGGGACTCATGTGGGAAAGCGGCTGTAATTGCAAGGCCGATGCCTGTCTCGTATGCCTGTCATTTCCTTTAAGGAAGCTCTGAAGAATCCTGTGAACTCCAACTTTGCCGAACGGTTTCTCTGGTCACACCGAAGTTATTTCTTTAAATCACAAGATCATTTACCTATGTTCTTTTATTGCTTCTGCATTAGTGGTCTTGCTTAAGGAATTCTCCCGGGGCTGGCGCCGTGGCTCACTTGCTTAATCCTCCACCTGCGGCACCGGTATCCCATATGGGTGCCGGTTCTGGTCCTGGTTGCTTCTCTTCCAGTCCAGCTCACTGCTATGGCACAGGAGGGCAGTGGAGGATGGCCCAAGCGTTTGGGCCCTGCACCTGCATGGGAGACCAGGAGGAAGCACCTGGCTCCTGGCTTTGGATCGGCACAGCACCAGCCGTAGTGGCCATTTGGAGAGTGAACCAACGGAAGGAGGACCTTTCTCTCTCTGTCTATAACTCTGTCAAATAAAAATTAAAAAAAAAAAAAAAAAAAAAAAAGGAATTCTCCCTAGGCTGTAAATTCTGCTTTCCTGAGGGATTTTCATAGTGATCATTTTCAAAATGTTAGTTTAATCCTCTAGAATCTGTTTTGGTGTATGATACAAGTTTTACTTCCTTCCAGATGGACCAACCTTCAGTCATGTTTAGTACCATTATTTATTAAATAATTCATCTTTTTCCCCCAGAGTTTAAGTTACTTTTAATTCTGAACTGTCCTTTGCTATTGATTTTTATTTAAGTGCTATATTGCTTTGATTACAAGTAGCTTTATAATATGTTTTAATATATCATGATGGGGCCAGCACTGTGGCATAGCGGGTAAAGTCACAGCCTGCAATGCTGGCATCCCACATGGACACCGGTTTGAGTCCCGCCTGCTCTACTTCTGATCCAGCTCTCTGCTATGCCTGGGAAAGCAGAAGAAGATGGCCCAAGTGTTTAGGCCCCTGCACCCAGGTGGGAGACCTGGAAGAAGCTGCTGGCTTTGGATCAACTCAGCTCTAGCCATTGGCTATTTAGGGAGTGAACCAGTGGATGGAAGACCTCTCTCTCTCTGCCTCTGCCTCTTTGTAACTCTGCTTTCAAATAAATAAATATTTAAATATATATAATGATGCAAGTTTCCCAATCTTATTCTAATTCTTTTCTCTGAAACTGCACGTAAATTTACTCTTCTGTATGCATATATGATATTATATATTTTATATTATCCAACTGAAAGAGAAAACTGAAAGTCTGTCTCTGCTTTGCAAGTAAATAAATATTTTTAAAAAGGAAAAGAAGGAGCCGACATTGTGGCCTAGCTGGTAAAGCCTCCACCTGTGATGCCAGCATGCTACATGGCACCTGTTCATATCCCAGCTGCAGCTGCACAGCTTCCAATCCAGCTCCCTGCTAGTGCCCTGGGAAAGGCAGCAGAAGATGGCCAAAGTGCCCAGGCACCTGCAACCCACAGAGGAGACCCAGATGAAGCTCCTAGCTCAGCCCTGGCCAGTGTGGCCATGTGGGGAGTGAACCAGCAGATGGAAGATCTCCTTCTCACTGTCTCTTCCCCTCTCTGTAACTGATTTTCAAATAAATAACAAAATCTTCAAAAAAAAAAAAAAAAAAAAAAGAGGAAAAGAAACAATTAGAAGTATCGTTACTCTTCCCAGTGATACAAAATGAAAAAGAAAGTGACTGTCCATCAACAGGGGGCAGTTCCATATACCCTAAAAAACAGGAGGCAACCAACCACAAAAGTGAATTTTGATTTTCTACCTGTTGATTAGGATAGATTTCCATAAGGTAATGTTGAATGAGAAAAAAGGATGTAGAAAAGTATCCATTAAAAGATCCCAATGCTGTGAAATAATGCCCTCTCTTCCCCCACGCATACCACTATCTATTAGCCTGGAAGAACGCAACCCAGGTTGTCACTAAAAATTATGGGAGTGGGGCAGAGAAGGCCAGTGGAAACGGAAGCAGTAGAGAGGAAGAGGAAACCAGCCTAAACCAGAAAAAGCAGCCCGTCCCAAACACGAAGCCAACACCGCGAGGAGGGCCCGGGGGAGATCACACCAACAGATTTCACACGTGTACAAAACACAGGTCGGCTCTTATTTTGAAGGCTGCGTGATACTGAGTCTTAGATCATACTTCAATTCATTTATAGATAAACCAAAATAGAAACGGAAAAATGACCTCTGCATCTGAACTCACCCAAGGCCTAGAATAGTGACACATCTTACCTCTCTCCCATAGTTGTCCCACGGAGAGATTTCTCTCTCCCAAGCCCCTTAAAAGCAACAAAATAGTCGATGCCTTGTTACCCGGCTGTCTTGCAGTGGTTTCTCTTAGGGAAGACCCTACACTGCCCTTCTCCTCTCTCGTCATAGTTAAGTTTCAGAACCTGCACAGCACAAACTCTTTCCCCCAGGCAGCTTGGGCTGGAGGCCAAGGCATCTTTCAGGTAATCTAGAAATGGACCTCTGCAGCAGACCCAGAAGGCAGAAACATTTTAAGCAACAACCAAGAGATAATGGGTTCTTCTTGATCAGGAGAGCATCCAAGGAACACAGTGTACTGATCAGGAGATGAAAGAAAGGCTCAACCGAGTACTTATGGTGGTCAAGTTCACAACAGTATCAGTTCATAGCAAAACTTACAAACTGTAAAAAGAAGATTCCATCA